>NC_083318.1:99037118-99654618 GCF_963455315.2 Globicephala melas | reverse complement strand
AGACCCAGCCAACAGCTAGATGTGTATGTGAGTCCATTTTAGCCCCACCAACCCCAGCTGAGCTGCCAGTTGACTGCACTTGTATGAGTGGGCCCAGACAAGACCAGCAAAATAGCTCAGTAGACCCAAAGCATATTGAGAAATTATAGTTGTTTTACACCACTAAGTTTCTGATTTGTTTACAGAGCAGTAAATAACTAAAGCACCCAATAAGGTGGATACTATTGTTTATCTGCAATTCAGAGCAGAGGAAGTAAATGCTTAGCTTAAGTTTCAGAATCCCGCAAATACATGAAAACTTTATCTCTTCTGATAACTAATAAACTTTTTTTTTTTTTTTCTGTACGCGGGCATTTTTTTTTTTTTTTCTGTACACTGTTGTGGCCTCTCCCGTTGCGGAGCACAGGCTCCGGACGCGCAGGCCCAGCGGCCATGGCTTACGGGCCCAGCCGCTCCGCGGCATGTGGGATTTTCCCGGACCGGGGTACGAACCCGTGTCCCCTGCATCAGCAGGCGGACTCTCAACCACTGCGCCACCAGGGAAGCCCTAATGCACTTATTTTTTTCACCAAAACAAAAAGGAGAGCAGGCATGGAAAAAAAAATATAAGCTAGTTTTACTTTCATCCAAATCTATTAAAATTACATGCAAAACGGATTGAGCTACAAGACATATTCAATTTATTTCCAACCCAGGGATTATTACGTCCATACGTATTTACTAACTGCTTAATAATAATAGTAACAACGACAATCCTATGGCTGTTTCTAAGTGTCAGGTACTGTTCTAAGTGATGAAAGTGTGATATAAGTGCATATACACACACATACTCATTTTGTCCTCAGACAGGATATATATGATCATCCCACTTTCCTGAGAGGGAAATTGCCCCACAAAGTAGTTAAGCCCAAGATACACAGCTAAATTTCCCACTGATAAAGCAGATTACATTTACCACCAGACAAAAACATAAAACAAAGTCAAGGTTTCAGCGGCCAGGTTAGAGCAGTCGTATCCTATTGAATGGATCAAAGTGATCTCAGCCGTCGGGATGTAAATTGGATCAACTTGACAAGCACACTTTAAATAGAATGCATGTTCATTACAAAAAAAACCAAAAAAACAAAAAACAGTGCTGTGAAATCTACAAAGAGAAAACTGACATCTTTCTGTAACTAACACCGCTTGCAGGGCAGGCACATATCACAAATTTTAAGTTGGAGTGCACCTAAGCCTTCCACATAAATTCCGACCAAATTCCTAAACAATCCAGATCCCTGCAAACATCACTACTCTAGACATCCCGACCCATGTTATGGTGACATGCCGCCTACGTGCCCTTCTTCAGAGTTGGTGGCGGAGAGTACCCAAAACACAACCCACAGAAGATGGTTCAAGTGGCTCTGAACGACATGATAGAGGCCATACCTCCTCAGCCCTCTCAGCCTCAAGAAGCCATCTCCCCAGAAAACTCTACACCAAGGTCCCAGAATATAAATTTCCCTTCAACCAAAACGAAAAAAGGGGGGAGCAGGGGCAAAGAGAGGCCACGATTCAGTGTGAGAGGCCGGCAGGCGATGGGAAGGGGCACCAGGGAAGGCTTAGAAGGCCATGGAAGCAGTCGTCCCACAAACCGCGCTTCTAGAATCTTAAGATACAGGAAAGGATGCCATCAGGGACTGCAAACGTTGACAGTCACCCCAGATCTACGGTCCTGAGGGCTCCTTACACAAGGTCCCTTCCAGTTTTCTGCTGCTCCCAACATTTGCCTACACAACCGACCTCAGGCCCGCCCCCTTGGTCATCAGGCCCGCTCCTAGCCTCACATCCGAAAGCCGCCGTCAATCCAAGGAGAACAAGTCTCTGGCTTTACTCTCCACCTCCCAGGCCCCTGGGAAATACTCACTTGCCCGCCAGATCTTTATGAGAGCCGCTCGAATTCATGAGCTGGGCCAAATCCTGTCGCACGGCTGCCGCCATCTTTCTCCCAGCTCAGCGAAGGCTGCGAGGCCTCTCACGGCCAAAAGAAAACGAGTGTAGGCCTCCAGAGTGCGGCTAGAGGGAACCCGAGATGCCACAGAGTAGCGCCTGTGTGGGCCAGACCGCCGAGAGTGGGAGCCTGCGTTAGGCCCGCCCCCAGGGTTGAGTGACGCGAAGCTCCACTCCTCAAGTCCGAGGCCGGCCCGGGCTTCTCTCACAGGCTCAGGCTCGCACGCTCCCACTTCGGATTGGCGGATGAACTCCAAGAGGCTGTGTCGCTTGTGCAACCCCAACAAATGCCCGATACGCAAAACTACCGGATTTTCATCAAGTTCCGTGTCTCACGTCTGTGGTTTACCGTTCCTTGTTCTTTAAGGCAGCCCTTAACTACCCGTGGTAAAGAACGAGTTGTTTTTGGTTACAATTCACCACAGACCGGTACTTTTTGTAAAGTACAATAAAAAAGGTCCCCATTCCCCTTCCCACTCTGCCCCTTTATATAGGTTGATCATACCTCCCAGTTTGTCCAGGACAGTGCCATTTTCCATCTGTTGTTCTGGAGTAATTATTAATAACATGCCCTTTCACTCTACCAACTGTTCCATTTGGATGACAAATTATATGATCACCTTACCTTGATATGTAATTATATTCATTACTTATGTATCCTTGTAGAATTTGCAATTTTTTTGTCCTTTCTAGCTTTTGCAAAAGATAGCACATTCTGCTCTTGATTTTTTTCTCTTCTTGAAGATTTTACCATGTAAGTCCAGAGAGCTTCCTCATTTTTTAGAGCTGGAGAGTATTCCATATAATGAAGGGATGCCATGGTTCATTTAATCCGTATAGCTAGACACTTAAGTTGTTTTTAATCAATCAACCAATGCTGCAATGAATAACCTTGTATGTACATCATTTTATATGTGTACAGGTAGAATACATTCAAGAAGAGAGTCAAAGCTTAGATGTACTTACAATCTTGAAAGATATTACCAAATTGCACTTTATAGGAATGGGACCATTACAAGCAGCAATACATAGGAGTGCAAATTTCTATAGCCTTGCCTACAAAGGATGTTAAACTTTTGAATTTTTGCCACTTTATATGTGAAAAGAAGCATGTTCCCTCTTTTGGGAAGGGGAAAGAAAAGAAGACCAGAACAGGGAAATCCTTTGGGAAAGTAATGTGGTGATTACCCACATCAATTCAGATCTCACTCCATTGTTAAGAACTTAGTCAAATCACCATGCCTGGCAACAATGAGACTGGAAACTTAGTTTCCTTTTCCAGGGAAAAAGGAAAGGATGGTTTTGGAGGGACAGTAGGCAGTCTTTACTGCCATCTGTCCCTCTGACCATAATATCTGTGTGTATCCTTCTTGTAATAGAACACTCATCTCTAAAGAAGAGTGTTCAATTTCCCAATTCAGTTTCTCTAGCAGCTTAAAATCCAGGATGTCTGATGATGCACAACCCTCTCCATCAGGTTGGGATGAAACTTTTCATGGCACTGTAAAACAAATTATCTGCCTCATGCACAAACATGTAATACAAAACAATAGTGGAGCAAGAACAGGAGGAACAGCATAACCACAGTTACAATCCAGAAAAAGTAAGAGTGGGAAACACAGCAGTTACTTGTCCACAGCAATGGTAGAATCCTGGGCAGGAATTATGAACACCCACTACCCTGGTTAGACCCTAGTAGTGCATTTTGAGAGGATCATTGCATTGTTCATTGTATTCTGTGAGCCTGAGCTTTGCCCTCTGAATACAAGTTAACTGGATGTTGGAGAGTAGTCCCTCTTTAGGGAAATGTTTTAGAGCTTGAACAAGTGAGGGCATTTGTAGGCCAGGTTTATCAGTGTTTTTTTTTTAACATAATTTCACTGAATAGTCAGTAAACTCTGTTCGCTTATAGACAGTTTCAGGGGCCAATAATCACACCCAAAGTTTTTTCTAGAAGTAGTCGTTAAATATGCCCTATTTCCTGACTTCCACATGCAGCCCATTCTTAACATCTTAATCATGGCATCCTTGAAATCACCTGAAACAATAAGATTAGGTGTAAAGAGGACTCTATTAGTTTGATTTTTGCTTCAGTTTATCTTTCTTTTCTGATGCTTTTTTATTTACTTGCATTTGCAAAAAAGTCATAATGGGCTCTGAGAGATCTTTAAGCCAAGTCTTCTCTTCTGTTATTTAAATTTATTTATTTATTTATGGCAGCGTTGGGTCTTTGCTGCTGCGCGCGGGCTTTCTCTAGTTGCAGCGAGCTGGGGCTACTCTTGTTGTGATGCGCGGGCTTCTCATTACGGTGGCTTCTCGTTGCGGAGTACAGGCTCTAGGCACGTGGGCTTCAGTAACTGTGGTGTGCAGGCTCAGTAGTTGTGGTGCACGGGCTTAGTTGATCTGCGGCATGTGGGATCTTCCCAGACCAGGGCTCAAACCTGTGTCCCCTGCATTGGCAGGTGGATTCTTAACCACTGCACCACCAGGGAAATCCCTCTTCTGTTATTTAGGTTTACACAAGCAGTTGGCTTTTTCAACTTAGTGAAGCTCCAGAATTTCTGGACATTCTGTTCCCTTTTTACCCTGACTTCAAACTTTACTTGTAATACCTTGCTAAAAGACAAAAAGAAGCAGCCACATACACAAACTGGCTCTTTCCAGATATCTCCACTAGAGCTACAAGCTAGGGAGGGAGGTTGTCTGCCTTTCTAGTTATTGTAGGCAACAATTTTACTAAATTTTTTTGACATGACAAGGCCTCCCCCTTCCAAACTCTTTATTACCCCTGCCCAAGTTCTAAGGGAATACTACATATTTTTAGTTTTTGCTCATAGCATTGAGAAAAACAAACCTGGATGGCACTGGAAGCTTATTCTCTCCCTCTCTCCAGTTGCTTAGCAGGAAAGTTACTAGGCACATCCGAGTTAAGGGAAGTGCACTGATGCTAGTTCTTTTTTACTAGGTAAAAACTTGGATCCTAGCCCCAACATACTGAGTCAAAATTGCCATGTTAACAAAATACCTCTAGTAATTTTGCACATTAAAGTTTGAGTAACAATGCTCTAGCAGATGTCACCACTGGTATATGAGCTCTTCTCATTAAATGCTTATTTAATAAGGCCATTTCTCTGGCCAGGGATCTCCCATTTTCACATAATCAACTAGATGATCTCTACCCCCTCACAATTTCCCTACAAATATGCAAAGGGAGACATCCTAACATCTTTTTCCTAGCACATCTTCCACTCAGCATCCCATGTGCCCAGCTCAAATATGCCTTGCTATAGAAGTAATAGAAAAAAAAAGTATAAGTGAGTGTATGTAGTGCTGTTTTCTGAGCACCAATTGCTTCTCTGAATTTGTTCCATATGTTGTTAGTGCTGTTATCAAAATTGTTCTATAGTCATCTTGTGTGTTTACCAGCCTAGTCCCTGAATCAGCCATTTCTCCAAGAAGCCCTTGTTCCTTTAGTTCCTTTTAGGAATGATAGTTACAGATAACAACCTGTGTGCTAGGGATGCTTACTGCTACTGTGTTGGTCATTGGGAACCTTTTCATAGGATGGATGTAGGATATATAGATATAGATATAGATATAGATATAGATCCTACATATATATACACACATACACACACATAATTAAAGATAAAATAACTCATGAGTTCATAGTGATACTTCCAATTCCAATTTAGGTGATTTTACTTAACCTCTTCTGTATTACATCTGTATCTCCTTAATTCCACATCCAAAGTCCTGGTTCACAAGTACATAGAGGATTACAGAATCAGAAAATTCCATAATTATTCATTTAATTCATCCCACATTATACACACAACAGTTTCAGAAAAACAATACTAAAACTAACACCCTCAATACGATTGCTGAGAAGAGTTCAATCTTCTGCTAATCCTCTCCCATTTCCTTTCATTTTTCATAATTGTACTGTAACTATATGATAAGCAAATACAGCCAGTACAAATGGTACTTTCTTCCTTTTAATACTTATTTAGTCTTAGTTCTATAAATAATACATATTTAATGCTCACTGTCAGCTCTTATATTGATATCTCTCTAGTCCTTTTTGTTGTCTGAAGGTAGTTCTTTAACAGGTTTCTCAGGAAGGGCTCATAGAAGGCATATTCTCAGTAACATCTTCTGCCTTTTATGTTTGAAAGTCAGTTTTGTTAGATATAATCAACCTTGGCTCACTTTTCTTGAGAATCTTGAATGTGGTACTCTATTTTCTTGGGGCATAAAGCATTGCTGAAAAGTATCTCATGAGAGTCTAATTTTCTTTTCTTATAAATGACCTACTCTTTTTGCCTAGATGTCCCAAATTTATTTTCCTCTAACACCGAGTAATTTTACTAGACTAAGTGTTGGTATTGGTCATTCTGGGTCAATATTCTCAGGTACACAGTGTGCTCTTTTAATATGTAGTTTTAATTTTTTTCAACAACATTGTCTTTCATTACAATCTCTTGTACCTGCTCTATTTCTTTGGTTTCTTTCTTCAGAAACTACTATTATCTATATGTTAAAACAGAAGATCTACCTATCTTTAGTATTAGTCACCCATCCTCAAAATCTTTTTATTCCTTTTTTCACATCATTTTTATTTTAAAAAATTTCCTCCTTTTCATTCTCTATTTCTCTTAAGGCATTATTTTTCCTTTTTATTTACTCCTGGTTTCCTTCTAGTCTAGTTTTCATTTTGAAAGTAATATTTTTACTTCTAATTCGTTCCTGAATTCCACCGCTCATTCTGGGTATATCTGATTTTATTATGGTATCCTGTCATGTCCTATATCATATTCTTTTCTATTTAGTAATTACCTTCCCTTTTCTGACATTCACTATCAAATACTTTTTCTTTAATAATATATGAGAACAAGTTTTCAGCCATTTCCTTCCTTCTAGACACTTTAGTTCCCCGTTACCTGTTTATTATACCTCAATAAATGAGACTTTTAGAATATTTTCTCTGCTATACCCTTCACTCCTAGTGGAGACTTTCAGAACCTACAGTATTTACTTCTGCCCCTTCTACCTCCACTTAATTCCTAGGTTTCGCTGAGAAAAGTTGGTACTTTCTTTCCATTTCACCAAGTTTTTTGTTTTGCTTTGCGGTATGTCTCTTCTATTTTAGGAATCCTTAATTTACCACTGTGTTATAATTCCCACATTGTCATTATTCACTTACATTACTATATAATAAATTCAAGGTGAATTACTCACCACAAATTTCCCTTCTCTTCATCTTCCCTATCTTGATATGAGGTGTCTGTTCTGATTGTTTTATTGTTTGGTAGTATTTACTATTTTTTATTTTCTTTTTTTTTTTTTTTTGCTGCACCTGCGCAGCTTGTGGGATCTTAGTTCCCTGACCAGGGATTGAACCCGCGCACTCTACTTGGCAGCAAAAGCACGGAGTCCTAACCATTGGACCGCCAGGGAATTTCCTGTTCATATTTACTCTTAAGTAGTCACTCAGATGCTGTGCATGGCTAACAAACTTGTGAATCTGTGTACATTCACAAATATCTTTCTGTCATCCTGACAGTTAAATGGGATTTTGTCTGAGCTGCCGTCCTTTTCCCTCAGTGACCTGCAAATGTTATTCCACAGTTTTCTAGCTTCCAGGATTTCAGATAAGTTCAATGCCAGTGATTTCTCTCTCTCCCTCTCTCTCTTCCCCTTCCTCTTTTTTCCTTCCTTTCTCCCTCCCTCCTTCCCTCCCTCCCTCCTCCATTCTCTCTCTCCCTGTTTTTCCCTTTCTCTCTCTTTCTTTCTTCTCTTTGAGAGACTAAATATGCAAACCGGCAATGGCAAGACCATATATGAAAATAAAACTCTGACCCACAATCTGTAGCAACCAGTCCAAAAAATCAACTCACTATCTGCAGCAACCCTTCTAGGATCCAAACAACAACTCCTGTAGCCATCAGCCCAAAACAGCCACTACCTGATCAATAACTACCAGATTCCCGAGTAATTTAATTTCTAATTTAATTTCTAATTTAATTTAGTTTAGTAATTTAATTTTTAATTTAATTTCTAATTAACTTCTAATTTATGACTAACCAGAGAAGGACAAATATGCTCCCTTACATGGGATACCCCACTTCAAGCTAGGCTGATTACAACCCCCTCAGGTCCACAGCCTCCAATCAGGGAACATTTAAATTCCTTTTTTTCCACTATAAAGCTTTCTCTGCCTGCCTCTGACTCGCTGTCAAACACAAGTGATGGTGACCAATTCCCTTGCTATAGAAAGTTCTGAATAAATAGCTTTTACTTGTTGTCATCTGGTTGGTCTTCCTGTCTATTTCCAACTTTCTTCCTCCTTTTTCTCCCCTGCCCCTCCTCTCCCTCTTCTTCCCCTCCCCCACCTCTGTGTCCTCCCCATTGTTCTTCTTGTTTTTCCTATTCTTTTTGTAGGAAACTTGTTCTTTCCACCTGGAAGTTTTTAAGATCTTTTCTTTACAGGAATTTCCCTCAAATGTGCCTAGGTGTGCCTAGGTGTTTTTTCATTGATCTTACCTGAAATTCAGTGACCCCTTTTATCTGCAAATGCAAGTCTATCTTCAGGTAAGGGAAATTTTCTAGTATTATTTGTTTAATATTATCTTCCTTTTATCGTTTCCTTTGTTTCCTTCTGGAACTCCAACTAGTCATATATCAGGTCTCTTGGGTTTATCTTCAAAGTGACTTGCCTTTTTCTTCATAATTTCTCTCTTTATATTTTCGCTCTGTTTTGAGATATCTTTTCCACTTTTCAGGCCACTTAGCAAGATTCAGTTCTCCTTCAATATATCTTCAACGTTGTATTTTAAAAATCATGATTTTCATATGTCTACTTGTGTAAAAATGTTATAGCTGCTTTATTTATAATAGCCCCAAGTGAAAACAAAAAAAGTTGTCAGGAAAGTGGGTAGACAAAGTGTGATATATTCATTCAATAGAACACTACTCAGCATCAAAAAGAAAAACTGCAGATACATGCAACAATGTGAATGAATCTCAAAAACAATATGTTGAGTGAAAGAAACCAGACGTTAAAAAAATACATGTAATAAGGTTCCATCTCATGAAGTTATGAATTAGAAAAAACTAATCTATGATGATAGAAAATCAGAAAGTGCTTGAGGAGGAGGAAATGGAGAAAGGTAGGAATTTACTGGGAAGTAGCAGGAAGTGGAGGTGACGGAAATGTGCCATATGTTGGTAGGCGTGTGGGTTACATGGGGTGTATGGATTTATCAAAGTTTATCAAAGTATACATTTACGATCTATGCATTTCACTGAGTGTAAAACCTTAATTTAAAAAGGGAACAAAATCATGCTTTTTGTTCCATAGTCTTGTGTGTATGTTTTGAATTTAGTCTTCTTGAATGCTTTTATTTATGTATTTTTTGTATTTATTTACAGTTAAGGTGTCTTCTGTCTTCTCTACTAGTTTCAAAGGCTAGTGCTCTTCCAGCCTCAGAGGAAGAGATGCTCGAACACAACTGTTATGCTTCCCCAAAACTCCCTCTGGTATCAAGATGACCAACAGATCCTCTTAATAATAGTGTCCAGGTAGGTCTTATCCTTCCACTTGGAGGTCCATGCATCTTCACAGGCTACACTCTCTTCACTATCTAGTGTGTTCTGATACTCTTACCTTGCTATCTCTAGATTCCCTGTAACCTGAGGCTTCATTTGTGCCATCTAGTGCCCACCATGTCTTTCTGCTTGTTCCCTTGTGTTCATATTTCAAGTGGGCTCATATAGTTGAAAGTGAGTGAAAGAGATGTGGTAGCTTGATTGACTTCTATAAACCACCCAGTGCCCAGAACTATGTTCTTTGTATTAAGTAATCACTCAAAAAATACTTGTTAAATTGAGTAAAGAACATAGTTGGATAAATAGGAGACCTAGAAAATCCCAGCATCATTGAATGTGCTGGTGTTTCCATCTAAATCTCCCTTCTCTGGAGGTGGCACTAAAATCAAGGAGTATGTAAATCCAAAGGCTGAGTAAGAACTAATGTGGGTAAGGTGGAGAAGATTATCCAAATCTGCCACCAACTGTGGCAACAACCAGAAGCAGATATTAAACTCGAGTCATAAAGCAAGAGTTCTGAGAGCTAGTAAGACAAATAGGAAGGGGTGGGTTAAGAGAGTAAGTAGAAGGACTATCCTGGGTAAAACTTGTGATAAGCATTGTGGTCCAACAATAGAGACCGTCTGACTCTCTTAATAAAATAACACCTGGAGGACTTCCAGCTTCTGCCTAGCTGGAGGGAGCTGCAAAAAAGCATTGCTCCCTCCACACAACAATAATCTAGGTAATCTATAAAATCATAATTTTTTATTAAGCCAATCAAAGATCTGAGGTCATAGGGCAACCCACTAACTTGAAATCTAAGGAAAGACAGGTGCTTCTAAACACAGATGAGATGCAGGCACTGTGTCATCTATGGCAGAGCATGGGAAGGAAGATGGGGCAGCCATACAAACAGGAAGGAAGAATTCTGCTAAATTTTTAAATAAATTGCTAAAGACTGAGTGTGGGCTGGCATGCTTGTAGAACACCATAGAAGCCACAGTCATAAAAGGAGTCACAACTATTCACAGGCTCTTCTCCAGAGACCACCACTGGGAAGCCAGGACAAAGACTGGGGGCAGGGTGGTAGGTAAGGAAAAGACTCCTGGGTCCTTCAAGCCTAGAGGAGAGGAGTGGCTGCCATTGCAGGAAAGGCAGGAAGAAACCCAGACACTTCTCCCCCAAGGAACAAAAGACTTAAATTGATGGGAGAAGGCAGCAAGCCCTGTTGTTCCCCAAGGCACCAGTAAAGATCCATTGCAGCTGGAAGAATAGGAAAAATGAAAAGAAAAGAAAAAAAACCCCAAACCTCTAATCCCAGGGAAGAGACTGGAAACTGTCTACTCTTAGAGGTCATAATGCTCTGGGAGGGTCTGGATTACCCAGACCCAGGGACACAGAGCCTGTCTAAGAATGAAGTTGGAACAGGACCACAGAGACACTGTCTTCCTTCCCCATCACTACAACCATTCTAGTAAGCACCAAGTAACAAGCAGGTTACTGCTGGGCGAAAGGCATGAGCTTAGAGTGACCCCCTCTGAGTGGTAAGAGCATAGAAAGCCTAAAGCTGAAAGTGGAATATCAGCACTGAGAAAAAACTTTAGCAAACCCGCCCCAACTCTAAGCACAAAATAACTTTAGAGGAATTTGAAAATGATGATGCACTGAAGGTAACCATAGCAACAATAAAACCCAAGCCCAGTTCAACTCCTGACTAGAATAACTAAACCTCTTACACTAACAGCTTAGCAGAAAAAGATGCATGCCCATTTTAAAACATAAATAATATTTATCTCCATCTCTCCTGTCTGCACACAAGGTCCAGCATCCAATCAGTAATTATGAGAAACACACATACACACACACTCACACAAACACACACCACTTTCAAGAGACAAAACAATCTAGAGATGTTGAAACTATCTGACAGGGAGTTTAAAATAATTATGATCAATATGTTAAAGTCTCTAATATAAAATGTAGGTAACATGAATGAACAGATGAAGAATGAACAGAGAGGTGGAAAGTAAAAGAAAATATAAAAAGGAAATGCTAGAAATAAAAAGACATGTCAACAAAGATGAAGAATGCCTTTAATGAGCTCATGAATAGACTCAACACAGCCCAAGGAAAGAATCAGGGAACCTGAAGACAGATCAATAGAAAGAACCCAAAGTAAGAATCAAAGAGTAAAAAGAATGTGTAGGTAGAAGAGTGTGGGGTGGGTAGAGCATCCAAGGACTGTGGGACAAAGTGATCCAAAGTATGTATAACTGGAATGCAAGAAGCAGAAGAGAGAAAGGATAAGGCAGAAGAAAAATTTGAAGAGATTACAGCTGAGAATTTTCCCAAAACTATGAAAGATATCAAACATATCAAACCGTACATCCAGAGAATCTCAGAGAGCTCCCCAAAGGATAAACACTTATACACACACACACACACACACACACTCCTAGACATACAATATTCAAACTACTGAAAGCCAAAAATAAAGAGAAAAATCTTAAAGGTTTCTGGGGGGGCACATTACATGCAGAGGAATTAAAACAGACTTATAGTCACAAATTATGTGATTCAGAAGACAATGGAGTGACGTGTTGGTAACGTAAGGAGTCTGGACTTTACATTTTAATGGTTTTCCCTTGAGGTGTACCTTCCCTTTGGGGATAATTCACTAAACACTATCATTCCCATAAAAGAGAAATGAAAAGCCACTGCTCCCCCATAACATTCTGACACCCATGTGGACACTGACTTTGCCTTTAATTTACCTCAGGAGTGGTGAATAATGGAACTATTCAGTAATGGTTAATAAGATCTTACTCAAGGCTTGGGGAGAGCAGAAGGAAATTACACATATGTGATATGGTGGACCTAACACTGGTATGGTGCTCAGGGAAGGTAGGCCTTTCTTCATCCCCCAAGGTATATCATGGTTGATCTAGGCAGGAGTCTGCAAACATTTTCTGTTAAGAGCCAAATAGTATTTTAGATATCGTGGGCCACATATGGTATCTTTGCTTCTTCTTCTCCTTCTCCTTCTTTTTGCATTTAAAAATGTAAAAGACACAAAAACATTCTTAACTTGTAGGCCTAACAGAAACAGGCCATGGGCTGCATTCAGCCTGTGAGTCTTAATTTGCTGACCCCTACTCTAGGCCATTTATGGTAATTCCATTTCCTTTTGCTAGTGAATGGTTTAAGAAGACATATATGGTCTGGGTCTGACCAGTGCATCATGATGGGAAGTCTTCTGGGGGACTTACCTTGCAGATAAAAAGTGGTGCATGGGAAGAAATACCCTTCCTCTGTGGCTGATATTTGTGTGTGGTGTGTATTATGTCTATGTATGGTACTAAGTGACAGCCACTGGAAGGCAAGCCTACAATCTAAGACAACACCCTGAGACTGGTGGTGTGGAAAGGAGGAATGAGCCAGGATCTTTGATAATATCTTTTCTCTGCTGAATTATCCTGGGAAAGCCTATTTCTATACTATTTATTTTATGAGCTGTGCAGACAGTTATGAAATATATAAGCTACTTTTACTTGCAGCTGAAAGCAGCCTAGTTAACTGTAGCTAGTAAGTTACAACTATGTAGCAGATAGCTTTGTGGGTAGCTTTGTGAGTTCACAGGTCCCAGGCCAGAGCCAACTCTAGAATTTTTACATTGGAAGAAAAAAGAATAGCAGTTTAACTGGAATAAGGAGGTTAATGCTGTATAGGTATAGCAATTTACAAAGGACTGAAGAGTCATTTGTATTTGTTTTTAAAAGGGGTGTTTTCATGGAGATTGTAAAGTATTAAAGCATTCTGATCTCCTCCCTAAACACCTGTTTAGGCCGATGTGCAAGGTGTCTTCTTGTGCTGGTTTGGATCAATACTCCCAATTCTTTATTCCCTCTTTGTACTAGAATTTGTACTACATCTACACCCTGTGCCATGTACCTTTGCAGTACCTCTCACTAGAGTACCAAGGAATACATATCCTCCATCTCATTGGTGCTGGGCTTGGCAGTAGACTTGTTTTGGCCAATGAAACATAAGCAGAAGTGACAGTGTGCCAGTTGGTTGAGGGGGAGAGGTAGCCTTAAGAAGGATATCATGTTTCCACTCATTTTTTGTTGTGTTCCTGTGATCGACTAGAAGAGCATGCCCTAGGTAGCTAATGCCCTATCAGCTTGGGCCCAGAATTAAGATATATGGAATAGATGGGAACCCAACCAAAAGCCTGGGTTCCAACCTGGCCTACCTGAGCCCAGCCTAGATCAATTCATACAAATCATGAGAAAAATAAATGCTTGTGGTTATAAGCCATGAAGAATTTTAAGATGTTTTACAATTAAAACAAAAAACAGAACATCAAACAGTCCCTCTGGAGGCAGACTTTTCTTTCCCCGACTAGGTGGAAAGGTGGGCACATTCCTTCAAACACATTAAACTCTCCGTGTCCAAGTCCAAATAAGTAAGGCTGAGAGAAAGGAAGTACCTCCCTCTCTCCGTGTGAGCCCTTCTTGCAAGTTCCCATATGCTGTCTCAAGATGTGCCTCCTAGGATGACTGATACTGGCAATATCTACTTCCTCCAAGGGAAAACCCTGCTCTTAACCACAGGGATGGTTATACCCCTAGCAGGACAAGTACATCAGAACGTTACAGAGGAGCCCCTATTTCTATCCTTTTAATTAGAAAGACAAAAATGACTATTAAGGAGGCCAAGAAATCATAAAGCCAGAGGAAAAGTAAATGAATGCTGCCTGACACCAACAGATGATTTTAGTGGTTAATTTTATTTTTTTAGGTGGTTTGACATTATTAATCACATCCTGCACCATAAGTGAAAAAACTTGGAGTGTGTTCAAAGCGATACTGATCTACATTTCCTTATTCCAAACCCTTGGGTACCAATGTGTTTTGGAATTGAGGATATTTTGGATTTTAGATGGCACATGCACAAATTTTAAGAATTGTCTTTTTTTTTCCTTTTAAAACCAACTTTAGGGACCTCCCTGTTGGCTCAGTGGTTAGGAGTCTGCCTGCCAATGCAGGGGCCACAGGTTCGATCCCTGATCCAGGAAGATCCTGCATGCTGCAGAGCAACTAAGCCCCTGTGCCACAACTACTGAGCCTGCTCTCTAGAGCCCGCGAGCTGCAACGACTGAGCCCGTGTGCCACAACTACTGAAGCCCACACTCCTAGAGCCCATGCTCTGCAACAAGAGAAGCCACCGCAATGAGAAGGCCGTGCACCACAACGAAGAGTAGCCCCCACTCGCTGCAACTAGAGAAAGCCTGTGCTCAGCAACAAAGACCCAATGCAGCCAAAAAAACAAAAACAAAAACAAAAACTTTAATGGCGTATAATTTACATACAATAAAACACATCCGTTTTAAGTGTACCCAATGAGTTTAGGCCATTGTATATATCCTTATTATTTTTTCAGGGTGGAATAGTTTTTTTTAATTAATTTTTTAAACGTATATACCCTTATGTAACCAATACCACAATCAAGGTCAAAAACATTCCCATCACGAAAGATAGGATCAAAAGAATGTGAGTAAATAATGTTAAATTAAATATATACACATTCTGGGAAGGGTACCTGCTGGGGAGCAAGCCTGAGTGGGAGATTACTTTGGCTATGTAAGGTACTTTTTTTGTTTGTTTGTTTTGCCATATTGATGTGTAACCTTTATCAAAATAAAAATGTTTAACTTGTAAAAAGAAAAAATTCCCATCACCTTGAAAGCTCCTTCCAACCCCTTTAGCCTTTAACAAGCTCCATAGTGAAACACACTCATGTTTCTGCACTGATATATATTCACACTAAATGTTCTAGAGACTATTAATACCTTATGTCATATTGATTTTCCTACTGAATGCGTTTGTCATAAGCTTCCAGAAATTTTTCAGTTTTCAAAACATTTTGTATTTTAAAATTGTTGATAAGGGGTTATGGATCTGTTACAAAAGAGTTATGTGATGATGAAAAATAAATAAAGGTGATAATTACACTTGTATAGATTTATACATGATAGTTGCTTTACAGAGACATCCTGGATTTATGACAAAGGAACTAAAGAGCAAAGGAACGTCTAAATAATCTTTTGGAACTAATATATTTTAAGAAAATTTTATTAACTAGTGTGTACTTTGTATCTAGCAGTATATCTGGCACATAATAGGTGCCCCATAGTACATTTTGTTTTTTCTTCTATGCAACTCATACCTCTATACAATCTTTTTATTTTTTGTATTGATATCTTCTTCAGAAACTCTATTTTTATTTAAAATCTCTAATTTTTTCCTACTAGTTTTTGACTGTCACTTCCTATAGAACTGTGCTGTCCAATGCTGTAGTCATTGGCGACATGTGGCTATTTATTTATTTTTAATTAATTTATTTTATTTTATTTATTTTTGGCTGCGTTGGGTCTTTGTTGTGGTGCGCGGGCTTCTCACTGCGTTGGCTTCCTTGTTACGGAGCATGGGCTCTAGGTGCGCGGGCTTCAGTAGTTGTGGCACACGGGCTCAGTAGTTGTAGCTTGCGGGCTCCAGAGCACAGGCTTCAGTAGTTGTGGCGCATGGGCTTTGTTGCTCTGCAGCATGTGGGATCTTCCCTGATCAGGGCTCCAACCCGTGTCCCCTGCGTTGGCAGGCGGATTCTTAACCACTGTGTTGCACCACCAGGGAAGCCCCGACATGTGGCTATTTAAATTTAAATTAATGACGATGAAATGAAATGAAAATTTCGTTCCTTATCCACACTAGCCACATTTCAGTTGCTTGACAGGCACAGGTGACTAGCGGCTACTATATCAGACAGAGTGGATATAGAACAGTTCTACCATGGCGGAACATTCCATTGGATAGAGCTGCTCTGTCTTGTTTACCACTTTATTCCCAGTGTCTTGTCAGTGCTTAGGATTTGGTAGATGATCAACAAATACTTGCTGAATAAATGCTTTTAGTTCATCTAGGAAAGCTGTCATGCAAATATAAACAGATTCTGTTTTGTTTGAACAGCAGTGGTTCTTAGGGGCTAAAAATGCTCTCCTTGAAAAAGTAAAAAATTACATTATATTTTAGACTGTATTGTAGCTTAGATTATTATTAGTTTTCAGTCATGAGCTCTTACCATATACCAGGCACTATTCAAAGTGCTTTACACATAGTACCTCATTAATCTTCACAACAACCTTATGATGATACTTTATTCCCAATTTACACATGAGGAAACAGAGGTTCAAGAGGAAAGTAACTTGCTTAGGTTCACACAGCTATTAAGTGGCAGGGCCAGAATTTGGATCCAGGCAGTCTGGCTCCAGAGGCCAAACAGTTAACCACAACACTGAGCTCTTTGTGATTATTTTTAATAAGGACAATTTTGTCTCTTCTTTCCACTATTTCAAGCTTTTTTTTAAACGTTCTTATTTAATTGCATTTAGCTAGGACGCCCTGAAAAATGTTAAATAGATACTATAGCCCTGCATCCTTGTGGGTCCCTGATTTTTTAAAAAGAATATTCATTTATTTATTTATTTGGCTGCACCGGGTCTTATGCGGCACTCGGGGGCATGCGGGATCTAGTTCCCTGACCAGCGATGGAACCCGGGCCCCCTGCATTGGGAGGGCAGAGTCTTTATCGCAGAACCACCAGGTTAGTCCCTGGATCTGTGATTTTAACGAGAGTACTTCTGCCATTTTACTCTAATGTATGATATTACTGTCATTTTTTTATAATTATCTTGATCCAATTAAGGAACTGTTCTTTTATTTCTAGCTTACTAAGAAATTTTTAAAATTCAGAAATGGCTGTTGAATGTTATATGGTACATCTCTAGAGAATATCATTTGGCTTTTCTCCTTTACTTTAATAAATGTCATGAGTAGATTTCTTAATGTTAAACCACCATTCTTTGTTATGGTGTGAATTCTTTTTACTACCACGTTACTGGATTTTATGTCTTAATACTCAATTTTGTCGTTTTAACAAAGTCATGGTGAGAATAGAAGAATTTTCCTTTTTTTTTGGTGCTCTTTGCCTTGGGTTTTGGTAACCGGTTTATGCTAGCCTTGTGGAATAAGTTGAGAAATTTTCTCCTTCTGAAGGTGATTCTTTGTTTCCCTAGATTCCAGCCGGATTTGGGTACCCCATCTCCCTCTCTTCTTCCTTCCAGAGGTGCCCCACAAGTACCACCCATCATTTAACCACTTTTTTTTTTTTTAACTGCCAAAGCCCTTTTCTTTTCTTTCTTTCTTCCTTTAATTTTTGGCCGAGTGGCTTGTGGGATACTAGTTCCCCGAGTAGGGATGGAACCCAGGCCCCCTGGGGTGCAAGCATAGAGGCCTAACCACTGGACCACCAGGGAATTCCCACCACCAGGATGTTTTCTTACACCAGCTCTCAAAGCTTCTCATAAACTGGACTCACCTACTGATCCTCAATAAAGCCTGTGTATCATGCAGGTTTCTCACATTCCTTGCACAGGCTCCAGACCTTCCGGCTACCAAGCCTTTGCTAATTTCATGCCACTTGCCTTGCTAAATCCTAACCATAGAGTTTGAGGTGGAAGGTATGGGGTGCTGTTGATTATGGTAAAATAGAACTAACATTTGAGGCAGAGACTGTGTGTAGCTGCTTGACACCTCTCACTTTATATGATCCTCAGGATCTTGGAAAGCTATGTTATTTTTCTTTTGTATATGGGAAAAGAAACTTGATAAATGTTATACACTTTAGTGGAGGTGCCAGAATTTAAAACTAGGACTGCTTAACCCAAAATGATTGTTGCTTCCACTACAGCATGTCTCACCTCCTCCTTTGTGTTTCCAGGTTACAGTCTCTCACGTTGACCTGCAGGTCCTCCGTGCTTCACTAGCAATTACAAACTGTACCACACCATTTTATACTACGTATATACTCTTTTGTATTTTCTATTGTTTCCTCTGTAGTCTTCTCATACAGGGCAGTTATTCACTGAATCTCTGCCTGTTTATCCGACTCCAAATTTGGGCATCTTTTCTTACCTTATAAAAAGAATACCGGGAAAAATAAAAGTAAAAGGTTACCAAATACAAAGAATTTTGATTGTGTTAGTCTTGACTGTATACCGTAAAAAAAAGTCCCTTTCAAAATAAGTTTAACTCTGCGTGGTCTTCCAGGGGCTTTTTTAGCGACCCCCGCAAAATCAGTGCCTAAAAAACAAAGAGATTTGGCATTTGTGATTACTGATCACTTCCCCACCCAAGAACATCAAACAACGGCAAGATGCTGGAAATCGCACCTACAGCACAGACTTCCTAACAAGGAAAGCTAGAAGATAACACACTCCCTCCCAAGCTCGTGCGCGACCCTGCCTTCCCCCTCCCAGCTTCAGCTGGATGGAACATTCCGTGCGAAAGCTTTGACAGAGCGCACACTCGGAGTCACGTGGAGCAGGAGCGTACTCGCGGCCGCCTTGCGGGATGACGCTAGCTAGGGTTGCCAAGGGGCGGGGCAAGGCGCCGCGGAAAGGGCGGGGAGAAGGAAGCCGTGGAGGCGGGGCGGGCAGAGTGGAGGGGCGGGCGGAGAGGGGCGCGCGGGAGGGGAGGGCCCAGCGTATTATGGGATGCGGCGGTGGAATGGCGCTGGGCGCGTGATTTTGAACAAACCCGGGTCTGTGTCTTGGAGGCGCCGCCGCCGCCGCGGCTGCGGGGAGCCCAGAGATCGCGGCGTGAGAAGGAGGCGGCGGCGCCGCCGGCTTTGGTGAGTGTCAGCCCCCGGGGTGGGGGCCTCTGGGCAGGCGGGCGGGAAAGGGGGCGCTGCGGGTGGTGGCGCGGGCGGAGGGCGCCGGACCGCCCCCTCCGGGAGCCCGGGCTAGTGGGTAGTGGCGGAGAGCGGGAACCTGCAGTCTGGGGGACGCCGCGCCGCATCCCTGGGCCGCAGGGGAGGGAGGATCCTCCGGGCTCGGCCCCTTCCCGCCGGCACTCGGGAGGGCGGCTGTCACCCAGCGGGGCCGGCGCTCTGCCGGCAGCCCGCCCTTCCCGGCGGTCTGGAGGAAGGGCTCCCGCGGCTGTTGACACGCACACTGCGCGGTCCGAGGAGCCCCCGTGTCGGCCCCGGGTTTCTGGGAACCGGTTTTGCTGCTGTGTCATTTTGTACCAGCTCCTCCTTTCCCTACTGCCCGCCGCCCCGTTCTTCCTATGCCCCTTTGTATGGTGTCTTCTTCGTGTATGTCCGTTTTCCTCGCGAAGCCCACCAGTCAAATGTCACAATGTTCCCGAGGTGCACGGGGGAAGGGAGCGGGCCAAGACTTAGCTTGGCCAACCAACGGTAAACACCAAGCAGAGTGGGGGTGAACAGGGCTGGCCGTGGGGAAATAAAGTTTAAAGATAAAGAAATTGGGAAGACTTGATACTCTCAGAGTCTAGCAGGCTGCATATAGAAACGGCGACTGGGCTGGGTGATAGTACTTGTTTAAGCCTGAAGCTACCGACTTTTATATGGAGTTGTCATTCAAGCAAGGTAAGGAAATTAAATGCCTTTTTTCAACTTCTGCCTTTCTCTTTTTAAACTAACTTTTAAAAAAGGCGGTAGAGTGGCTCTGTTCGAAACCTTGAAATTCAATTTGCTCATTTCAGACAGGTCTTTTAGAGCTTATGCTGTAGTTGAATGGTAGGTATAGAATTCAGCTTTTCAATGGGTGGTTATCAAATCTGAAATTAACAAAGGTAGTCAACTTAGTTTTTTTTTTTTAAATTCTGTTCCCATCAGAAGCCTTGCAGCTTATGTTTTCCTGATATTTCTTTGATGATTAAAATTTGCGTATATTCTCTTTTAGTTATTTATTAAACTGCATGATGAGAGGAGCTGGTGGAGCTGGGTGGGTAACTCTAGGGTCTTGCTCTGAAGCAAGCTGCTTATTTTCACAGTATCAAATAAACATATCAGCGGCAGATTTTTTTTTTAATTTGGTGACTTAGATTCTAAAAGCATTTGGCAAAGAATTTTAACTTAGAGGTATATTTTCTGTATTTTAGAAATTGTTCACTTATGAATAGGTTCAGTACATTTTAAACCTAGTGGCACTTTGACGTCTTAAACTAATGACAAACGAACTGGAAGTCACAGTGTTTATGGACAGAAATGATCAGACGAAATTAAGTGGAAAATAGTTGAGAAATTTATTTGAAAACTAGACCTTTTGACTACAGTATCTGCGTGAGAATCAATGCCTGTAACTTACAAATGTATCAGAGAGGTCGGACGTGCAGTTGGAAGTAGCCCATTCTGTCAAAAGTAGTGCTGACGGTGGAGGAAAATGTCAGAGCTGGTGAATGGCATTAAAGGTCTTGATCCTGTTTTTAGTGTCTGAGAGGGACACAGTGAATAAAAGGCATTCCGTCAACTCTCTCAAGTTGCTTTCCTGAAAATGAGAGAGTTTGGGCTCTTTATTGCCCTTCTGCCCCCTTCCGCATGTTTTTTGCTCTTCAAAACAAAAATGTGCCGGACTTGGGGCCCCGCAGGTAGCACGACTTGCTTTCGCGTTGCTACCGGGCCCGCCGGAGCACCATCTTTCGTGGCAGGGTGAAAGGTCTCAGCGTGGACTGTGTGTGCATTAGTATCTCCCTGAGCATTTGAAGGTTGGCGGGGCCGGCGGGAGGTTTCCCCGGATATGTGGGTGTGCGCCTCTCCGGAGGGGAGGGCCGGGGAGGGGAGGAGGAGGAAGGGGGAGGTTACTGGCGGCGGCGGCGGCGGCGGCCCGGGCTCCGGCTGTCGGGGAAGCTGCTGAGCTGTGATGGTGATGACGAGGTGAAAATGGCGGATCTTTCGAAATACAATCCCGGCCCCTGACATACCAGAGGCGGCGGCCGCGGCGGCGTCGCCACCCGGGCTCCCTCCTTGGCCCCCGGGATCCCTGTAGCGCTCCAGTTCGTGCAGACTGGGGAAGGAAGCGGCTGGCCGGAGCTACCGTGCACAGGCAAAACAAGCACCGCCCGGGCTCGGAATTGCCCGGGACCTTCTGGAGTCCCCACCTCGGAGCCGGAGGGAGGAGACAGCGGCAGCCGCCGGAGGTAGAGGAGAAGGGGATACCCGAGGGCTGCTCTGTTTTGAGCTCTCTTTATTTGGGGGAGGGGGTGGGTGGGAGAAGAATTGCGTCGTGGGTCAGGGAATGACTAGTTCAGAGGGCAAAGAATCAGTAGCCTCATAATGACATCAACATTATTCTTTGAGTGTTAAGAGGGCTTGAGTTTGCTCTTACACCTAAGGCTGCTGCTGAGGCCTAGATGAACCGCTAGCAGTTATCATGATTACCTGATTTAATATTTAAAATATCCACTCTGGCGGGTGTTGGTTTGATGATGTTCAGCAGTTTATGGGGTTGTATGTTTCTTTAGGGAGGCAGAGCATTGACATTTTATTCTGCATTTAAGCTCTGTGTCTTAGATCATAGTCTGTGACTTGTTGGGGTGTGGATGTTCACATTTTTTGAGCATATGGACCAGTTTTGTAATCATTAAAACTGTTGTCGTTTTCTTTTATGGCTCTGTCATCTATAGAGGACCCCTTGGGCCCTGCCATTTGGCAAATAACAATTGAGATACTGTCAGTCATATTTGATATCCATGTTTTTCCCTGCCTCTCATCCATTTCATGAATTCAGAGAGTAAAGTTATGGAAAATTTCACAGTAGATTTTATGATCCAAGTGAAGTGCAGCTCTGGGCGCTCTATTTTTGTTCACAAGTTTTACCTTCATTATTAAGAAGGAAGTTGTGATGGCTTGATGCTCGCACTTGATACAAGTCAAATTTTAAGTTGGTTAAAGATAAATTGAGACCTCTGTTTTATTTTACATACTTGACTTGTTAGCCCTTTGTTTAAAGAGCTGGAGAATTGGCTTGATTGACTCTGTGACAGCCATTGTCTAATTTTGTTAGGTTACCTAAAGATTCATGTATGTTTTAGATTGTGCTGCAGATCCCCAACAGTAGTGTTACTGAAAAGTTACATGTGAATCAAATTTTTATACATTAATTTGGGGCCCTCTGTTTTTTTCCAGCTTTTGTAGTGGAAGGTTGGGTCACTGGAAGGTTGAATATATGAGTGAACAGGGAGGTGAATGTTTAAGAAATGGCCCCTGGTCATGTTTATGATAGCAGTGATTTTCCTTATCCAAGTTTCCTACAAAGAGATGATGTCATAGTATGTCATACAATATTATTCACTGAGTGTTTTATTCAGAGAGGAAATATTTGTGTGTATAGCTTGGACATTTGAGTGTCCGAATTCATTCACTAGAAGAATAAGAGACCAAAAAAAATTTTTACGGGAAATAACTGAGAGGTACTCAGAGGTTTTAGTTAATGAATTTTCTAAATCATTTTTTTTCCTGATATTCTCGTTTTATCCAGTAGGAATTTGGTTGTTTTTGTTGTTGTTGTTTTTTCTTATAATGTTTATGTTGCAGTTATTTGGGCCATGCCAACCAAGCTGCTAAGTTAATAGTAAAACTAAGAATTTTTAAAATAATTAAAATAAAGAGGGAGATTTAATGCTTTTTCACTGGCTTTCTTTTTTTTTTTTTAAATCACCGAGTGCTATTGTCTTTTTGTGATTCCTTGTGATTGTCTTTCAAGACCAGCTTTTAGATTATTGTGGTTAAAACAATTAATAATTAGAAGTGTGTTAGAAAGAAATGAAGAGTTATGCCAGTGGAGGTAGTCGGTCGTCTGTTTTGGTGGAGAGGAGCATTACAGATTCCTGTTACTTTTTTCAAATATTACTATTGGGTATCTATTATGTGTCACATACTATGCTAGGGATGGGCGATACCTCAGTATCTTTGCCTCAGGAAACTTTCACTTTAGGAATTGGAGATAAAGTTGCTAGGTTGGGTAGGACCTTAATACAGAAGGCCTTGAGACTTACAGAAAATTTTTGAGTAGGAGAGTGACAGCCTCAGAGATGCACTTGAGGGAGATAAGTCCTGTAGCTTTTTCTGTAGGAGGTATTGCAGGTGAGAGGAGATAAAGGTAAAAATACGTAGTTGGCTCTGAGCTTTGGAGATTTGGAAACTCTTGGTTACAGTGGGAAGGAGACATTGTGAAGGTGTAATCTGCATGATATATGACAGATTAAAAGTTCTATGGAGAGGGAATTCCCTGTGGTGGTCCAGTGGTAGGGACTCCATGCTGTCACTGTCCAGCGCCCAGGTTCAATCCCTGGTCAGGGAACTGAGATGCCATGTGGAGCTGCCAATAAATAAATAAATTAAGTAAGTAAGTAAATAAAATTTTTAAAAAAGGGAGAAATCAGGAGAAGCTAATTTAGATAGAAAAAGAAGAGAAGAATTTTCATTTGAGCTTTACTGTACCGCATAACTGTCTTCCCAGTAACCCTGCAAGTAAACTAGGGCTTAGGGCTTCCCTGGTGGCGCAGTGGTTGAGAGTCCCCCTACCGATGCAGGGGACACAGGTTCGTGCCCTGGTCCGGGCGGATCCCACATGCTGCGGAGCGGCTGGGCCCGTGAGCCATGGCCGCTGAGCCTGCGCGTCCGGAGCCTGTGCTCCGCAATGGGAGAGGCCACAACAGTGAGAGGCCCATGTACTGCAAAAAAAAAAAACCCAAAAAACTAGGGCTTAGAGAGATTATTGCTTAGGGTTACATGATAAGCAACTAGGAGAGTCAAGATTTGGAAGCAGATCTTTCTGATGTGAATCCCCATGTTTTTTCCACCAGGTTAATCTTGAGCATGAATAATATACAATCTCCCTTTAAAGGGAAAAAAATATTGTGGATCCTCAGTATTGGCCTAAATAGTTTTATTTTATTAAAATATTTAATTTTTAGATGTATATAAATTCCTTATGGTTATTGCTTATATGGAAGTATAAAAGAAAAGTAAATTTATAAATGAAATATAAACAAAACTATAAAGCCAGTAAAACCAGTTAAATTTAGGGTGATGGATGATGTTGTTTTGCTGAAATGAAATCTTTCTTTGCATAGTGAATATACTATTGTGGGCCTTGGCTAGGTGTGCAGTTTTCTATATGCTGTATATCCTATGATAACTCAACTCCTACACTACTTTTCTGTGTTTGAATGCTGCAGAGCTTTCCTCCTTAAATCACTGATTAGGTGGTTTGGCTTTCACTTGGCATAAATATATCATTTACCTTGTAAGACCCTTCTATGCCCACTCTAATTCTGGTACCATTGATGGTAGATATGAGGTGGTTATCAAGGTGATCCAGAATATACTTTTAAAAAATATATATTATTGAAATGAAAATATGAACTTCTCAAAATTTCTTCAAGACTCATGTTTTATAGTTCACTGCTCCCACCTTAGTTTGAGAAATGTAGTTCTGTACCTAGTTTTTGAGTTGTTGATGTTTGATCTTAGAAATGAAAGCTAAAATCCAAGTAGTATAGTTAACCAGATAGTGCTGGTGGTAAGCTCTAGGTACAAAAGTGTAATTCTTAAACATTCAAATGTTTCTGTCCCAACATCTGACCAATTACTCACCTATAATATGATGATAGGTCATCACCATTTTATATTAGTATGTGCAAGAATGAAAACAGTTGTTTACCAGGTTGTCCTCCACCTGTAACTAAGGGAAAGAAGAGTGTTTCAGCACTGGTAATATTCTCTAAGAAACCATTTAAAAATGTGAAAGCATAGAGCATTTATCATTTCTATCTTATATTATTTTTTATATTATATTTAACTCATTTCTTTTACTGCCCTAAATCCGTCCCTCCATTTATCTCTGTCTTGAACTAATTACTGTAATAGCCTTCTAACTGATTTCCCTGCCTCCAGTCCAATAAAATACTGAGATGAAGTTAATCCTCCCAAAGTACAGCTGTGATCATGCCACTCTTCTGTTGATTTCTGAGGTCTGTCTGGTTAATTTCCCTCCACAAAGTTGGGAAGCAATACATATTAATTAAATGCTGATAAAAAAACATAAATAAGTTTAAAACTAAGGCTTTTAGAACTTGATTTTATGAGCAGAAATGTTGGAGGCATGGAGAATGCATTGTATGTTCAATATTCTTTTCTCTCCATACCTTGAAAGGTAACCTTTCATACAGATGTGGTAAACTAAAGCTCCTCAGTCCCATTGGCTTGTGAAGATCCTCTCTTTTCTTGGAGTGGTCCTCAACACAGAGATGATGAGGTTGCATGTGCTAGTACATATCTTCCATTCCTAAGGGATAAAATTAGAGTGATGATTCATGTAACTAGATGGCCAAACCCTTTCCTGCCATGCCCACAAGCTCCTTTTGAGAGTTTCTTTTCGCATAGGCCACCATGCCCTGCATGTGACCCTGACTGAAACAGATATGGATGTCTAATCATAAAGCAGTTATCACAGTCTGCTCAGTGGCCTGTGAGGTGTGCTGGCTCCTGAACTCTGCACAGCCCATACTGCTTAGAGACTGGCCAAACGAATCAGACCTTTTCTTGTTACAAGTTTGAACTTTACTCCTACTTCCAAGGGAGACTCCTAGGTCTATAGCTCCTAGTTCCTTTTAATAGGACAAATAGGAAGACATGTTCTGCCTAATAACAGAGCTTTAAAATATATGAAGAAGCAAAAATGCATAAAAGAGGAGAAAATGACAAAGCCACAATCGTATTTGGGAATTTTAACAGCCTTTCTCAGTAATTGATAGAAAAGGAAAAAGAAAGACTATGGAAGATATGCACAACACTATCAACCAACTTGACCTAATTGACTTTTATAGGGTGCTACCCTCAGCAACCATAGAATACATGTTCTCTTCAGGTGCACGTGCAGTGTTCACCAAGATGGACCATACACTGAGCCTTAAACTAGTCTCTAAATTCCATCTACACATGATGGAAATGGTAATTACAGTCTCTGACAATAGTAGGAGCAAATTAGAAATCAATAATAAAAGGTAGAAAATCCCCAAATATTTGGGAATTAAATAGCACACTTCTTTATTTTCCGTGTATCAAAGATGAAATCACAAGGACTATTAGAAAACATTTGAAGCGAATGATAATAAAAACATATTGAGATTAGTAGAATGCAGTTAAAGTAGCATTGGGGGAATTTTTAACATTAAATGTTTATTTCAGAAAAGAAGGTTTAAAATCTTTATGGTAATAAATTTGGCAACTGAGAGGAATAGACAAGTATCTTAAAAGATACAAACTATCAAATATCAAAGGTTTAAAATCAATGATCTAAACCAAGTGTTGACAGATTTTTTCTATAAAGGGCCAGATGGCAAATATTTTAGGCTTTGTAGGGTAGTGTGTGTGTGTGTGTGTGTGTGTGTGTGTGTATATATATATATATATATATACACACACACACACATACACAGTGTATATATATGTATGTGTATATATATGTCTGTGTATATATATATATACATATACATATGTATATATATATGTATATATATATGTGTGTGTATATATATATATATATATACACACACACACACATATATACTCACTCTCGCCCAACTATTTACAAATGTAAAAATCATTCTTAGCTGCAGAGAAATACATAAACAGACCGTGGGCTTAATTTGGTCTGTAGGCTATGGTTTGTCGAATACTGATCTGTGCTTCCATCTGAAGCTTCTAGAAAAAAATCTAAAGTAAGCAGAAGGAAGGAGATAAAGGTAATAGTTAAGTAAAAAATGGACAAACTGTTGGGAAAAATCAATGAAGCCAAAATCGTTCTTGAAAAGATCAATAAAATTGAAAAATCTCCAACTAGACTGATCAGAGAAGAAAAGGAGAAAAGACAGAAACTACCAAAATGAGGATGGAAGAGTTGCTATCTCTACAGACATTAAAATAAAAGAATATTTTGTATAACTTTATGCTAATAAATTTGGCAACTTAGAGGAATAGACAGATTCCTTAAAAGATACAAACTATCAAATGTCAAAGGTCACTCAGAAAGAAAGAGATAACCCAAGTAACCCTACTCGTATTCAAGAAATAGAATTTATAGTTAAAAACCTCACAAGAAAGCTTTATGTCTAGATGGCTTTACTGGTGAATTCTAACAAACATTTTAGGAAGAAATTGTAACAATTCCATGAAGACTCTTCCTGAAAATTGAAGAGGAGTGAAGACCTCCCAACTCATTTTATTAGACTAGCATTATCCCCAGAGAGCCACTACAAAAAAACTACAGACCAGTAGTCCTCATGAGTATAGACAAAATTGATTAACAAAATATTAGCCAGTAGAATTTGGCAATATGTAGAAAATATGATTTTATACAATTTTATATAATTTTGAGTGGAGTTTATTTCAGGAATGCAGAATTGGCTTAATAAAAAATCAATATAACTCCCAGACTAAAAGAGGAAAGCCATATGATTATCTCACTAGTTGTAGGAAAAAACGTATGATTAGATATCCATTTATGATTATGATTGAAAAAAGAAACAACTACAAACTGGTACTATAAGTTAGCTTTCTCAACCTAATAGAGGGAATTTATGAAAAACCTACAGCTAAGGGTAAGTTTGGGAACAAGGTAAAGATGTCTGCTCTTACCACTTTTATTCAACATTTTACTGTAGGTCCTAGCCAGTGCGGGCGGTAAGGTAAGGAAAAGAAACAAAAGACATGCAGATTGGAAAGGAAGAAATACTGATCTTATTCTCAGACACCATGGATTATCTTTCTAAAAAATCCTAAGGGCTCTACATCGAGATTTAGTGAGTTTAGCTAATTGTTAGATACATGGACAATATAAAATAATCAGTTGAATCTCTGTATACTAGCAACAAACAGTTGGAAAATGGAAAAAAAAAAGACCACTTACAATGCATCAAAAAAACGTGAAACACTTAGGGATAAATTTACCAAAATATATATAGAAAGAAGACCTATACACTAGAAGTACAAAAAACATTGCTAAAATAAATAAGTAGAGAGAGATACTTTTGGGAAACAGTTTTCCCTGGGTCTTTGCATTTCTGTACTTCTTACAAGTGAGGCGGTGACAGCCCTTTTTTCTACTTTTTTTTTATTTAAAAAACTTTATTTATTTTTGTCTGCGTTGGGTCTTTGTTGCTGCGCACGGGCTTTTTCTAGTTGCAGCGAGCGAGGGCTACTCTTCGCTTTGGTGCGCAGGCTTCTCACTTCAAACTGAGCTGTTGTTGCAGAGCACGGGCTGTAGGCATGAGGGCTTCAGTAGTTGTGGCACGTGGGCTTCAGTAGTTGTGGCTTGCAGGCTTTAGAGCGCAGGCCAGTAGTGTGACAGCCCTTTTAAACAATTTTTTCCAGGATGTTTGTATAGCATAAAGCCTTGGATGATAGTTAGCGACTCCTGCTGTTGCAGAGGGCAGATTTGCTTATTGTCCAGTATAGTAAAGATAATATCGCCCTTTGGACAAAGGGCAGGTGTGCTTCAGGTTATAAATGATTCAGGTTCCTTAAGCTCAGGGTCCCTCAGTTGTGATGCAAACCTGCCTGCACAGTGTCTACCTGGGCTCCTCTCCACATCTGCCCTGTAGGACTTGGGGGCAACAGGGGAACTGATACACGCATGATACTTATGTTCCTTGCTGTGCTTGGAGTAGTAAGTCCTGTGTCTCTGACCTAGGCCTACTGTGTTGTCCGCCAGTATCCACGAAACAGTGACAGGCTACTTTGTTAGCTTGCAAGGAGAGGCTAAAATCTCAGCCCCCTCCCAGTACTTGACAGTTTTAGCCATAAGAATGGAGTGCTGACAGAGACATGGCTTTTTGAAAGAGGAAGGATGAGGACCTTGAGGGCTGGGCTAGGGGATATTGAAAGACTCTCTGGCATCTGGCAGCAAATGCTCTCACCCAAGTGGTGGGCAAGGGTGGCAGAGGCAAGGGAAGTAGGAGCCCTTTGGTGTTCTACCTCTTAATGAATATTTAGGGGCTGAGCTGAGAGATAGCCTGAATGGTTACCTTGGTTGTTGTACACTCAACTCCATGGCCCTAGCAGAAGGGCGGTGGGGCTGTAGCTGCTGAGTGAAGGAGTCCCCAAAGCTGAGAAAATGATGTTAGAAATGAGGATCTGGGTGGATCGAAAACATTAGAAGTTTGTTTGGTTGAGCTGCAAGTGTGGGGGCTTGAAACTGAAAGTAAATGCACCGTCTGACCACTGTCTCCTTCCGTGGGGTGACCTCTCCTCCTCTTACACCTTGACTTCAGGTGTTTTAAGGAGAAAGATGAATAAGGGTTGGGCTGAGGTCTCCCTATCCTTAAGGGAGACCAGAGGCCACACCCATCTGTCTAAACGTGCTGGGGGAACTTCAGGGAGAAGAGGGAGTCAAACTTTTATGGTTGTGTTGGATGCTGACACCCAAGTCATCATCCTACCTTGTTCTATGGGGGATGGAATGTTCAGAGACAACTGACAGGCCTTGGGCAAGGTCCACGGTAGGGAAGGGAAGCTAATGTGGCACTGTGGGTGAGGCCGTTTATTGTTGTGTACTGTTATCTGGCTTCCACTGCAGAAAGTATAATTGGTGTTGATGTTTTAAAGAGCCTGTCTGTAAATGCCCTGTTCTGTAAGTGCCAGAGGGGATTCTATTGATTAGGAAGAGCCGCATCTAGAGAAGTGCTCATACTTTGGAAACCTTAGTGATTCCTCTGAGCTACAAGTTACTGTGACTGATGGTTTTGCAATATATGTAAAGAACTCATCCAACTCAACAAGAAGATAAAAAACCCAATATTTTAAAAATTTGGCAAAAGGCTTTAACACAGGCACTTTTTAAAAGAAGATACACAAATAGATAACATTCATATGAAAAGATGCTCAACGTCTTTAGTCATCTGGGAATTGCAAATTAAAACCACAATGAGGGCTTCCCTGGTGGCGCAGTGGTTGAGAGTCCGCCTGCCAATGCAGGGGACACGGGTTCGTGCCCTGGTCCGGGAGGATCCCACATGCCACGGAGCGGCTGGGCCCGTGAGCCATGGCCGCTGAGCCTGCGCGTCCGGAGCCTGTGCTCCGCAACGGGAGAGGCCACAACAGTGAGAGGCCCGCGTACTGCAAAAGAAAAAACCCCACAATGAGATACCACTTCACACCCACCAGAATGGCTAAAGTTAAAAAGACCGACAAAACCAGTTGCTGGCGAGGATGTGGAGCAGCTGGGAGCCTCATGCATCGCTGGTGGGTGTACAAAATGGTACAGCTGAGCTGGGAAGTAGTTTGGCAGTTTCATGCAAAGTTAAAAATAAACTTATCTTATGACCTAGCAAGTCCACTTCTAGGTATTTATTCAAAAGAAATGAAAATATCTATCCATAAAAAACTTGAATGTTCATAGCAGTATTATTCATAATAGTCCCAAAATGGAAACAGTCCAAATGTCCATCCACAGATGAATGGATAAACAACTTGTGGTAGATTCATCCAGTGGAATGTTACTCAACAATGAAAAGGAACTGAGCTGCTAATAAGGGTAAGAATAAAGATAAATCTTAAAAAACATACTGAGGGAAAAGGCTTATACTGTATATTCCTTTATGTCATGAGTATGTAATATATGATTCCATTTATATGAAGTTCTAGAATGGGCAAAAAGGCAACACTAATCTAGTGAGGTGATAGAACAGACCCGTGGTTGTGTAGAGTAGGATTTTGGGGTAGGAGGTTGACTGTAAAGGAGTAGACTTTTTTTTTTTCTCAATTTAAAAATACCAGTGGTAAAAATTTAAGGCAGTAAATTTTGTGATTAAAATTATGAACTTTGTGTCATAAAACATATCCTGAGTTTGAGTTCTGGCTATCATTTACTGGGTAGCTGTGTGACCTTGGGCAAATAGTTTAACCTTTCTAAGGTTTCCTCATATGTAAAATGGGGGTGATAATGATACCATATTAGAGTTGTCAGGATAGATTAAGTTATGTCAGGATAGATTAAATTAAATTATGCCATCACTGGTAGATAGTAAGTGCTCAATAATGAAGATTAATTTTGGCAGTATTAGTATTTGTCAATGCTAATAATTATAATTTGCTGTTCATGTCTGTTACTCTTAATCTTGGAATGGGTATTGCATGTTTATATTTTTTAAAAAAAGGGAAAAGAAAGAATTACTGATTAGGTTCCTATGGATCTTAGACGTTCTCTGGGCAGATAACTTATTTAGTCAGTCATAAATATGATGAACTCTTTAATATGTGAAGATAATGGTACTGACTCCTTTATTGGAAGTTCTGCATGACCTTTGGCTGAAAGCATTGCAGTTCTGATTTGTTCGTAATCTGCTTTATTATTATTACCATTTTTTTTTCTTTATGGGGCCTAGCTGTATTCCTCTTAAATGGTTCCCTTTGTGACATTTTGAATGGCTGAGGAGGATTTGAGAATCTTCTTTCCAAATAAAGCTTTCTTTAGTATGAAGCAAATTGATCAAACTTGGGCCAGATAAGCCATTTGACCTACAGTTGCTGAGATGGATTACTCTAGAAACTCCTTTAACATTAATTTGAGTCCTTAATGGATTTTTTTTTCTTCACATCTTTATTGGGGTATAATTGCTTTACAATGGTGTGTTAGTTTCTGCTTTATAACAGAGTGAATCAGTTATACATATACATATGTTCCCATATCTCTTCCCTCTTGCATCTCCCTCCCTCCCACCCTCCCTATCCCACCCTTCCAGGCGGTCACAAAACACCGAGCTGATATCCCTGTGCTATGCGGCTGCTTCCCACAAGCTATCTACCTTACGTTTGGTAGTGTATATATGTCCAGGCCTCTCTCTCGCTTTGTCACAGCTCACCCTTCTGCCTCCCCATCTTAATGGATTTTTATAAATGGTTTAGTAACCTCATTTTAGGACCTCGCTCACTGGAGATTTGAATATATTGTCTAAAATCTGTTTATATCTAAATCTTTATTTCCTTGTGCAAATCAGCAGTTTTCAAGTTTGTCGGTAGGAAAAAGAAAAACAAAACCCGTAACTGGGAAGAAGTAAGATGATCAGACATGTCAAAGATTAAAAGGTTTTATTTATGAGCAGGAACTGGAAAGGAGTTTCCTGTAATTATGTGACTTAGTGTTGCCTGAATGCAGTATACTTTTGGGTTGAGACATGGCGAATGAGAATGTTTGCTTTTAGTTTTGTGTCCCATATGACTTATATTTCAGATTCTTGAAGGTTGAGGATTTGTTAAAATGGTTTAACCCAAATATGCATCAGGAATGTCCTTCATTCAGTTATACATAAGTAAAAATTTTTGTTTTGTCATTTGCATTTTTCTTGAATAATTTTTTTTCTTCTCTTAAATCTGTTTTGAAACCTAGTAATTTATTCATTTTTCAAATTTTATTGCAGTGCCTGATCAACTTTCTAGCAGGAGAACGATCATGGAGGTGGTGCCAGCTGAGGTGAATAGTTTGCTTCCAGAGGAGATAATGGACACTGGTATAACTTTAGTGGATGATGATAGTATTGAGGCTGTTATTGTTTCATCCCCAATTCCCATGGAGACAGAACTGGAAGAAATTGTCAACATAAATTCTACTGGTGACTCTACAGCCACGCCCATTTCCACGGAACCAATAACAGTGTACAGTAACCACACTAACCAAGTTGCAGTGAATACCACAATTACTAAAGCAGATTGTAATACCACGGTGAAACCAGCTTTTCCAAGTGGCCTTCAAAAACTTGGTGCTCAGACTCCTGTGACTATATCAGCCAATCAGATTATTTTAAACAAAGTATCACAGACATCTGATCTTAAACTTGGCAATCAGACCCTTAAACCAGATGGACAGAAGTTAATTTTAACAACTTTGGGCAAGTCTGGTTCACCAATTGTTTTAGCACTACCCCATAGCCAACCCCAGGCTCAGAAAGTTACAACTCAGGCCCAGTCAGGAGATGCTAAGTTACCACCGCAGCAAATTAAAGTAGTTACCATTGGAGGGAGGCCAGAGGTGAAACCTGTCATTGGTGTCTCAGCATTGACCCCAGGAAGTCAACTGATTAATACTACAACTCAGCCCTCTGTGTTACAGACCCAACAGTTAAAAACAGTACAGGTAAAAAAAAAAAAAAAAAAAAGGGCGCTTACTAGTTAAAATGCATGTTAAATTGATTCCTAGTTGCGTGTGTAGGGTGATTAAATGCATAGTTGTTACTGAATTCTTTTGAATGTTGCTTTTAGTAATTGTGTGGTTTTTTTTGTAAAGTTTGATATGTGCAATGCTTTTGAAAATTTCTGCCAGAGAACTTAGAACTTAATTTTGGTTAAATTCCAATTTAGTGTATTTATAGCTTTTTACTCATTTTAAAACAATTTTATTCTCAGTAGTAGTTTGAGTACAAGGATGTTCTGCTGGTATAAAGATGCCAGAGTTGATGTCAGGCTGTCAAAAAATCATTCAGACATGATATTTTCAGCTAACAGATGGCCAGAGTCTAGGAAAACTTGCTGCTCTGAGAAACCCTTCAAGCCAGCAGTAGTGCATACCAGCCAGTGTGTGCCTCTTCTTTGGAATTTACTGTCCATTGCATCGCTCATGTTTGCAATGTAGAAAGGCAGTGCCATGTGATGGAAGGTTTAGAATTGGACCAACTGGATTTCAGTCTCTTCTCTGCTGCCCTCCCAGCTGCGGAACTTTGGATAGGCTACTTATTTTCTCTGAGTTTTTGATTTTAGCTGTAAGATGGCTATTTGATCGTGATGAAACACATAAGAAAAGATAACTCTTTGGTATGGTTCTCAAAACATTGAGAATCCTTCAAAATGGTACCCATTGTTAGTATGAATAGAAACCTAAGATAGAAGGTTATAAGAACATATGTTAAGTATTTTTTCATGCCCAATAGGCCTTTTTAGGTCACCACTGCTCTTAGAAATACAATGATCCACTTAAGACCACAAATGCATTTCCTGTTTGAAAGAGTTGGCTTTTAGAAAGAAGGCATGAGTTAGAGAAATAAAGCAGGTGTATAAGGAAGGAGGAAGGTTTGGGGAACTGTCCACTCTCAGCTGATATTAGAAATATTGTTTTGGTTATTATGTTGACAAAATAGTTAGAAACTTATTTTTCACAGGCTTTTTATTTAAGAACTTCATAAGATTTCTCAAACTTTATAATTTGTCCATGTCCCTTCTGCCACTATTAAACATTTAGTGCTCTTTCTTGTTCATTATCATCTCTCACTTAATTCTGACTTCCTTTTACTTTTTTTGGTGAGGATCTCTTGAATGAGATATCCTATCACCATCAAGCACCTTGTCCTCAGCTTGTTTTTTAATCAGTTTTAAAACTTGTTTTTATTGGTTTACCAGAGTTTATCTGGCTTTGGGGATATGGATCATAACCATGTTCACAAGATACTGTAAATGTAAATCAGAATGTCATTTTTTTTTCATTTACAAGAGCAATGTATACATACTATTTGTAAGACCAGTTTACTTGTATCCACTAGTTTTCTACTATAATCCCCTAAGTACCAACAATAAAAACAAAGACTGGGGTCTAATTCTTATAACTTCTCTTCTTGTCCTTACTTTTACAAAATCTGATTCTATTTATTTAAAAAGACTTCTATTTAAAAACAAAAACAAGGGCTTACCTGGTGGCGCAGTGGTTGAGAGTCCACCTGCCGATGCAGGGGACACGGGTTCGTGCCCCGGTCCGGGAGGATCCCACATGCCGCGGAGCGGCGGGGCCCGTGAGTCATGGCCGCTGAGCCTGCGTGTCCGGAGCCTGTGCTCCGCAAAGGGAGAGGCCACAACAGTGAGAGGCCCGCGTACCGCAAAATAAATAAATAAATAAAATAAAAACAGAAACAAAAGAAACCCCATTTAGAATATTGTTCTACTTGTCCAGTTATTTTTAGGCAACTAAATCTTTTCAACTCAAGAGTAGCCTATAAAGCTCTGAAGCACTGAAGCACAGAAAAAACAAACAAAAAGCTACACATCTATCAGTATCCATTTTGGGCAACAGAATATTTGGTTTACTTTTACATGGTGTGTATGATCCCCTGATTTTTTTCCCAGACGGTTCTCAGCATTGTCTTAAGTTTAATCAGAGTATTGAAACTTATTAGGGTGTGGACAATAGGAAAGGGTGGAAGAAGGAGACCCATCTCCAAAGGTGACAGTTGAGGCCAGAGGCAGTAACAAAGAGGTATAGTTACACTTAGTTACAGATATATAAACACTTTCCTGTGTTTCTTTTGCATAGTATATAAGAATAATAGATAATTAGCCATATGGAACAACATAACTCCTTATTAGTTCCTGAATCTGTATAACACAGTGCCCAAAATTACTGCATGTATTATTTGATCACATCTTTGGCAGTCTTATTTGTAAATTTCCTTCTTTGATTCATTTTTGTCTTAATCTGCTAATTAGATACATTTGTTAAAAAATGATCCTTTGGGCTTCCCTGGTGGCGCAGTGGTTGAGGGTCCGCCTGCCGATGCAGGGGACACGGGTTTGTGCCCGGTCCGGGAAGATCCCACATGCCACAGAGCGGCTGGGCCCGTGAGTCATGGCCGCTAAGCCTGCGCGTCTGGAGCCTGTGCTCCGCAACGGGAGAGGCCACAACAGTGAGAGGCCCGCATACTGCAAAAAAAAAAAAAAAAAAAAAAAAGAAGATCCTTTATGCTCTGTTTTATTTAATAAAGTAAATTTGTTCTAGGGTAGTTTAGAATTCATAATGCAAAAAGCCTGGTTCCTTGACAGAATTGGAAATCCTTATTTTCAGCAATGCTACACTAAAGAAACAAAACCACAAGGACAAGTTGAGATTGTTCCTTTGAATAATTAATGTGCTCTTGGTCGTATTTACATTTTTTTTCCTGGTTGGTAAGTATTCATATAGTTTTATGATTGTGAAAATTAGTTAAAAATGGGGAAACACTTTAAATTCCCAAACTCTATAGCTAAGATTATCTATTTCGAGACACAGATTTCCAAGAATATCAATACCTCTACCTCTTGAGATTCTTAATACTAAGTCAATAGACAACATATTCTAACTTATTTTAGAGTTTTAGGCCTGTAAATACACTTGGGAAATATTTTCTCTGTGTGTCTCCCAAATTGCATCAGTTTTTAAAACTACAATTATGGATTTATTTGGGTATATCAGAGTTTTACAAGCTGGATATTTTTTAATATAGTAGGGAATCTCTTTGGTTCGTTTTTTTAAAAGGTGATTTGTGTTTCCTTTACATTTTGTTTTGTCAGTAATATGTTCTGAGTGTAAGAAAGTAATATATTCTAAGTGTAAGAAAATGTTATTAAGTTTAATTTATAGTTTGAGCACAAAGCTGGTATTTACTTAGTTCTGTAATCAGTTACAGCTTCTAGTATGTTTTGTCGTTTAAGTTGGTCATGTTTGTTCATTTTGAGTTATTATTTCCAATAATAGTACTTTCAGGGCCTCAATTTTCAATCTGCCAAAGATAAAATTAGTATTTAATGTCCTTCCTGCTCTGAAAGTCCATGATTTTTATCATAAACTGATAAAAAAGTCTTTGATTTTTATTATTGCTAAAGGCTATGATTTTTTATCATTGCTAAATTTCTGCTTCTGACTTTTAGAAAAAGCTGTGCCTTGCATACATTGCAATTTCAGTATAAGGACATTGGTAACTCTACCTTCCTTGACTTGTGGAGAATTTTAGTTTAGGGCAACAGTGTACCGTGTATAACGTAAAAGCAGAGATGAATAAAACATAGACCCTCCCTTCAAACAATTTGTAGTCTAGTAAAGTGTATTTTAGTAAATAATATTTCAGAGGCTTCACCTTTAGAATAGTCTGTGTTTTGCCAAACATGTCTCTTTGTATCCTAGGGTGTTAACTTGTGCAGTTCCTTATTTATCTGCCCCTGATATATAGATCTAAAGTTGAAGATATAATCATGAGCCTATCTTCTTTGTGTATTTATATTTTGCTTCCAGGGGCCAGTGAAATTATATTTATCATTTGCACTATGCTTTCTTAACATACTCTACTCCATCTTTTTATTATTGAATAATTAGCTATTTGGAAAAGGATATTGCTGTGCCATATTTGTGTTTCATTATTATTATTAAATGGTTATTTTAAACATTACTATTGAACATTAAACATTATTTTTACAAATTAATTTTTCATTATATGCATATGTCCCAGAGACTAAAATAAGAATTTGCAATAAAATCCAAAGGTATTGTTGTATAATGGCCTAAGGATGTGATCATATTAGTATTTTGGTGAATGGCTGCATTTTAAATGTTTTTAACGTCAGTACTTAGATATGTTTTGTTAAATGAGCTGGTTTCACATGTACTTCTGTATATCAATCTTGTCTAATTTTGATTGAATAGGTGTTTTATAGAAACAATGGTCTTTATAGTTATTTATATATTTCAGATTGCGAAGAAACCTCGAACTCCAACCTCTGGTCCAGTAATCACGAAGCTGATTTTTGCAAAACCAATTAATAGTAAAGCAGTTACAGGACAGACAACTCAAGTACCAGCCATTGCAGGTTATATTTCTTTATAGTTTGTTTAGCTAAATATTTACCTTCCTTTTAGGTTTAAAAAAGGCTGTTCTACTACCTTGAAATGTTTTAGTGCTTATTACTGTAAATCAGACTGGTTAGTAAGAAATGTTACACCTATTAAATGTGTCCTTCAAACAAAATGCCTTATCTCAAAATCAGTCCATTACTTTAGCCTCTTTGGTTTTTGGTATACCTTGAAAGTAGTGAAGTCTCAGACTCTGATAATACTAGCTAACATTTACATAGTGTTTGCTACGGCTTCCACACTATTCTTAGCTCTTTACATAGAGTGACATATATAATCCTCTGGCAATCCTATGCGGTAGGTACTAATAACATCCCCATTTTGCCAGTGTGGAAACAGAGGCACTCAGCTAGTAAATGGCCAAGTTGGAATTTGAATCCAGCTAATGCTAGAGCACATGCTAATAAGTCTGTTAGGTTTAAAGTAATATATGTGAGAGTATCGTATTTCATGGTTTCTGTTTGAATTTTTGGTTTCCGTATTTTAATATTCTCTGTATGCAGTTCTCTATGAAACAGAAAATTATCACAATGATAATAATTACTTAAGTGAGAACAGAATTTTAGTTATATTACTTTTACCAGCAAATTCCTCAGCATGGCCCAATTATTTTATTATATACTTTTAAGATATGTCATCACTAATAACACCTCAGAAATCTTGACTTTGAGTATTTCACTCTTTATTATTCTAGTTGATCTGCCTTTGTACTTCCAATCTAGTAATTCTTTCACTTTGAAATCTCTGATCCATTAACTCTTCCACTTTCTCATTAATAATCCCTTTCCAGTCCTCAAATTCTTCCTTACTCAGCATGGAGTTCATGACCCATCACTACTGCTCCCAGAAAACACCATTGATTCTCTTTTCACTCTCTCTTTCTATAATGGCTTGGTTAAGTCCAGCTCTCTTCTTGCCTGGCAAGCACCTCAGTACTTCTGGAGAAAATCACACAGCTGTGGTGACTGGTCTTTAATTCAGAGCTATACTAACATTACTTCTTTCACCATTTAGGAGCTCATTTTAAATTTCCATTGTTCTAATAGCTTATGGAAGCACCTCTGGGTGGTAGACTTTGACTAGAGACTTTCAAATGCTAATTACCCATTTCTAGAATGTGTATTCTTGATGAAGGTACTTCAAATGTTAATTAACCATCCCTGGGATATGTATTAAAACCACCTCCTACTGTCTTTGATAAATTTACAGACAGTATAGCAGTAGGCAACTCTGAAATCAGTGGCAGTGAAATGATCATTTTCCTAGGCTTTGAATTATAATATATAGGGAGGCTTCTCTGTTTAGCAAGTGAGAGAAGGAATGAGGAGATTGTAGTTTGAGGGCAGTGTTGGGTGAGTGAATGTTCTTTTTCTTTTGGCCTTCAGTAGAGACTTGGGATGGTATAGGATGCTCGTATCTAGAGGGCTGTCATGGGAGATAGGTGTGGCCCCAGAGGAAAAACTGGAAAGGGTTTGGATTTCGAGCTGCTTCAGGAAGTGGGCTTTAGTTGGCTGAAAGTGAGGAAGGCTTGGATATGTTGATGATAAAGGGACCACCAGACCCTTAGGAGTTTGGGTGAGTAGAGGTGGTTTACGAGGAGGGGTGTCTCAGTGCCATGTTCTCTACTGCTTTTGAGTTTGAGAGAATTCCTTAAAACTTTTAATTATGTAGGGGCGAAGGGGAGCTGTATGCTAAAGAATTGTGGTTTTGCAGAAGTGTCTGAGTGAATATTTGGTAATGTCAAGATTTCACCTCTCTTACATTTGACTATAATGGATTTCATTGCTGGGTCTTTGGGTGATTTACAGTGTGTTGCACACTAATCATACCTTCACCTTTTAATTACAGACAGACTTATTAGCCCTCCCAAAATACATAGAGATAGACTTCTATTAAATTTCACTAGAATTTGTTGGCATTAAGTTCAGTTTGGAGGGATAATTTCTACTGTTAACTAATAGTTTGTAGCTTTTTAAATTCATGTAAGCCAAATTTTAAACCACCAAAGTAGCTCTCCTGCTGAATTGTCTTATCACAAGGAGGTTCCATTATCTTTATATTATAGCTAAGGATCTTTCAAATTACATTTAGACTGCTTTTTAATGACCTTTGGGCTTTTCATGGAAGATGGATATCTTTTTCTGTCTTTTGATCAAGATGAACTTAGTGTTTGTATAAAATCAATTTTTCTAAAATGCAAATATGATTTTGTCACACCCTTGCTTAAATTTTCTTGGCCACATCCATTTCTTGGCCTTAATCCTTCAGGAATAAGTTCAGATGCCAGAGCTTTCTTAGCATTAAAGTCATTTATTATATAACATATACCTTTTTCATTTTCAGCTTGTATTAGCTCCAGACCTACTGATGTAACTTATTTCAAGAGATCACCAAATGGCCCATGTTCTCTCAGAACTTAGGCCCTTGGCACTGTTGCTTTTACCTGAAATGACTTTTTTTGCTTTCCTTATGGCTGACTCATCCATTTTATCTTTGGATTATCTCCACCTGTCTTGGAAGTTTTTGATCCCTGGGTTTAGTTAGGTTCTCTTTTCTCTGACCATCTCCTAATATATTTCCATAAAACTTGGTTATACCTACCAAATACTTAACTTAAATCAGACTTCTGTTAAATTTCACACTGGCTTTTAATGTTTCCATTAGTCATGGTATATTGTAATACTTGGTTTCCTTGTCTGTCTGTCTCCCCTGTTGTCTGTCTGTCTCCCCTATTACACTTAAAATTTTTCTTAATAGTAATTTTGGATTTTGTTTGCCATCTAGTTTTTAAAGATTATTTTTTAAAAAATTATGATAAATACACATAACATAAAGTTGACCATTTTAACCACTGGTGGCATTAAGTACATTCATGTTGTTGTGCAACCATCACCACTGTCTGTCTCTAGGACTTTTTTCGCATTGCAAAGCTAAATCTTTGTCCGCATTAAACAATAACTTCCCAATTCCTTCCTTCCCCCGGCCCCTAGCAGAGACTGTCTCTATCAATTTGACTTTTCTATGTATCTCGTATAAGTGGAATCGTACAGTATTTGTCCTTTTATGACTGGCTTTTTATGACTCTCCAATACCTAGCACAGTTTCTAGCACATAGATGTGGTTCGGTGAATGTGTATTGTTGAGTGAATATGTGTATCACGGAGGCAGTATGGTGTATGGGAGGAGCTATTAGGAGACTTGGGTTTTAGTTATGGGTCTTCTATTCATTTTCTCTGTGATCTTGGGTAAATATATTTTCTGTTCATCTTACTCCTTTCTGTAAAATGTTGATAACAATCACTTCACATGACTTTTGAGATGGTTAAATGAGGTACAGAGGTCCTCATTATCAGGTCCTTATTATCAGAGCTCCCAAGGTACAAGGTTGCTGCTATAGCAGAGCAAACTCCATCAATGTGAAAATATTCACTAATGAATTAATCTCTTATAGAATTAGTCCTGGCTCAGATAAGCTAGCTCTCTGCCCCCAACCTGTCCCATCTGTAGCTTTTTGGTTATGTCTCTTTTGATTCTTGGAGAATACCTGACAGTAGAGTGTAAAATGCTTTGCAAATTGATTTCAAGGTGAAATTGTATAACTTGTATACTTTCTTGAATCTGTCTGCAGAGTCAAGGATAAACAGGGATTTGGAGATTAATCAGGAGAAATGCTATCTGGATGAAAAACAAGTGGCCCTTCAAAAAAGAATAATTTGAATTTTAAAGGATATAGAGGGTTCTTGGGAAAATTGATGAAATCCTAAAATATTTTGGCAGAAATAATCTTCTGTATCATCCTGTTGCGCCCATCAAACAGAGTCTGTCATTGTAATGTCATTACTAATTTTCGGAAGAATCCTCTCCCCCTCAAACAGTTCATTCTAAGAGATAGTATAGTTGTAATTATAAACTGAATTTTTGTTAAATATAAGCAAAAAAAGTTTTAGTTTTAGGGGTTTTTGTTGTTGTTATTTACAGTGAAATTTTTGTCCTTGTTTTAAATGTAATTCACTTTAACTGGCCTTTTTCTGGTATCAGTTATCCTCACTCAGGAATAGAGGATTTTTATATGTATGTTTTCTGAAATGTATGTAATGCTTAACAAATAAGAAATTATAGTAATAACTGTAAATGATGATCATTTTATGAAAATGTGTCTTTATTGGTAGTTTCTTTTCTTAAAATAATGGTTGTTGGGGCTTTAGGCTTATCCCAGAGGTATTAGTTTTGGAAACCAGAACAGACAAACATGCTACTTCAGGCAGGCTCCACATTTGAGGGTGCCCTTCTAAAAATATTTGATATAGATTCATTTAGTTTATATAGAATTGACTTATTTAGTTATGATGTAATTCAGCCTAAAAAAACCCTAGCAAAACTCTCAACTGAAATTCATTAAGGAATATGTCAATAATATAAAATGTAATCGTGTACTAAAAGAAATTGAAAAAATATATTTAAAATATTTTTAAAATTCATGTGTCAGACAAAACTTGATTCATCTTTAAAAAAAAATACGTTTACTGTCACATTGTTATTAGAAAAAAAACAGCCTTGAAACTCTTACATGCTAGTTCTCTATTTTTGCTTGAAGGGTAAGACCCTTTTTTTTTTCTCTTTTTCCCTTTTTCTCTTCCTCTCTCCCTCTCTCTTTCATCTCTGACTGTATCTGTAAGTTAAATCATAGCATCTAAAGGGATTTTAGAGATAATTTAGTTATCTACCTTCTCTATTTCTTGAGTGCTTGGAGTTCCTCTTCAGCCAGTGGATTTGATTATCCAGCATCTGTTTTTGAACACCTTCAGTGAGTAGAAACTCACTCATATAGAAACAGTCGTTTCAATTGGAAATTTTTGGTAGAAGTTCTTTCTTACTGCTTAACTAAAAATTTTCTGTTTATATTAGTGTGTGCATCTGATGGATACAGAGTGGTTCTAATCCTTCAACTTGACAGCATGGATCAATCAGGACAGTCTTGGTTCTCTGCCATAATAAACAGTCTTTAAATCTCAGAAATTTAAGAAAACACAAATTTTATTTTGTATTCATACTTCATGGTTATCTACATGTCTACTGTGGGTTAGAAAGGGGGCTATTCTCATCATGGTCACTCAAGGACCCCGGCTGATGGAGGAGCCACCATCCAGACGCAGTGAGGAAAAGAGAGCTTTGGAAGGTCTTGCGTAGGCAGTAAATGTTCTGACCCAGAAATGACACACATCACTTCTATTCATAATCTGTTGGTCAGAACTAGTCTTATGGCCCTAATCTAACCACAGGGAGCTGCAGGGACGGGTAGGAAGGGCAGTCCTGCCGTGTGCCCAGAATGGAAGGGGAGGAGGTCGGCGCCAGAATGCTGAATGGCAGCATCACACAGTCTTTCAGGAATTTGGAGCTGTGTCATGTCTTTGTATTCCTCTCTCACCTAGGACAAAAATTCCTAATATTTCAACTCCTTGTGATATGATTTCCAATTCTGTAAGCCATCCAGACACACTATAGTTTTTCTGTTTTGTTCCTGAAGGATATTTCCAGAAGGGAACACAGCATTCTTGTTGGAATCTGGCCAGGACAGCTAGAAGAATTTTTTTTCCTCTTTTTGGCAGACTAAAATGAGACAGTATTAAACCAGTGTTTAAGTTAGTTCAGTGACTATCTGTTTTATAGATGTGGACTTAAATTGTATCCTGAATGGTTTCAGTTCAAAGAGAAGAAGCTGAGGTATAGTAGAGAACAGAGACTGAAGTTTAAGACTTGGATTCAAGTCCTAACTTTGAGGAGCTGTGTTACACAGGACTTGTTCCTTAGTTGTCCTGAGCCTATTTTCTTATAGATATAACCTAACAGTATAGATGAGGGAATTCCCTGGCAGTCCAATGGTTAGGACTCCGCACTCTCACTGCCGAGGTCTCGGGTTCAGTCCCTGGTTGGGAAACTAAGATCCCACAAGCCGAGCGGTGTGGCCAAGAAAACAGACAAAACACAAAGCAGTATTGATGAGAATGTGAGCAGAAGTGTTTTTGTGGATTTTCATAAGGTGGTATTAAGATACTAAGTGTTACTAAGAAGCATTGTTTTGTTTCCTTCTGCCTAGGTTCACCATAGTTCATTAGACCTACTTAAGTGTTTCAGTTCATAAGTGGCTGCGTATGAAATATTGAACATATATATACTACAGTCCTTGTGGGTATAAATCATCATCAAATACATTTTTATACGATTATTGAAAAGAGTCAAACTGATGTGCTGCCTCTCATTTGCAGGTAGGGTTCTTTCACAGTCTACTCCCGGGACTCCATCAAAGACCATCACAATATCTGAAAGTGGTGTTATTGGATCAACTTTAAATTCTACAACACAGACACCAAATAAAATAGCCATCTCACCTTTGAAATCGCCAAATAAGGTAAAAAAAAAATTAGCCACAAAGGCCAAGTATTGTGGTTAATGACTTTATTTTCTCACTAGTCACTTCAGATACTTCAGTTTTAATATATTCCTAAAGAGTTAATAGGTATTTGGTAAATATCGGATTAATTTAGTAATCAAGGATGTACGACAGATAAAAAACTTACCCTGAACGCATAGTTACACAGTTATCATTTTGCATGCTAAGATTATTTTAATGGCCCTTGTGAATGTGGGTACAACATAAATCTTCTGAACGAGGTGCATTATGTAGGTGTTTGGTTCCTCTTCAGTTAATACTCGTGCAAAATTATTGTCTTTGGATCAGTCACATATATAGTGACTCTATAAATATAAAATGTTAAATGTAACTTTTTTAAAAATAAAATATTTGGTGCCTTCTGCTTAAGCTGTCCTTGATTTTATGGAGAGCTGAGCTTTTGCTGGTAACAGAGTATCCAGAGTACTAGAAATTGCCATCAAATGCTGGTGATCATATTAATTCGGGTTTTTAGGCTTAACACAGCTCATTCAGAGCATCTGAAAGCTTGTCTTAATTTATTTTCTTTTTAAGGGGGCAAAGTACCTATCATTTTAGGTCAAGTTAAGTAGTCTTAGCTCACTTTCCTAAAACATACAGATGTCATTATACCAGCATAAAATTTTGGAACAAGTATGCTTTAAAGGACATATTCAGGTGGAAAGCCAAGCATCATTATTCTGTAAGGTGCCACCCTTGCGATTCTGGAAACACACTGCCCTTTGTACCTGCCTTTTTCCTTAATTTGCTACTATTCATGAGTAGAACAAACATTAAACGTTTGCCTTACATTTTTTAAAAGTCTAACTGTTGGTTTCTGTTTTAATGAGACTTGACTCTAGTGTATAAATACGATGTCTGTTACAGTTTATTAAAATGGGATTCTACCTGCATGATAATACAGATAATTATCTACTTAAATGGAATGAATTCAACAGATATTTGAGTGCTTACTATGTGCTCTGCATAGTGATAGGCACTGGGGATAAAAGCATGAATAAGAAGTTTTAAATTTCAGGTAGTTCAGTAGGGAAGTTAGAGTTAAACATTAAGAATTGCCCTACAGAATCATAACGGTCACAGGTGGATTGAAGAGCCCTGTTGTGTCTGTCAGAGGAGGTTTATACAAAGGGTGCTATTCCTGAAAGGTCTTAACCTTAAAGGTGGTTCAGGCCTTAGCTATGGGTGAGCATAGGAGGTTTCCAAATTGAGATAATACTTTACACAAAAGTGTAAAAGCGTGGCCCCTTGTAAAAGGGTAGTGTAGGGAGCTACCTTTCTTTGGTAGTGTGAGAGCCAAGGGTGCTAAAGTTAGATAGAAGGTTTCATTACCCTCAGGGGAGTTTGGATTTTATTGTTCTTAAAGACTTTCTGTGACTTCCCATTGCTTCTAGGACAGTGGTTCTCAACCTTGTCTGCACGTTGGAATCACCTGGGGAGCTCTAATAAATACCAATGCCTGGTTCTTATCCCTGAAGACTCTGTTTTAATTGGCCTGGAGTTTGGCTTGGTATCAGGATTTTTTAAGGCTAAGTGATTCTAATGAGTAGCCTAGATTAAAAACAACTGCTCTAGGATAATATGAGATTTGCATTTCAAAAAAGATGACTCTGTAGCATAATGAAAGGAAGGTAAGCCTGGATTCTAGAAGAGACCAGTTAGGTTAGTTATTCTCAACCTTGGCTACACTTTGGAAGCACGTGGAGACCTTTCGAAAAAACTCATGGCTGACCTCCACCTGATCCCACTTAAATCAGTCTCTAGCCTGGGGCCTAAGTATTAGATTTAATATTTAAAAATTTTAAAGTATAGGCCAGGGTAGAGAATCACTAAATTAGATTATTTTGGTACTTCACATTTGAGCTAGACTAGTAGCTAAGGGGTTAGGAAGAAGAGATGTGTTGAAAGAGGTGTAAGACATAATGACTGGATGTCAGGGTACAGGGAGGGGAGAACCTAAGGGATGACTCCTAGACTCCTAACCTGAAGAACACAGTAGTGGTGGCACTGTGGGCTGGTATGTGGGCTATATCTGATGGCATACAAATAAGAACTAGCTTTATTTTTCTCTTATCCTTGACTTTAGCCATGTCATGTTGAATCTTCCTTCTCTGGCTCTTGACAAGACGTCGTTTTTACTATAAGAACAAGCCTTATTTTGATGATTAAATTCAAAGGTATGAAAAGTCTACTCCAAACCTTACATCTAGTTGAATGGATGTAACTCAGACCTAATCATGACTCAGGGACCATGCAGTAGAGGAGTATTATCTGTTTCTTCACTCTTCTACTTCTTCCCTCTTTCTGCTTTTGGCTTCTGATTGGAAGGAAAATTAGAAGAGAAAGGACAAAGTTTTATGTGACTGGGACTGTTGTAATCCAACTGCCAGTGTTCTCTGTGTGACAGGTGTCCAAGTGTGGCCTTTTACAGTTGTGCATTTAGGATGGTTTTTGGAGGCCCCCGTGGTATGCCCACATTGCCCAGGTCCCTTTTATGGTGCACACTCCAGCTACCGTTGGCAGGCCTCTAACTATCTCTTCCCTCCTGTAGTCTACCTACAGCCTGTTACTGCTGAGTCTCCTTCCTCAAGAAGGCACATGTCTTTGGCCTACCGAGATGCTTTAGCCCTTCTGCAGCATCTGTTGTATTTGGCTAATGGGAAACCTATAGAACCCAGTGGTAGAAATGTAGCTCATCTAACTGCTGTCCTCTGAGTCCTTGCTCTGCCGTTTTGAAGCTCCATCCAACTTCTTGCTTTCAGAATTCTCCAGGCTGGGACCAGTTTCTGTGTTCACATATGGCCTAAACTCCTGGGGATATGTCAGGTTCTTTTGGGCTTTTAAGAGTTTCTTTATCTCAGTATGTTGCCAGCCAAAGATTCAGATGTCAATTTCCCTTCTTGTAGTTATCACCCAGTCTGTCCCAGAGGTTTTCTTGGAGAACCCCTGCTTTTGTTCTCACTAAGGTTGTAAAGCCCTAGCATTCTCTATGTTTATGAATTCACTTCTGTTTCTAATCTTGTTTTGTTTTGTTTCATTTTCAATAGGCGGGAGGTGGGTGATAGAGACGCTGTCTTTTAGCAACTCTGGCATGGATGTTTTGTTCTTTTTAGAGTGTAGGGGAGTTTATCATTTGTAGTTCTCAGCTTTGGGGGTTTCACTAGAGCCAAATTTTAAGATCGGAGAAAACATCCCATTATCCTTTTATACTAGAGAGGAAATACAGAAGGAATGGGTGGTTTAGGCAAAGAGATATTGTTTAGTTCTTGGAGATGTTTGTCATGGAAGTACCCACTGCTTGTCTAGAGGAGGATGTCCATTAGGAAGCTGAATATAGGCAGTAGCTAAAACTGTGTGTACAGATGAACCTAACCAGGGAGCATGAGGTTTTGTGCAGAGTGAAAAGAAAAGCAGGACTGAACCACAGAATATTAAGAGTTAGTAGAAGAAAAGAGCCAATGGAAGAGAAGGAATGATAAGAGAGGAAGTATGAGAAACGTAACAAAATGAGAAGGGAGGATGGTTTCAAGAATGATGCCGGTCAACAATTTCAAATGTCATAGAAATGTCAATTAAGAAAAAGACTAAAAAGTAAGGATTTGCTGGAGATGTCCTTGCTCCCATTAATCAAAAGTGGTCAAAAGGAAAGAAACCTCAAGCACCCATTCTTCCTTCCCTGCCAGCACTCACAGTCTGACCACCATCTTCCTTGAATCTGCTGGGACTTCTCTCATTATTTGTTCCTATTTATACAGGGTGCCATCAAAACTCCTAGATTACCTTTCATTTCCCACATCTAATCTCCTTGAAGGTGTCAGTATCTTCTGTCCTGTTACCCACCACCCATCCCCAACTCGTAAAGTCCTTCCACTGTGCCCTATTTGGAGTTCATAAGCAAAATAATCCCCCAGTCCTCAACCTCTTTGCTGAATATTCCTTTTATTTTCTTACTCTAATGGATACCTGACTCTTCCCAATGGTACTGCTTCCCCTGCAGACCTCTTAAGTGATGACTCCTTCAGCCCGTATACCATCGAGCCTGGAAGGGGGCCTAGGGAATAAGTGTCTTCCTGGCTTGTTCTCATTACAATTTGCAGACTATACTCACTCTCTTCTCCATCTTTGAAACTAATGTTAACCAGGTTCCTTGTGGAAAGTCGGGCACGTCTAATGTCTTCTCAATTTACTTGATATTGTAGTTGTCTTTTGGGGCAGATTTCTTCCATTATATTTATTTTCTAAATTAATCCTCAGTTTTCTTAAGTATTTATAAGACATGCAAATAAGCATTAAGCTAATGAAAGCATGATTCTGCAAGGTTTGCTTTCTTTTTACTTTAGACTTTAGTAATACTGTTATCTTCTAGTTTCGGACATTTAATGTGTCTTTTGTCCTGTAATCTTATTGTTGCGTTTTAGTATTTTTTTCCATGGCATATTTTATTTTATTTCAGAAGTACAATGGTTTGACATTAAAAAAAATCTATCCATTTAATTCACAACATTAATAAGAAAAAATAATTACATGACAATCTCAATACATGCAGAAAAATTCTGAAAATAGCCAGCCTTCATTCTGGTTAAAACTACTTGAAACAGTAAAAATAAATACTTTTGTAACTTGAAAATGAGGATGAATACATCAAACTTCATGTAATGGTGAATGTTGAACAAAGATACCCACTTTCAACACTTGTTCAGTTCCACTGCAGCTCTGAGTTAATGCAGTAAGGCAAGAAAAAGAAATAAATGGCGTAGAGCTTCAAAATAAAGTAAAAACTTGTCACAATTTACATATTACATTATAATATATGTGTAAAATATAAGAATCTGCTATTGAACTATTAGAATTAATGTATAAATTTAATTGATGGTTATACATGTGGTCAGTATAAAAAAAGATGATTAGATATGTGGTCAGTATAAAAAAATCAATATTTATAGACTTTTACACTTAATAAAGTTTTGTTATGATTGATTTTAAATCTTCCATCTTTTTTTTTTACATCTTTATTGGAGTATAATTGCTTTATAATGGTGTGTTAGTTTCTGTTTTATAACAAAGTGAATCAGTTATACATATACATATGTTCCCATATCTCCTCCCTCTTGCGTCTCCCTCCCTTGGGAGATATACAGTATATGTGTATATATATATATATCAGTTATACATATGTTCCCATATCTCCCTCCCTCTTGCATCTCCCTCCCTATCCGACACATCCAGGTGGTCACAAAGCACCGAGCTGATCTCCCTGTGCTGTGTGGCTGCTTCCCACTAGCTATCTGTTTTACGTTTGGTAGTGTATATATGTCCATGCCACTCTCTCGCTTTTTTTTTTTTCCCCCGCCCCATATCCTCAAGTCCATTCTCTAATAAGTCTGTGTCTTTATTCCTGTCTTACCCCTAGGTTCTTCATGACATTTTTTTTTCTTATATTCCATATATATGTGTTAGCATACGGTATTTGTCTTTCTCTTTCTGACTTACTTCACTGTGTATGACAGACTCGAGGTCCATCCACCTCACTACAAATAACGCAATTTCGTTTCTTTTTATGGCTGAGTAATATTCCATTGTATATATGTGCCACATCTTCTTTATCCATTCATCTGATGATGGACACTTAGGTTGTTTCCATCTCCGGGCTATTGTAAATAGAGCTGCAATGAACATTTTGGTACGTGACTCTTTTTGAATTTTGGTTTTCTCAGGGTATATGCCCAATAGTGGAATTGCTGGGTCATATGGTAGTTCTCTTTGTACTTTTTTAAGGAACCTCCATACTGTTCTCCATAGTGGCTGTACCAATTCACATTCCCACCAGCAGTGCAAGAGTGTTCACTTTTCTCCACACCCTCTCCAGCATTTATTGTTTCTAGATTTTTTGATGATGCCCAATCTGACCGGTGTGAGATAATAGCTCATTGTAGTTTTGATTTGCATTTCTCTAATGATTAATGATGTTGAGCATTTTTTCATGTGTTTGTTGACAGTTTGTATATCTTCTTTGGAGAAATGTCTGTTTAGGTTTTCTGCCCATTTTTGGATTGGGTTGTTTCTTTTTTTGTTATTGAGCTGCATGAGCTGCTTATAAATTTTGGAGATTAATCCTTTGTTGGTTGCTTCATTTGCAAATATTTTCTCCCATTCTGAGGGTTGTCTTTTGGTCTTGTTTATGGTTTCCTTTGCTGTGCAAAAGCTTTGAAGTTTCATTAGGTCCCATTTGTTTATTTTTGTTTTTATTTCCATTTCTCTAGGAGGTGGGTCAAAAAGGATCTTGCTGTGATTTATGTCATAGAGTGTCCTGCCTATGTTTTCCTCTAAGAGTTTGATAGTTTCTGGCCTTACATTTAGGTCTTTAATCCATTGTGAGCTTATTTTTGTGTATGGTGTTAGGGAGTGATCTAATCTCATACTTTTACATGTACCTGTCCAGTTTTCCAAGCACCACTTATTGAAGAGGCTGTCCTTTCTCCACTGTACATTCCTGCCTCCTTTATCAAAGATAAGGTGACCATATGTGCGTGGGTTTATCTCTGGGCTTTCTATCCTGTTCCATTGATATATATTTCTGCTTTTGTGCCAGTACCATACTGTCTTGATTACTGTAGCTTTGTAGTATAGTCTGAAGTCTGGGAGCCTGATTCCTCCAGCTCCGTTTTTCGTTCACAAGATTGCTTTGGCTATTCGGGGTCTTTTGTGTTTCCATACAAATTGTGAAATTTTTTGCTCTAGTTCTGTGAAAAACGCCAGTGGTAGTTTGATAGGGATTGCATTGAATCTGTAGATTGCTTTGGGTAGTAGAGTCATTTTCACAATGTTGATTCTTCCAATCCAAGAACATGGTGTACCTCCCCATCTATTTGTATCATCTTTAATTTGTTTCATCAGTGTCTTATTATTTTCTGCATACAGGTCTTTTGAAGGTTTATTCCTAGATATTTTATTCCTTTTGTTGCAACGGTAAATGGGATGTTTTCTTGATTTCACTTTCAGATTTTTCATCATTAGTGTATAGGAATGCCAGAGATTTCTGTGCATTAATTTTGTATCCTGCTACTTTACCAAATAAGTTGATTAGCTCTAGTAGTTTTCTGGTAGCATCTTTAGGATTCTCTATGTATAGTATCATGTCATCTGCAAACAGTGACAGCTTTACTTCTTCTTTTCCAATTAGGATTCCTTTTTTTTCCTTTTCTTCTCTGATTGCTGTGGCTTCCAAAACTGTGTTGAATAAGACTGGTGAGAGTGGGCAACCTTGTCTTGTTCCTGATATTAGTGGAAATGCTTTCAGTTTTTCACCATTGAGGACGATGTTGGCTGTGAGTTTGTCATATATGGCCTTTATTATGTTGAGGAAAGTTCCCTCTATGCCTACTTTCTGGAGGGTTTTTATCGTAAATGGGTGTTGAATTTTGTTGAAAGCTTTCTCTGCATCTATTGAGGTGATCATATGGTTTTTCTCCTTCAATTTGTTAATATGGTGTATCACGTTGATTCATTTGCATATATTGAAGAATCCTTGCATTCCTGGAATAAACCCCACTTGATCATGGTGTATGATCCTTTTAATGTGCTGTTGGATTCTGTTTGCTAGTATTTTATTGAGGATTTTTGCATCTGTGTTCATCAGTGATATGGGCCTGTAGTTTTCTTTCTTTGTGACATCCTTGTCTGGTTTTGGTATCAGGGTGATGGTGGCCTCATAGAATGAGTTTGGGGGTGTTCCTCCCTCTGCTATATTTTGGAAGAGTTTGAGAAGGATAGGTGTTAGCTCTTCTCTAAATGTTTGATAGAATCGCCTGTGAATCCATCTGGTCCTGGGCTTTTGTTCGTTGCAAGATTTTTAATCACAGTTTCAGTGCTTGTGATTGGTCTGTTCATATTTTCTATTTCTTCCTGATTCAGTCTTGGCAGGTTGTGCATTTCTAAGAATTTGTCCATTTCTTCCAGGTTGTCCATTTTTTTGGCATAGAGTTGCTTGTAGTAATCTCTCATGATCTTTTGTATTTCTGCAGTGTCAGTTGTTACTTCTCCTTTTTCATTTCTAATTCTATTGATTTGAGTCTTCTCCCTTTTTTTCTTGATGAGTCTGGCTAATGGTTTATCAATTTTGTTTATCCTTTCAAAGAACCAGCTTTTAGTTTTATTGATCTTTGGTATCGTTTCCTTCATTTCTTTTTCATTTATTTCTGATCTGATCTTTATGATTTCTTTCCTTCTGCTAACTTTGGGGTTTTTTTGTTCTTCTTTCTCTAATTGCTTTCAGTGCAAGGTTAGCTTGTTTATTCGAGATGTTTCCTGTTTCTTAAGGTAGGACTGTACTGCTATAAACTTCCCTCTTAGAACTGCTTTTGCTGCATCCCATAGGTTTTGGGTTGTTGTATCTCCACTGTCATTTTTTTCTAGGTATTTTTTGATTTCCTCTTTGATTTCTTCAGTGATCACTTCATTATTAAGTAGTGTATTGTTTAGCCTCCATGTGTTTGTAGTTTTTACAGATCTTTTCCTGTAATTGATATCTAGTCTCATGGCGTTGTGGTCAGAAAAGATACTTGATACAATTTCAATTTTCCTAAATTTACCAAGGCTTGATTTGTGACCCAAGATATGATCTATCCTGGAGAATGTTCCATGAGCACTTGAGAAAAATGTGTATTCTGTTGTTTTTGGATGGAATGTCCTATAAATATCAATTAAGTCCATTTGGTTAATGTATCATTTAAAGCTTGTGTTTCCTTATTTATTTTCATTTTGGATGATCTGTCCATTGGTGAAAGTGGGGTGTTGAAGTCCCTACTATCAATGTGTTAGTATCGATTTCCCCTTTTATGGCTGTTAGTATTTGTCTTATGTATGGAGGTCCTCCTATGTTGGGTGCATAAATATTTACAGTTGTTATACCTTCTTCTTGGATCGATCCCTTGATCATTATGTAGTATCCTTCTTTGTCTCTTCTAATAGTCTTTATTTTAAAGTCTATTTTGTCTGATATGAGAATTGCTACTCCAGCTTTCTTTTGGTTTCCATTTGCATGGAATATCTTTTTCCATCCCCTTACTTTCAGTCTGTATGTGTCTCTAGGTCTTAAGTGGGTCTCTTGTAGACAGCATATTTATTGGTCTCGTTTTTGTATCCATTCAGCCAGTCTGTGTCTTTTGGGGGGAGCATTTAATCCATTTACATTTAAGGTAATTATCGATATGTATGTTTGTATTTCCATTTTCTTAATTGTTTTGGGTTCGTTATTGTACGTCTTTTCCTCCTCTTGTGTTTCTGCCTAGAGCAGTTCCTTTAGCATTTGTTGTTAAGCTGGTTTGGTGGTGCTGAACTCTCTCAGCTTTTGCTTGTCTGTAAAGGTTTTAATTTCTCCATCAAATCTGAGTGAGATCCTTGCTGGGTAGAGTAATCTTGGTTGTAGGTTTTTCTCCTTCATCACTTTAAATATCTCCGCCACTCCCTTCTGGCTTGCAGAGTTTCTGCTGAAAGATCAGCTGTTAACCTTATGGGGATTCCCTTGTGTGTTATTTGTTGTTTTTCCCTTGCTGCTTTTAATATGTTTTCTTTGTATTTAATTTTTGACAGTTTAATGTGTCTTGGCATGTTTCTCCTTGGTTTTATCCTGTATGGGATTCTCTGTGCTTCCTGGAGTTGATTAACTATTTCCTTTCCCATATTAGGGAAGTTTTCAACTATAATCTCTTCAAATATTTTCTCAGTCCCTTTCTTTTCCTCTTCTTCTTCTGGAACCCCTATAATTCGAATGGTGGTGCATTTAATGTTGTCCCAGAGGTCTCTGAGACTGTCCTCAGTTCTTTTCATTTTTTTTTTCTTCATTCTGCTCTGCAGTAGTTATTTCCACTATTTTATCTAACAGGTCACTTATCCATTCTTCTGCCTCAGTTATTCTGCTATTGATCCCATCTAGAGTATTTTTAATTTCATTTATTGTGTTGTTCATCGTTGCTTGTTTTATCTTTATTTCTTCTAGGTCCTTATTAAATGTTTCTTGCATTTTGTTTATTCTATTTCCAAGATTTTGGATCATCTTTACTATCATTATTCTGAATTCTTTTTCAGGTAGACTGCCTATTTCCTCTTCATTTGTTAGGTCTGGTGGGTTTTTATCTTGTTCCTTCATCTGCTGTGTGTTTTTCTATCTTCTCATTTTGCTTATCTTACTGTGTTTGGGGTCTCCTTTTTGCAGGCTGCAGGTTCGTAGTTCCCGTTGTTTTTGGTGTCTGTCCCCAGTGGCTAAAGTTGGTTCAGTGGGTTGTGTAGGCTTCCTGGTGGAGGGTACTAGTGCCTGTGTTCTGGTGGATGAGGCTGGATCTTGTCTTTCTGGTGGGCAGGTCCACGTCTGGTAATGTGTTTTGGGGTGTCTATGGACTTATGATTTTAGGCAGCCTCTCTGCTAATGGGTGGGGTTGTGTTCCTGTCTGGCTATTTGTTTGGCATAGGGTGTCCAGCACTGTAGCTTGCTGGTCGTTGAGTGAAGCTGGGTCTTGGTGTTGAGATGGAGATAACTGGGAGATTTTCTCCATTTGATATTATGTGGAGCTGGGAGGTCTCTTGTGGACCAGTGTCCTGAAGTTGGCTGTCCCACCTCAGAGGCACAGTACTGACTCCTGGCTGCAGCACCAAGAGCCTTTCATCCACACGGCTCAGAATAAAAGGGAGAACAAGTAGAAAGAAAGAAGAGAGAGAGAGAGAGAGAGAGAGAGAGAGAGAGGAAGGAAGGAAGGAAGGAAGGAAGGAAGAAGAGAGAGAGGGAGGGAGGGAAGGCAGAAGGAAGGAAGATTATAAAATAAAATAAAAATAATTATTAAGAAAAAAATTTTTTTAAAGAAAAAACAAGCAAACAAAAACGGACGGATATGGCTTTCCTGATGGCGCAGTGGTTGAGAGTCCACCTGCCGATGCCGGGGACACGGGTTCGTGCCCTGGTCCGGGAAGATCGCACATGCCGCAGAGCGGCTGGGCCCGTGAGCCATGGCCGCTGAGCCTGCGCATCTGGAGCCTGTGCCTGGAGCCTGTGCTCTGCAATGGGAGAGGCCACAACAGTGAGAGGCCCGCATACTGCAAAAAAAAAAAAAACAACGGACGGATAGAACCCAAGGACAAATGGTGAAAGCAAAGCTATACAGAGAAAATCTCACACAGAAGCATACACATACACACTCACAAAAAGAGGAAAAGGGGAAAAAATAATAAATCTTGCTCTCAGCGTCCACCTCCTCAGTTTGGGATGATTCGTTGTCTATTCATGTATTCCACAGATGCAGGGTACATCAAGTTGATTGTGGAGCTTTAATCCTCTGCCTCTTAGGCTGCCGGGAGAGATTTCCCTTTCTCTTCTTTGTTCTCACAGCTCCCGGGGGCTCAGCTTTGGATTTCGCCCTGCCTCTGCGTGTAGGTCACCGGAGGGCGTCTGTTCTTCGCTCAGACAGGACGGGGTTAAAGGAGACGCTGTTACGGGGGAGCTCTGGCTCACTCAGGCCCAGGGGAGGGAGGGGCACGGAGCGTGGGGCGAGCCTGCGGCGGCAGAGGCCGGCGTGAAGTTGCACCAGCCTGAGGCCGGCACAGGCTCCCCGGAAGGGAGGTGTGCATAGTGACCTGTGCTCGCACACTGGCTTCTTGGTGGCGGCAGCAGCAGCCTTAGTGTCTCATGCCCGTCTCTGGGGTCCGCGCTGTTAGCCGCGGCTCGCGCCCGTCTTTAGAGCTCCTTTAAGCATCGCTCTTAATCCCCTCTCTTTGCGCACCAGGAAACAAAGAGGGAAGAAAAAGTCTCTTGCCTCTTCGGCAGGTTCAGACTTTTCCCCGGACTCCCTCCCAGCTAGCCATGGTGCAATAACCCCCTGCAGGCTGTGTTCACGCTGCCAACCCCAGTCCCGAGGCTCAGCTCCCAACCCCGCCCACCCGGGCTGGTGAGTGCCGGGTCGGCACCTATCCTCTGTGCAGGAATCTCCCCGCTTTGCCCTCCGCACCCCTGTTGCTGCGCTCTCCTCCGCGGCTCCGAAGCTTCCCCTCTCCGCCACCCGCAGTCTCCGCCTGCGAAGGGGCTTCCTAGTGTGTGGAAACCTTTACTCCTTCACAGCTCCCTCCCACTGGTGCAGGTCCAGTCCCTATTCTTTTGTCTCTGTTTTTTCTTTTTTCTTTTGCCCTACCCAGGTACTTTGGGACTTTCTTGCCTTTTGGGATATCTGAGGTCTTCTGCCAGCATTCAGTAGGGGTTCTCTAGGAGTTGTTCCACGTGTAGATGTATTTCTGGTGTATCTGTGGGGAGGAAGGTGTTCTCGGTGTCTTACTAGTCCGCCATCTTCCCCATCCTCTAAATCTTCCATCTTACTAGTTACTTTTTCTTTTTCCCATCTGTTTTTTTTCTTTATTTCTTTTTTAAATATTTATTTGTTTATAATTTATAAGTTTTTTATTTTGGCTGTGCTGAGTCTTAGTTGCAGCATGCGGGATCTTTAGTTGCGGTACAAGGACTTGTTAGTTGCGATATGTGGGCTTTTTAGTTGCGGCATGCGAGATCTAGTTCCCCGACCTTGGATGGAACCTGAGCCCCCTACATTTGGAGTGGGACCAGCAGGGAGGTACCTCTTTTTCTTTAATTCTTTTTCTGCCTTTTTTTGGGAGCAAATTGAGTATTTTTTATGATTCTATTTTACCTGCACTATTGGCATATTATACTTTAATTTTTTTTTTTTGGTTGCACTCGAGTCAAATATAAATTTTTGACTTATCACAGTTTACCTTCAAATTTATATCCCTTCGTGTAGGGTGAGAACCTTATATCGAGTGCTCCCAATTCCTCCCTCCCATCCTTTGAGCTATCATTATTAAACATTTTACTTTTACATGTTATAAACTCCATAATAGATTTTACTGTTTTTGCTTTACACAAAATTACCTTTTAAAATGATTAAAAATTAAGAAAAACAAATCCTGTGTTTATTTTCATTTGAACTGAATCCTACATATGCTTTCTTTATGTAGGCCCCGATCTCTGTCTGGTATCAAACTCCTCCCTAAAGAACTTCCTTTGATGTTTCTTTTAATGAAAGCTGCTTATAAGAAATTCTTTCAGCTTTTGTTTGCCTGAAGAAGTCTTATTTTGCCATTATTTTTGAAAGATATTTCTGCTGGGTAAAAGATTTTTGGTTGTCAGTTTTCTCCATACTTTAAAAATGTCAGTTCATTGACTTCTAGATTGCATAATTTCTGCTGAGAAATAATGTTGTAATTTTTGTCTATTTTCTCCCTGTATATAATGTCTTTTTTTTCCTTTTCCTAGCTGCCGTCAAGATTTTCTCTTTATATTTGGATTTCTGTCGTTTGACTATTATGTGTCCAGATGTCTGTTTTGTTGTTGTTCTTTTCTTTTTAAAATATATATTTGTCTTGATTTTAAAGCTTCTCAGACCTTTGATTTATTGTCTTTTATTTTTGGAAAACTTTTGACCATATCTCTTCAAATCTTCTTCTGCCTTGTTTTTTCTCTCTTTTCATTCTAGAACTCCAGTTTCAAAAATGTTAGACTGAGATAGTTCCGTAGCTCTTAGATGCTCTGTTCTGCCCCCCCCAGCCCCCGCCACTCCTTTTTCTTTGTGTTTCAGCTTGGATAATTTCTATTGACCTATCTTCAAATTAATTGTTTCTTTCCTCAATTGCGTGGAGTCTACTAAAGGGTCCATTGAAGGACTTCTTCATCTCTGATCATTGTGTTTATTCTATTTCTAGCATTTCCATTTGGCTCTTTTTTATAGTTTCCATTTCTCTGCTGCATTTCCCCTCTGTTCATTGCAGTTGTCTTCGTTTCCTGCTAGGTCTGTTAACATATTAATCGTAGTTATCTTAAAGTCCTTATCTGATGGTTGCAACATCTAGGTTATCTTTAAGTCTGGCTTTCATTTTAGAATGGCCATCTAGGCTATTTTTTTTTTTTTAAAGCTTATACATCTAAGGTGGGGAAACTATATTCTATGAAAGGTAGATAACTTAGCACAAGGAGTGAAGCTGGGCTGTTGATTCATATCAAATCTGATCAGAAAGACTTCAGGATAGTTAAACTTCTGGATAACTGAAGTTCAAAAATGGTAAAAGTTTGCAGAGCTTGGGTCCTGGAAAACTGGATTAAAGAATTGAGGGTTAGAAACCTCAAAACCCTTTCTTTCTCACTAATTTGGTCTTAGAGTAAGTAAATATTTCAAAATGTCAGGCCTGTCACACTTTATGTAATGTTGATGGGTTCTTTTTTTTCCTGACTATCTTTATAATGAACATGAATACGTCTTCAAAATATACTACTCTTTTAAGAGTCTATGCAAATTATCCTGGACATCCTTGAATACACCTTATACATACTTCTTGTCAGTTTTTCTCTTCTACCCAGGGGAGTGCTCTTCTTTTTTGGCCTTATTTGGCAAACAGATTTTTCCTGTTTGCCCTGCCTATGGTAAGTAATTGAATCATCCCATAGCCATTTAGGATGCAGAATGTACTTAACTCCCAGGGGAGGAATTTCAGAGCATAAGCTATGTGCAAATGGTTTAAGAAAAGCTTCTTACTTCTCTGAAATCTATGACCAGTATAACTTATTGAACTCTTTCTACTTCTAGGTCTTTTAGCTTGGGTAGAATTCTATAAAGCTTCTATAATTAAATTCTAGATTCAACATTTTACTATAGTTGCTTCATCATTTATTTATACATCCCTCTATCCAACTTTTTTTTTTTTTTCCGCTGTACGCGGGCCTCTCACTGTTGTGGCCTCTCCCGTTGCGGAGCACAGGCTCCGGACGTGCAGGCTCAGCGGCCATGGCTCATGGGCCCAGCCGCTCAGTGGCATGTGGGATCTTCCTGGACCAGGGCACGAACCCGTGTCCCCTGCATCGGCAGGCGGATTCTCAACCACTCACTGTGCCACCAGGGAAGTCCTATCCAGCTTATTTTTAAAATGCATTTCAGAGTAAGTTGCACATGTTCAGTATATGTCTCCCCAAATATTCCATCAAGCATACCATTAACTAGAATTCACTACTTGTTTAGAGGGTTTTCTTTTTCCTTTTGAGGTAAAATTCACATATACTGAAATATGCAAATCTTAAACATTTGGATGTTTTCAGCTAAAATGCATATATCTATGCAACAAAAAAAACCTCTGTTAAGATAAAGAACATTATCACCTCAAGAAGTTAACAATTAAAAATTTTTTTTTCCTATTTCTGAATGTATTAGGGTAAACAGTGCACCTGTCATTTGATAGGTTTTGGTAAAAAGCCTTTATTACCTATTTCCTAGAAACTGAGAAGCAAACAACTGCAGATTATTAATTCTTTTGCTTGTAGTTCAGAGTTTCCCTTTTTTTTTCCCTAATAAATTGAAGGAGGACATAAGTAAGTTTACAGATCATTAAAAATAATTTTTGATGGTAGAATACAATGTGATTTTTGTATAAAACTCAGGATTTCCAGGTATTAATGTATATTATTACAATAAATATCCTTCTGTTCATATAAACTTATTTGTGAAAATAATGTTTTTCACTATTTATAAAAACACAGGAATAGAGTTGATGCTGAAATGTCTAGTGATGTGAAGTATTCATTTATGGATACAGGAAGTAATCTTTTAAAATGAGTCTGATCATCTTATTGAAAGATGCATTTCAATAAAGTCTTTTTATATTGTAATAATCACAATTTGTAATATATTTGTTGTTTTAAGTATATACAATAATTGTATTATGAACTCAATCAAGACAAAATTATTTAACACTTAGAGCTTTACATAAATACATCTTTTTGTTTCAGAGAATTATGATAAAAGAATTTCAAGGATAAAAATGTTACACTAGAATAAAATTTTTAGAGGATATGGAATTCAAACACAAGTTCACAGAGTAAAAGGAATAATATAAATTTCTGACTGCTAAAGAGTTCTGTGTTTATATTTTTAAAAATATAATAGATACTTGTATCAAATCACTATGTTGATTTGATTCCATTGAATGCATTTTAAAAAGTAATGTGACAGTTTTACTTTTTAAATGCTAATATTTATAATGGGCTAGAAATTACAATAAACTGAGTGAAGTTCTCAGTCTCCCTGAAGGTTATCTCCACTCCAGCCAACTGGAAGGGAAAACACATGGAAAAGCACATGTTGGGAGGCTTTTATGGACCAGACCAGATGGATGTTGCATCGTTCACTTCACTAACTAAAGCTCAGTCTTGTAGGCTTACCTTACTACAAGGGAGCCTAGGAAATATAATCTGGCTATATGCCTAGGAAGCAGAAGAGAATGTGGATTTTGGTTAGCAGTAAGCAGTCTGTAGTGTAATCATCCATATGTAGTGTAGTAGTGCTATATTAACAAAGGTAGTTGACATTAGTTAGGCAGGAAACTGGAAGCCTGAACAATAATGAAGATTTCCTGTTACAAAGAGTCACTCTTCCATTCTCCATTTTTGAGTGGCTATCAGTATTTATTGAGGTCCATGTGTGCTATGTGCTGAGGCTGTGGGAACTATGGAAGAGCTTACAGTGGTTGAGCAGACAAAATTCAATGCATGTAAAACAATAATGAACAATGAAATAGATGCTAAGTTGTGTGGTATAGACAAGGTGGTATGAAACTAAAGAGAAAAGAAAAAGAGAAGTCCTGACGTCCCTTCATTCACCACTCAGCAGTGCCTGTGCTGTGTTAGGGACTGTATTCTTTGGGGAAATAGAAGAGAGCAAAAGTAGACGTGTGGAACCTAAGGTCTACGGAGGTGTGGAAGGGAATGTGACAGAAATGAATTAAATGATATACAAAAATATAAAATTACAAAAGACATGTGATGTCACGAGATCCTATATAAGGGGATTCAACCACAGTTGGGATGATTAGAGAAGGCATCCCTGAGCTAAGGGTTTTTTATGGGTAGAATTAGAGTGGATGTCAGCCACAAGAGTGAAGGACTAGAGGTAATTATACATATGATGAACACATATGTATACGTATGAGAGTACATACACACAGAGTACTAAGACAACTACTCTGATTAGAATTAGTAATCCTTTGCAGGGAATGGAGAACATAAAAAGATATGTTTAGATCATGGATAATTTTCAAAAGCAAGCAAATTTAAACTTAATTTTGTCATTAAATGGAGACTCATGAAATGTTTCTAAGGCAACAAGAGATATAATAAAAGTATGAAAGTGAAGTTTGCAAAAAAATTACTTAGGCAGTGTTTGTGTGGTAGATTCAAGGCAGGTAGAGACGAATCATAAAGCTGATTTTGAATTTGTTTTGCAAATATCCAGGCAAGAAGTGATATGAGCAATGACAGTATTGGAAAGTTGAGAGTTAGAACAGTTTTGGGACAGAGGTTTCAGAAGTTGATAGCTTCTTCTTTTGCTGTGAAGCTCTTAAATGTTTGAGTTAGGGGATGGTCCAGTGAGTACAGTTTGAAGTGAAGGGAATCTGTTTTCCTGATAAACTTTAACACAGGTGGTAAGATTAATAAGAGTGAGAGTTGAGGTGACTGCAGGTTGTAAGGTCCCATTGATTCTGTCGCCTGAATTATTTTGTACATATGTAGCTTCTCATGTCAGCACCCATTAGCCAGGATAAAGGAGTAGAAGGAGTAAATGACTGAGAATTTACTTCTTTTCTATGTTATTATATTGTTTTTGTTTTTATGCTTTTATAATTATGTTGTTTGAATACCTGTGGGGTCCTGTTGCTGTATTAACAGCTTTTTTACTATAGAAATTTAAAATATATTTAAAAAGTTAGAATAGTAAAATTAACTCCCATGTACCCTTCATCCAACTTTGGAATTATCCACTTAATCTTGTTACCATCTTTAACTCTCTTCCCACTTTTTTTTTTTTAAAGTAAATCATGTCATTTTATCTGTAGATATTTCTTTATGTATATAAAAGATAAGGACACTTTTTTTTAACTTATCCACATTCCTTTAATGCCATTAAATACCTAGTTAATTCACATTTCCCCAATCATCTTAAATTTTTACAGTGTGTTTGAATTCGGGATTCAGATAAGTTTGTGACTGATTGATATTTCTCTTACTTTCTTCATTTTCCTTTTTTCCTCTTGCCTTTAAAAAAAACATCAAGGGGCTTCCCTGGTGGCACCGTGGTTGAGAGTCCGCCTGCCGATGCAGGGGACACGGGTTCATGCCCCGGTCCAGGAAGATCCCACATGCCGCTGAGCGGCTGGGCCCATGAGCCATGGCCACTGAGCCTGTGCGTCCGGAGCCTGTGCTCCACAACGGGAGAGGCCACAACAGTGAGAGGCCCGCGTACCGCAAAAAAACAAAACAAAACATCAGGTTGTTTATATCCTGTAGTTTTTCATAGCCTGGAGTTTGCTGGTTGCATCCCTATGGTGCCGTTTAGTTTTGAGAATTTTTGGAATAGAACTCAGATGCCTCCTACATCTTTAGACCTTAGCATGTGTTTCGCAGGTATTTTCTCCCAGTCTTTGACTTGTCTTTTTATTCTTTTAACAGTGTCTTTTACAAAGCAGAAATTTTTAATTTTAATGAAGTTTGCCTTATCAACTTTGTCTTTCATGGACTGTACTTTTGGTATTGTATCTAAAAAGCCGTCACCAAATCCAAGGTAACCTAATTTTTCTCCTATTATCGTACAGGAGATTTATAGTTTAGTTTTATAGTTTTAGGACCATGATCCATATGTGACAGATGTTAAGATTTGTGTTGAAATTCACATTTTTGCATGTGAATGTCCTGTTGTTCCAGCACCATTCGTTGAAAAGACTATCCTTTCTCCATAGAATTGCCTTTGCTCCTTAGAGATGAGTTAACTGTATTTGTGTGGGTCTACTTCTGTGCTCTCCTGTTTATCAGTCATTTTTAGTCTTTGCCAAGCTGATTAAAATATCTCACATAGATTTGTATATTTAAAAATTGTTCATATTTTTGTGTCTTCTGGACTCCTCTTCTGAACTCTGATGCCCTTTGGGTGGTTTGTCTTTTTTTTTGCTTGCTTGACGTATTAAGGAAAGTACTCCTTTGTTATCAATGTGGTTACAAACATTTTTCCCAGTTGGCGTTGTCTTTTTTTTCTTGCAGACATTCTGCACATTAAATTTGTCAAAATAGTGTCTTCAAGTATGAATTTTGAGTTTTTGAGCTATGCTTAGATAAGTCTTCCTTACTCCAATATTTTAAAATATTTATCCATTAAAAAATCATTATTTGGTTTTACTTTATGTAATTATTTTACATATAATATTCTTTTACTACAAATTAAGTACAAGAACAGATAGACTTATTCTTGTTTTTTAAACTTCATGGAATGGTTCAATTAATATTAGCCTCTGTATCAGTTTGATCCTGACTGATTTTTATAACCCATCTTGCAAGGTGGGTATCTAATTTTTGTATTGTGGTAAAATAATGCAACATAAAAATTACCATCTTTATGTACATTTTTCAGTGTTCAGTTCAGTGGTATTAAGTGCATTCGTATCGTTGTGCAATCATTTCTACAGTCCATCTCCAGAGCTCTTTCCATCTTGGAAAACTGCAACTCTAAACCCATTCTTCGCTCTCCCTAGCCCTTGGCAGTCACTATTCTACTTTCTGTCTCTGTGATTTTGGCTACTCTGCTTCATAAAACTGGGATCATACATTATTTGTCCTTTATTTTTGATTGGCTTATTTTACTTAGCATAATGTCCTCAAAGTTCACCAGTCAGAATTTCCTGCCTTTTTAAGGCTGAATAATATTCCATTGTATGTGTATATTCATTTGTGGATGAACACTTTAGCTCGTGTGAGTAATGTTGCTATGAACATGGGTGTACAGATACCTCTTGGAGACCCTGCTTTCAATTCTTTTGAATGTATACCCACAAGCTGAATTTCTGGATCATATGGTAATGCTATAATATTTAATTTCTTGAAGAACCACCATACCGTTTTCCACAATGGCTGTACTGTTTTACATTCCCATCAATAATGCACAAGGGTTCATATTCTTCATATCCTTGCCAACACTGTTTTTCTTTTTCTTTTTGTCTATTCTCCATTTATTTATTGAAACTGGACTTTGGCGGGGGGTGGGAAATAGCAGTATTGAAAATGCCCTGGTTCTTTTGTTACATCCAAGAAGCTCTGCTAAGATACTCAGTGAGAGCATTTACGGATGAGATAAAGGGGGGCCTATGAAATCCTAAAATTGCAGGCTGAATTCTATATGCTTTTGTGCCTTTTCCTGGAGAAACTTCCATTGATTTAATTAGATTATGGGGAGTGGTGGGAAAGGGCAGAACAGGAAAGAAAGAGGGGAGGGAAAGAGGCGCGTACATGGTGGGAGAAGGCAGCGCTGTGAGGTTAGGTTAGGGAATTCGCATCTGGATGCTGCGGCCCCAGGTGCGCGTCCACCTGCAGGTCGTGGCGCCATGCGGTGCATTCCTGCCCGCCGACGCTGGAGGGCGCGCCCGCGCACAGCCCGCCACGCACGGACCCCGGAGACGCTCAAAGGGGCCGACAGGGGGCGCTGTAAAGGACGGAGGGAGCCCAACCCGGAGACTCTGATCCCAGCCACCTTCCCGGTGGAGGGAGGCTCTGCGGCCCTGGGTCTGGTGGGCGGGGCCGGAGGGAGGTTTTCCTTGTGCACTGGGGGAAGAGACCCCACCTCTTCCAAATCCTGAGGTCGCCTTTTGCTTTGGGGGCACTGGAGGGAGCATTGCCCCGAGTCCAGTGACCTTTGCAAAATCGTCTCAGGTTGTCTCGGAGGCAGGTGTCCCTGGATTGCAATCTCAGCTCTTCACTTCGCTGTGTGACCTTGGACAAGGAATCCACCTCTCTGAACCTCAGTTCCTTCCACCCCTAAAATGGGAATAATGACCATGCCCAGATGGTACAGCCGGGGCAAGAATTAAATGAGACCCTGTGCCTGCAGGGTACCCACGTAGCAGGGCACCTGGTACATGGTAAATTCTCAAACTACTATCTTACTATTATTAGTATTACCTATCATTGTTACTACAGTATTACTACTATATGATTACTATTACTGTATTACTATATTATTGTATTTATACATTGGGCTGCAGTTTGGCCATTCTAGATATCTGTTTCAAAAGACCCATGCTTTTGGTTAGAACACGTAGTTCTAAAGCTTTTTAATCTTTTCCATTCTTACAAGTTATCCAAGGGACTAAAGTGTTTCTGTTTTTGTGCAATTCACTCCCATGCCATTGAATTTCACCGCATTTAAATTGATCTGACCAAAATACCTCTGTGGGCAGAGCGATCAGATGAAGACTCAGGATTGCTGGCTTGAAAGATTCCTGCCAGCTTCTTGCAGGAAAGAGAAAGAAAAGCCAGCCTCTTCAAGGATAACCCCAAAGGCCATGTGGCCCAAAGGCCCCAGGCTGGGAGGCAGGCAGTCTGGGTTCCGATTCTGGTTCTGCCCGCGTGACTTCAGCAGGGTGCTCCGTCTCTGAATGTGTGCTCAGCTGGACACGAGGAGGTCAGTGGATTCGCATCCTTTTGGTTCCTGCAGCTGTGATGACCTGGCTCCTGGTTCTCCCTTACCTATTAGAAGAGTCTGGTATTTGCACGGATGTGTGGGTCCAAAGAAGGAGAAACCAGCCGTTGCCAACCTCAAGGGGAGGACATGGATTCACAAAGTCCTCTGTTGGACTTAAGTTCAGCCACTGCCCACACATGACCTTGGCAAGTTACTCCTTATTCCTGCCCCAGGGGTCAGCATGTGGTGACATTCAGGGTTGGACACGTGTCCTTCAACCTTCACTTTCAGCTGGAGTCCCAGCCCGAAGCCCTGCAGAGAGAGAGGTGGCCAGAGGGGTCCATCAGCTGGAGCTCAGGGTCACCAGGGACCATGTTATGAAGGGAAAAGTGCCCAGCACTGATTGAAGTCAGGCTCCGGTCAAAGGCAAGTCCACCTTCCTCTATGGAACTCTTCTCCAGCTGAGCAAGGTCACAGTGCCCTCTGCAAGGACTCTGGATAACCTAAGACTGGGTTCATGTCGAAGTCCATCCCTCTCTAGCTGTGCAAAGTTGATGTGATGGCCTAACCTCTGAACCTCAGTTTCCTCCACTGGAAAATGAGGGTGTTGATTCTCCAAACTGATGGCACAAACATCACCCATGGAGCACTCCCCCACCCCGCCCTCTCACTGTGCTCGGGTTTAGATGCTTCAGTCCTGGTGTTGCTTTCTTCTTCTCCGTAATCAGGAGAACTGATACATTCTGTCCACCATCAAAGCTGAAGGTCAGGAGTTTAAATTGTGAACTAAGCTCCAAGATAAATGTGTCTCTGCACCCCAATGTTCATAACAACACTATTTACAATAGCCAAGACAGAGAAGCAACCTAAGTGTCCATCAACAGATGAATGGATTAAAAAGATGTGGCACATATATATAGTGGAATACCACTCAGCCATAAAAAGGAACGAAACAATGCCACTTGCAGCAACTTGCATGAACCTAGAGACTATCACATTAACTGCAAGTCAGACAGAGAAAGACAAATACCATGTGATATTGCTTATATGTGGAATCTAAAAAAAATGATACAAATGAACTTATTTACAAATTAGAAGTAGACTCACAGACAGAAAGCAAACATGGTTACCAAAGGGGAAAGGAGGGGGAGGGATAAAGTAGGAGTTTGGAATTAACAGGTACACACTACTATATATAAAATAGATAAACAACAAGGTCCTACTATACTGCACAGGGAACTATATTCAATATCTTGTAATAACCTGTAATGGAAAAGAATCTGAAAAAGAATCGATTCATATTATATTATATTATAACTGAATTACTTTGCTGTACACCTGAAACCAACACATTTCAAATCAACTATACTTCAATTTTTAAAAAGGATACAACACTTTTTCTGATAGTAGCCATCCTAATGGATGTGAGGTGGTACATCATTGGAGTTTTCATTTGCATTTCACTAATGATTAGTGATGTTTGAGTATCTTTTCATGTATTTATTGGTCATTGTATATCTTCTTTGGAGAATTGTCTATTCAAATTCTTGGCCCATTTTTGAATTGATTTGTTTGAGTTCTAGAAGTTCCCTATATATTCTGGAACTTAATCCCTCATCAGATATATGATTTGCAAATTTCTCCTATTCTGTGAGTTACCATTTTACTCTGTTGACAGTATCTTTTGAGACCCAAAGTTTAAAAATTTTTAGGAAGTCCGATTTGTCTGTGTTTTCTTTTCTTGCCTGTGCCTTTGGCATCATCTAATAAGTCATTGCCAAATCCAATATTGTGAAGCTTCTGCCCTGTGTTGTCTTCTAAGAGTTTTCTAGTTTTAGGTCTTACAATTAGGTTATGGATCCCTTTTGAGTTGTTTTTTGTATATGATGTTGGGAAAGGCTCCAGCATCATTCTTTTGCATGTCGTTATCCAGTTTTCCCAGCACCATTTGTTAAGAAGACTGTCTTTTCCACATTGAATGGTCTTGGCACCCTTGTTGAAAATCATTTGACCAGGTATGCACATGTTTATTTCTGGACTCTATTCTGTTTTATTGGTTTATATGTCTGGCTTTATGCCAGTAGGCCTTATTTTTTAGGTTAAATCTTTGACCTATTTGGAATTTGTTACAAGGAATGAGTTACAGGGATTCAGCTTTTTTTTCGTCAGACTAAATGGCTAATCCATACCATTTATTAAATAACTCTCATTCTCCATTGATGCCAGATTTCATCATGAACTTTTCCAATATATGGGTCCTTTTATCTATTCCTTTGATCTTTAGCACTCTGTTCCTAGGCTAATCCCATATTTTTTGATTTACCCTATCTTGATAGTACATTTTAATCCTTAGTAGGGCTGGTTTCTGATTTGATTTTTGTTTGTTTGTTTGTTTTGGCCATGCTGCACGGCTTGCGGGATCTTAGTTCCCCCACCACAGATTGAACACGTGCCCCCTGCAGTGGAAGTGCGGAGTCCTAACCACTGGACTGCCAAGAAATTCCCTGGTTTCTGACTTTTTTAAGGCTGATGCCTTATAGAGCACATTGTCTAAACTTGCCGGATATGGTCATTTGACCCTTTTCTTGAATTCTTCCATAGATACTAACACATCACTTTAAAATTACTTATCTTTGTCACTATAACTCATGACTATGAATAAAACATAAGTTAATATCCATGAAAAATTTGCAAATGAATACCTTAACCTATTTCATATTATTTCACCAGTCAGTAAATCAGTGTTGAAAGTTCTGGTGCCCATCTCAAGGTTTGACTCTGTCTTTAGTCACATATATTTATCTTTTCTCATTTGTCTCTTTTAGCTTGAAAGCATTTTAAAACTTTCTAATTTGATTCTTGGTAGGTTTATTTATTTTAGTAACCTAAAGTTTGGGAATTAGGATAATATAAACATAGTTTTTCCATGAAGTTAAGGTCTATAAACATTCTGTCACAAATTTTTTTTAAAAGCATATTAAGATGGAACCCTATAAATTCCTGATTTCAAACTATATTGCAAAACTATAGTAATCAAAACAGTGTGGTATTGGTATAAACAAAGATAAATTGATCAATGGAACAGAATAGAGAGCCCAGAGATAAACCCACACATATGTGATCAATTAATTTGCAACAAAGGAGCCAAGAATATACAGTGGGTGTTGGGAAGACCAGACAGCCACATGCAGATAATGAAACTGAACCACTATCTTATACCATACACAAAAATTAACTCAAAATGGATTAAAGACTTGAATGTAAGACCTGAAACTATAAAACTCCTAGAAGAAAACGTAGGAGGTAAGCTCCTTGACATTGGTTTTGGCAGTGACTTTTTGGATTTGACACCAAAAGCAAAGGCAACAAAAGCAAAAATAGGTGGGACTACATCAAACTAAAAAGTGTCTCTATAGCAAAGGAAACCATCAACAAAATGAAAAGGCAGCCTACAGAATGGGAGAAATTATTTGCAAATCACATATCTTATAAGGGGTTAAAATTCAAAACATATAAAGAACATATACAACTCAATTAAAAAATAACCTGATCCAAAAATGGGCAGAGGAACTGAATAGACATTTTTCCACAGAAGACATACAAATGGCCAACAGGCACATGAAAAAGTGCTGAACATCACTAACCATCAGGAAAATACAAATCAAAACCACAATGAGATATCATCTCACACCAGTTAGAATGACTATTACCAAAAAGAGGAAGAAATAGCAAGTGTTGGCAAGGATGTGGAGAAAAGGGAACCTTGGTGCACTGTTGGTGGGAATGTAACTTGGTGTAGCCACTATGGAAAACAGTGTAAAGTTTCTTAAAAAAACTAAAAATAGAACTATCATATCACCCAGCAATTTCACTCCTGGATATCTATCCGGAAAAAATGAAAACACTAATTTGGAAAGATACATGCACCCCAGTGTTCAAAGCTGCAATATTTACAGTAGTCAAGACATGGAAACAACCTAAGTGTCTATCTGCAGATGAATGGATAAAGAAAATGTGATACAGACAACACACAGACATAGACATATATACAGTGGAATATTATTCAGCCATAAAGAAGAATGAAGTCCTGACATTTGTGACAACATGGATGAACCTCGAGGGCATTATGCTAAGTGAAATAAGTCAGACAGAGAAAGACAAATACTGTGTGATCTCATTTATATATGGAATCCAAAAAAAAAAAAAAAAGGAAGAACTCATAGATACAGAGAACAGATTGGTGGTTGCCAGAGGCAGGGTGTTTGGTCGAAAAGAGTGAAGGTGGTCAAAAGGTACAAACTTCCAGTCATAAGATAAATAAGCTCTGGGGATGTAGTGTACAGCATGGTGACTATAGATAAGGTTGTATTATATATTTGGAAGTTGCTAAGAGAGTAGATCTTAAAAGTTCTCATCACAAGAAAAAAATTTATAATTATGTGCAGTGATGGATGTTAACTAAACTTATTGTGGTAATCAGTTTGCAATATATACATATCAGGTCATAATGTTGTACACCTAAAACTGATATAATATGTCAACTATATTTCAATAAAAAAGAAAAACATCAGATCCTCTTATGAAATTATGCAGAAATGAGTGACCAGTTACTTAGCTCTAAAACCTAGTCTTAAGTCATATTCTATGTAGAAATGCATATGAATTGCAACTTTAAGAGATTTCACCAATATGACTTTCAAGGTGCAGGGTACTTAGGATTCATTGTACTTCTACCATTCTTTAGCACAACTTCTGTGAAAAACTCTTTCCTGTCAGGTGTCATTACATGATACTTTCTCTTGCACCAATATATTACATTCACATTAAAAAAAAGAAGAGAGAATCGTTTTCTCCCCAAAAAGCTATTGTTAAGTAAGTTTGGGAAACACCCTGTACCATACCCATCTAGGAGTTTTGTCATGCTCATTAGCATTTTAAAGACTCTAAGAATTCCCATAGCAAAGACCTAACTTTGTTTACCTCAGGGTTTCATAATTAATGTGACAGAAGTAGGTTGTTTCATGTAATATCTGATTTTGAAGAGCTTATGTTTAATGAAACAAACGCACTATAGTAAATGCTACCCAGCCAGCATATGATTTTCTAGTAGATTAAACAAATAACAACTTAATGTCTGTTCAGAACAGCAAAATTTGTGCAGGTGTCCTAAAGCAGTATGTGAATTTCATTTAGTGGTAATATTCTCTCCATACAAATAGAGACAAAATATAAAGAAGTGTTAGGTTGCTCGCCAGAATACATACAAGATTGAGACAAACTGGAACCAAAGCTCATATGTCCAAACAATGATGTCTAGGCTGTGTTTACAAACAGAACCAAATTTCAAAGTGTACTCCCAACCCCCCCAAAAAAAGCAAACATATTTATATGGAATCCCACAAATTCAGTGTTTGGATATTGGTTGAGCTGTCTGTCAATCTCCAACTTCACCAAATAGGAATCCTCATTTACAGAACAGGAAGAGTGTTTTACTTTTCCCTTTTTTAAAAAAAAATTACCAAAAAAAAAAAAAATTAATTAAAAAAATTTTTTAGGTAAATCTTCAATTAAGCAAGGACTTCTGGTATTTGCTAATTGGAAAATAATAAAGAAATTTATTCCTGTATATAATTATGACATAAATGTGTAAATAGAAATGGCTTAGGAAATAGTACAGATTTTTAAAAAAATCTTTCAAGTCCACGTTTTTCTGGACAATTACCAATACATGTTAAATGTAGCTATTTTGAATTTAAATTAAATATTTGCTTTTTAACCCAGCTGTCAAGGGTGTAAATCAGGAAATAGCAATAACTGAATATTTCTCTTGAATGTACATGAACTGTTTTTCTGGTAATGTGGTATGTTCAGAGAGGCATTCACATGGAGTTTCTCAGGCTACTTTACTTCAAGTAAGGTACCAACTTGTGAATTCTCAAAGCAGTTAAGTGTAGTATTCAAATGCTTTTGTCTTTTACAAAGTTGGTAGCTTTTATATGTTACTTAGTATTTTAGGTGTTAAAAAATGCATTGTAATCAGTGGTTGCCAAGAGTTAGGGTTATAATTATAAAGGGAAGTGCAAGAGAGTTTCTTTGTGGTGATGGAACAATTTTGTATCTTGATGGTGATGTAGGTTACATGAATTTATACAGTCTTTAGTGTCCATCCAAAAAAAAGTCTGTATAAAAACTGGTAAAATCTGAATAAGGTCTGTTGTGTGGTTTAGTTAATAGTATTATACTAAATGTCAATTTACTGTTTTTGATAATGTCCTATGGTTATGTGAGATGTTTTTCTTTTGGGGAAAGTGTACATGGGAACATTGTATTAGTTTTGCAACTTCTTGTGAAATCTAAAATTATTTTAAAGTTTAAAAAAATGCTATTTATACTTCTATTCAGTATACTAACCGATTAAAAAAATATTTTCATGTTTCTTAGAGCCAGATGTGCAACTTTAGTTTTTAACAGAGTTCTTGAGGACTAAATGCTATTTACTTATATTCAGTCATTTAGTAACTGTTCATTAACTGTCTACAGTTGGAGGCATTACAGTGTCTTAAGAAAATGGGCTTTGGAATTGGCTCTGGTTCAAATCCAGGCTCTGCTACTTTTAGCTGTGTGAACTTGGGGAAGTTACTAAATCTCTCTGAGCTTCAGTTTCTCCATCTATAATGGGCATAATGATAATGATACACACTTATTGAGCATTATAATACGTGATGAGTTATTATTTGCACCGTATATAATTTAACTCATTTAATCCTTATAACAATCCTATGAGAAAGGTGCCATTTTAACATTTTCAAATGAGGAAACTTAGGCACAGAGAAGCTAAGTTACTTGCACAAGGTCACTCAATTGGGAAATGCTGGAACCTAGATTAAAACTCAGCTGGATTTTCTGTTTTTGCTATACAGAACTAGCTTGTTGATGACCAAGTGTCCCACCAAGAACAACTAAAAAGAAAAATAAAATTTAATTAAAAAATTTGTTTGAAGGTTTTTGAGACCTACCAGGGGAGCCAGGACATTATAGGCCACCATCCTGAAGTCACGGGAAGCCTAGAGAAGTTGCCTGGTGTTCAGTGTGACCCTTCCCCGTAGGGCATTTGCTGATTTGTAAGTTGTGGCTGAGAGACTGAGAAGATGAGCAGAAAGTGGTCCCAGAAAGTGGGGGAGCTGAGCAGACCTGTCAGTCTTATAGACCTTGTAGACAAAACTTTGGGTTCAGGCGCCAACAAGGAGGAGGAAGCCTGGTAGATACTGGAGTCTTGGTTGGGGGAGGAGTGAACCAGAAATGGACAAGGCCTCCCAAAGATTGAAGCTCAGCTTCTAATCAGCTCAGTTTGTTATTGGTTTAGGGTAATCTGCCCCTTCTCTTAACTGCCTGCCAGAAGCCGAAGTGAATGCTTTCTGGAGAAATATAAAATCATTCTAAGCCTCAAGTTATTTACTTAATTTTCCACAAACGAAGTCTGGCACTTAGTCAGAAATCATTAGGCATATCAGGCAACCAGACCAAATTATTCAAAACGGAGAGGTATAAGTAGTGGAGTTATCAGATTTGCTTTTTAAATAAGATTAATATATTCAGAAATTTATTTAACAAGATGAAGAACTTCAGCAGAGAATTAGAAACTATAAAAAGGAATCAGGTGTATATTTTCAAACTGAAAATTGAGATTAAGAATTCAGTAGATGACTTTATCAAGCAAAAGAGAGATTATAAAAAAGGATTAGACATTTTTTGAGAACCAAAGTGTAGAGAATTTCTCATTAGCAGACCTGCACTTAAGAAAATCCAAAGTGCGTTCTTTAGGCAGAAGAAAAATGATCCCAAATGGAAGCACAGAAAGGGTATAGAAAGGACAGAAAGGGTAAATTTGTGGGTATATCTAAATGAATGTCTTATAGAGTTTAAACTATATGGAGAATTAAAGAATACTTAATGGTAGCACAAAGATGGGGCAAGAATAAATGATGTTAACGTTCTATGGTTCTTTTATTGTCTTGGTGATGTGTAAAGTACTAATTTAATTCCTACATTGAACATTGTAATCTCTAGGGCAACTACTATAATAGTAACATAATGTATAAATAACAAGCTACCACAGAGGAAATGAAATAATGAAACATTTGACACTAACGCAGGCAAAAAAGGAGAGAAAAAGGAACAGAAGAGGACAGGTGGTTCAAATAGGAAACAGTACAACGGTAGATTTAAATCCAAATAGTTAATTAACTATGTTAGATGTAAATAGACGTATACTGATAAAAAATATAGTCAGATCTGGTTTTGTTCTAAAAGAGCCCTGGCGGTCCAGCGGTTAAGACTTCGCCTTCCAATGCTGAGAGTGTGGGTTCGCTCCCTGGTCAGGGAGCTAATATCCCACATGCCTGGCAGCCAAAAAACCAAAACATAAAACAGAAGCAATATTGTAACAAATTCAATAAAGACTTAAAAAAAAAAAAGGTTCACATCAGAAAAAGAATCTTTAAAAGAGCCGGTTATTTACAGCTTGTAAGAGTTGTAGCTTGAAGTTTAGGATACAGAAAAGTTGAGGGAATTCCCTGGCGGTCCGATGGTTAGGGCTCTGCTCTTTCACTGCCGTGGCTTGGGTTGGATCCCTGGTTGGGGAACTAAGATCCCGCAAGCCGCACAGCATGGCCAAAAACAAACAAACAAAAAAGAAATGTTGAACGTAGAGTTGGAAAAAGGGTATACTGTGCAAACTTAACTAAACCAGCCCTGGTTCTTGTACCATGCTGTACCTAGCTCATAATTTGGTTGCTAGATTTAAATCAGATAATCTTAGAGGTTTCAAAAGCAATGTCCTCTGTATGTGTTAGGTACCCAGTAAATTTAACTATTACGTCTGAGGCATCTTGTTTCTTTTTTTTAAATATAATGTTTTTCTTATTAAAGAAAATTTTCAACTGAAGTATAGTTGATTTATAATGTTGTTAGTTTCAAGTGTACAGCAAAGTGAGTCAGTTATACATATATATATTCTTTTTCAGATCCTTTTCCATTATAAGTTATTATAAGATATTGAATATAGTTCTCTGTGCTATACAGTAGGTCTTTGTTGTTTATTTTATATATAGTAGTGTGTAAACTCCTAGTTTATCCACCCCCCTTCTCCTACCTTGTTTCTTAAAATAGTATTCTTTTTTCATTTTGAGTCGATAGACCAAGGACAATGTCTCTTGTACCATTGTATGCATCTGACTCATAGGTTGCTTGATTTTTCAGTAGCTTCCATATATACACATTTTATCCCTTTTCAAGTTTTATGTTTTCATTTAACTCACCATCACAGCTGTTATCTCTTATCTTTATTTAAAGTCTATTCTGTGGTGCCTCTGCCTACTGATAATGTATGAATTATTTTATGCTGAAGTAATCTACTTTGAGTATTATCTATAGAGTTTCCAAACAAATGACATTCTTCCTTTTTTCCCCTGTACTTTTATGAAAATGTTCAAATTCTTCAGAATTATTCTTTTATAAATTATCATCCATATAATGAATATAGGTTTCCTCAGTCATGTCACCTGTCTTTTGGCATGAGCGCTTTTTGAAGAATAGGTAGTCGTGTAATTATTTATAAAATAATACCATAGAACTAATTAGAGAATCCTGTCTGGATCTTTGCTTTGTATGACAGTCTGTCGTACATTGGTTAAACATCAATTGGAGACATCTTAAAAGGCTTTTGTTCTGTTCTGCTTTTGATGTTTCATTTAGCTTTTTGGGAAGTCATATTGCTTTTTGTTGGACTGAAGGAAAGGATTAAAAATGATTAAAATGATTATATTGAGTCAGATCTGAATTAGATCTGAATCCAAAATTAGTTTCCCTAGACAACCAAAACAGTGGTAATTTTGGATTGAATTTGGCCTTCTCCCCATAGGTTAGTGGGTACATTTGTATCTGTGGAATATTATAAGCCTTTCAGAATTGGCTAGACTTAATGAGGGCTTTTCTTTGGGGTTTCTTCCTCTTTTAGGACATGTGAAAATGAAATTTGCCGTAGTTAATTTGGTGGATAGCAGTAAAACCAAATATCTGTGTCCTTTCTTTCTGAATATGAGGCTTAATACTGAAAGTTTTAAAATAACCTTTTTCTTATAAATTTAACTGATGTTAACAAAACTGTGTGAGTTTTTGCAATTTAAGTAATAGTTTCTTCATAGCAAGTCATCTGACCTGGACTGTCAAGGAAGTTAACTACTAGGGATGGTAGAACTCATTAATTTTGGTTTCACTCCTGTATTTATTACTATTCATTTCTCTTTGAACAGGTTGTTCCTTTCAACAGCTTTTGATGAAATTCAGGAACATACTTTTTTACTTGAGCAATTGTCATGAGTAAAAATGAAGTAGGAAAATAAAATCGCAGATTAATGAGAGCCATGTTGTATTGTTCACTAGGCAGTGAAATCAGCTGTGCAGACCATCACTGTTGGAGGAGTGAGCACATCACAATTTAAGACAATTATTCCTCTGGCAACTGCTCCCAATGTCCAGCAGATTCAAGTGCCTGGAAGCAAGTTTCATTATGTCCGACTTGTTACAGCCACAACAGCCAGTAGCTCAACCCAGCCAGTTAGTCAGAATCCCAGTACAAACACTCAGCCTCTTCAGCAAGGTTAGTAACCATTTTTTTAAAAACAATAATTAATGCTTTGAACATTATTATAGAAATTGGTCCTTTTCTTGCTGAAATCCTGATTAAGTATGGCATTTCAGCTGAGTATGAATCAGCAGCTGTTGCAGAAGGCAGTGAAATAGAATCCCAGTTGTATTAGTATTTTGTTCTGCTAGAAACTGATACACAGTGTGCTGTAATACCAGATAATCATACTTAGTCATCAATTTGTGGGTAGCCATTTTATTGCTGGTTTAAAAGCCTACATTATGCCAGTGGGATAGTTTAAATGGAACCAAATGATTTATCTTATTTTCTAAACTACAAAGCCGTCTAAACTACACAAGGTTTGGGGGTCAGTTGAAATGACCAGTAGGCAAGGTATAAATGATAAGTATGAACTTTCATCCTTTACTTATTTTGAATCTGTAATTGCTAATGAAAATCAGTTAAAATGTTTTTATTTATTCATTGGTATTTTTCCTGAAAAGTATTCCTGTTTGTAGTCCTACTTTGTTTGTGTTTAATCCTTCCAGCCACCTGATATACATACACAGACTCAAACACATAACCTTTCTCCATATTTATCTACTTGTTAAAAAATTGAAACTGTGAAAGGATGAGGACAGTTTATATCTGGGGCCTAATTTTTTTCCTTGGAAGACTACTGCATATTCTGTCAATGTCAAAATGACGTGGCAAGTGAATGATCTATTGTTTGCTGGATGTAAATAGATGAATTAAAGACCATTTGTTTGTGCCTTCAGTTTTATTAAGGAATCAGAGGGTTGGAGCTGTCCATTGCTGATAGCTAGTTCATCTAAGGGAAAGTGGAAGAAAAATCTTGGATTTTAAATTACTGATGGGAGAAAATGGAGGGTGCATGAGGGAAACAGTATTTTAGTGTGTATTCTATTAAAATTAGACATAATTATATAAAATAGTAATTATATTTTCTATTCCCTCTTTAAACTGATTTTGAAAGGAAATCTTTTATTACAGTGTTCTTAATGAGAGGAAAAATGAAATTTGCATGTACTGCTGACTGAGGAAGTCAAGTGTATATTCTCTCAGTACTTAGCAAGTGCTACTAAGTGCTACAAGTCCAATTTTCTTATATATCATAATGATATAAAGCAGTCATTAGGTATAGTTGGTTATATTTTATGTGTATACACACAAATGCTGAGTATCCATTTCCAGCATAACGTTAGCACTGATTTACTCATTATCAAGCATAAGCGTTTGGTATGAGTAGAAGAGGAAGCTGAAGATCCAGGAAGAGTGGAGGAGCGGGTTGGACATTTCATAATTCTAGTGTATTTACCATTTCCTTCTTTTCCAACCTTATGTCTGTCTTTCTGCTTCTCTCTACTTCGCTGTTCTCTTTGCCTCCTAGCAATCCCTCACCCCTCTCCTGCTTCCCTGCTGCTTCCTTTTTTGCTTTCCTTCACTTTCCCTCTCTGTTCTCCCCTCTGTCTCTCTGGCTTCTCCACCTCCCTCTGTATATTCCCTCTTCCCACCTGCTCACATACATATGCCACCCATGCTATTTCCCTCATATCCACCCATATTTCCCTATTTTTGTCTTGCTCTCCTATCCCACAAAAGATCTGGGTATATGTAAAATATATTATTTCATAGGAATAATGAGTTAAATTTACAATCTTCTTTAGAGATACACTGAATAGTTGCTGTAGTTCATAAAATGTATTGATGTGTTTTTCTAAAGGCTTAATTCCCTATGAGGGATTTACTTAAATGCCAAAGGGAATTGGGCTCATCTTGTACATTTTCCCATCAAAGCCATACAAACACCAGTATTCAAACGTTCCACCATATTAATTACTGGCTGGATGGCAGGTAGCACAGTAAAAGGACCCAGAAGATTGCTTGGTTAATCTCTTTAGAATATAATCTACAATCTTGGTTAGGGAGGAAATCAATTTAAGAAATTAAAAACCCTCAAACACTTGCAGGTATGGTTTCTAAAGTTTCAAAGGAGACTGTTCTGAAAGGATTGTTCAGAATTGCTATTAAAGACCAAAAAAATTAAAGATTATGCCAGCATCTATGAAAACTGCAGTAGTGGTAATGTGGGACCATGCTCAAAAGTTGAGGAGAAAGCAACTATGCCCCAGTTTAAAAAAAAAAAGTTGAGGAGAAATCCAGACTATTGACGTAGTTATATAAGTATGACCCCCTTCCCATGTATATTTTATACTGTTCTTTTTTCTGACCACTACGTTTTCTGTTTTCTGCATTCCCCAGATTTCAGTTAAAACGCAGCATGCGTATGCCAAGCTAATGTAAACCCAGAATTCCCCAGTTTTCTAGCTCTGTGTGCGTGCGTGCGTGTGTGTGGACACTTCCCTGTCCTATCCTTATGAGAATCATCCAAGTCTCCCATGGGATGTGGATAAAGGCAGGACACACACTCCTTCCCCGTCATTTCACAGACCACCAGGAAGTTCCTGCATTTCTCTAGCTGTGCAGTTACCTCAGAATTGCTGCTTGTGTGCTCGTGAAACAGTGACTGTCATTGCCTTGTCAAGGAACAAAGTGGTATAGGGTGTCCTCTCTTCGGTGTCCCAAGCACGAATTCAGGCTTTTAATTCCTTATAGTATTGCTACAGTGGTTATTATAATCAAAACAGAACAGGAAACAATTTCAAATCGGGTATCAGATGGCATGGCACTGCTCCTGTAATTCATGGTCATACACTCTTTTTGTATAGCAACTTTATTGAGATACAGTTCTCATCTACCATAAAATTCACCCTTGTTAAATACAGTACAGTTTAGTAGTTTTTAGTATATTCAGAGATATGCGATCACCACCACTGATCATACGCTCCTTCTGGAGGTCTCCCACCTTCCCACCTACCCACTTCTCCCTAGTTTGTCACCTTGCTGCCAGGGCCTGCTCCCTTTTAGATCTGAGTACCCTCTCTCTAATGTTCTTCCAGGGCTCTCAACTTCTCGTCTTCAGCCATCAACCCTTCCATCCCCACCAGAAGTAAAAAAAAAAAAATTGTTAACATTAACAGTCTTTCTATCCAAGGAAGTCTGTTCTTTTTCTTTTATTGTTCAGAACAGTTTGTTTGATTCAGTGTTCACAGCAGTTTAGATCCCGTTATCTCAACCTCTCTCTTTCATAGCAGGCTCTAGGCCTTTTGCATAAATAAGACCCGAAGGGATGTCCTTTCAGTCTTCTTAAATTCCTCCTTTAGACTGAGGAAGTGGCAGTAGGCAGTATTAGAAATGGTACTTCTTTTGATCCAAACATACAGGTCTAGTACCAACCTGTTTCCTGAACTTCATCACTGTATTTCTGCATGTCAGGTTTCATCTTCCCTTTAGATCAACTCATCCTTGAATTTTAAATTCTAATAGCTGTCATTTTCCCATTCACTTGAAAGCTCAATGATAACCGATTTTTTTTCCCTTGTACCTACGGTTCCTGCCGTCCTTTCACCTCCACCCTGTCTCTTGCAGCTGTTCTCTCCTTTCCATTCCCAGTGCCATCACCGCAGATTAGACTCTCATGTTTTGTACTCTTCTAACTTTCTTTGTTTCTTGCAGCTCTGTTCTATTTTACATACTGCTGCCGCGTACAGTTTCTTTTTGTGCCATTCCAGTGATGTTTCCGGACATCACAGTCCTCAGAAACTTCTCATTGCCTGCTGAATTAATAATACAGATTAAATATATAGATGTCTACCCTTACATTCAAGGCCTTCAACAAAACAGCCACAGTCTGCCTTTTTTTTTTTTGCCAGTGCTTGCCTACTTTAACCCTAGGTTCCAGCCAAACCGGTCTGTCCCGTAGCACTTTGTGAAGTGCCCAGCATCAAGCCTCCACTTCTCTTGCTCTGCCTCTGTGTGAACTGCCCTCCTCCAGTCTGTATGCCCGCTCTGCAGCCTGACCATTGGTCAGGACTGTCTCAGACACTGTCCTCTATGCAGCTTTCCCCGTTCCCAGCCCCTGCCAGTCAGATGTATGTTCTGTCTCCTTTGCTCTCCCACAGTGCTTTCTCTTTTTTTTTTTTTTAATAATGTTTATTTTATTTGGATACTCATCTAATCTGCTCTACTTGAATGTAGTCTCTTTGAGCAGGTGTCTTGTACTATAGTTTCCCTGGAACACTGTCTACAGTGACATTTATGTAGCAGTAATGGTTGTAATAACAACAAGAACAATAACAGTAATAGGAACTAATGTTTATTGAACACTTACTATCTGTTGAGCACTGTTGTAGTAAATTTTCATGAATTAACATATTTATTTCTCTTACCCTGTAAGGGAGATACTATCCCTATATTGCAGATGGGGATACAGGCAAAGAGAATTTAAGTAGTTAGAAAGCAGCAGAATTGGGATTTGAACCCCCAGGGTCTTATGATTTAGGAGACTACATTCTTTTTTTTTTTTAGTTTACTTTTTATTGAAGTATAGTTGAATTAAGGAGACTATATTCTTAACCTTGCTGCTATGCTGCCTTTTAGTAGTACTCTGGAAATAATGAATTGTACACAGAATTAGAAATAGTATAGAACAGCATTGTTACCCAAGTTCCTGAATGGCAGTTTTTAATTTATGCATCATTTCATCTCACTGGATTTAGTAGTGAATATATAAAGCATCTGAATACAGATTGAAGTATTTTCAGTAGAATATCTTAAATGACAGACATTCTCTCATAAAGTGGATAGACTATAGCTACCTTAGATATAAGTTCCCTAGTTAGATGGGTTAAAGAATTTTGAAAGTAACTGTCTTGATTAAAGATTCCTCCAAATAGGAAACCAGTGGAATTCTTTAAGCTGTCTCATGAGGATATCCTGAGGGAACTAAGTATCTTAAATGTTTTAAATACTATTTTCTGTAAACAAACTGTCCTTTTCCTCCCTCCTTTTTACAAAGCAAAGCCAGTGGTAGTTAATACCACCCCAGTGCGGATGTCAGTGCCACTTGTCTCAGCGCAGACTGTCAAACAAGTGAGTATCACATCACTTCTTCTCTCAGTCTCTCCCAAACAGACAATTTACTTTTAAAATTGAAAGTTAAGATTTACATTTAAGAGATTTATTTATTTATTTATTTTTATTGAAGTATAGTTGATGGACAATATTATATAAGTTACAGGTGTACAATATAGTGTTTCACAATTTTTAAAGTTTACACTCCATTTATAACTACTGTAAAATATTGGTTATATTCCCTGTGTTGCACAGTATATCTTTGTAGCTTATTTATACATAATAGTTTGGACCTCTTAATCCCCTAAGTTTAAGAGATTTATACTGAATTGAGAAACTGTGAAATTTATTTTCGTGGTCATTGACATACTTCCTGTCTTTTTAGGTTGTTCCGAAACCAATCAATCCAACTTCCCAAATAGTCACCACCAGCCAGCCACAGCAGCGGCTTATCATGCCTGCCACGCCACTGCCACAAATCCAGCCAAACCTCACGAACCTGCCACCAGGCACTGTGCTGGCACCGGCTCCAGGAACAGGGAATGTAGGCTATGCGGTGCTTCCTGCTCAGTATGTGACTCAGGTATGGGCAAAAAATTAAGTCATCGCATTTCAAAAAGTTTAATTGGGTCTAAGATGTCTAGCATTATCACATTCTAAAACTATTCAAAAACATCTAACTCAGTGTTTAGACTGTTTCCAAAACCTTGAATTGTTAATGAAAACTTCTGAGTTTATTTTTATATATCTTTAGTATTTAGAAATATACAGCACAAGTCAAGTATACAAGTCAGGCAATTTGGAGCTGAGAACAGTTTGGTAGGAGGGCAAGATCATGTAGATATAAGAGAAAATACGTTGAGTTAAAATCAGCAGAGTCCCGGGCTTCCCTGGTGGCGCAGTGGTTGAGAGTCTGCCTGCCGATGCAGGGGACGCGGGTTTGTGCCCCGGTCCAGGAAGATCCCACATGCCGCGGAGCGGCTGGGCCCGTGAGCCATGGCCGCTGAGCCTGCGCGTCCGGAGCCTGTTCTCCACAACGGGAGAGGCCACAACAGTGAGAGGCCCGTGTACCGCAAAAAAAAAAAAAAAAAAAAAAAAATCAGCAGAGTCCCAGTGAGTTTAGAAAGCGCTGTGACTGTAATGGAGTTCCTCCTCACATTATGAATACGATGCCGCTCACCTGTTCTTGGAAAATAGACTGTGAGATGCACTTCCAGGTGACATATCGGTAGTGATCTGTCCAGATCTGGTCATCTTTAGATGACATCTGGTTATCTTTGGAATCAAAGCCACATATTATCCAATTGGCTGGCTTGGGTTAGGAGTGCTGCTTTCTAGGAAGAAGGTAGAAGTTGTTTTCTTTTTCATGTAAAAATCTAGCAAATTAATTAGCACCATATTCTAAGCTGTTGAGTTGATCTACTCAAGATTATAAGAGAGACAGAAACCTGTGTACTTTAAAGAAGTGTACTTTGGAGTATGTTATGTGGCTACTGATTGAAAAAATTAGTGTTCAGTATTTTTATCATTAGCATCTCTTTTCTTATGTTTAGAAATCAGTGTAAAATAGAAACTTAATTATTACGTATGTAACTTCTCATTCTCTATAACTTGTGATAAATGATCACATTTTATTTATTTTATTTACAAGTAGACACATTGCATTTTTCTAGCCAATACAAATTTTACTACAGTACTTTCAGGACATTCATCTGGAATTTCCTAATTCTGATATCCTGTGAAAGAATTTCTTACATTTATGCCATGTAGTACTTTAAAATGTCCACATTGTTTTTACCTCTGGTATTAGTTTTGGGTCTTTAGAAGAGCTCTATGAGGTGTAGTGAGTATGTTTGTATGAAATTCTCCGTTCTGTTTTTCCTATTTTAATAGATGAATTTGTGCTTCTTACCGATCATTATATTTAGGAGTATTGTCTATTTTTGTAAATATGGTCTGAAATTACCTTTCTTTATATGTAGCTACAGCAGTCTTCCTATGTGTCTATAGCAAGCAACTCTAACTTTACCGGAACACCTGGTATCCAGACCCAAGCAAGGCTTCCGTTCAATGGGTGAGTGAGTTATTTGAATATATGTAAGTTAAGTTGTTTGATCAGGTTAAATGCAACATCAAATATACATATATATTTCAAAATACATGTATTTAATTTTTTTCCCCTCAAAGCCATGTGAGTGTGCCTCTGCGGTACTTTTTATTTTGAAATACTTTAAACAGAAAAGTTGCAGGAATAGTCAGAGAACTCCCAAATTATCTTTTACTCCGATTCACCAGTTCTGGTACAGGTGATTTGTTATTTTCTCTCTCTTTTCTCTTTTTCTCTGTCTCCTCCTTAATATGTTTTAAAAATGATATTAACTAGTTTTTAAATTGTTATTTAGGTCTTTGCTTTTTCTTTTGCTTATTTGTTTTTTAATCTGTCAATTGCTGCCTTTGCAGTATTGAGAAGCAGTGCTTTAGTTAATTACATGGAACCAGTCTACCTCTCCTCTCCCCTCCTAAATTCCAACTTCACACACCCTTTTCTACTTACTACCTTTCATAATTGAATCCCAAAGAGTTTAGAGATTTCAACTTTAGTTCTCTTAGAAGAAAGAGTATATTTTGTGGAATGTTCTTCAGAAACTATTGATAACTTCCTTTTCTTTTTTTTTAATCCATATCTTGGCTCTCTACCTTTCTTTTCATGGTACAGCTTGCTTTTCAACTTAATGTAAATGGAACAACATAAACTTTTATTAGAGATGGGTACATTTGTTAAAGCTTTATTTTAGGAGGAATTTACAGATTAGAGACTTTTCTCAGTTTAAATAGTTACCTTTAATTGATTAAAATGTATATCTTTTTGTTTGTGTCTGTGTAGCATAATGCCATCAGAGTCTGCCAGTCGGCCCAGAAAGCCTTGTAATTGTACAAAATCGCTGTGTTTGAAATTGTAAGTCCTTTTGCTGCTGTTTCCTCATTTGATATAACTGAAAATGCTTTTAAAAGTAAGTGGAGTTGGGCTTCCCTGGTGGTGCAGTGGTTGAGAGTCCGCCTGCCGATGCAGGGGACGCGGGTTCATGCCCTGGTCCGGGAAGATCCCACATGCCGTGGAGCGGCTGGGGCCGTGAGCCATGGCCGTTGAGCCTGCGCGTCCAGAGCCTGTGCTCCACAACGGGAGAGGCCACAACAGTAAGAGGCCTGCGTACCGCAAAAAAAATAAAAATAAAAAATAAGTGGAGTTAACTAAAAATTCTTAACAGACCAATTTCATAAGTCTAAGTAATTAAACATACGAGTGAATGAACACATACGACGGTGTAAAAAGACTCTTTCATTTATTCAGAAGGAAATAATTTTAGAGTCTTTACTACAGATGAGGCACTGGAGTAGGGCTTAGGGATCCAGCTGCATGAGACAGACATGATCTCTGTCCTTACTAATAAATGTGATCTTATTTAGGACCTTTATATTTGGTCTCTTAAATGAGATGATACTCTGAGTAGTTTTTTTTAACTTGTTGATTAATTTGCTTGTTAGTACTGAAGAGATTTGACGTGAAACAGTTAAATAAAAAGCAGTGGTCTTATGGGGGTTTAGAATCCAAAGAAACGTGACAGTAGTTCACGTGAGCAGGTTCCACTAATATAATAGAATATAGCCCATGTTTTTCCTTTTTGTGATTTTGAAATAACTTACTTTTGGGGTGCATAAAAATCACATAGCTCTTGTGTTGACAGCTGTTACTACTGGAACTAAGTTTCTAAACCAAAATTCTAGGAGCTGGTGACTTTACTTTTGGGCCTTGTCAGTACCTGTTGTTAACTCTATAAGTTGGTGGCTCTGAATACATTTCTAAAATGCTTTACTGCATATATAATGATAATTTCTAGTTTTGTTTCTCTTAAAAATGACTTTTTTATATGGCTTACAATGATTTTTATATTCCAGATACTGTGATTGCTTTGCAAATGGTGAATTTTGCAACAACTGCAATTGTACTAATTGTTATAATAACTTGGAACATGAAAATGAAAGGCAAAAAGCAATAAAGGTGATTATTTCTTGTTTCATTTAACTGACAAAAGTTTACAATTTCACCTGTTTTTTTGTTGAGCTCAAGTATTTTATGAAGAAAATTAATTCCCTTTGCAGAATTTAAGTTTAATCTACTGTGATTTAACATCACTTGATATTTGATCTGTTTTGATAGGCATGCCTTGACAGAAATCCAGAAGCTTTTAAGCCCAAGATAGGGAAAGGAAAGGAGGGAGAATCAGATCGACGTCACAGCAAAGGATGTAATTGCAAACGATCAGGATGTCTTAAAAACTACTGTGAATGCTATGAGGTGAGTTGAGGTTGGGAAAAATAATCTAACCATCTTTTGAAAATAACTTCAGAAAGTGCATACAAAAAAAATTTACTTGTAAACTGGGAAATTACTTTGCAATTGCAGTTTGAAAATATTGCAGTTTGAAAAGTCAGCCCAAGGGCCCTAATTTGAGGAAGACCTACCTTCTCGCCTCCCAAGCAGGGCTTCAGAGTAACAGTACCTTTGTTTTGTCATTACAGCTTGGGGTCTCATTAGCAGAGTTACCAGCTCATAACTTCGTGGTCATTGTACCTGAAAGTATGCAAACCACAGCACCAGTTTGTTGATTTTCAATAACAATAACATCAAAGTGGACTGGACACTCTGTAGTAGTGGTTCTCCACTGAGGGGTATTACTACCCAGTTTCTCCCCTACAGACTTTTCGGAAATATATACGGATAATAGCCTGCATTTCAGGGTGCAGTCCTGAGAGTATAGTCTTATCTTGTTCCAAATGCTAGTAGTGCCCTGTTGAAGAACACTGCTCTGTGGAAAATTAAATTATGTTAGAAGGTTTGCCTTGTGAGCATAAAAATAGGTAAGGAGGAATATGTAATTGCTGGATGAGGTTATTGGCTACTGTGAGGTGACTGCATCCATTTTACCATCTAATCATCCCACTCAACTGGCTGTTTTTATTTATGGGTCAGGCAGCATCTTTTCTGGAAAATGTATATTGAAACTCTGCTTTGATAGATGCCGTGTAAATGATCCACTTGTTTCAGACAAAGTACTATATAGTTTGTTATTTTTATTTTCAAAGCTTAAAGAAAGCAATCTAGTCATACCCAAGATTAATCCAAGGTTACTACAATTGGTTTCTTGGTGCGTCCGAAACTCATTCCTACGGCAGTTGGCTCTTCTCATCTGTTATATTTTCATTCGTTCAGATTTCATATGCAGAGGGAAACCTTATTTTAGTTTTGGCCAAAGGCCTGGCCTGGTAAAGTAATACCAGCAAGTACTGCACTCTCCCTTGGCCAGGTGTGCTCTGCTCTAGGAGCGCGTACCTGCAGCCCAGTGCCCCACCCCCATACCAGGTGTGTCGTAGTAAAGATTTTGTGTACTGTATTCTCTCTGTAGTGAATTCTTAATTTACATATTTCAGAGGTCAAATACTCCTCTCAAAAACTACAGTAAAGCAACATTTTGTTAGTCCTAAAGTCAGTAGGAGTGAAAATTGCACATAATCAAGATTATTTTTGAAAGTCTCTTAAACAGTGTCGCAGAGTCCAACAAGCCAGTTTTTCATTCACATTGGGAAAGACTGACTCTTGTTTGCACACCTGATGAGATAGGTGGCTTCTGTTCACAGACCGTATCATACAAAAATTGTCATGAATATGTAAGCATGTAAGCTATAAAACCAATTCCACACACAAAAAAGAGAAAATGGAAACTGTTATAAAGCTGGGTCAGAAGGGCAAAGAAAGCCTTTCTTGCATATGGCATTGAACAATCAATACATGCTAAGCATATGAAATTCAGACATACATGAACTAAATAATTGAACTGGTTGACAATTCTGTGAACTAATAGAAGTAGAAAAGGCAGTGGACTGGTTGAAATATGTTAGAAGAGAGAAAGCTGCTCTATCTATTTTGATAAAATCCTTGACATTCAGGACATAAACAATGTCTAATAACTAATATGTTGTTCTAAAAGACCAAGCAATGGAAAAACTTAGAATACAGTGAACTCTGACTAGCAGTGGCCAGTTGGCTCACTGTGAATTACTTATGATGTTGTCTGACAGTTTGTGTTGTTCATCTTTTGAACTGACTTGGCTTTTTTGGTCCAGTTGGTCTGCATCTGGATAAGACATTGATGTCCCTTTCACACGCCTTTCAGGGCTTGTTGATTGAATGAGTGACTGTCCACATTATTTAAGTGATTGTGACTTTTCTTGTGACCTTTTCCCCCCTCCCTCTTTTTTTTTTTTTTTGGCCACAAGAGAAGTTGAATTAGCAATGCTAAATGGATGACTTGTATTTGTAATTTCTCCCTCCTGAGTTCCTATTAGACATTATTAGTACCTTTCTTATAATTCTTAAAACTTAATCCAAATTACCATTATCAGTATGTCTTCTTCCCCCGGAGGTTAGGAATTTTATCTCTTCACCATTAGATACTTATTATGTATTGCTTCAGTTGGATCCCAGACTGGCTCCTGGTAAATAAGCCGGTTAACTCAAAAGGTATATCCATTTTTTTTTTCCTTTGGTAAATGGAATTTATTAGTGTATTGTAAAAAAGGAGCAGGGTAGGTGTGTTCATAATGTGATCCATTTATCTTACTGTAGAGAGGAAGGACAGTAGGCTTGTTTATTTATTTAAATTGATGTGGGTTTGCTCAAGAAAAAGTAGCCAACAAAAGATACTAAAATTTACTAGGAGTCTGGGAAATGTAAATTAAAGAACGAGATCTCACTTTATTAAAAAGAGCTATAGTATACATTGTTGGAGGGAATGTAGGAAAGGCTTCCTTTATCCATTGCTAATGAGATGTGAGGTGTTATAGCCTTTTGAAAAAACAATCTGGCCACATCTATTAAAATTAAAATACATGTACCCTTTGAGCAGTGAGCCCAATTCTAGAAACCTAGCTCATAGAAATAAAAGCGTAATATATACAAAAAAATGTTTTTATGCATTGTTTGTGGAACTCAAGAACTGGAAACAAAACAAATGACCATCAGTAGAGAAGTGAATGCCCAAATAACATGTGGCACATCCATACCAGGGATTAATAGCCAGTCATTAAACAGGATGAATTCAGCCTATGCCAGATGACTTGGAGGGAGGGATTTCATGAAGTATAGTGTGAGAAAAGGAAGATGCAGAAAAGTGGGTATATGATTATGTAAAACAAACAAACAAAAAAGAAAGACTTCTGTATTGGTGAGTTAATATATGTACATAAAGCCTGTGTTTTTCATAAATATACATATAGTTTATATATCTTTACATGAAAGGACACACTGGTTTAATACGGACTGTTGAAGGGTTTGGGGACTCTGGACAGGGGATTTATTTAGGGAGGGGGAGGTATTCATAATAAAAATAGTGTCTGTGAAATTCCTTTGATATGATACTGTGTGTGTGTTAGCATAAGTGGGAGGTCACCAACATGTTAATGGTGATTTGATTGAGGTGGCTGGATTCTGAATGACCCTTATTTTTGAATATTGTATCACTCATTTTTTAATAAAAGAACATTTGTTATTCATATCAGGAGGAAAATCTATAGTGGGGGAAAATTGGCGTGGAAGGCCTCAAACAAACATAGTATAGCCACTTTCAGAGTGGCCAAGAATACTGGACCTATGCACATGCATAGCTGGCCCCTTTGGTGTTTGTCACAAGAGATGTTTCCATTTTATCTATGTCAGTTGACCAGCTAACTCTGTCACCTATTGACTTGATTGTGGAGTCTACTATAGTGATGTCTTTTGGTTTTGATTTGGAAGCTTTTCTTTTGTAAATCTTTTAGGCAAAAATAATGTGTTCCTCAATATGCAAATGTATTGGCTGTAAGAATTTTGAAGAAAGCCCAGAAAGAAAGACATTGATGCATTTGGCAGATGCAGCCGAAGTAAGGGTACAGCAACAAACAGCAGCAAAGACTAAGTTATCCTCTCAGATTTCGGACTTGCTTACTAGGCCAACACCAGCTTTGAATAGCGGAGGAGGAAAGTAAGTCAATATTTGAATATCTTTTTATAGTATGATATATTCATTTTTGGTGAAGTTTCTTTTTTGGGGCAAAATTGGGCTCATACTTTTGGTTGTTGCACACCTGACTTTTGCATTTTCTATCTTTAATTACTTGTAAAGGAATTTAAAAGTAACAGAAAAATCACTGTCAGATATATCGTACAGTTCTAAAATGCACAGTAGTGTATTAGGTCACTGTGCTTAATTTAATTGGATTTCTCCCTAATAAGATGAGGGAAATTTGAATAATTTGACAAAAATTTGAATAATTTGACAAACCTTGAAGAAAACCAAGATTTTTATACCTCTTACTGGTTGTGTTGTTATGCACATTTTTTCACATTCTTAACCTTCTTACCTTCCCGTGCCCATGTGGCACTTTCCCCACCCTGTTGGAGAGCCTGTCACACACTGTGTTATTGTACCTCCTTATTTCCCTAGACTGCTGAGCTCTGGAGTAGGAAAGCTGGAGCTTTACAGTCAGGCCGACCTGAGTTTAAATCCTGTCTGTGCTCTGTTGTAATTTGTGATTTTGCCAAGCACTTCACCTGTCTGGGCCTTACCTCGGTTTTCTTATCCTTCACATCACCCTTTTCACGTGGCTCTGAGGAGTAAAGCACAGCTTGGCAGGGCCCATTGCACATAGCATGCTGACTTGAATTTGTATTAGAGAGTTTGTTAGAGGTTAATCTGAGGAATTATTAAATGGAATGAGCCTTGAAAATGGTATTTCATTTAAAATGCCAAAGTTGAAATAAGATCCAACTTATAAAACTTATAAAAGTAAGGCTTTTGTACAAAATATTTCAGATATTAGTTCTAAAGAACTCTTTCTTGTAACTGGAATATAATCAGCAAAAAGTTCTTGATTGAATGAAGTGGAAATGGACAGACACCTTAATGAGGGGTATCACAAAGGGTCCTTTCTGGTCATCTGCTTTCAGTAAACCTTAGGTTATTAAGTCTAATCTCTATGAGGAGATTAAAGATATTGCTACACTAAAATATTTACAATTAATTTTTCAACTTGGGAAGATATCTGTTATTATGAAGTGTGAAAGAACACAAAATTATGCACTGTTATCAAAACTAAGTATAAAAAAACTGTATTAAAGAAGTCCTACTAGCGTATTAACAAGCTTTTGCCTTTGAGTGGCAAAAATTTGATTTTTTTTTCCATTTTCTTTCCTGTAGTTTCCAAATACTATATAATGAGTGCTACTGTTATACACTATTAATTACTTTTTCAATATTATTGTAATATTAACTTTATTGTAATATTTTAATATTATATTTTCTAATTTAAAATGCTTTTTATATTTTAAAGATTTCTATACAAATGTATAGCAGCCTAAATCCTGTCACCCTATCTTGTCATAGTGGGCCTTAAGTTCAGACTTCATTCTTTTTTTTGTTGTTCTTGTTTTAAAATTTATTTATTTATTTATTTTTGGTTGCGTTGGGTCTTTGTTGCTGCGCACAGGCTTTCTCCAGTTGCGGCGAGCGGGGGCTACTCTTCGTTGCGTCGCGGGCTTCTCATGGTGGTGGCTTCTCTTTGTTGCAGAGCATGGGCTCTAGGCACGTGGGCTCAGTAGTTGTGGCTCTTGGGCTTAGCTGCTCCGCGGCATGTGGGATCTTCCCGGACCAGGGATCGAACCCTTGTCCCCTGCATTGGCAGGCAGATTCTTAACCACTGTGCCACCAGGGAAGTCCCAGACTTCATTCATTTTGTTTTGCAGTTTCCTTCTATCAGTGACTGCTTACTTACAGGTTGTTGAGTTACTGGTTAGATTAGGTTACCTGGTTTTGTTTCTTAGGCTCTACGACTTGGCTACATATAACTAGCCTCGGGATGGATTCCTCTGCTTTAATACTCAATAGTTCAGGTCTTTATGAATAAACTCCATGTACAGAACAGCATTGGGTGTCCCTGTTGTTTCGTTTTTGATATCATGGAATAATCCAAAATTTTGGTGCGCTTTTTTTTTTTTCACAAACATTATATGGGACTATGGGAAAGTGCTTTATTTTCCATGTTGTCCAGGAGATAGTGCTTTCAATTTCCAATATTATTCATTCATTCAGCAAATATTCATGGGGTGTCTCTGTGTCAGGCACTGTTGTAGGCAGTGCAGAAACAACAGTAAATAAAACAAAAACTGTACTCAGAGCTTATATACATGAATCAGGAGGACTTTTGTTATAGCAGTATCCAGTTAACATGTAGAGTTACATTTCTGTTAACCAGGTAACTTTGTCTAGGTTATATGTATTTTACGTAAAACGTTATATATAATTTTTTTTTTTTTTTTTTTTTTTTTTTGCGGTACGCGGGCCTCTCACTGTTGTGGCCTCTCCCGTTGCGGAGCACAGGCTCCAGACGCGCAGGCTCAGCGGCCATGGCTCATGGGCCTAGCCGCTCCGCGGCATGTGGAATCTTCCCGGACCGGGGCACGAACCCGTGTCCCCTGCCTTGGCAGGCAGATTCTTAACTGCTGCACCACCAGGGAAGCCCAGGTCTAACTTTTTAAAAACTCTCTGGGATGTGCTTTTGTTCATCACACATACTGTGATGTTCAGTGTGCTTGCTGAATCGTGAAAATGTCGACAGAGATTTCTAGGTGAAAGAATGTCAGCCACTCTTGCTGTTATTCAACACCATCATCATCTCTCTCTTTCTTAAAAATCATTTCAGATTGCCATTTACGTTTGTCACTAAGGAAGTAGCTGAAGCCACGTGTAATTGCCTTCTTGCCCAGGCAGAGCAGGCAGACAAGAAGGGGAAATCAAAGGCAGCAGCTGAACGGATGATACTTGAGGAATTCGGGCGATGTTTGATGAGCGTCATCAACTCTGCAGGAAAAGCAAAAAGTGACCCTTGTGCCATGAATTGCTAACTCTTGCACAAAAGACTGATAAATCGAACTGTACAGAAAATTGAAGGTGCAGGGACACTTGATTTTCTGGAAGATAGTTTAACAATTATTGTATTGTTAATTCAGTCTTGTGAGACCTGAAATTATAATATTGAAAGAGGAGAAATTTTAAACGAGGAAATTACATTTTAAATCTTAGTTAAATCTGCTTATGCCCCTTCTAAATTGAATTTTTCTTTATTGTATTATATGGATTTTTAATTTGCTTGGGTTTCTTAAGAACTAGATGTTCTGTCCTTCTCATTCTATTGACAAAGAACATTTATAAATTACTATTATATAATTTATAATGTATGGCGTTGTATGACTTTGTTCCAGTAGAAAAAGCCAAAGAAGCACTGGTATTACCCGGTCATTCTTTGGTACTAGATCTAGAATATAAGCAGATATTATGTCTACATAAACGATGTCTTATGAAACATATTCAAATGACATTTTGTGTTTAGAAAAGCACTATCTTTTTAAGAAAAATCAACATTTTAGGGTGGATTCTGGAATATATCCTGTTGTCACTTTGGGAATTGTCAGAAGGGGAAGTACTCTGTAGGCACACTTTAAAAAAGTTATTTTGTTTTTTTAAAAAACATATAAAGTGTTAACGGACAGAAAATAATTCTCAAAGGGCAGACAATTTGTTTCTATAATAAGAAGTGACTAAGAAATGCTCTGGGATGTTTCCATTTTCTTTCAAGGAGGCGGTATGTATTTGAAATAATAAACTGTCAGTGATTAAGGGGTACTATTAAAATGAGCGGTGCATATGAATAGAAGTAAACATTATGATTATGTAGTGATAAAATAGAACCTTACATAATTACCAGTTAACAAATTTGGCTTGGATGGAGAAATAAAGAATATTGAAGCTCTAAGAGATGAATTTAGAGAAGGAGTTTTCATCTATACAAACAGTTCTTTTTATAGACTTTTGAACTAAGATGTTTCAAACCAATCTATGACTCTTACTTGATTTACTGAAAGGGGCCTCCTAACAAAGCTTTCAAAATTGTAGTGGGATTTCTTTTTATAAGGGAAGCTTATTATGGCATTATTTTTAGCCAGTGATTTGGTTAGCTAAAGGAATGAGTGTTTTCATATAATTACTAAGATAACCTAAATCATTTTCAGTAATTCAGAATTCAAAAGCTTTATGAATTTAAGAGCCTGTTATAATAGGACTCTGGATTTTATGATGAGAAAAAACCATGTTGGAATTCAGGCATTTTGCTAGGTACCTTAATCCTCAGTAATTAGTAGTATATGATTATTACATTTCCTACAAGGAATCTATAGTTGTATGTATTAAGTGTGTATATATGTTCATATGAACATGCAAGATATAGGCAATAGAAATTAAGTAATCCAAAAAAGATTCCGTTATTCATTAAGCATCTTCCTTTTAAAATTTGGATTTATAAAATTATAGTGCAGTAACTTTAAATGTAGATAGTGCAAACATTCTTAGCACCTCAATCTAGTATGTTTAATTAAAATTTGTAAAAATGTAAACTAGTGTAAGAGGATAAAATAATATCTAATCAAGTTATTTTTCAAAAGATTACAGTACCTTTTTTGTCTAAACCTAAACTTTGTTCATTCTGTATATATTCTGTGTTTAATTCTAATTGCACCTTTGTGATGTGTATTTATATACAGTGTGCATAAAATGTTTGTGAAATTTGGATTACAGTTGTAGATTATGTATGATGGCATTGCTTGAGAATGTTTTGCTTGTAAAAATTTGAAGGTGCAATCAAATGCTACTAGTTTTTCTGATTTTCAGGAAGCTATCTAAAGTATTAAGACTTTTCCTTCCTGTGTAGTACTTACTAAACAACTTTTTGTATTTAGGCATTTGCATCAAATTGCTGAACAAGATTAATATCCACATTAATTCAACAATTTTAAAAGACTATTTGGGGAGGGTTGGGTATATAATTTTTTAGCTCTATTTACATCCCAAAGTAGAAAGATTAAATTTATATTTACTAGAGCTATTCAAAGAATACACTTTTCTATATTGTAAAAACAGGACAGCAAAGTAAATCATACAGAAAATAAACATTTATACTATTCTGTAAAAAAAGGGTTTGCATTTTTTCTTCAATAACACCACTTTTAACCATTTAAGATGCAAGAAACCTTTTAAAATATCTGCTATTAAGTAAATTTGACATTACTTCTGAAAGCACACAACTAAAAAATAAATCTATCATTTTGCCCAGTTATCATTAACTATAAATTGCTTTGAAATGAGAATATGTCTTGTCTTTTTTCCACTGTTTCTTTTAAGGGCAGAAACTCTTTTCTCTTAATGTTTGATGTTCTTATGATGAGCACCTTTCTTAATTTCCTTTTCTCTCAAGAACTAAAAGCAACCTGTAGGTCTTACCTCTGGACTATTATGGGAAACAGAAACTTAATGTTACAGGTAAAAAAAACAAGCGGAGCAGTGACCTTGGGGGAGAGACTACTGTTTTGGCTTCCCCATTCTTTGATATGGACAACTGACATTTTCTCAGTCTTATGTAAAATGTGAATAAAAATACCTTTAGAAAAGTTTTCTATTTTTATTATTTTATAACACAAATAGCTAAGAAAATGAATGCTTCTTAAGTAAATGCAGCTTCAAACCAGGACCTCCAGCCCTGTGATCATATTGCATCCCTTATGTGTTTTATAAAGGAATTCTGGAGCAGCAGCCCAAAGGAGAGGGAAGCCAACCAGCTAGAAAGCCTTGACTATTGTAGTTATTTTTCATTATGTAAATAACTTAGGACTTTTTTTTCCTTGTTAGGGCTTCTTTAATGCACATTTTGTCCTTATCTATAGACCAAATGTGAGCTTTTTATAATCCAAGTGATTTTATAAGATGTTAAGATATAAAGGCTTTAATTAAAATTTTGTTTAAAAATTGTCTTATGAAAGCATTTAAGGCATTTTTAGTTTATTCAAAAGCCATAAGGGTATATGCAGGGTAATGTTTAAAGCCACAGACTTTAGTGTAACTCTGTAGTTTAGTATATTAGTAAATGAAATCTGGCAATATGTAAAAAAAAAAAAACCATCATGACTAGGTTGGGTTTATCCCAGAAATAAAAAGTTGACCCAACATTCAAAGAAATCCATGTAGTTCAGTGTGTCAGCATACAAAACAAAAACTACATGACCATCTCAAAAATTGCAGAAAACCACCTTTTGAATATACCAAGTACTACTAGATTATATGCTTTAAAAGGGTGAATACTGTGGTATGTAAATTATCTCTCAAAAAGTTTTTTTTCCAAAAAGGTACAGAAAATCCTCTGACAAAATTCAACACCCATTTATGATTAAAAAAAAAAAAAAAAAGCTCTTCAGCAAATTAGGAATAGAAGGGATCCTCAACCAAAAAAGCCTACAGCTAACATCATATGAATAGTGAAGACTGAATGCTTCCCCCTAAGATTGGGAACAAAACCCTCCTCTAAAACGTTGTGTCTGAGGTCACTGTACAATAAATTTTTTTTTAACAAAAATTATAGATTGGGAATGAATATGACAGTATCTATTTGTGGATGGTGTGATGTGATTGCCTATATAGGAAAGTCAAAGGATCTTAATAAAAAGGTACCAGAACTAATAAGTGGGTTTAGCAACATTAGTATGCAAAAGTGTATTTCTATGTAGTAGCAATGAACACTTAGAAACTGAAATTCTAAAATTAGCATTTATAGTAGCACCACAAAACATGAAATGTACAAAAATATGTATAAGATCTGTATGTGAAATGTAGAAAAACATTGATTTAAAAAAATCAAAGACGACCTTCAAAAATATATACATATTATCGTATTCATGGATTGGAACATTAAATGTTATTAAGATATCATCTCCCCCCAAATTAATCTATAGATTCAACGTAACTCCAGTCAAAATCCCAGCAGGAATTTTTGTAAAAACAAGCTGATTATAAAATTTATATGGAAAGGTACTAGAATAGCCAAACATTTTTTTAAAAAGTACAAAGTTTGGGCTTCCCTGGTGGCGCAGTGGTTGAGAGTCCGCCTGCCGATGCAGGGAACACGGGTTCGTGCCCCGGTCCGGGAAGATCCCACATGCTGCAGAGCAGCTGGGCCCGTGAGCCATGGCCGCTGAGCCTGCGCGTCCGGAGCCTGTGCTCCGCAATGGGAGAGGCCACAACAGTGAGAGGCCTGGGTACCACAAAAAAAAAAAAACAACAACAAAGTTTGAGGATTCCTACTTGACTTCAAGACTTATATAAGGCTAATCAAGATAATGTGGTATTGATGAAAGATCCATGGATCAAGGGAACAGAATAGAGAGCCCAGAAATAGATCCATATTTATGTGGTCAGTTTTTGACAAGGGATCAAAGGTAATTCACTGGAAAAGGATAGCCCTTTAACAAATGGTGCTGGGATACCATCAATATGTGAAAATATGAACTTATACCACACACCAAAATCAACTGAAAATAGATCATAACCTAAATGCAAAACCTAAAACTGCAAAATATCTACAAGAAAACAGGAAGAAAAATCTGTGTCCTTGGTTTAGACGAAACTAAGAAGTATGATCCCTAAAAGAAAAAAGAGTCAATAAATTAGACTTATCAAAATTAATGTCTGTTCTTCAAAACACTGAAAAAGTAAAAGCCACATTATAACCTTTAAAAATTGTGAACCACTATGTTGTACACCTGAAACTAATACTGTACATCAACTACACCTCAGTAAAAATAAAAAGCCACAGACTGGGAGAAGGTATTTGCAGGACTCATTTGATAATGCACTTGTATCCAGAATATATAACTAACATTCAATAAGAAAACAACCAACCAACCTTAAAATATGGGGAAGAGACTTGAACAGACATTTCACCTAAGAAGACTGTGAATGGCACATAAGCCTATGAAAAGATGTTCAGCATCATTAGTCATTAGAAAAATGGAACTGAAAGCCACAGTGACATATCACTGCACACCCATTAGAATGGCTAATTCAAAACAAAACCCTGACAATACCAAGAGCTAGGGAGGAAGCAGAAGAACTAGAACTTTTCATACATAACTGGTTGAAGTACTGCATGGTGGTACATCACTTTGCAAAAAAAACAGTTCAGGCAGTGTGTTATAAAGTAAAACATACACTTACCATGTGACCCACTGTATGGGTACAACACATTTTTTATTTACCCATTTATCAGTTGGACATTTTTTAGCTATTATAATGCTGCTATGAAATTTGTACATTTCTCTTGGGTGTATGCCCATTGGTAGAACTGCTGGGTCACATGGCAATTCTACATTTAACTAACCTTTTGAAGAACTGCCAGGCTGTTTTCCAAAGTGTGCATTCCCACCAACATTGTATGAGGGTTCCAGTTTATCGATATTCTTGCCAACACTTGTTACCTGTCGTTTTTATTATAGCCATCCTAGTGGGTGTGATGTGACATCTCACTGTGGTTTTGTTTTGCATTTCCCAGACGGCTAATTTTGTTGAGCACATACTCATGTATTACAGGCCATTTGTGTATCTCCTTTGAAAAATAACTATTCATATTTTTTACCCATTTAAAAATTAGGGTTATTTGTCCTTTATTATTGTTCTTTGTATACTCTAGATACAAGTCCTTTATCAGATATATGATTTGCAAAAATTTTCTGTGTGTTGTCTTTCACTTTCTTGATGGTGTCCTTTGAAGCACAAGTTTTTAATTTTGCTGCACTACAATTTATTTTGTTTTGCTTGTGCTTTTGGTGTCATATCTAAGAAACTATTGCCTAATCCAAGTCTCCAAGATACACTCTATTTTATTCTAAGAGTTTTACAGTTGTACCTCTTACATTTGGGTCTTTGTTCCATTTAGAGTTAACATCTTTGCATGTGCATATCCAGCACTATTTGTTGAAAGTAAGAAGAATAAATTTCTGAAAGGAATGTCTGTTTTCTCCGAAGGGGGAAAAAAAAAAAAGAACAAGGGTGTTGAGTAGAAATTGTAAACTAAATTACCCTAATCAAATATGAACAAATAATTTATTTAAAAAATTTCACTGTCAAGCATATATCAAGTAAATCTGACATCACACTTGTACCACTTCACTAGGGCAAGAGCAATTAACTGTGCTAATGGCAGTGATGGAAAGATTCTTGTCTTCAAAGTTTGTCCAATTTATCCAGCACTTAAACAGCGCAAAACACTATTTTAAGAAATTACAGAATATATAGGACGTGAGTGAAATGTAACAGCAAAGAACATAAGACGCTACAGATATGAACCTAATTTTAAGTAAAGATCAAGTACAAAACTTGGATTCATATAAGCAATAAGATAAAGGTGGTGATCTATAAACAGGCTTCCTTTAAATAAGATTTATCCCAGTGCATCTAAACTCATTCTACTGCAAACAAAACAAAACCCACAATATTTAGACTTCTCAGCAATAGCCCCTCATAAAATGTAGTACAGTACAACTCTGGTTACACTTCAGAATTGAAGCCGTTGTTTGAGGTAGAACCAGCAGAAATATATCAAAATACACTATTTAAGGGGAATTTCAACTAATAAAACTAAACTTTCACCTACTCATTAGTCTTTTACAACTTTAAGTTTTCATATTAACTGTACTTTGTGAACATTCACTCAATGACAATAAGAGTAGATATTTTACATACACAGGCGAAAAATGTGCTTGTTTCTTCTTTTTCCATTAAAATACTCCCATTTGTGAAACAAATGTTTTTCTATTTATCGTTTCAGATCTGGGTATTAGAGAATGGAGAATATTGTTCTTAGTATGTTTCCGTCTTCAGATTATTTAAGCTAAATTTCTGAAAAAACTCATTATGTAATTAAGACAAATTTTTTCACTCTCATTGACTCAACTGACCATCTTTTTCCAATTTATTAATCACATGCTATGAAATGCCATTATTCAACACTGAAAATATGTTTCATTATTTTCCTCTTCAGAAAGAGAAGTTGAAATAAGGGCTTCTTTTCATTCTCTGATGAGCACTGCGCTCCTCCAACAGGAGTCAAGTAAGTATCCACTCTATTTTATTACTTGAAAGTAGTATTTTGAAGTCCAGAGACAATGGACTGTGAAGATTACATCTCCTATGTATTCCCCAGACAACATTTCCCAGCTTGGTTGCAGCACAAGGAATCATCTCATGGTTCGTGTTTACCTTCTGCCTGATAAAGCATAATGATTTCTATTTTAGGGTACCCCAGCAAAAGGATTTTGATGGTGGTGGTGTCTGATGTTTAATTTAGCCTAATTTTCATGTGTAAGTAAAGATTATATTCAAGGTTTGATAGGCATTCTATTTTTTTTTTTTTTTTTTTTTTTTTTTTAGTGTTAACATTCTTAAGAGCTGAAAACCAAAGCTCTTTTAGGGAATGTAGTCTTTATAAAAAGGGTCGATGTTTTGGTGACTCCTCGTCATTATTTCCCTTGTTTTCGAAGTATGTCCAGTCAGATTAATCAGTCGTATAACAGTAAATTCAAAGACAGCACCTGTTGGCTAGTCTGTTCCTACTGACTGACTTACTGCTTTCTACATTTTGGGTAACTCTGAAATGCTTGCAAGTTCCACCAAAGTCCGAGCAGATTTGATAATACGCATGATAGAAATTCCTAAGTCGGAACCACAAACTTGTCCACTCTGCAGAATGGTCAATTTGAAAAATATAGTAAGTTGAATTTTAAAGTAAATGTTGACCAATTATTTTTAATAAAAATTTTAATATATTTTAGGTCCGGGCTTCCCTGGTGGCGCAGTGGTTGAGAGTCCGCCTGCCGATGCAGGGGACACGGGTTCGTGCCCCAGTCCGGGAAGATCCCACATGCTGCGGAGCGGCTGGGTCCGTGAGCCATGGCCGCTGAGCCTGCGCGTCCGGAGCCTGTGCTTCGCAACGGGAGAGGCCACAACAGTGAGAGGCCCGCGTACAGCAAAAAAAAAAAAATATATATATATATATATTTTAGGTCCTTCATTTGAACAGACAGCCGTCTTTCCTTAGCAAATGCCTGTATTTATTGGTATTAGCAAAACTTGAACATCTGTAATTCTGTAAAGATGACCAGTGTTTCCTTGACAAAGTTTTCGTTTCAGTTCTTTCTGAATGGTGTTTTAAAGGGTACTGAGTTACACCTTTAGCTCTGACCTTTAAGAAACAGATTATTATGTCCTTTAGTAACTTTACAAAGTGATTGATGGCACACACTTCTCCATCAAAGAGATGCTTATCTAAATCTACAAAAAGATAAATATGCCCGGAAAGCTCATGTAATATTTTTTGCTGAAGATAAAATTCCCTCTGTTTAGGAAGTAGTAGTTCATAAACTGCCATCCTTGAATGGGTTCTTACGACTCGCTCACAAATATCTATGACTCGGCACAAACTTTCTGAAGGGAAATGCAAGCCATTTTCCTTTTTAACACATAACAGTGATCCAATTTTAGAGGATTTGAGATCTGATGCATATAGTGCACTGATGCAGTCCTCACATGTTAAAAGAGCTGATAACTTATTTGCAATATAACCAGCACACCAGGTAAGATTTTGCCTATGATCTGACAGGTCTAGTAATGCCTCACTTAGCGAACAGTCAGACCAGTCTTGGCAAATATCCTCTTTGCGAAAAAGAGTCTTTATAACGCTGATACCATACTGACGCTGAACTGTCCAAAGGGCCAAGTCCGTCCTTCGAGCAACTGAAATGTCAAGGATGCTTACTTCACCTAGAAAAACCTCATCTTGTAATCTGTATCTGGTCTCCAAATTATGGTAAGCTTTCTGGAATGCCATGCAGGTAGGGTTAGAACTGGTTACCAATACCTGTCTAAGCATCTTTAGAAATAATTCCAGATGATCTTGACTGAATTTGTAAGTCAGAAGATATGGAAAAGGCATGACTTTTGGGGAAACGTAATTTTGGTAGAGCCATTTTAAGCTCTCAGCATTAAGCAAAAATCCCAGGAATCCCAGTTTTCGCTTACCTTTAATTATTTGATTATTGCTAATGTCAGATAATGTAACAAAAATAGTCTTGGCTTCAATTAACACATGGTTGATTTTATTAAAAGTTTCGGGTAATAGAGGTCCTTTAAGTCCCTTTCCATAATAGTTCCTACTATTAAAAATGTCAAACAGATTGTTAATTAAGCGTAAGAACTGGATGGTACCAATACAGTTTTGAAAAGGAGGCAGGCCTAATGACAGCAAACATTCTAACGCGCTGGCCACGCTCTCACTGAAGAGTTGGGCAGCACAATTCATTTTCAGTATGTGGTTCTTCAAATTTGCAAGTTTTCTTGGGATTCTCTCCATATTTGATAATTCCTGTTCCTCTAGTGCTGCTAACCCCACAAGGTGCTGCCAGTGTGCTGTGCCATTAATGAACTGAATGCTTTGAAAATTCTGAAATGCATTTCTTATTAATCTAAGCAAGTGGCAAGAATCAAAGAAGTATGCAATCTGTTGACTAGAAGATGAAGGATGCTGAAATGTACACTTCATGTTGTCTCCATCAAGATGTATCCCCAATGCTTTTGCCATCTGAACACTGTGAGCTGTAGCATCAGACGTGACAGCTAGAACTGTGATCCCTATGTCACTCAGTTTGCCAATCGTCAGACGAAGCAGCTGAGCTTGCAAATATCCAGACGTCCTGTTTACAAAAAAATAACCAAGAGGTGTCCTCCAGTGACCAGAAATACCCACTGCCATGAGCAAAATAGTTTCTGAGGCAAGTGGCGTTTCATCAGCATCAAGTTTGCCAAGACCAAAGTCCATAAACCCTAGCAAATGGTGACTGCTGGGGTCCCACTGAAGTTGTTGCTTGAGAGATATACCTTTTATTATCAGTGAACAATACTGATATAGCTGGTCTCCATTCTCTACTTTTCGTTGAAGAAAAGAAAAAACGTTGCTGCTGAAACCTGGACCGGGTTTGCATTTGGACAGCCATCTAGAAAATGTAAAAAATGAAAAACATAAAACACAAATGAAGAAATTAAAAAAGGGAAAATGCCTTAAATGGCATTTTCTACTAAAGTAGCCTCAAATCGCTGTTGAAATAAAGCCAAGTATAGTAGCCAAATTCTATCAACATTTCAAGCATATATTCATAGTTATGATAAAATAGATAATAGAGAAACTTAGAAACACAGAATAGCAACTGAAGATGCAAACATACCACAACATTTTTAACTTCTTACTCACTTCTTAATAAAAATCAATTACCCAGTTTGTTCTCATTGATGTGTTTGTAATTTAGATCATAAACCAGTCTTACCTGTACATTCACTGAGATGAGAAAACTGTTGAGGGGGAAGGAAACTGAGAACAGCTAGTACATCTACCCCATTTTATAGATGAGGAAACTGGGAGGAAGAGGGAGAGGTTAAGTTGCCTGGCCCATGTTGTGCTGCTAGTCATGCACAAATGTGAAAAACAGCTTTCCTGAGGCCCTTGTTCAGTGCTTTTTCTCACTGCTCTTCGAATTATGCCCTTTGGGGCAATAGAGTGTCTGCATCTGTTTGCTCCTATCCAAAGTACCTATGCTATTATCTTTATCTTAGGAGTTCTTTCATAGTATTTCTTTGATCTTCCCAAACTGCTGATTATTCTTTTCTATTTCTGTTAGTGTCTGTCACTAACAGACAGAATTCTTTTCACTCAGTTCTAATTTACACTTTCTAATTTGTTATAGATCAGGAAAGGAAGTAGCCAAGTTTAATAATTGTCTAAAATAAGACTAAATGGATTCTGAGGTAGACTGAAGTGTTCATCTTCACTGAAGTTTACTTTTATAACTCAAATGACTTTTTTTTTAAGGTTGAATTTCTGATTTTGGGGCTATATTCCAGGCTGCCAAGGTTTCTTCCTGGACAGCCATCTCTATTTAATAGAAATTTTAATGTACTTCCAGAAGTATTTCAGGACAGGGCTTTCCAAATATTTTGCTGCAACCAAGAAGTTTCATGAACACAATCTACCCTTACTATATGCCAGGTACAAATATACGTGTGTATATAAATGTATATACAAAATTTAATGCCACTTATGACCCACTAAATTTATTTCAAGATGCACTAACAGATCTGAAAAACAGAGTTACAGAATGCAAAAGACATACTCTGACTATTTAGGAGACAAAAGTATTAATCAGTTGTTTATATTTAAAAACAGGGCAAAATAATAAGACAATGAGAAAACAGAATAGTGGCTCTCCACCAGGGTGCTACAGCCCACTAGTACATTGAAAAGCCTTTTCAAGTGTGTCACCAAATTTTAATCAGTTGTTTAAAATTTATTCTTTTGCAGTAGGATTCTCAAATGAACACTAAAGATGCTAAATATGTTACATGTGCAGTAAGTATCTAATGAAACTACTTAATGCTTCAAGGTAAAAGTTCTAGTTTAAATAGGTTAAAAAAGCTTATGTTCCGGTGAGCTTGCTTTTTAAATGAAAATTAAATGGTATCTTAATGTCCACAACTACTAGAATGATGTTTCTCAGGCAGAAAAATATGTGGACTTGTTGATTTTTTCTTTTTAAGTTTTTAAAACTGAGAGTAGAAACACTCAAACCAAGTTTTTAGTGTTGTAGGGAAGTGACTGATTTCTCTCTCAAACCAACTTTTTTCCCCCACTCAAAATGAAAAAAAACTTTTTCTGATTGTATAAAATGACACATCCATTTTTTAAAATACTGAAAGAATATAGAAAAGTGCAAAAAAGTAAAAATCACTGTTAATACATGAACTTATTTACAAAACAAAAATAGACTCAAAGACATAGAAAACAAACGCATGGTTACCAAAGGGGTGGCACGGGGTGGGGGCCCGGAGGGATAAATTAGGAATTTGGGATTAGCAGATACACACCACTATATATAAAATAGAGAAACAACAAGGGCCTATTGTATAGCACAGGGAACTATATTCAATATCTTGTAATAACTGAAAATGGAAAAGAATCCCAAAAAGAATATATATATGTATATCTAAATCACCTTCCTGTACACCTGAAACAATATAGCATTGTAAATCAGCTACACTCCAATAAATAAATAAATAGATATTTTTAAAAAATCACTTAATATTTCAGGGACATTCTTCCAGATCTCTTTATGTATACATAACTAGATATAATTTTCAAAAATTATACTGAACCTATTTTTCTTTACTATAGTAATGTTATAGACATACTTTTGCATGTTCTTAACTACTGACCTACAGCAATATTTTAAGTGTACACATAGTAAAACTAAAGCATAAATAATTGAACCAACCTGTATTGAAGGACACTTAGGTTGTTTCTAATTTTTAAACAATACAAAGAGCAACACAATGTGTGTTTGTGGGCACACATACACTTATACATATCTATGTCATTTATGCAATTCCTAGGAGTAGGATGCAGGGGTAAATTTACTTATGCATGTATTAGAATAAATGAACTCAACTTTTAAAGAAGTTTTGGGCCGCAGGTGCACATAATTGAGTCAATTTAAATATAATTCACATTCCCAAATTGTCCTTCAGACAGTTTATACCAATTATAATCTAGGTATTTCTAATATGCTGGAATAATAGATGGCCATGAAAACAAAATTTGGGTGATGGATAGTTTTTTTTTAAAGTCTGGGAGAATACATACCAAATTGCTAACTGGTTATTTTGTGGGATTAGGGGAATGGAAGTATTATAAATATTTTTCACTTTCTGGTATTTATATACTTACATATTGTTTCAATGTTTTATACTAAGCATGTATTACTATCACATTAAACAAGGTAACTTAGTTTCAGACAAAGTATCCAAAGAAATAAGCAACCCTTTGAGTACTAAAATTGTAAATCAAAATAATGACACAGCAAAGGTTACAAAATGAAAAATGACATGAAGAGAAAAAAGATCAGTGTGAGCTGGAATTACCAGAGAAGACTTAATTCAGGAGTTGATGCAGAACTATAGAAATGAAGAAAACCATGGGGGACGGGGTGGGGGGGAGATGAGAAGTCGTATGGAATGTCTCACATAAACCGTAGTGTAAAATCAGTAACTAATGCTTTAAAACCAGTGCAAAGGAGAGGACTTGACTAAAAAACACGTGGAAGTGATAGCAACATTAGTGTCTATAAAAATGTCCCCTGCTTACCAGAAAGTAGACGTTTATAAATAAGTGTAATATCTGGCCTAAATGGTAAAATCACATATGGAAGAGAGTGAATCAGCCTATACACAAATGTTCATCTCAATATACAAAACAGCAGTTACAACCAAAAAATAAAAACAATATAAATGTCCAATAGTTGGAGAATGCCAAAGTTAAGTAGGGTACGACTACCTGATATTCTGCAGCTATTCAAGATCATAACTATGTAAAAAACTAGTAAATCTAAGCACAGAAAAAAGACTGGAAGAAAATTCCCTATGTTAATAGTAATTGTTTAAATATAACCTAGAGGAACAATTAATGAATTTTCCTCCTTTTTCTCTCATTTCTAAATTTGTTAGTAGTAGTATTATGTTAATAGTATGTGTGGAGGAAAATTCTCATTCATGTTTTTTTTTAAAGGGGATGTGATGTACATCATGGTGACTATAGTTGATAATACTGTACCTATATCTGAAAGTTGCTAAGAGAGTAGATCTTCAAAGTTCTCATCACAGACACATAAAATTTGTAACTATGTGTGTGATGGATATTAACTAGACTTATCTTGGTGGTCATTTTGCAATATATACAAATATCGAATGCAAATATCAAACACATAATTACATTGTATACCTGAAACTAACATAATGTTATGTGTCAATTACATCTCAATTTAAAAGAAGAGAAGTTTCCCCCCAAGTGGGAAAAAAAAGAACCCTCATAATAATCAAGGTCCTTCCTCCCACCAAGCCTCAGTTTCCCCCTTCTTTAAAATGAGGGGGTTGGGGCTTCCCTGGTGGCGCAGTGGTTGAGAGTCCGCCTGCCGATGCAGGGGACACGGGTTCGTGCCCCGGTCCAGGAAGATCCCACATGCCGCGGAGCGGCTGGGCCCGTGAGCCATGGCCACTGAGCCTGCGCGTCCGGAGCGTGTGCTCCGCAACAGGAGAGGCCACAACAGTGAGAGGCCCGCGTACCGCAAAAAAAAAAAAAAGAGGGGGTTGGACTACATGATCTCTAGGAGTTTCTCCAGCCCAGAGCCCCTATGAGTCTGTTTTAAAGTTGAAGCAATAAGAAACCAAGAAGCACCTTCCAGGAGAGAAGGCTCCTGCCATTCCTGGGCGGCCTCTGCCCCAATAGCAGTGGATTAAATGAAGTGCTGCTCTTTAGACAGCGATTTGAGGTCCAATGCAATTCTTCTTTACATCTGTTCAAAATCCTAAACAACCATCCAGGCATCCTTTCAGTCCACAAATATTTATCAACAGACCATTGTGTTCCAGGCACCCCTCCAGGGCAGGAGGTGTAACAAAGAACCAGACACAGACCTCATACTTGGGCAGCTCACAGTCTAGCGGGGAAGACAGTGTTAAGTACTAAGATTCAGTTCCACATTGTGTGTGCAAGAGGGTACCTAGTCCAGAATCAGAAGAATGGCAGGCCAGGATTCAGAAAGGATGTGATACCTAATCTGAGCCTGAAGGGTGAGGACCAATCTCCAGGACTAACAGGGAGAATGGGCATTTCAGGCAGATGGACTAGTAAGTCTCGAAGGTAAGGAAGCAGCAAGAAATGCCTTACAATAGGAATGTGGAATCTAAGAGGGCAGAGAGAGAGGCAGGAGATGAGCCGCAGAGTCCAGCAGGAGCCACATCACATCACAGAAGCTCAGTGAGCCACAGGAAGAAGTCTATGGGTAATGGGAGGCTTGGGCAGCAGGAAAGTGACTGGTATGGGTTGACTTGTGTCCCTCAAAAAAGATATATCATAGTCCTAATCTCCAGTACCTCAGAGTGTGATCTTATTTGGAGATAGGGTCTTTACAGAGGTAATCAAGTTAAAATGAGGTCATTAGGGCACACCCTAATCCAACATGACTTGGGTCCTCATAGAAAGAGGAAATTTGGACACAGAAACATACATGGATAATGGAAGACGATGTGAAGAAACACAGGGAGAAGGACCACCATCTACAAGCCAAGCAGAGAGGCATGGGACAGACCCTTACTTCACAGCCCTCGGAAGGAACTAACCCTGCCAGCACCTTGATTTTGGACGTCTAACTTCCAGAACTGTGAGGCAATAACACATTTCTGTCATTTAAGTCAAATAAGTAAATAAATAAAAATAAAAGAATCTGTAAATCCTGTGATGAAAAAAACAGTAAAAATTGAGTATTAAATTTATAAGGCATTACTATAAAAGTCACTGTTATTTGCTTCCCACTAAGAGAATATAAATATAGCTATGTATTTTGACCACAAATTCTAAAAAATTATTTTTCATAATCTGGTCTCTGGAGAGCCTGCATTGGCACCAACTACAGTGCTTAGGAAAAATTCAGATTTTTGATCTTTGCCTCAAACCAATGGTATCAACCTAGATACCAATCAATTGTTCTCGATTTTCTAGATTAGTCACATATTAAAACTACTGAAGTGTCTGAGAAATTCCAATATTTCAAGATTTAGATTTTACCACCCAGAGTGTCTCTACCAACTGAAAGATGCAAAAAAATTAGTCAGCCTATATGTCTTCATTCTGTGGGTGAAATATCGACTGTGATAACATGCAAATACCACCTAGAAGTTTTTAAAAAGAGAAAGTGGACAAAAGGAGAGTATGAATACTAATAGCATTAATGTATAAACTACAGTGAAAGAACAAAATGTTTATTTTATTTAATATCTAAAATGTAATTCACTTACGTTCTGAGGATAGAAGAATGAGGCAGTTTAAGAATCTTTCTTACATAATCATAGACTTTGCTACTGCACAAGTAGAGTGTACACGCAAATTGCTTCATTTCTGTGGAGTACTCAGCTGTTTCTCTCCAGTTATACAACTCCCACTTAAAATCTGTTAAAATAAATTTATTCTTTGTGATGAAAAATGTGTACAGTAACATTTTCAGGCATAGACCATAGCATTTGGATATAAAATGTGATAAGCACCAAAATTCAAATAGTTACATTTTAACTGAGTTTGTTCAGAGGTTACTATCCAATCTTAGAGAGTGTTAACCAATTTATCCTGTTCATCTTGGATCATTTCACTACAAAGAGGGACGAAAAATGTGTCAACTTCAGTCGTTATGTTTTACTATTCACTGGCAGCCTGAGTGGAGATTTTTAGAGGAACAGGGAAGAAAATGACATAAATGGATAAATTAAGTCTCTGGATTATGAGGACATTTATCAGTTTTAGTTTGTTCCCTGGTCATCATTTATCTGAGAGTGAAAATTAGACACAAGAAATATTTTGGGGGATAGGGAACTATTCAGAATGAACAATCTTCCCTACCACTGAGAGAAAAAAAAAAACCTCTGTTCCTGGTGCAGACCCCTATTTATAACCTATATTCCCCTCTTGGAAAAACACAAAATACTCTCTTCCATTGGAGATACCTACTCTTGTCTAGAAAAGGACATGCTTCTTTTACCAGAATGCAAATCCAAAATCTCTGCTGCTTTCATCAGAGAGTAAGTTGGCAATTCTTACTTTGCCCCTCTTCAAATATCCTGGTTCACAAAGAAGACTAGGTAGTCTTTCAATGAACATATATATACTCTATAGAGTATTACAGAAAAAAATTTGGAGACTTAACACAATTTTCAAACTCAAAGGGATTTTGCAAATTATCTAGTTCAACTCACTGCAAAAAAAGACTTTAGTGATAAATTATCTAGCAGTTAAAATTGTTTACAAAGAATTTGCAGTGACAAGTGTGTGATTATAAAAAGTGAAAAGTAGGGACTTTCCTGGTAGTCCAGTGGTTAAGCATCCATCCTTCAATGCAAGGGATGCCGGTTTGATCCCTGGTTGGGGAACTAAGATCCCACATGCCACAGGGCAACTAAGCCCACGCACCACAATTAGAGAGCCCGCATGCTACAACTAGAGAAGCCTGAGTGCCACAACGAGGAGCCCATGTGCCGCAACTAAGACCCGAAGCAGCCCAAAAAAATAAATAATAAATAAATAAATTTTTTAAAAAAATTTTTAAATATTTTTAGAAAGTGAAAAGTACAGGGCTTCCCTCGTGGCGCAGTGGTTGAGAATCTGCCTGCCAATGCAGGGGACACGGGTTCGAGCCCTGGTCTGGGAAGATCCCACATGCCGCAGAGCAACTAAGCCTGTGCGCCACAGCTACTGAGCCTGCGCATCTGGAGCCTGGGCTCTGCAACAAGAGAAGCCGCGACAGTGAGATGCCTGCGCACCACGATGAAGAGTGGCCCCCACTCGCTGCAACTAGAGAAAGCCCTCGCACAGAAACTAAGACCCAACACAGCCAAAAATAAATAAATTTATTAAAAAAAAAAAAAGTGAAAAGTACAATATATGGTATAAACCATATGATCTCATTTCTGGGTAGTAGGATTATGTGTTATTTTTATTATTTATACATTTCTTTGCTTCTCCTGTAATAAACATATTACTTTTACCTTTTTTTTTTTTTTTTTTTTTTGTGGTACGCGGGCCTCTCACTGTTGCGGCCTCTCCCGTTGCGAAGCACAGGCTCCGGACGCGCAGGCCCAGCGGCCATGGCTCACGGGCCCAGCCGCTCCACAGCATGTGGGATCTTCCCGGACCGGGGCACGAACCCACGTCCCCTGCATCTGCAGGCGGACTCTCAACCACTGCGCCGCCAGGGAAGCCCAAACATATTACTTTTAAAATTGTAAAATCATAAAAGGATTTTGGTGATTATTTTTCATTCTTCTTGCTTATGCTAGAGACTTTTCACTTCTCAGCTAAAAGCATATTTCCATTGGCAATACAAAATAAATATGTAATGATATTTCAGAAAAATTAAGAGCCACATTGTAAGTATTACAGGTCATTAGGGAAGATACCGGAAAATTGTGCTCGTAGCAGACACTCTGTTTCCTCTGAAAGTAGCTTCTCTTCTACAAGTGCATCAATTAATCGTAAGCCCTTTCTCTTCTTGATCATCCTGTAGTTTTTTGCGGAAGCCAGTCTTTTTCGGGACACTTGTAGCATCTGTTGCACCTCAGCCAATTTCTCTGCTCCTATTGTGAGAGGTCTCTTTAGACTGTAGTTATGGTCCTCAGTAGCAACCTCTTGAGAATTATCAGGAAGTGGCTGTTTTAGGATTTTCTGTCTTGCTTTACCTTTAAGGTGTACACCTTGGAGAACCTATGACACAAATAGAAAGTGAAGTTTATTTTAGAAATTATCACACAATGACTATCTATAAAAATACCACTGAATACAAAGCACTCACCTGGTTGCTGTGGAGAGTTAGTTATGAAAGAAAAGGTCATAATCTCTGACTTTTTAAAATATATGATCTCTGGGATAATGTAAACAAGTTTTGGGATTTTTGTTCTTGTTTTTGTTTTTTTTGGCTTCTATACAGAAATAGTAACATGATGCTGAAAGTTTCCGAAATGATTAAAGTAACTAGAGAAAGGTGGTGGTAATTTGGGAAGGTTTCACAGGAGTTTTGAGTTGTTCTTTTTCTTTTTTCTTTTTTTAAAGAAGATGTTGCAGGTAGGAGTTTATTAATTAATTTATTTATTTTTGCTGTGTTGGGTCTTCCTTTCTGTGCGAGGGCTTTCTCTAGTTGTGGCAAGTGTGGGCCACTCTTCATCGCGGTGTGCGAGCCTGTCACTATCACGGCCTCTCTTGTTGCGGAGCACAAGCTCCAGACACGCAGACGCAGCAGTTGTGGCTCACGGGCCCAGCTGCTCCGCGGCATGTGGGATCCTCCCAGACCAGGGCTCGAACCCGTGTCCCCTGCACTAGCAGGCAGATTCTCAACCACTGCGCCACCAGGGAAGCCCCTTGAGTTGTTCTTTGAAGGAGTAATAACATGGTTTAATGGAGGGGACAGGGAAGTTATTTGCACAAACAGGAAGGCACAGGACAGAGCATGGGCTTTGGAATTAACACTCCTGGCTCCCCTCACTTGTTAGCTGTGACTTAACATCTATAATCCTTTATCTTCTCACTTATAAAATGTGGATAATAATACAGAGTTGTTTTAAGGATACAATAAGATACTTTACGTAAATCGCCTAGTGCAGTGCCTGGACCACTGTAGGTCCCAATAAATTGTAACTATTATTGATTTTAAACGAAAGCATAAAAGCAAGTCAATTTATCATATATACAGAGGGTAAGTACATGTGGTTCAAAAAGAGAATTCAGGGCAGTTAGAGATGCACAAATCAATTAACAGAAAGCTCTTCGAACTTATGAGTTTGGATTTGATACCAACAATATTCTTTTGAAAGAGGGAATAAGGTAAAACAATACCGAAAGAAGGAGACTCCAATGAATAAGAGGAAGGTGAGGGTAGAGTAAGGATAGAACAGTTGGATGACTATTTGCAGACTGCAGACAGTGATTGAGTCATAGATGAGCATGTGGCTAAGGGGTAAAAGGATAAAATAAAAATAATCAAAAGAAACATAAGAATGTAACACCAATACTGGTGACTGGGATAAAATAAAAGCAATCAAAAGAAACATAAGACTGTAACACCAATACTGATGACTGACTCATAGAAAGTCTTCTATTTTCCGTATACCTCTTTCTGTATCAATGCTAACAATTAGGTATGTTTTTGGTCAAGATCAATAACATTTTTGGGGAGAGCCAAAAAAAGGAGGGGGTAGATAATTTCAAAGTATTGTGAAAACTGTCTCATACTTAAACAAAAGCCTGAATTCTAAAGCTGTTTATATCTACTAGTTGATTTTTGTGATCAGTTTAGTAACCTTTATGTATATCTAGACATATGGTTTACATTTATACATTTTATTTATTTACTTTTTTGGCTGCACCACATGGCATGCAGAATCTTAGTTCCCCGACCAGGGATGGAACCCGCACCCACTACATTGGAAGCGCAGAGACTTAACAACTGGGCCGACAGGGAAGTCCCGTATATGCTTTATTTTTATTTTTTAAAAAGCTCCAAAGCACAATTACTAATATTACATATATATTTTTTTAAAAAACTAATTTTCTAGGCATTTAAAGTGTATTATAGGATTTATTTTAAGTCCTAGGTTTTTGGTTTTGTGTTTATCTCTGTAAAATCTAGCTGTAATGTGAGCTGTCTTGATTTGTAAAGGCTCTGTAAAATTTAATATTGTTTACACCTAGATTTAAATACCTTGTATAGAGAAACAGAAGGCACAGCTCCTTTTTTCAGCTTTCTTCTTATGCCATATGACTCAAAGTCACTTTCTTGAAAGTGTTTGGAACATAGCATAGCACCTGGTCCTGGAATCCAAATCTTTTTGCTTCTGGGGTCCATACGATTAACAGCCCTGATCCATTTTGAGCGCTGAATGGTATCAGTTGGAAATCTACAGCAATCATATTAAAATTCCATTAACATGAAAATATAGTAATACTACAGTAGTATTTATTATATAAACCGATTTATTATTTAACTGCTTTACATAAACATTAAGTCCAGTTAATTAAAGTTTAATTCACTTGATCTGATTTCATTTTTCAAAGTTCTTTGACTTTTTAAATACAAAAGCTCGGGCTTCCCTGGTGGCACAGTGGTTAAGAATCTGCCTGCCAATGCGGGATACACAGTTTCAAGCCCTGGTCCAGGAAGATCTCACATGCCGTGGAGCAACTAAGCCCACGAGCCACAACTACTGAGCCCGCGCACGCCTGGAGCCCGTGCTCCGCAACGAGAAGCCTCCGCAACGAGAAGCCGCCGCAACGTGAAGCCGCCGCAACGAGAAGCCGCCGCAATGAGAAGCCCACGCACTGCAACGAAAAGTAGACCCGCTCGCCGCAACTAGAGAAAGCCCGCGTGCTTTTTTAAATTTACTGAAATAAAATAAATTTAAATCCAAAAGCTCAATATCTAAGTGATCTCATCTGTTTCAATTTGTATGTGGACAATTCTTCTATTAAACACCCTGCACATTCTATCTTCATAGCTTACACTTAACAGAATCTGCTCAAATTTAATATGTGTGTCTTTCCTTTCCTGTGTCAATTTCTTTTTTAATTAATTAATTTATTTATTTTTGGCTGCATGGGGTCTTTGTTTCTGCGCGCGGGCTTTCTCCAGTTGCGGTGAGCGGGGGCTACTCTTTGTGGCGGGGTGCGGACTTCTCATTGCAGTGGCTTCTCTTGTTGTGGAGCACAGGCTCTAGGCGCGCGGGCTTCAGTAGTTGTGGCTCGCGGGCTCTAGAGCGTAGGCTCAGAAGTTGTGGCGCACGGGCTTAGTTGTTTCGTGGCATGTGGGATCTTCCCGGCCCAGGGCTCAAACCCATGTCCCCTGCACTGGCAGGTGGATTCTTAACCACTGCACCACCAGGGAAGCCCTATGTCAATTTTAAACGATGTCCACAAATTCTTCAGTACTCCTCCTTTCAAGGAGTGGAACCTAATTCCCCTCCCCTTGAGTGTGGGCTGGGGTTAGTAATTTGCTTCTAAGGAATATAAAAAAGCAGACGTGATAGTGGGCATTAAACATGATCATAAAAAGCACTGAGGATCTGTCCTTGCTCTCTCTGTTGAATGGTTTTTCTCTGGGGGAAGTTACCTGCCATGTCATAAGGAGCCCTAAGGATTGAGTCCACTTGGCAAGAAACTTGAGTTCTCCGGCCAAAGGCCATGTGAGGGAGCCTTTCTGAAAGTAGATCCTTCAGTCTCCGTCAAGGCTTCAAATGACTGCAGTCTTGGCTAACATTTTGACTGCAATCTTATGAGATACTCCGTAACATCCACCTTATCCACTCCTCAATTCCTGACCCTCAGAAATTTGTCCCCTCTTCTCCTTCCTTTTTCTGGGCCACGCTGCGTGGCTTGTGGGATGTTAGTTCCCCAACCGGGGACTGAACCCGGCCCCTCAGCAGTGAAAGCACGGAGTCCTAACCACTGGACTACCAGGAATTCCCTGCACCCCCTTCTTTGATTTATTTTGGAGATAGATCTATAGGTAGCCTATGACTTTTATATATTTTAACTCAGGCTTTAAAACACATAGTTGTTAGAAATGAAACTGGTGAAAATTTTAATTTCCTTAGCTACTTGTTAGGGAAATGATATGACAGTTATGATAAAACTTAATTCTGAGATACTCTCTCAATCACCTTGAGAAAGAACACTGAACTGGTAAACCTCTAAGTCTCAATTCCCTTTTACTAGCCATGTAGTATTAGATAACATCTCTCAATCTGTCAGCCTCCTCCAGGGCGATAGTAAGAGTACCTGAGGATACAGATGCGTTCAAAAGCACTTTGTAAATGGTAAAGTACTATCCAAGGTTTGTTCTTTCTTAGGAACAACTAATTCCACTTTCGGAACTTTTTATTTTATTGTTCCAGGAAGATGATGCTACTTGATCAAGAGAGAATGTACAGAGAATTATTTTTCCAATAAAGATGAGGCACACCTTTCTGTTTTCACTGGACTCTTTTCTTAACTGATGGCACGTGTTTGTGAGGCCACATTTCTAGACTGGGTGTAGTCTCTAACCATGCAAGGGACCATCAAAAGTTGACTAGTCCACCAAGTTACATTACCAGCCTGATTCTCTGATGCAAAGCTTCCCAACTGGCATGCCTGCTCAGTACAGTTATCAATCCCCTTAGCCCATGGGGTGGGCCTGGGCCACCTGGAGCCCTTGAAGTAGTTACTAGTCCCAAACTGCTTTGTAGGTGTGCCCCAAAGTATTAAACAAATATTTCCAATTTTCAAAAAGACATGAAAAGGGTTGGTAAATACTGCAGTCTAACCAGCATGACTGATTAATTTGCGTTCTGGACAAAATTAAATTGGTATTAACAATTGATACCACTTTTAAAGCATTTACCTTGTGCTATATATATATTTTAAAGACTTAGTTTTGGTCTTAAAAAACTCTGCAAGACAGGTTTTTATCCTTTTACAGAAGATGAAACCAAGACTGGAGCAGCCAAGTTTAGCTACCAGTAAATAGTCAATTAAAACTGGAATTCATGTCTCCCTAGTCTAAAACCACCTCTGACAGAAGAAAAATCCCAAATCCATCACCATCTCATATACACAGTAATGAAATGGCTTACACTGTAATACAGAATCCATTTTCTTCCTCCTATCGACTATGTCTTTTTTATGCTATTAGCAGAGATTTACTTCTTGTATCCTGCACATCAAATATTTTCCAGAAAAGTGGCTAACAAAACCAATTCTACTGTGGTTACATCTAGCGAGGGAGAGAAATGATTGAGGGGCAAGGCTTCAACTATACCTATAACTTAAGTCTCTTCTAAATAGAACAAAAGCAAACATGTTAACATCTGCTTATTCCTAGTGATGGGTAATAGGTGTTTGTTATGTATAAATAAAAGTTTAAAAATAGAAGTCATTACAATTAAGGCAAAAACTCTTCCAAATGATCATGCATAAATTCCTTGGTTATGAAATAAATTGAATTTCTTAATCTTTTTATACCTACAAAAAGGGAATGAATCAAAGGGACACTTTAAATTTTAACTTGCCAGTCCCACTTTGTATTTAGCCATTTATGTGTTTGACAGAGCACCAATATTCTCATAGTAACAGTTTCCACACTTGTGAGTCATTTTGATTCAGGCTTTTCAACCACAGTGCCTTGCTTATGTCCTTACAACCTCTTTCACGACTGTGGTGATGGTGCTGGGGATGCTGGGAAAGGCTTCAGAGGACATAATATCTGAGCTAGAGCTGAAGAGTCAATAGGAGTTTGCCATGCAGAGTGGCCACTCCAAGCAGATGCAAAAGACACAGAGGTATGAAATGATTACTTGGAACTTTCTGGCTGATAAAGCTTGGAAAAGTAAACTAATTCGGAGGCTTGAAAGGAGAGTGCAGAGGTAGCTGGGAGTAGTTATAGATGGGAGGTAGCTAGAGGTCAGATCACAAAAGGTCTTGTATGCCTTACATAAGCTTTCGATCCATCCTTCAGGTCAATGGCCACCACAGAAGTCTACACTCATCTATTGAGAGTTGAAGAAATTATTAGAATTCATTTTTATAACTCTTTGCCTCATCTTCTAATTTTTGTGTTTCATAATATATATTAGTATATCACTTCATATATAAATTTATAAATTATTATAAATCACTATCCATATATCAGAGGCATGTATTCAGGTTCTTTGTTTTTGTTTTATTTTGTTTTTTATGGAAAGAGCTCCAGGATCACATAGCTTGAAGATGGAGGCTTCAGGCAACAGCAAGTTGACTAATTCTCTCCTTCTCAGATTACCTTTTTGCTGAGCCCTTACTTCAGATCAATATTACCTTGTCACCAGAACTAACACCATAGTATTCTAACTCCTTTTCCTGTCTCTATTCTTTCCTGCCTTGCTTACAACTTCCTAGGTGTCAAGAAGACAGACGATTCCGTGTGTTTAATTCCGCACATATGGATTATAAAATAATAGAAATATATTTCAGATTGGAAGAGAGGTGTATGAGGAAAGGATTCACAGAGGAGCTTGGACTCTACCTTGTAGGCACTGAAGAGCCCAAGGGATTAAAATCCTTCCTTCAGGGAACCAGCATGATAAAATTTGCATTTTTAGGAAAATCATTTCCAGAAATCTAGAAAATGGAATGAATGGGGAAGAAATCAGGCTGGAAGAATCATAGCAGACTACTGTAATAAATGCATCACTTTTTTTTTTAATTAAGCAGGTCTTACTGTGGTTCTCAACATATAAAACAAATAAAAGCAATAAGCCAGTTCTTCCCTATTTAAAGAAACTAAGAAAAAGGCACAGGAAAAACAGAGCAGCAAAAAGTTGAGAAAGAAATTAAAGAAAAGGGAGAGAACGAGGGAGAGAGTGTCAGTACGGCTATGGGAGATGAGAGTTTCAAGGAGGGGTCGATATGACTGAAGGTTAAAAGAGGTCAAGAGAAAGATTTACAAGCGCTTATTTAGATTTGGCAAGATTACCAATGACCCTCAGTTAGTGCTGTTTCATTATAGTGGTGATAGACATCTGGCTACAGTAGGGTGAAAAGGCAACAGGACTTAGGGAAATAGGTGTATGCTTCTGTTTTGAGGAACTTGGTTATAAATGGAAGGGGAGGGTAGTGTAGAGGTGCACAAAGGTTCAAGAGTGTGTGTCTGTTTAAAAGTGGAAGTCATGTGAACACGTTCAGTGTTTTTAGGCAAGTAACCAGTAGAGCAATTTACAATAAAAAGAGGACAGGAACTAATTGATGGAAACAAATCCCAGAGAAGAAAGGATACAATTATAACAGCTTAGGTGGAGGACGCAGCCCTACTTAAACTAAGCAATACTACAAATGGCCTACCATATATAGTTGAAACTACTTAACTTGACATGTTAAATTTTTTTAGATAATTTGTCTCCAAGTTACTTTTCCCACTCTTCTACATTACATCTTCACTTTCCATCCCTTTATATTTTTCCATGTTATTCCTATTTAAATACTATATTCCTTCCGCCCCACTCTCCAATCTAGGTAAGGTTCAAGGTCCAACTCAAATACCACTTGTCCCACACAGCTCTTTTTGATTTTTTCATAAAAGTCCTTTGTCAGGGGTTTGACTCTCTACCCCTCATATTGCCTTAATAGGCTACCACTTTAAAAAAAACACTGTACATTTCTTTTTGTCTGTGAGTATCTATTCTATGCACTTTTCCACTTCTCATTGATCTCAATGACCTTTACTAGACTACACCACAGATGTGGGTTCAAATTAGATCGGTCTGAAAATAAGCCCCACTCTTGTGCCAAATATAATTTCCTTGCATAACCAGTTACAGCCAGAGTCGGACCAGGCTTGCAGAGCTGGGCTAATGATACTGAACAACTGGTAATGACAGTACTGGTGAAAATCTGAAACTGAGCAGGTCCCTTCAGGGCCCTCCTGGGTACAAAAGCCCTCTGTGTCTCTCATTTTGTGTCAAAAAAACAAACAAACAAAACCCAAAAATATTCAGTCTCCTAGGCCTTCCCTGAGTTCCAAAGAGCGAACCCAAGCAGCGACTAATTAGGGAAGTTAGGGGAGTTAGGGAATGGGTAGGGGGTAGGGGGGAAGCAGTTAAGCCAGATAGCCTGAACAATAGTTCAGTGATAAATAGAGTCCTAGTTCCTCCTCAAGGGATATACAAAACAATCTGATGGCATATCTTTGGGTAGTTCTGCAAAAACTAACCCCTCAACCTGGTGGAGGATGGTGACTACCTGCTGACCACAAGTACTTAGACCTCAGACTGGCTAGAACCATAAGGCCAATGATTCACATCCTCTAAACACCAGACTGTTATCTTACCCCCCATTCAATCAGAATGTCATGCACCCTGCAGCCCTCACCCCAAATGCCTGCAGCCCTCACCCCAAATGTTGCTTTTAAAAGTCCTAAAAGCCATCAGGGAGTTCGGGACTTTTCGGCACCGGCTGCCCATTCTCCTTGCTTGGCACCCTGCAATCACCACTGGACTTTCCTTCACTACAACCTGGAGTCAGTAAAGTGGCTTTCCTGCTTGGTGGGAAAGGGGACTCCAGTTCAGTTCCATAACAAACTGATCTGTACTCATGCTCCTGAGCAAGCCACACACTCTAATGAAAGCGCACGCCTTCAGCAGTTCTTCTAAACTGCCTTCCCTTCCGGTCTCCCGAAAGGAAGCAAGACTCCTTTCGAGTAACCCCTGCTGAAAGCTAATGGAGAAAGCAAGCACTTTGGAAGCAAACACTGAGCAGGAAGACGAGGAAAAGCGTTAGCCCTCAAAGTTGCCCAATTCCCTCCCCCGCCCCCACGCTACGCACGTCACGCCACGCCACGCCACGCCGATGGCATGGCGCCCTACCCGCCCCGTCCCAGCCAGCCCTGCCTCCCGCCTCGCCGTGCTGGGAATTAGCGCGGAGGCTGCTCTCACGCACTGGTGGAAGGAGAGGCCGCGCTCCCGGCTCAGCACGGTATCCCGGGTGCTGCAGCCCACTGCCGAGCAACTTCGGGTCATCTTCTTGCTACGTGGGGCTCCACCGTCGGTGTTCCCGCGACAGCATGAATCCTCATAAAGTTAGCTCCGCCTGCAGACACTGTGTCTATGACCTTTATTTGTCGAGAAAAGCGGGCTCTTAAGGCGCAGGGTTCCCACCCTTTCTCTCCGGGCGCCCTGCGGCATTCTCTGTGGCCAATCACAGACCACGTCGTGTCGCAGCAGCCAATCGGAAAGGCCAGGGGCATTAAGACGCGCATTGGGCCGCCCCTCCCCGCTTATTGGAGGGTGGTTACTGGATTTAGCTGGCGTGGGCTCCTTTTCGTCCGTGCTCTCTGGTTAAATCCAGTGCCATCGCGCTCCTTGTGAGTCCCAGCGAGAGAATGCGAAGGGGAGAGGCAGGACCAAAGTTGAGGCGAATTCAGTGGCATGCCGATGGGTCTCCAGGTGCGAGCTCTGAAAGTGACGGGAGGATGTAACGGGAGGGACAGGAGGGAGAGGGGTAAACGCAGCGCCTTAGAAATATTGAAGACAAAATTGGACCCCGAATAAATGATTTACTGGGAGGCATGTCATTTCCTTGCATTTTATTTTCTTATAAATTTATTTATTTATTTTTGGCTGCATTGGGTCTTAGTTGCTGCGCGCAGGCTTTCTCTAGTTGCAGAGGGTGGGGGGCTACTCTTCCTTGCAGAGCGCGGGCTCTAGGTGCGTGGGCTTCAGTAGCTGTGGCGCACGGGCTTAGCTGCTCCAGGGCATGTGGGATCTTCCCGGACCAGGGCTCAAACCCATGTCTCCTGTATTGGCAGGTGGATTCTTAACCACTGTGCCACCAGGGAAGCCCCTTGCCTTTTATTTTGTAGTTCTCTGATGCAGAGATAATGTAGGGGCTATTGATATGGTTGACTGTTAGGTATGTGACCTCAGAGGAGCTTGAATGAGAATGTAATACCAAGATAAGTCGACTTTCAATTCAACTGACTCTTTCCTGCAAGATCCTTTGCCGCAATGGGGGAATTAAGAAGGGAATAAGGTAAGAAGGTCCTCAGGGTTTGGGGGTAAGCGCACGGTCTAGTTTGGACTCATCAATAGCAGTGCTAGGAGGGGCAGGAGAGAGGGCCAATGAAATGGTTTTGGTTGGGGTGTGGGGCATCCTGGATAGCTTTCAGGGTGAGAAGATCTTAGAACGATGTCTTCGTTAAGCTCTTTATGTTTACAGTATAAGATTTAAGTTTTCATAGAGGAAACAAAATGGGGCCAAGGTAGGACATAGTTTTTATTTTGTATCTTTGAAGAGATCCTTAGTATATATTATGTGGCATCTTTCCTGCTTAACTGTAGAGGCCTATTTTAGGAAACAGAAATGTTCCTAACTTTTTTGTTTCTATCTCCAGCTGGCAAGAATGAGTCAGACATTTCCAAGCAAGATTGTTTTTTTTTCCCTTTTTGTTTACTTTATCCAGACTCTAGCCAAAAAGATTCATCTCGAGGTATTACTTATTCACGATTGCTTTCCATTATAATATGCTTATATCTTATTTGAATGAAATTAACATAGCTTTTGCTTATGTAGTTTTGTTAAAAATCACAAGGTCTAAGGATAGTACATGAATGGGGGAAATTGGTTCATGGGGGATGTACTTAACTTGGCTGTAAGATGTGCAAAGGGTAGGACCTGGATTTAAATCACTGTCAGCTGGTTAGACTATTAGAAGCTTTTTTAGCACTCAACCAATTAAATCCTGAATAAGGGTAAATAGAAATAAATAAGTTTTCAATTAAAAATTGGTTGCCTTATTTTTTTGGCAAGAGTTTTATTGAGATATAATGCATATGCCATACAATTAAGCCATTTAAAGTGCACAATTCAATGGGTCTTAGTGTATCATGAGTTGTGCCACCATCACCACAATCAATTTTAGAACATTTTCATCACCCCAGAAAGAGACTCCCTTTTCATTAGCAGTCACTGCTTACATTTTCCCTCCCCCAGTCCCTGGAAACCACTAATCTTCGTCTGTGTACATTTGCCTATTCTGGATATTTCATATAAATGGAATCAGAAATTAGTCTTTTGTGACTGGCTTCTTTCACTTGGAATATTTTTAAGGTTTATTTATGTTGTAGTACCAGTACTTCATTTCTTTTTATTGCCAAAAAATATACCATTATATGAATATATACCACATTTTATGTGTCCATTCAGGTTGTTTTCCTTCGGGGGCTGTTACAAATAATGCTGCCATGAACAGTAGTGTACGAGTTTGTGTCGGGGCATGTGTTTTCATTCCTCTTGAGTATATGCCTAAGGGTGGAATTGCTGGGTCATATGCTAACTCATGTTTAACTTTTTGAGGAAATGCCAGACCTTTTCCAAAGTGGCTGCCATTTTACATTCCCACGAGCCATGGGCGAGGGTTCCAGTTTCTCCACATTCTCATGGGTGTGAAGTGGTATCATTGTGGTGGTTGCCCTTTTTTAAGGACTCAAAGTTTGTAAGAAACTTGCTAGAGGATGCTCCTTGAGTGCAGAGACAATGTCTGAGGTGAATTTGTGTTTTCAGTCCCTGGCGCGCAAATAGATACGTGTGTTTCTGCTGCATTGTTTCCTGATAATATGGCTCGCACATTATTCTGACAATATTCTTCTAATTATTAATTACAGATGAATTACAGAAAACTGCTATGTTGCAGAACTGATTTACTTAAATGTAGACCTGCTAAATGAAAATAACCCACTTACTTTACAGAAGCCACAAGGGGTCGCTGCTCTTGGTATTCTTAGTGTACTTTTGGATAGGGAAGTATGCAGTCCCTTATAAATGGAATCATTGATTTTGAGTTGTATTTATGTATTTTTACATTTGCTTATAAGTTTTACATGCTTTTTGTTGCTATTTTTTATTGTTTTACTGGTGACATTGAAGTTCTCGATTTAATCATTTGATTACATCTTTGCTTCCTTTGATAACTTCATATCCAATGATTAAACCTTTTTACTGCTGTTCACATAATGAACTGTTGTGATTACTGCATATGTAAATGAGGATATGTCAGCTGTATTAAAGATGTTATTTGTCAAAAGCATTGACCAGTGCAGAAAATAATTTAAAATAAAGTATCTCTTTTCAGGAATTATATTCTTGGAGATGTTGGGAAAAGATTCCTGGGTCTTGGAAGATAATTACTAGAAATATGCAGGGGAGGTAGTATATCTTTCTTTTTTTAATGTATTAAGTATTCCTGGAACAAAAGCAGTGAATTGGAAGGGGAGGATTGTCCAAGTAAAAAATGGATTTATAAAGCCTTGAGTGAAATCTAATTTTCTGTTTTATGGTATAGAATCTCATTAATTGGTTACTTGGGGGAAAAAATAGTAACAGCTAATGCTTATTGAGTGGTTACATGTAAGACATTGTACTAAGTGTATTATACACACAGTTTTTTGTTTTTGTTTTAAACACTTCTCTCAACAACCCTATGAAAGTAAATAGACTTTTTGCCTTCTAGGATTGGTATCATTCTTATTGAATACCTACCTTTTTGTCAGATTTTTAGCTAGTTTTACATTTATTTGTCATCTTGATATAATAAAATGTATTTCTAGTGACTGACATATTCTTGCTGAATTTTTCATCCTTTTAATTCTCTGGGGTTTTTTCTGCTTCAGAAAGCCTTGGGGTCTTGAAATTATTGGTGATTAAATATAAAGACAGTTCTGAACCTGGTCCTTTCCCAAGAATTTTAGACCTTTAGAGCTAATTTATAAGTTGTGCGTTTTAGTTTTTGGATATGGATTGTGACCTTCTGTGTTAGTTGTTTATTGCTGTGTAACAAATTACTCAATATTTGGCAGTTTAAAACAACAAACACTTACGGAACATTGGGGAGAGGAGGTAGAAGAGAGACAGCAGCTTCCAAACTGTCTCATTTGGCAAGCCTGTGTTCCCTGATGGCTGTTGGCTAAGGGCTTCAGTTCTTCTTCATCATGTGAACCTCTCCATGGGCTGCCTGAGTGTCTTTACTGCATGATAGCTGGCTTTCGGACACTCGTCCAAGAGAGAAAAGCCAAGATAGAAGGTTGTCTTTCAATAGTCTTGAAAGTGACAAAACACCAACAGGACCCTATCCTGTTGGTCCTGGTATGGTATAGATGGGCACTATACAAAGGTGTGACTGCTAAGAGGTGTAGGATCATTGGAGACCATCTTGGAGGTTGACTGCCACACTTTAGTTAAATACTTTTTTTAAAAAACTGTTTCAGTTTATTAAATCAAGAGATTTAATCTTTGACCCTCAAGTCAGATGAAGTATGAGAGCATATGATCCAAATGAGTGCTCTCTTTGCTATGGTGCATGGTTTCTTTCTCGCCTATGTATATATAAACTACTTAAGTGGTGCTACATTCATTTTGGAAGATTTCTAAGGAGTTTATAAGAAAGTTCAGGGCTACCCTGGTGGTGCAGTGGTTGCGAGTCCGCCTGCCGATGCAGGGGACACGGGTTCATGCCCCGGTCTGGGAAGATCCCACATGCCGCAGAGCGGCTAGGCCTGTGAGCCATGGCCTCTGAGCCTGCGTGTCCGGAGCCAAAGAAGAAAAGAAAGTTCAGTTTATAGTCAGAATCTTCTGCCTTCATTAAATATTGTTTTTCTCGGACCCATTTCCCCTCTCCCAATTCCTCCTAGGTGGAGGCGGTTAGAGAAGCTGGTGGCACTAGACTATAGATAGAAATTGTGTGTCCCCTTCCTCTATTATTTTGCTTGGGGTTCAGATTGACTTGGAGGAGTTGACAAACCCTTAATGTTTAGAGTTTTTCAAGGAATGTAGTCCAGTTACTTATAGGCAGTTACACAAATATTTGACATAGGATGGAGTAAAGATACAAATATGCAGCAGCAGACTTAGAGCAGTTTGCCCTTTTCCCCAAAAGCTTGATTTTTATCCAATAGGGTGAGTATACTTTCTTTTCTTTCTGCTACTTTCTCCCCCACCATGGGCTCTGTCCCTCTTAATGAGCAAAACAGACTTTGTCAAGAAGTCAGAATGTTCCAAATTGGCAGAATTCTAATTAGTTCCTGAGATTTGTAATCTTTTGAGTCTTTTCCCATTATTACTGCTTAAAAGTTCTTTGTTAACAGAGACGACTTTCCCCCTTTTCCTTTAAAGCTTTAGTGCTTCTGATCATTGGAAACCTTGTCTGATAACAAAAACATTACATATAAAGCAAGGCATAACCAGTTTGGGAATGTATTAAGGTATAGTTACCCTTCCCATATCAGGCTTGATCTTGAGAAGACGACACCTCCAAGTTAGCATAAGGTAACCTGTGCAAAGTAGTAAATGATATGCTTGAAATTATCTTTGTTATGGGTTTTTTCCAATCATAGTAAAATTGGAGGTCTTATCTGTTCTATGTGAGAGAATTTAAAACTATAGAAATGTGCATTTATTACGTATTTTTTAAAAGGAGCTAAGCAATAAAAACTTTAAGGCTAGAGCTTAAGTTGAAAATAAGAAGAAAGTATAAATGTCCAATGATTAAACTTTTCCACTGCTGTTCACATCATGATTTGTTGTGATTAATGTATGTGGATGAGGACATAATGAAAAAAAATCATGAGGCTTATAGATAAAATGTGGGTTTTGTACATTGACTTGCCTGTAAATGTTTTTCATTTTAGGAATAAAATTGAAGGGTGTTTTTCTTAGAGAACACCATTTGTCCTATTTATCAGGAATTCGAAGATTTATATAAGGTAAGAGGTTTATAAACTTTTCAGTTTTGACAAAAGAAGACAAAAAATCAAATCTGAGCAAAAAATTTGATATTGTATTCATTATATATTGAGCATAATGTGGATATCATTCAATTAAAATTTTTCCTTATTTTTTCAGCTTTCAAAGATAATAAATACTATTTCAAAAATAATATAATTTTCCAAATCAATAGATTTAATACAGCATAGGCAGTTGGGTGGGTGGGGGGTAGGACTTTTAACCTTGACAGTCATCTTTTCTTAAAAATAATACAATTCTTTCAGGCCCTGAATTAGAGATCATATGTTCTGGGATTTAAATTTGCTGAATTATTGGATATTCTGTGCATAATTGTTTGGTGTGCCAGTGGATGACCATCCTATAACTTTAGCTTTCTTCAAGAATAACAGATAGGCCAGTGGTCAGAAGCTAAGAATCTCAAATCTAATACCAGATTAATCTGTCATTAATCAGGCGTGTAATCTTGGGGTGTTTTTCAAATTGGAGGAATATAAAGCGGGAAAATTTTTGTGAATACTCAATGTTGATTTAAGTTAATTTTCTATTTCTTAAAGTTGATATAAACTTTGTTTATTGCCCTTAATGAAAAGATTTACAAAATAAATGCATTCGAAAACAAAATGTAAACATTAACGGGGTGGATGCTACTGTTTTGCAGAAGTAAACATAGTACTGGCTGCTATCCAGTAAATTTTGTGGCTTGTGCCTTGTGATGATTGTAAAGTTTTACAATCTGGACAGCAGTATGGTTGTCCAGAACTTTACTCTTTTGCAGACCTAAAGATTATTGAAATGAGGGAAGGGGGCCTAAATTCACAAAAGGATGTCTTTGGACTGTCTGCAAATCCTTATTTGAAGAATTCTATATTATATTACTTCCAAACATTCTTCTAGCTCCAATGAGTAATTCAGAGTCTTGGAATTAACATTCTTTTGAGAAAAACTGAAGTTTTTATTTGATCTAGGATTTGGCTTGGCTAGTAGTTAACTAAATTGGGTTAAAAGTTGACTGTTTTGGGCTTCCCTGGTGGCGCAGTGGTTGAGAGTCCGCCTGCCGATGCAGGGGACACTGGTTCGTGCCCCGGTCCTGGAAGATCCCACATGCCGCGGAGCGGCTGGGCCCGTGAGCCATGGCCGCTGGGCCTGCGTGTCCGGAGCCTGTGCTCCACGGCGGGAGAGGCCACAACAGTGAGAGGCCCGCGTACCGCAAAAAAAAAAAAAGTTGACTGTTTTGTTAACTACCAATACAAGTTTTTCTTTTTAGATACAGGTAGTCCTTACTTTGCACCATTTCACCATGCGTGAATATCAGTTTTCACAATGTAGTTAAACAACAGCTGTCCCACAACAACACAGCTGAACTTTTAGTTGTCACAGTATTAACTGAATTATTGCATAAACTTTGCTACTGGCTCTTTATTGCAAAATCATTATGCAAAGATGTGCATCATGAACAGTAGCAGTTATATGACTTCTTTCAAAGTCTTGGTGATTGGTCACTGAACATCTATTAGTTACACACAGATAGTAAAGCATATACTTGTGTTGCCTCCTTGTCTCCTAGGGATAAACCCATGTGAGATTTTGCAAAAATAGAAAATCAGAAGACGGAATTGGTCAACAAATATGACAGAATAGCAAAGAAATGAAAAGTGATAATACTGGAAGTGAAATTAGATGTGGTTAGATTTGAAAATGGCCACAGCAAAGCAAAGATAGGATGAGACCTAGGCCTACATGAAGCTACAGTACAAGCCACATTTTAAAAGTCTGATGAATACAAAAACAATGTAAAGTTGCTTCAACATCTTTTCGTTTAAATTGTACTAGGAACAGAAAGCCGCTGATGGTTGAAATGGAGCATTTACTTCTTTGGATTGAGGACTGTAATCAAAAACAAATCCCAGTCAGTTTGGCATTGAAGTTAGTTGCTGCATTGAAGGAAAATGGTAATTACAAGGACATCTATTTACTGCCGGTGAAGGCTGGTTTCATTGTTTCAGAAGTCAACATGAATTGATTAATGTTAAGCTACCTGGTGAAGCTACAAGCTCAGATAAGGATGCTACTGTGAAATTTGCACTCAAGATTCCAAGAATTACAGGCAGTCCTTGCTTTGCACAGTAGTGAGAGACTGTACTATGCAAAAAACTGCAGGATTTGGATGGGATGTAAATGGAGTTAGAAGATAAAGATGATCCTGGGAATGTTGACACTGGTGCCATTCAAGAAATAGTTCTAGATATGCAGGAGGCAGAACGTAGTGAAGGCAAATATAAAGTTTTACGTGAGTAAAGCAGTTGTAAAGGATGAACGTGTCTCAGAAGTCATGCTGTTGAAAAACTTCACATTGAAGGAACTTTCAGAGATGTTTTATGACATTGACGGCACAAAGGATAAAATTTTGGAAGCTGATTCAAACTTAGAAAGGAGTATGACAGTTTGCCAAGGCAGAGATAAGATGCACACTCCATGTTATAAGTCATATAATGTGAAGAAAGCAAGCACTTTTCAAACTACTTGATACATTTTTTATAAAGAAATAAAACATTATAATTTTCAGTGTTTCTAGTGGTTTGTTTTGGGGTTTTGTTTGTTTGGGGGGGTTGTTCGGTTTTGGGGTTTTTGGTTTTTTTTGTTTTTTGGCTGCGCTGCGTGGCTTGTTGGACCTCAGTTCCCCTACCAGGGATTCAGTCCGAGCTCCAGCAGTGAAAGCGCCAAGTCCTAACCACTGGACCGCCAGGGAATTCCCAATGTTTCTAGTGTTTTAAATATTAATTTTACTATATTACATTTATAACCAACACCAGAGGGTTTTTAATGTTTTGGCAAATTTTAAGGTTACAGAATAATCATAGATTGTTAATCCCATAGATTAAGACTTTGCAGAGTTTCAGCTTGCATAGTCAAAGCCAGAACCGCCTGCATTTAAAACAAGCTAAGGAGTCTTTGTATTCAACCAGATATAAATACATCAAGTTGAGAAACCACTATATTTTAGCCTTATAACCATATATATTATAATTGACATTTTTCACATTGTCTTTGTATGCTACTACATCAAGTCTTTGAAATAAAAATTTATAATACTAAATGTCTCATTTGGACTTTGAGCATGAATCCATTTGTAGGTAAAATCCTGTCTAATAGAATAGGGGTTGGCAAACTTTACTGTAAAGGGCCATATAGTAAATATTTTAGGCTTTGCGGGCCATATAGTCTCTAGCAAATACTCGTTTGCCTTTGTAGCACCAAAAACAGCCATAGACAATAACAAACCATTTAGCATGGCTCTGTTCTAGTAAAACTTTGTGGATACAAAAATTTGAATTTCATGTAATTTTCTCATGAAACATTTTTCTTTTGCCATTCTTAGCTCACAAGGGTCTACAAAAAGGGGGTTCCGGGGTGGAGAGGTTTGCAGTTTGATTTATGCAATAGGGACATGTAATTGAACTGTACGATTGTATACCAAAGAATGTAACCACTGCTTGCATCATTGAGTTTTGAGAAAGTTGTTCTTATGAATACTTTTCCATACCATTGCACACTTACAGGTAGTAGGGTGGGGGATCTTTGGGGAATGGGGCAGTAGGAAATTCAATGTTTCTTTTCACTTGACTCAAATGATGGTCCCACTTTTAAGTCAGGGATTTTTACTGACACCTTTTTAGGTAAACTAGTCCTTGCAGCGGTAAGTAAAAATGGAAGGCTTTTTAGAATTCTAGAAATTAGCAACTCTATCCTAAGACTCTTGAGCAGGTCTACTACAGCCCTACATAAATAAATTTGCTTTTTAAACGGAACCAGAAGTATAAAACGCTAAAAGGGTGTTGGAAGGAGTACAGTGAGTACAAATGTGCCTACTGTCTTAAATAAGAGTGTTTGCTATATTTTGCTTTGTGTGTGCAAAAAAGAGATACTACTTCCAGTGAAGGTGTTTAGAAAAGACCCTTGACTGGTGTAATGGGAAGGGAACTATACAGGTTCTGTACTTTAGCAAGTGATTTTCCTCTGGCTTTATTTGTTCGCTGTGAAATAATTCCTCCGTAAACTAGAAACAACATCCAGGCAACGCACTAATTAGATGCCAGGCTCTGGTGAAACTAGTATAGTTACAGTGACTGAAGGCAAATGCTAACATCTCAAATAGTACCGCAGGATACTAACTGGAATACCTTATTTACCCCAGTATGCCTCTTTAGAGTAACAAATCAAGTACGTCCACAACAGCCTTTGGGTATAAACAGATCCGTTTGGTTTTAAAGAAGTCTCAGTAAGCAATGCCGTAGAACCAAGTAAGCAATTTTAAGAGCCCAGTCACAGTTAGAGTTGTTGCAATAAGGCCCTTGCAGCCCGATTTTCGGTGGCTGGTCGCGTTGGCAGTGCCGCGGGGGCTGCTGACGTTTCACAGGACCAGTGCTACGTGGCGTTCCTGCGGGCCGGGGCCCTTCTTCCGCTAGGCAGCTACGCCCAGCAGGATTTTTCTTTTTCGCGTCGTCCTGGCCGCCACCGCACGCCACCTCCGAGAACCGATCCTTAACCTCACGGGGGCGCGCACGGCGCGGGAGCGAGCCCCCTCCTCCACCATCGCTCCCGGAAGTGCCGTGGCCGGCCGCGCGCCGGGGCGGGCGGGGCAAGGCGTCGCTCCCGGAAGCGTCGGACAGCCGGCTGGGCGGGGTTGCGACTGCCACGTTGGAGCGGAACGTGGAGGTGGCCCTGGGCAGGAGGAGGGGCGGTGGCGAATGCTGGGAGAGTCCGATGAGCGCGGCGCTACTGTAGGAACTGGTCGCCGGGGGTCCCCGCCAGGTGTGTCCGCCTGTCCCCTTCTTTCCTCTTTGAGGGCCCTGGCCCTTCAGGGAGAGCCTGGGCCAACGCTGGTATCCCGGCCTCGGTCTCCGCTGGTCGCCGCCAGCCTGCGGCCCGGCCTCTGGTGGAGGCGCGCCCGGGTCTTCGATTCGGGCCCGGCGGGTCAACGCCTGGCGTCACGGCTGCTTTGGAGATCGCCCTGTCCGCATCCGCCGACGTTTCCACTGCTGAGCAGAGGCGCCGCTGAGACTTGCGACAGGGTGTCCTGCCGGCGCCCGTAGCTGGCGTCTGAGGTTAGGAGACCTTCAGATCCTTGTGCACAAAGAGGTGCGGTCCCCAAGGGCGAGGGAAGGAAACAAACCTCAGGATTACTTTGGTTGACTTTAGTTTGGTTGGGATTTTTTGTTGCTATTTGAACTGTTGCCAGATTTAAAGGTTCGTGGGTTTTAACTATATAGGCTGTTGTCATTTAACCAGGATTGGATTATTTTAGGGCAGTAGTCGCCGGTCGCAGCCTATACCTCGAAGGAAGTATCATTGAGTGTTGTATGTTTTTGCTAATAAGTTACTATTATACGAGGTTAAATTACGGGGCAGGTGTAAAATAAATCAAAATATTGCCTGGGCTTACGAGCATTATAAACTTTTCCGTGAGCGCAAGGAACTAATTTTACCTAGGTCATTCTGAAGTTGCATTGATGGTGACAAATCCTTCCTCCTAAACTGTCTTTCTAACCACAGAAAACTGAAATTTGATTGTCTTTGTGGGCAACTGTAACTCTATTTAATCAATAATTATGAGCCTCGTCCTTGTTTCATGCTGTCTTAAGTTTTCTGAACATAACGATTGTTCTAGAGTTGGCTAAAGTTTACTTACCTTTTCTTAGTGGTTCTTCTGTGCTCCTGGTTTCTCATTGTCCCTTAATTACAGCTCTGGGAAAGTTTCGTAGACTCTAAGAACTTTTGGATAAGTTGAACTGTTTTGTTGTTGTGAATTTCTGTTACACACATCTAAGTTTACTTAGGAAATGTGAGATTTTGAGTGGATTTACAGTTATATTTCTTAATTGTATATAAGCAAGTTCTTTTCTGAAACTAATAGCATAAGAACGGAAAGAAATTTTTGTAGACTGTAAAGAGCAATGATTCTCAACCTTCTGGGATTCCACTCTTTTAAGGATCTGATGAAACCATTGGATCATCTTCCTAAACAAATGCACATATACACACGGATAGGATTTTCTGTATATTTTCATGAGGTTTACAAATCCCAAATTAAAGATTCTTGTAAGTTGATATTATTAAATTGATTTTTCAATTGTCTTTAGAAGTGTTGTCATTCTTAAATAAGTTAATTTCAGCTCAGAAAGTTTTGTTTATTAAGACTGCAGATAAGCGTGACACCATTTAGTTCAGTTTTGTTTATTAAGACTGCAGATAAGTGTGACTCCATTTAGTTCACCAATGCACAGTTGCTTCTTTGATTTGGTTTTTGTTGAGTGAGATGAGCCTAGAACATCAATAACATTAAACAAATTCTCTAGAACAAATGTGCCCATCCATAATGAGGTATTTTGCCCACACAAGATGGATTTTTACTAAAGACAGTGGCAGCTAGGGATTGTATTCCTGGTTTGGGAGTCAGAGTTTCCAGTTCTGTTACCTCTTGCACTTTTTACTTTCTGGTTTAGGTCAGCTCTATATGTAGCTTTGTAAGGTTGGTGTTTTTTTAGAGAATAGTACTGTTGGGTTTTAGTGTTGCTTCACAAAATTAGTGTTTAGAAAATGCAGAAAGAAAAAAAGTTTTCACTTAACTGCACACAATTGCTGTGGAGACAAACTGGATGAATAAATAAAAGTTTTCTGGATCATATATTTTCTTCAGTAGATGTATTCTTTTGAAGATTCACTGGGGTAAACATTTTAAATTGTGACTTTTGTATTAGCTGCCATTTACAAGCATTGATTGACCAGGTGCCAGGGACTGTTCTCTGTGAATTCTCACAACAAACCTATGGTGTACTTTTATTACAGTTATTTTACCAAATGGTTAGCCATGACACACATAGATAAAGTTACATGCTTAAAGTCAGAGCTAGGACATGGTGAAGCTGGGATTTAAACCAAGGATGTCGGCTCCAGTCTCCATACTTTTAACTGCTGTGCTATAGATGTTGTCTTATAGGGGGTATATGTAAACAAACCATTGTCCTCACAATTTTCTTTTAATATTTTCACAACTATGTTCTGTGTAAAATAGTCTTGAATGAAACAAATCTACATAGCATGAATTCTAATCACATACAATATTGAAAAAAATTACACAAAGTTTTCAAAGCAAGTCTCACTTGGGAAATACACGTTTTAATCTAAGACTTCTTTCTTCATATTTTCAAGAAAACTAGTTACAACTAAGTGGTCATTTTTAAGAGGAAATACACATGTATCTGGATGAAGCTGTATTTCCATAGTATTCTTAATAGTTTTGAGAATGATATGTAGTTTATGGTATTCTTGTCTAATTAGATTCAGACCGCTTAATGTAGCTCTAGGCTATTTGTAGTAGAGTGATTTGATGTTTTTTTAAACAATGGTATTTAAGCCTTATGTTCAGTACAGGTTCATAAGTGGAACTGCTTCTGGTGGAACATTGAGTACTAAGGCCAAGAAATAGACTTTATAAATGCTTTGAATTCCTACTTAACCATTTTATGTTCTTGTGAATTTGTCTCTCTCTCTCTCAGTAAATGTTACACATTAACTAAGTGTTCATGAATTCAGTAGCCCTTGTTGTATCTTTACTCCTAAAGATACTGTAATTATATTCAATTTGGTTTTTAAAAAACTTTATATATATGTAGCTATTTTGTTTTCACTTTTAGAAATTATTCTAAAGGCACTTTAGTACTTTCCCCTATTTTTTAAATAAGTTAAGTTTTAAACAGTGAAGAATTTAAAAATTAAATATTTTACTTGAAATTGGTCTTTCTAGCTCATCAGTCTTTTTGTATTCCCATAAATACAGACATTCAAAATCAATCAAGCAAAACTGTGTATCTCAGTCTGTGCTAAGCAATTTTGAGTCCGAAAAGGGTAAAAGCTGTAACACTTGATTGAAAAAATGACAGTATTTGTTGATTTGGTGAGACAAGATGACATATAAAACAGTTGGTAAAACAGGCGATGGGAAAATATGTACTAATAGAATGTTAAAAAGTTTTATTAAGATAAATAAGAGACTTTATTGTAAGACACTTGAAGTGTGGTACAGACTAATGTAAAGAGTTAAGAGACTATTTAGATCAGTGTGGATTGGACCAGTAGGGCAGATTTCATGAAGGACCTGGGATTTGAACTTATTATTAAAGACAATTGGCTGAGAAGAAAAAGAGGGCATTTCATATAAAGAAAATAGGCCTCTTTTTCATTTCTTAGAAAATTGGGATTTTTTTTTCCTTTTTTTCTTCACAATAATCTTAGGAGACTAGATGTGCAGTTTCCTTGATTAATCTCATGATAGTAATAATCTTTAAAGTAGTTAGCATATTAAAACACATTTTAGGGCTTCCCTGGTGGTGCAGTGGTTGAGAGTCCGCCTGCCGATGCAGGGCACACGGGTTCGTGCCCTGGTCCGGGAAGATCCCACATGCCGCGGAGCGGCTGGGCCTGTGAGCCATGGCTGCTGAGCCTGCGCGTCCGGAGCCTGTGCTCTGCAACGGCAGAGGCCACAACAGTGAGAGGCCCGCGTACCGCAAAAAACAAAACAAAACAAAAAAAACCACATTTTAATTTGTGTTTGGACCTCTGTAAAATACATTATCTCATTTCAACCTCACAATATCCCCTAAGGTAATCATTCTTAACCCCATCTTACAAAGGTAAGTAGGAATTGGGGCTCAGAGAGGTCAAATGATGTGTCGACGGTGTCAAAAGTAACAGACCCAGTATTCAAGTTGAGGATTAACTCCAGAGGCCCTGCCTCTAAGCTATGTAGTTCAACCTTCTATCCACTTTGCCTAAACTGGGCTGTTTCTAAAATACATGTCTTCTTCCCTTAATTTCATCATGCATTGTAGTTTCTTTGCCATTCATTATTTCTCCTAAATGTTAATATTTCTTCTATGATTAAAATTGAATACTTGAGCTTGTTGTAATAACAAGTAAGAGCTTGGACTCTGGAGCTAAACTTCTGAGTTCAAATCTTGGCTCTGCCCCTTGCTAGTGTGTTCAAATTATTTAATCTTTCTGTGCCTTCATTTTATTATCTGTAAAATGTTCATCAAGTATAAACAATTTGGACATGTAAGACTCAGGGCATGTTTTTAGTCTAAGGCCCTCTTAAGGAAACTGTTAGAGGATGAACTTCATCCTCCAGAGATGAGTAAGAAAACTGGCAAGAGTACTGTTGGAGAACATTGAGTATATTTAACTACAATAGACCTGAGGCTAAAACAAAAGTAGGAATAAGGAAGAAAGAATAAAATGTACATGTTAAATACCTGATGATGTAGGAATTGGTCGTAAAAGTAAAAAATTAAGAGCACTGGGAAGTAAGAAGAAAATTGGATGTAGAATAAGTTTGTGGATTGCCTAATCTATAATGGCTAGGAGTCAAAGAACATTATTTAAAGCTGACAAATCAGTTAGTAGAAGTATAAGCATATTTAGCAGTACAAAGGTAAACACTGAGAAAGATAATACTGTGATTATAACTGTGTGATGCAAGAGAGGCAGTAAGATTATATAAGCTAATTTTGTTAGTGCTCATAGTAGTTAACTGTGTAAAGAAATAGAGGATTAATAGTACTAAGTGAAATTATTTAAAATTATAGTAACAAAGATGGAACCAGAAACATATACTAGAACAAAAATACAAATCACTCTAATTATCAAAAAAATTAAAAATACACAAAAATAGATAACAGTGAAAGACATTTTTTAACATTATAAAACCAAACATAGCAGACTATGATAGAAATGAGAGTAACCATTTTTGTCATATCAGTAAGTTTTAAATACATTTATTAGCTAATCTATTAAAATTTTTTCAAATTGGATCACTAAGCAAAACCTGATTTTTTTTCACTGTATTCAAGATAGCCAGGGAAAACAAAATGGTTCAGAAGTTGAAAAGGCCAAAGAGCACACATAAAGGCAAATAAAAAGAAAGCTAGGCTATTGATCTCAATATGAGACAAAGTGAAATTCAGGCCCAAAGGCATTATTTAAGATGAAAAATATCCTGTAAAGCTAAAATATGTATTTGACAGTGAACATTTAGCATTGTGAATATCTGTCTACCTATGTATTCAATATGTAAATATGTAACTATGTACTGAATAACAAAGTAACTTTCATAAAGCAAGTTTTAGGAGATACCAGGAGAAATAGGCACAAATGCACTAGTAGCAGGATACTTTTAATTTGCTGTTCTTGATCCAGGACAGATCAAGTGGGGAAAAAAATAATAATAAGTATATAGAAGACTTAAACAATTAAGTCAGTAGGATAGACTTGATTAACATATATTGAACTCTGAAAACAGAGCACCCCTTCTTTTTAGGTCTTCTGGAACATTCACAAAAACTTGCATAGGCCCCAAAGAAAACTTACATAAATTTCATAAAGAAGAAATAGTACAGAAAAATCACAATGCAGTAAAAATAAAGGCCCCTCCACTTGGATATTAAATTCAAACTGTTGTATCAATGGAGAATACAAATGGAAATTGTAAAATGGGTGATCATAATGATGAAAACACTAGTAATGTATAGGATCCAGTTAAAGCAGTGTGCAGAGAAAATTCAAAGCCTAAAGAAATAATAAAAATGGGTAAGTGAAGCATTTAACTAAAAAGTTAGAAAAAGAACAAAGTAAACCAAAAGAAGGTACAAGGAAGGAATTATTAAAATAAATGCAGGGCTTCCCTGGTGGCGCAGTGGTTGAGAGTCCGCCTGCCAATGCAGGGGACACGGGTTCGTGCCCCGGTCTGGGAAGATCCCACATGCCGCAGCGCGGCTGGGCCCGTGAGCCATGGCCGCTGAGCCTGCGCGTCAGGAGCCTGTGCTCCGCAACGGGAGAGACCACGGTAGTAAGAGGCTCGCATACCGCAAAAAAAAATAAATAAATAAAAAAAATAAATGCAGAAATTAATGAATTCAAAAACAAGAAAAGTAGAATAAGTAAATCCAAAATTTGGCTGTTTGTAAATACTCAGTAAGCAAGTCAGTAGCTAAGTTAATTTTTAAAAGGAGGGTAGGGGAAAACAAAACACAAATATTCTTAATAAATAAGGACTAATCACCATACACAGCACAAATTAAAAGAATTATGGGGAACTTCTCTGGTGGTCCAGTGGTTAAGACTCTGAGCTCCCAATGCAGGGGGCCCGGGTTTCATCCCTGGTCAGGAACTAGATCCCACATGCCACAACTAAAAAAAGATTCTGCGTGCCGCAACTACAGATCCCCCATGCTGCAACAAAGATCCCACATGCTGCAACTAAGACCCAGCACAGCCAAATAAATAAATAAATATTAAAAAATAATAAAATTGAATAAAAGAATCATGAGTCTACGTTTGAGTCTAAACAAATAAATTAGAAAATTGTAAAAAAAATAAAATAAAGGAATATCATAGGAAAATGTAATTTACAAAAAATGACCTTGAATAAAGAGAATTCAGGACTTCCCTGGTGGCGTAGAGTTTAAGAATCCGCCTGCCAATGCAGGGGACACGGGTTTGAGCCCTGGTCCGGGAAGATCCCACATGCCACAGAGCAGCTAAGCCTGTGTGCCACAACTACTGAGCCTGCATGCCACAGCTACTGAAGCCTGCATGCCTAGAGCCCATTCTCTGCAACAAGAGAAGCCACCGCAGTGAGAAGCTTGTGCACCACAAGGAAGAGTACCCCCCACTCGCCACAACTAGAGAAAGCCTGCACACAGCAACGAAGACCCAATGCAGCCTAATTAATTAATTAATTAATTTTTTAAAATTTCAAATAGATCAATTATCCATAGAAGAAATAGAGAAAATTACCAAAGGAGTACTTTCCCCCAAAAAGCACCAGACCCAGATGTTTCACAGGAGAATTCTGTTAAACCTTTAAAGACCCAGTAATTCCAATGCTGTTTTTGAAAGTGTTCCAGAACATAGAAAAACTCCCACATTTGTTATGAAGCAAGTATAACATTGATACCAAAACCTGACAAAGACTGTACAAAAGGAGAAGACTATCGATTGAATCTCACTTAAGGCTCTAGGAGTGAAACTTTTAAACAAACAAAATCTAGCAGCACAGTAGTAGAACAATACATCATGGTCAAGAGAAGTTTATTCAGCATATGAAAAGATGGTTCAATATTAGGAAATCTGTTAGTGTAATTTGTTTTATTGGTAGACCTAGGGAGAAAAATCATATGATCATCTCCAATTACCTAATGAAAAAGCATTTGACAAAATTCAACACCCAGTCTTTATGAATAGCATTCAGTAAAACAGTAATCATTGGCCATTTCCATATATATATATAGTACAGATATAAACGTGTGTATATATGTATATATACACACAAAAATATATGTATGTATATCTCAAATTCCAAAACCATGCTCAGTGGTGATACAATAGGCTTTCTCACTGAAGAACAAAACAAGACAAAAATACCGCTGTTATCACTACTCTTGAATATGGTACCATTAGTACTGGCTAGCTCACACAAGAGAAAGATATCAGAGGAATGACAATTTGAAATGAGGAAATAACTGTCACTGTTGGTACATGGTATGAGTGTATATGTGGAAAACCCAACAGAATCTACTGAAGCACTACTTCAAGAAGAGAATTCAGTAAGATAGCAGAATTAAAAATGAATGTAAAGAAATCATTAGCCTTCGTATAACAATAAGAACATAGACATTATAATGGAAGGGAAAAAAGCCACATTTACAAACAAACCAAAAGAAAATACTTAGGAGTAAGCAAACCCAATATATCAAAAAAATTTCAAACGATACTGAAAGATAAAAAAGAAGGCTTAAATCAAAAGACAGCAAGTTCTTGATAGGAAGATTCAGCATTGTGTCAGTTCTCCATAAATTAATTTACTAATTTGGGTACAGGTTCAATAAAAAACACTAACGTTCTTTTTTCTTCTAAAAACTAAACTAAAAAAAATAGTTTTTCTTCAAAAACTATTCTGAAGTTTAGTTTTAAAAAAAAAAGTAGGGTTTCCCTGGTGGTGCAGTGGTTGAAGAGTCTGCCTGCCGATGCAGGGGACACGGGTTCGTGCCCCGGTCCGGGAAGATCCCACATGCCGCGGAGCAGCTGGGCCTGTGAGCCATGGCCGCTGAGCCTGCGTGTCCGGAGCCTGTGCTCCGCAACGGGAGAGGCCACGACAGTGAGAGACCTGCGTACCGCAAAAAAAAAAAAAAAAAAGAAGAAGCCATAAATGAATTTGCTAGAAGAAAACTATTGATGAATGTCTTCATAACTGTAGCATGCAGAAAGCCTTTTCTAACTAATCAAAATTCAGAAACCAGTTTTTTTAAAGTGAGAAATTTGACTGTGAAAAAATAAAAATGGTACACTGATACATTGGAATATTTTTTCAGTGCTAAAAAGAAATGAGCTATCAAGTCACAGAAAGACGTTGAGGAACCTTAAATGCCTATTGCTAAGTGAAATAAACCAATCTGAAAAGGCTACATGTTGTATGATTATAACTAAATGATGTTCGGGGAAAAGGCAAAACTATGGAGACAATAAAAAAGATCAGTGGTTACCAGGGAGGGAGGGAAGAGGAGGGACAGAGGAAGAGAGGGATGAATAGGTGGAGCACAAGAGAGTTTTTAGGGCAGGGAAGCTTCTGAATGATACTAAAACGGTGGATTATACATTTGTCAAAACCCATAGAACGTACAACACAAAGAGTGAATCCTAGTGGAAGCGATGGACATTGGTTGATAATGATGTGTCAGTGTTGATTCATTGATTGTAACAAATATACCACTGCGCTGTACAAGATGTTGATGAGTGGGGAGGCTGCGTTTGGGAGGCAAGAGGGCAAGGGAGGGAGGTATGTGGGAACTCTATACTTCTCACTCAAATTTTCTGTGAACCTGAAACTGCTCTAATAAATAAAATCTATTTTAAAAAAATGGAAATTTTGTGAAAGGTAAAAAAAAATAAGCAAAATCAAAGATAAAGTCTGATAGCTTAATAGAAAAATGGGCAAATGATATAGACAAGAATAGACGGAAAAGGTGACAGAGAAGGAAATATGGATGACCCATAACCATATAAAAAAGATGTTCAACGTTATTTATAGTATGAGAAATGCAAATTACAACTATCCAGAGCTAACATTTTTCACCTATCATGCTGGTTACCCTGGAAGGTCTGTAGGGCAGCAGCTACTTATGGATTACTCTTGGGAGTATGAAAAGGTACAGTTGCCATGGAGGGCAACTTGGGAGTATCCATCAAAATTAAAATTACTTTTATCCTTTAACGCATCAGTTTTACCTCTGGAAATCTACAGCTTTCCTTGCCCATGAGTGAAATAACACGTATATATGGCCATTTATTTCAGCATTGTTTGTAAAAATAGCAAAAGATTAGAAACAGCTCAGGTGTTCATCAGTAGCAGGCTAAGTAATTAAATTATGGTACATCTTACAGTGGAATAGTATGCCATGTGAATGCATTTATGTAAAATAACAATTTTTTTTTTATGCTATAGCACAGTACCTCCTGAATTTTTCTACCAGAGTAACTTTAACAGAGAATATATAAAATAATGGCATGTGGGTTTGTAACTTGGAGTGACCATTCAAAAAAAATTTTCTGCTTTATCTTTATCAAATCTGTGGGTTTGCTTTATTCTCCTCTGTGTTAGCCTGTTTTAATTTAAATTAATTTTTCAAACTGCTCTTATTGTTGAGTAATTCTGCTCCAGGAAGATGCACTTTGTTTATTATGTGCCGTCTCTTACCCCTGATATACTGCCACCCATATTGTCTTGTCTGAGAAACATATTGTGTACCAAGATTAATTAACCAAATACTGTCCCTGTTTTTGCAGGTTTCTTTCCAGACTGATTTTTCAACTGAAGAGCTATAATCTGTAAACAGTTAGAATAGCCCTATATTTGTCTCAAAATAATTTAACAAGTTTCTCTTCTTTCTAATATTGAACATTTCCCAACAAATGATACGTAGACCAATTTGACTTACTGGCATTCCAGCACTACTAATGATGTATTGGTTTGTCTAGTATATTTCTATGTAAAAAAATGTTTCTTTGTTCCGTATTACATGTTTATTATATTTCTGTGTGAAATATTCTCTTTAGCAGGATGAAGTTAAAGGAAATAGATCGTACAGCCATGCAGGCATGGAGCCCTGCCCAGAATCATCCCATTTACCTAGCTACAGGTAAGTTCAACAGAGAGAAGATAGTATGAGTCACCTAATTCCTTCTCTTCCGCATCTGACTTATTTACACTTGTCCTTTAAAATTCAGTTCAAGCTTCATCTCCTCTAGAAAGTCTCTCCTTCCCTGGCGAGATAATGTCCAACCTTCGGATCAGCTGAGTTCTGTGCTTGTACATCATAGCATTAATCATGTGTCTTCCCCACTTCATAGAATTGTGCTTTATCTTTATTCCTCCAGTATTAAGCACAATAGATAACATGTAAAAAAGTTAATAAAATATCAGTTTGAATGAATGAAAAACAGTTTTGATGCTAGCATTTTTATATAAAAAGTTGGAGTTATATCATATGTAACTATAAGCATGGGGCTGTTTATACAGAGAGGTTTTAAAATATCTATAGGCTTAAAAAATTATCTTCACTACCCACTCGTACAAACATCATCTCTGAGCCTTGCATCAGAATCTTATTGCTATAGTAATTTAAGCATCTGCTCAGTGGTATATGTGCTGAGATTTCAACCACTAGTGCAGCATTCATGAGTGAGATAATTGAAAAGTGTGCATTCTTTTGTATGGTTTTCTCTGAGTCTTTTATTTTTGCATGTGTAGTTACCATGAATGTATTTTCTGTAGGAACATCTGCTCAACAATTGGATGCAACATTTAGTACCAGTGCTTCTCTTGAGATATTTGAATTAGACCTTTCTGATCCATCCTTGGATATGAAATCTTGTGCCACTTTCTCTTCTTCTCACAGGTATGAGATTCAACCTTAAATTCACATGATTATTCAGTTATATGTTGTGGTTGATGCCTAGTGTGTCTACAAATGTTCCGTTATTAGAAACTGTAAGGAATACTATCAATGACGTGAAATATTTTGTGAAAAAATATGAGTGCATTTCTACGGAAGTAAAAGAAGTGTCTATCTGTTTTATTGAATTTTTTACTACTGACTGTTATGTGTAGGATAGGAAGGAGAGGCTCTAGTTTCTAGTATTTTCTTCTTATGATATAGTAGAGTTACTTTCTTTTATCTCCTTTATCTCACCTGTTTACAAAAAAAGGTAGATACGACTAGAAAAAGGAGTAGTTGGATGAATATTAAGATGTTAATAGTGATTTTCCCTGAATGGAGGTTGGTTTTTTTTTTCCCCTTGTACTTATCTATATTTAAAAATACATTTCACAGAGAATTTTATTGACATGATTTCTGATACAATAGGTGTTTAGATCACCTTTCCAAGTACTTAAGCTGTATTATAATGCAGAGAAGGACACTTTTCTTTGAGTAGTAAAATATGCTTTATTGCCTTAATAGCTTGGCAAGTTTTGGGGAAGAGTTTTACCTTAGCTAACAATACAGTTCAGATGATGGAGTCTCATGGGACCTCCCATAGTCTTCCAAGCCCTCCCACTGTGATGGGAACCCCAGATACCTTTTGTCTAGCAGTTTTTCTCCTCACCACCATTTGTCTTGTATATCTCCACGCTGCCACCTTACCAAACCATAATCTTTTATTCTCCACCAATGGGGTACTTGTCATAATAGACATAATTTTGATGTCACTTTTCTACTCTCAGAATACATTATTTTTCTTAGAAAATTTCAGATGACTCCCTTAACTCCTTTACTATTTAACAAGTAATTTGTTAGTACTTCTGTAGTCAAGTAAAATCAGGGAGGTGGTTGATTAGCTCTATTTTATAAATGAACCAAAGTAACTGGCTTAGGGTCTCACAGATTCTAAATGGTAAAACCATTCTTAAGCTCATATCTTTTGACACACAAATCAAGTGTACTTTGTCATATTAGCTCTACAAAAGAGTTTTTATACTCTTCAAGATTACAAAATGAAACATGTATGTATGAGTATAAATAAAAACTAAAATGCCATTTCACCAAGTTATGCAGTTACCAGAAATAGAGGAGAAGCAGTGTTTTTGAAGTATTTATGAAAACAATTAAATGTATAATTTCAGATTCTTTTCTACATTTATTTGACTTCAAAAAAGAGTTATTTTGCTCATTTTCTCTTAAAGGTACCACAAGTTGATTTGGGGGCCTCATAAGATGGATTCCAAAGGAGATGTCTCTGGAGTTCTGATTGCAGGTGGTGAAAATGGAAATATTATTCTTTATGATCCTTCTAAAATTATAGCTGGTGATAAGGAAGTTGTGATTGCCCAGAATGACAAACATACTGGCCCAGTGAGAGCCTTGGATGTGAACATTTTCCAGGTTAGACTTTTGACATTTATTCTTAATTCTTGAGATAATGTGCTGCTTATTTTATATAAGTATATGAATCTGCTGTGCCTCAGTCTTGAAATTGAAAGCTAAAACTGTGCCTGTGCAGATTGATGAGTGAGTGTATTTGTTTGAAGAATGGAGGGTTCAAGGGCTTCCCTGGTAGTGCAGCAGTTGAACATCTGCCTGCCAATGCAGGGGTCACGGGTTCGATCCCTGGTCTGGGAAGATCCCACGTGCCGCGGAGCAGCTCAGCCCATGCGCCACAACTACTGAGCCCATGTGCCTAGATCCCGTGCTCTGCAACAAAGAGAGGCAACTGCAGTGAGCAGCCTGCGCACCACAACGAAGAGTAGCCCCCACTCGCTGCAACTAGAGAAAGCCAGTATGCAGCAATGAAGACCCAACACGGCCAAAAATAAATAAATTTTAAAAATAAATAAATAAAGATCTTGAATTATTAGGATACTTGAGTATAACCAGAAAATGAATATTATCTTTTTTTTATTTTTATTTTTTTTATTTTTTATTTTTTTGCGGTACGTGGGCCTCTCACTGTTGTGGCCTCTCCCGTTGCGGAGCACAGGCTCCGGACGCGCAGGCTCAGCGGCCATGGCTCACGGGCCCAGCCGCTCCGCGGCATGTGGGATCTTCCCAGACCGGGGCACGAACCCGTGTGCCCTGCATCGGCAGGCGGACTCTCAACCACTGCGTCACCAGGGAAGCCTGAATATTATCTTAAGAAAGTTTAAAATAGTTATTTTTCTTGTATTATAAATAGATACTTTGGGTATAGAAATATAGAAACCCTAACTTCTTCATTTCTGCGTCTACTCTTCAGATTAGATAGCTAATTCCTTTGTTAATTGGATTAATCAGCTGCTGATTTTTGGTTAGTGTCTTGTATCATAGGTGGCTACTACCAGAATTCCTCTGTTTTCATAGTTATATGTCAGTTGTTTATAGAAGTATTAATGAGAGTGAACAGTAAAGGATGAAGGTCAGTATATGAACCTCATTATCTTCCTGTACTTCATATCACAATTTTAGGGTCTTTTTGACCCTAAAATTGTGCCACCAGGAACTAGATTGAACATAAATGAAATGTAACAAGATTGAGCATAAATGAAATGTAAATACGTGAGGACAAACATAGAAAACAAATTTATGGTTACCGAAAGAGAAAAGGCTAGGGGAGGGCTAAATTAGGAGTTTGGGATTAGCAGATACAAACTACTTTATATAGAATAGATAAACAATAAGGTCCTACTGTATAGCACAGGGAACTATATTCAATATCCTGTAATAAACCATAATGGAAAAGAATATGATGATATACATATATAACTGAATCACTTTGCTGTACACCAGAAACTAAAACAACTATTTTTTTTAATTGAAGTAAATCAACTATACTTCAAAAAGAAATTTTTTAATAAATAAATATGTGAGGATTTAAGACAAGAGATTTTGCTAGCCCTATCTTGGTCCAGCTCCAGAGGCTGGCTTTGAGGTATCCTGAGATAGATGCCATTATTTTAGGATTTGACTATTTGTCTGAAGCAATAATTGGTGACTTATTTTTGTCTCCCACAACAGGTCCCCTTCCAGAGATGCAAACCACAAGCAGTAATGCCCATATAGTTGCATAATTAAGAATTTATCCATGCAATTATTTTTTAATGTCTTATATTAAAATGTCAGTAGATGTATTGTCTTTTTAGTTTAATAGAATTTTATAATGTTTCTTTAAAAAACTATATACATTTCAGATTGTTATGCATAGTTTTTAGGAATTCATACATTTTGCTTTTTTAATTAGAAAAATTATATGCCTTAAAACAGACAGGTCTTTCCACCTCTGAATTGGATTATTCTGAGTTCTCTTAATTATTTGTAAGTGCTATTTAGTTGTTAATTGTTTCTTATTACAGACTAATCTGGTGGCCTCTGGTGCTAATGAATCTGAAATCTACATTTGGGATTTAAACAATTTTGCAACTCCAATGACACCAGGAGCCAAAACGCAGGTATTACATTGATTTCAATGTAATCAAAAGAACCAAAATCAGTTTTTCTACACTTTGTTTTTTTCACACAGAATATATTTGTTTAAAATCAGTTTTTAAATGTCACTGATTTTCCTTCAACATAGTAAAGTATTAATAAATATGTTTCTTTAGAGTATCAGTGAATCCTTCAATAGTAAATATTTATTTAGCACTTACCATGTGCCAGACACTGTTTGATATACTAGACTTATGGTAGTAAATAAAATAAAGTCTTTAATAATTTTCTTAGGTATAATATTTTATATAGTTTAGTATTTTATATAATATGGTATCTTAACAATATCCAACCTTACAATAAAAATCATAGACTAGAGAGGAAACTTATTTTTAAAAAAAACACTCAACCTGTTTCTTATGTAATTCTAATAAGTTGAGAAAGAACAATCCTCCCCCTGCCTCCTTGAGTTTCTTTATGTTGTATAGACCAGTGGTCCCCAACCTTTTCGGCACCAGGGACTGGTTTCACAGAAGACAGTTTTTCCACGGACTGGGGTGGGGGGGTGGTTTTGGGATGATTCAAGTGCCTTATATTTATTGTGCATTTTATTTCTATTATTATTACATTGTAATATATAATGAAATAATTACACAACTCACCATAATGCCGACAGGAGGTGGAGCTCAGGCAGTAATGTGAGCAATGGGGAGCAGCTGTAGATACAGATCAGATGAAGCTTCGCTCATTCACCCGCCGCTCACCTCCTGCTGTGTGGCCTGGTTCCTAGCAGGCCGTGGACTGGTACCGGTCCGGGGGTTGGGGACCCCTGGTATGGACTATTCAATTTGAGTAGCCATTATAACGGGCCCTAACATTTTGGTAATCTGAAAGGTAGCATAATAATAGTGTGTGGCCTACCATTTATTAAAGATAGTTTTCTAGGTCTAGGTTGTAACTTTTGCTCTGCTTAGATGTCTGTCATATTGACCAGCATCTACTTTGTGGTCTGTTATCTACCTTGGAGCAGTTGCAAAGTAAAGAAACAGTGCTTGGTTTGTAACAGGAGCTTAATAAATGCCTGGTGATAAACAAGGTAAAATACTTGAATTGGCATATACCTGAGCCTTAAACTCTATTGCATGATGTTGAGAACTTAAAAATATAAAAATAAATTTTTGGAATGAATAGATCCGATTTTTAAGTAATCCAGTTTTTAAAAAGAATTATATTTTGTAGTTAAATTTGATTATTATTGAGAAATGGCTTTTAGTAGTTTATTCCTTATAGCCCCCAGAAGATATCAGCTGCATTGCATGGAACAGACAAGTTCAGCATATTTTGGCATCAGCCAATCCCAGTGGCCGGGCCACTGTGTGGGATCTTAGAAAAAATGAACCCATCATCAAAGTCAGTGATCATAGTAACAGGGTAAGTTTGTGATTGATTTGTGACAAACATGTTTTATTCCTGCTGTAGCTATTCCTATATAGTTTGTCAGAGTAGGCAACAAATCAAATTTCTATAAAGTCAAATCCTGTCTTTTTATGGACCAATCATGTTGGAATGAGAGGTTTCTTCCTTTGGGGAAAATAATAAAATTCCTACTAAACCACACTGGATATATTAATGATGAAGAAAAAGATTGGTTAATCAAGGGGGTTATTCCATGATATACTGGTTGTTTTGCTTTGCTAGCTGTTACAAAGCATTATAGCAACTTTTTAATTCATCTTTAGCTTTCTCAAGAATGTAAAAATTTTCCCTGCTAGTAATTTTATGACTATGAAGCTGTAGTTTCCAGACTCCTGGCTTCATCTTTTCTGATTAGGCACTGCTAAAGTGAGCTGATGTTCTCCCACTTAACACAGTATATGCTGTTGTATAACACATTACATTTTCAGCTTTATAGATTCATTAATATTATGTCATCATGTGCTATAAAGTAATTTAGACACAGTTTAGGCCTTGTCTTGTTAATTTGTTTTTAATTACATTGTTTAGTTGGACATTTAAAAAAAAACAAGTTTGCCTAAATCAGAGAATACATATATAACTTAAAAACAACAATAATAATAACAACAACAACAAAATTTTACAAGAATGTTTCTTCAGGGTATTATTTTTCAGTGAGTCAAAAATTTTAAAACAAATTTCAGTGGAATAAAGTATACAATAAACATTTCAGTCATCTTTTGGAATACTTAATAGTATCTGAACTTCCAGGTAGTTCTCAATAATAATGTTAATTTATCCCATGTGAAAATTGAAATAGTAGTTGTTGCTTTAGACACTTTATCTTGATTTTTATGGTGAAATAGAGGAAAGATATGAATTTTTTTGTCATTTAAATCTTATCTCTTTATTTTAATTTTTCTGAAAGTATTAAATTTTAAATTTATATAAAACTTTTTCCCTAGTTACAATTTTGACAGGAGATCTCATTTTTGGTATAGAATTATTCTGGCCCAGAATGATTTTATGTATCAAAGGGTTGGCTGAATTGAAAACCTTTAAACTTTTTATGTTTAATACTACTGTTTAAGAGTGTTTAATAGAATTTAATAGCTGTATGGAGTTTTTTAATAAACTGAAATTTTAAATAAATAGAAATAGATTAAAATAATGATTAAATAAATAAGAATTCTTTTTTTTAATAAGCCTGAGCTGATGTTTGGTACTGTTTGCTTTAACAAAGGCATATTCCTCATGTTCATTTTGGCTTTTCATAAAATAGTATGACTAAAAATAAATAAATAAATAAAATAGTATGACTGATAAAAATGTGAGCCTTAACTATGTACAGATGCATTGCTCTGGGTTGGCGTGGCATCCTGATGTTGCTACTCAGATGGTCCTTGCCTCTGAGGATGACAGGTTACCAGTGATCCAGATGTGGGATCTTCGCTTTGCCTCCTCTCCACTCCGTGTCCTGGAAAACCATGCCAGGTATCTTGCTGCTCTTCCAAAAACACTTAATTTGTGTATTTAAAAAAATGTATTTACTTACTACTTTGAATTATCAGATAATTTTTTTTTATTATATAGTTATTTTTGGTTGGGTCTTCTTTGCTGTGCACGGGCTTTCTCTCTAGTTGTGGTGAGCAGGGGCTACTCTTCATTGCAGTGCACGGGCTTCTCATTGCGGTGGCTTCTCTTGTTGTGGAGCACAGGCTCTAGGTGCGCGGGCTTCAGTAGTTGTGGCACACAGGCTCAGTAGTTGTGGCTCGCGGGCTCTAGAGCACAGACTCAGTAGTTGTGACGCACGGGCTTAGTTGTTCCGTGGCATGTGGGATCTTCCCGGACCAGGGCTTGAACCTGTGTCCCCTGCATTGGCAGGTGGATTCTTAACCACTGCACCACCAGGGAAGTCCCAGATAATTTTTTTAAATTAGGGAATCTACTTTGTCTCTGTCTTGTAAAAGTCAATGTAAATGGTTTATTTTTATTTTAAGCAATAGTCATCTGATATTCTATACCAAAAAATGGTAATCAAATCATATCACAAAAACATGAAAATGTGTTAATGGATTTTCCACTACTTATTTCAAATAACAGTTAATAGATCAAAATTCTAGTATATCACAACATTTTGGGACAACTCATGACCTTATACAGTTTGATCTTTATTTGGTTCATCATACTTATCAAGAGTCTTCCGTAACATTAAATGTCAAGCAACAATTGAAAAGTTTGTTTTATTTCTGAGTGTTTATCTTTTTTTTTTAACATCTTTATTGGAGTATAATTGCTTTACAATGGTGTGTTAGTTTCTGCTTTATAACAAAGTGAATCAGTTATACATATACATATGTTCCCATATCTCTTCCCTGAGTGTTTATCTTAATTTAAAAAGCAAACATTTTTGAGAAATTAGGTGGTTCATTCTGCCTTTAATTTTAATAAATGTGTGGATGCTCTAAAAAAGGTATGAGAATTGTCTTGTGTTAGTTTTAGTAACATTAAATTTAGTTTGTGGGAACTCGCTGCTGGTCCAGTGGTTAGGGGTCTGTGCTTTCACTGCAGGGGACACGGGTTCCATCCCTGGTTGGGGAACTAAGATCCTGCAATCCTCGCGGCCTGGCCAAAAAAAAAAAAAAAATTTAGTTTGTAATTACGCACATTTCCTATCATTAATATTCAGGTACCCAGGGAGTTCATGCACATTTGTTCAATGTTTTTAAACGAGAAACAAATCCCTTTTAATGTTATAGTACTTTCTAAGTACTTCGGGCTTTTTTTCTTCTTTCCTGTTTGGGGATATGTAAACTAAAATTTTAAATCCCTTCACGCCCCACCCCCCCACCCCCACCCCCGCCCCCGCCCCCGCCCCGTAGTGGAATTACACACTTTGAGAAGTCTTAAGGTTTGTGACCTCTCCTTGAGCTTCTTATAAAGGAGAAAAGAGTCTGGTCAGAATGTAATCCTGTTTAGATATTATGCTTCAATAAGCTCTTTGTAAAGAAAGGATGATTCTGAGGTGTTTTAATATTTTTCTCACACTGGGTAAGGTTTTATTTATTCATTCAACACTTGCTTATTGAACACGTACTCTGTACCAAGCACTGTGCTAGGATTCAGTAATATAACAGACAAAAATTCCTGCCCTTTTATTACAGAGTATTGAGCAGAGTTCCCTGTGCTATACAGTAGGTCCTTGTTGGGAATCTGTTTTAAATATAGCAGTGTGTATATGTTAATCCCAAACTTGCAAATGTTAGCTTGATTTAGGCTCATAACAAACCTATGGTGTAAATACTATTATCCCATTTTACACATTGGAAATTGAAGCTTGGCAAGGCTAATAAGCTTGGCTTAGGTCTCAAAACTAGTCAAGTGCTGACTTCCAACCCATACATACTGATCCTAGTATCTATGGTCTTAACATTACATTCTACTGCCAATTTTAGGAGTGGTCATAATTTAGCAAGATAGAATACCATACTGGGTGCCAGGAGCAAATCAACCTCACTAGTTCTCAATTTTCTCCCTCTAGTAAATGCAAGAGTTGGAGTATATTATGATTATAATATGATCTTTAAGGTCCCTTCCAGTTCTACAATTCAGTGATTTTAATACTTAGTAAGAACCTAAATGTTCCTTAACATGTGATATTAAATATGATATTGATTTCTTTAAAAGGCTTTCTTGACATACCTTGAAATTTTTGACATGCATGATTAGATTCTAAAGAGCGGAGACAATAAAAGTTCATTATTGCTACAATTGGGGAAAGTTGAATATGGACTCTAAAGTATTGCATATAAATGATAAATATTTTCAGTATGTAATTGTATTGTGATTATATAGGAGAATGTTCTTATCCCCAGAGATAAGTGTAGAAGTGACATGTCATAATAGCTGCATTTAACTCTCAAATGGTCAATATATAGAGAGAAAGAGAAAGACATAAAGTAAATGTGGCCAAATCAGTGAATCTAGGTGAGGAGTATAAGGGTGTATATCACACTATCCTTATAATTTTTACAAAGATTTTAATGCTTAAAAAATAAAATGTTGAAAAAAAATAATAAAATAAAATAAAACGTTGGAAACAAAAGGCATTCTTAAATAATTTGGGTCCTTTTCCTATAGCGTATTTTCCTGATTCTGAGAGGACTTAGATTGTAAGAAATATCATCAAATTAAAAACAACTTTTGGGGAAAATAAAAACAATATATACTTTGATGATAAAGTTTATCTGTATTTTGGAAATTGAAAAACTGTATCTTAGAATTACTGTAATGTTTTCAGGAAAATTTAAGATTATTAATTTGTATGTTTTTGTTTTAAGAAATACACAAACGTAATTCTAGTTTCTAGTGTTTTTCTAGTCCCTGTTATCTACTAGCTGTATTTCTACTATTTTCTAGTATCCAGTATTTAAATTGTAGTTTCTAGTATTTTTCTTCATGGTCTGGTAATGTTAACTTTCCTTCTTTCATCTCTAAACAGCAGAGGCATGAATGTAGAAAAAACAAACTATTATATAGCACTTTTTTCTGGATGGTGGGATAGAGGGTTTTTTTTTATTTTTACAGGGGATGCTAATCTGAATTTTCAAAATATCTACCAAAAATACTACTCTGTTTATACTTAGTATAAAAAATCCAAAGGATATTAAAACACAAAAAGAATTATAAAATCAAATCTTTAGTATTTAGATCTGTAATATTTCTTTGTGAGGCAAATTTAAAATGCTTCCTTTCAGTTAAAAAAAACTCATGTAATAGGAGAACTACTCCAGTAACAAAAAGTAGAAAGTTAGTAAACAAAGAGTAGAAAACATGAAATAGATTTCCTACCCATCCATAGGTAAAACTTTTATTGTACATATCCTTATATATACATAACCCCATTTATGCAAGTATTTAATGTAATTATATGTTTTATACAAATTTATGTACAGAGTTAACCTTTTTTCATTGGTGCACAGTGTATAATAATAAGAAACAGATTTCTACAGCATAATTTTTTTAACATCTTTATTGGAGTATAATTGCTTTACAATGGTGTGTTAGGTTCTGCTTTATAACAAAGTGAATCAGTTATACATATACATATGTTCCCATATCTCTTCCCTCTTGCATCTCCCTCCCTCCCACCCTCCCTATCCCACCCCTCTAGGTGGTCACAAACCACGGAGCTGATGTCCCTGTGCTATGCAGCTGCTTCCCACTAGCTATCTATTTTACGTTTGGTAGTGTATATATGTCCATGCCACTCTCTCACTTTGTCACAGCTTACCCTTCCCCCTCCCCATATCCTCAAATCCATTCTCTAGTAGGTTACAGCATAATTTTTAACTACATATTTTCTCCTTAAAAGATGATCTGCAATTTATTATTACGCTGTCCGTGTTATTGGGCATTTGTTTTCATTTTTTGCTGTCATACACTGCATACTGTATTGAGTATCTTTGTAATGATCAAAGAGCATACACATTGCTAAGTTGCTTTCCAGAAAGATTATATGAAATTATACTTCTCTTAGCAGTGTGTGTCTCCAAAACCTAGAGAAAAATAATTTGGTTTTCTCAAGATTAAAAATTTCTTCATCTGTGTTTCTTATAGGGGGATTTTGGCAATTGCTTGGAGCATGGCGGATCCTGAATTGTTGCTGAGCTGTGGAAAAGATGCTAAGATTCTCTGTTCCAACCCAAACACAGGAGAGGTATGGGGAGGAAATGTTTCTCAAACTTACAGCTATTATAATATTTTATCTCTGGTTGAATAAGAAAATTTCCATATGAATTCTTTAGTACATGATTAAAATTAAGAACGTGAAAGTAGACGGAGGTGTATGTGAAATGTAACTCTAGCAGAGATTTTATTATGAGCATTATCTAAGCTCAGCTGTTTCATCTGGGGATATCAATCATTGAAATAGTGTCTTTGAACCTAGTAATCACCCCCCACCCGCCATTTCCAATCAAAGGTGTTTAACTAGACTCAGAAATACTTGGTTTGATTTATTTAATGTATTTTCTGGAAATAAGTGTCCTCAAAGTAGGAGTGTTCAAGGTTTGGGTCTTTTTCTTGCTTTACCTTTCCTGAAGATCCTCTTTGATTTTTGGAAATCAGTGGATGCAGGTTTTTAATCTCTCTTCTGAACTCTACAGCAAGAATATAATACTTTATAATAAAATATTTGTCATATGTTCTACCCATGGAAACTTAGATGGGGAATTTTACCTTATTAAATATAAATATTATATAAATATAATTTCATTTGCTTTGGGTTGTGGGCTAAAAATCTCTTTTGCCTAATATTTTTCTTCTTCTTAATGGTTGAATGGTTTCCCTCTCTTTCACTAGTGGGCAAGGCACCATGGATTCTAATTACAGCTTTTAAACTTTTATTGCAAGTGCCTTCCTAGTTGCCCTGATGGTATGCTAGTAAAAATAAGTATCTTTGATGGGTATTTTTTTTGTTTTTAATTAATTAATTTATGTATTTATTTATTTTTGGCTGCATTGGGTCTTTGTTGCTGTACGCAGGCTTTTCTCTAGTTGTGGCGATGCGGTGTGCGGGCTTCCCATTGCTGTGGCTTCTCTTGTTGCGGAGCACAGGCTCTAGGCGCGTGGGCTCAGTAGTTGTGGCTCGTGGGCTCTAGACCGCAGGCTCAGTAGTTGTGGTGCACGGGTTTAGTTGCTCCGCACTATGTGGGATCTTCCCGGACCAGGGCTGGAACCCGTGTCTTCTGCATTGGCAGGCAGATTCTTAATCACTGCGCCACCAGGGAAGCCCTGTTCGATAGGTTTTAATCTGTAACATTAAAATTAAAGCAAGCACTTTTGTTATTTGATTTGTGGTTTAAAGTTTTCAGTTGCAGTGATGTCTGTAAGAATATAGAAACATTAATGTTAGAGGAGACAAGAGAAAAAATAATAATTTTTGCTTCATAAGATTTGTAGACCAAATAATGAAAGTGTTTCATTTTACACTGCTTTCCCAAGTGAGTTCAAAATTCATGGAAATTACTGTTCTTTTTCAACTATGTAATTTGATAAAATGATTTTTTGCATATGCTTAGTTGTGTGTGCTTGGACTTTGAAGGAATAAACTTTTAGTGCATGCTGCAACTAAAAATTGTAATAGATTTTTATTCAAATGCAAATTAGGAATAGACAAGTGATTCAGATATCAAGAAGCTAATAGTCTTATAAATCAGTTTAAGCATCAAAGAGGAGCAGGCTAAATGCCTTTTCACTTTATTTTGTTTTCTTATAAAATAAAACATTATTTTAAATGTCAAGGAAGCCAAAGTTAAGTAAATTTGATTCATTTCTTAAAGCCATAAAACCTGTGCTCCTAAGAGCATCAGTTACCATCACACTGAGTTCGCAACAATTATTACATTATTACATTGTAAAGTTAGTAAACAATTATTACATTATTTATTTATATCAGCCATTTTTAATAGTTTTTCTATATTCTTTTCCTTCTAAAGAAAACTGGTAATGCCAAATTCTCCTTTGATTCTGCAATAATAAGAATGATGTGTACATGTTTTCTCACTTGACAAGAAGCCAAACTTCTCGGTGAATTTTTCCTTCTCAAGAATTTTTTTTGAAATTTGATCTTCAAATAATCTAAACGTGGTTCTTTGGATCTTGGCAGGCAAAGTCGGTTGGCTAGGACCCCATCGATCTTTTAGAGTTCAGCAAGTTGACCCTAATAGAGTATTCTGGTCTTTCGGGTGCATCCTCTAGTACCATTTCAGTAAAAACAGGAAAACCTCATTTTTTAAGATGTACTTATTCCAAATCTGGTCAAAATTTTGAGCAGCATTTCTTTTTTTTTTTATCATAATGAACTTTTCTTGTACTTTAAAGAAATTTTTACAATTGTTGTTTTTCCTGGCTGGATACTTTGTAAAAGTAAATGTTTAATAAAGTTGTATTTGTTGATCATATTTATTCAGCTGTTTTGGCTATAAAGTGGCTATACTTTTTTCTGACTTTTTTTTTTTTTGCGGTCTAGGTGTTATATGAACTTCCCACCAACACACAGTGGTGCTTTGATATTCAGTGGTGTCCCAGAAATCCTGCTGTCTTATCAGCTGCTTCCTTCGATGGGCGTATCAATGTTTATTCTATCATGGGAGGGAGTGCAGATGGTTTAAGGCAGAAACAAGTTGACAAGGTAATAAGAAGTGTTAAGGTTTTTTATTATAACACCTGAAAAAAATCATCTTACTGTGTAATTATTTTGAAAATAACTTTACTGATCAATGATACCAATTAATTGGATAATTGTGATAAAAAATTTTTTGGATATGACTTGAAAACATGTAATATAGTCTTGCATAAGTTTCAAAAATCTCACTTTATTTTATTTTTTAGCTTTCATCGTCTTTTGGGAATCTTGATCCGTTTGGCACAGGACAGCCCCTTCCTCCGTTACAAATTCCTCAGCAGACTGCTCAGCATCGTATAGTGTTGCCTCTGAAGAAGCCACCCAAGTGGGTCCGAAGACCTGTTGGGGCTTCCTTTTCAGTAGGTGGATTTGCTTTTATGGTCCATAAACACAAAGGACTTACAGTAAAGTGTTATTATAGGATCACTCAGATGGAAGAGGGCTGAGTTTGAGATATGTTTGTGAGTTTTCATCACTCAGAAAGGTTTCTCGGGAAAAGTGAAACCTACTCCCTTTTTTCTTTTTTCTTTTAAATTGTAATAAAATATACATAACAAAATTTACAATTTTAACCATTTTAAAACTTACAGTTCAGCAGTATTGAGTACATTCACCTTGTTGTGCAACCTTTGCACCATTCTCCCTACCCCACTTTATTAAACTTGTTTTCCTTCTCTATCTCTCCTTCCTTCATTCCTTCTTTTCTTTTTGAGAGGGTCTACATTCTAATTGTTACAAGGTCCACTATGGTTGTACATCTAAACTATAGCCTCTAACCTAGCAGCACTTACGACAGCACTAAAGCTGATATTTTGATTCTCCATCTCTCGTACTGGGTTCCAGACTCACGTGGGGAAGAAAGGAGTGTTATTTGTTGTCTTTATAATACTTCAGTATTAGTGAGTGGACATGCGCTTTTCATTCCAAAGATAAATATATAGTGAACATCCTCTGTTTGTCAGGTACCACTTTAGGCACTGGAAACATACCTGTGAACTAGATAGAGTCTCTGTCCTCAAGTAGCTTATATTGGGGGGCGGGGAGGCTTTTCTGTACAGTTTGATTTTTCTTTTAAACCTTGTCCATACATAATTTTATAATAAGTGTTTTATTATAACTAACTAGATGGATGGTTAGGATTCAGTAAGTAAAGTGGAAAGTGATAAAAGCAAAGATTCAAAGGCAGGAGAGCAGATAGTGGAGAAGACCAGACAAGAGGGATGAGAGATTAATTAAATCCCAAAGTGATGTAATCAAAGGTCTATTATTTAGGAAGATGAGAGTATGTAGTATGGTTTGGAAGGGGGAAAGACAAGAGTAGATGTGCAGTCATACAGCAGTTCAGTGCAAAAAGAATTAGGCAGAAAAATAGCAATGTAAAAGAAAGAAATCAAGAGATTTCAGAAGAGATCAATACCTAGACCTGAGGAATGAATTTGAGAGGCCAAAGGAAGAGTTCTGAGCCTGCTTAATAGGAGAATGACAGCAAACATGTACCTGGGAGCCCCCCCATAGAGAAATGAAAACCCCAATGAGTGGCAAAACCTAAGTGCTTATATGCTAGGTTGAACAAAGAATGGCAGTTGTGGAACAGTAACTAAAATATGTAGAGACTGATGGAGATAATTTTTTTTTTTTTTTTTTGCGGTACGTGGGCCTCTCACTGTTGTGGCCTCTCCCGTTGCGGAGCACAGGCTCCGGACACGCAGGCTCAGCGGCCATGGCTCACGGGCCCAGGCGCTCCGCGGAGGGGCACGAACCCGTGTCCCCTGCATCATCAGCAGGCGGACTCTCAACCACTGCGCCACCAGGGAAGCCCTGATGGAGATAATTTTTATTTAACAAGGTCTGTTTGTATAGAGTTCTCCCATCCTGGACTCCCATATCTGGTGATAAGGATGTATCTTTCGTCCTGGTGTAGGGAGAGCAGCTCTCACATGTGAGTTTCATCTCCTGCTTTCAGAAAGAAAAGAGGAGGTCAGGGTGCCTTTCTTGCTCCTGTTGTTTTTCAGTATTCTTCAGCTCAAAATAATCCTTAGGTCAAATGGCATATTTTGTAGCAGCATAATCCACCACCTTTTAAAACGTGGAGCCTAGAGTAGAAAGGCAAATACGTACAGCTAATAGTTGAATCAAAAGAGAGAGATAGGGCTTCCCTGGTGGCGCAGTGGTTGAGAATCTGCCTGCCGATGCAGGGGACACGCGTTCGTGCCCCGGTCCGGAAAGATCCCACATGCCGCGGAGCGGCTGGGCCCGTGAGCCATGGCCGCTGAGCCTGCGCGTCCGGAGCCTGTGCCCCGCAACGGGAGAGGCCACAACAGCGAGAGGCCCGCGTACCACAAAAAAAAAAAAATATATATATATATGTATGTGTGTATATATATATATATATACACACATATATATATATATACATACATATATATATATATATATATGTATAAAATATACTGAGGGTGTCTGGGATGGCAGAGGTGACATTTGCCCAGGCTTTGAAGAGGAGTAGCATTTAGTATGTGGAAGTTAGTAAAAGCAAGTAGGTGAGAAATTGTGGGGCACAGCAACTGGGACCTTTTATGTAGTAGGTGGGTGGTGTGAAGAGGAAAAATAATTGAAGGCTGGGGTCAGATTGTGGAGTAGGGGAGTGTATCACCAATTGCATCCAGAGCCAGAGTTCTTTTCCTTTAGCCGGTTTACAGTCAGTACGTTTGAGGGCCACATCCTTGTCGTTGGAACTGATTTTGTTTACTTGTTCTATTCTAGTTTGGAGGCAAACTGGTTACCTTTGCGAGTGTCAGAACACAGCCTCAGCAGGGAGCTGAGCAGCAGCTGCAGCAGCACCACGTGCGCATCAGTCAGGTCGTAACAGAAGAGGAATTCCTTAGCCGGTCAGCCCAACTTCAGCAGGTCGTGCAGTCACAAGGATTTGTCAGTTATTGTCAGAAGAAGATTGATGCTTCTCAGACTGAGTTTGAGAAAAATGTGTGGTCCTTTTTGAAGGTAAAGTTGGTGTTAAGCAATTTTATTTCATTATCTGCAAATTCACCTATTTCCATCATATTCTAAATCTGTCTTCCTGTTGAAGAAACAATCGAGAGAATGTGATTTGGGGATCTCCTGATGAAATTAAACCATATGGAGAGTACATGACCTAACACTTTATGTCAAGAGTTCTTCCTTCTCTGCTGTGAAAAGCCTAATATGAAATACTTTTTTAATAAGTAAAAAATAATATAATAGCTAATTTTAAGTGAGAGAGACATAACATTCAACAGACCTATTTTAAAATTAGAACATAGAGCTTAGTATAATAAAAACACAGAGTATTTAATTTTTGTAGTAGGTCTAATTAAGGAAAATGGGGAAAGAGGGAAAAGGTATAGGGGAGAGAGGTTGGAGGCATTTCTCATTCCTTTTACTGAGTTGCATTTATGACAGTAGAATAATAGAATTTTCCGGTTTGTCATTTTGTCTCCATGGGAATATCTATTTCTCAATTCTGTTTTCCAAAGAAAAGAAATCTTGAATGCAATCAGGTTAAATTTATTTTTATATTTTGTGAGTAAGTCTTAGTTTTAAGAAAGAGTTTTAGGACATCACATGTTTCACATAATGTGAGTTTTGCACTCATGTAACCTTTGGACATGACTTTGTTTTTACAAAAATTAGTTTAAATGTAAGTTTTATTCAACCTGGGTAATTAATTACTAGTAGGCTTACTATTTTAAAAAATAACTTCTTTAGAAAAACTTCTTTGGATTCTCTTATAAACAACCTTTTGGTTGATATAGTAAACTTTAGGTAATTTTAATAATTCTGCTTGGAATTTGAGCAGTTAATTAAAAATTAGGCCTTTAAATGCAATTCTTTGTTTCAAGAATATGTCTTCTTTTAAAGGTAAACTTTGAGGATGATTCTCGTGGAAAATACCTTGAACTTCTAGGATATAGAAAAGAAGACCTAGGAAAGAAGGTAAACTTTTGGAAAAGTTTAAAGGCTATGCTTACACAAATAAAATATTTATGTAGCAGAGGTGTTTTTATTTTTTAAAAAGTTCAACACAGATTGTTTCAAATCATTCAGTAAACATTTAATAAGAATTTATGCTTGGTTGCCAAAGTTTTTCATACACGTTGTTAAAGGTGAAACTCCTCATTGTACCTGAATTTAGAAGCTGCTAGAACCACCTTTAATTCAAACTCGATTTAAAGAGCTGTGTCAGGGAGAATTGGGCCTTGAAAGAAAAGAGGCTGTGAACCTCAAACACTGGAATGACATTTAGTTTTTTAAGAGGAGGTGTAGCCAGCGGCCCTGGAGGAAAGAGAGGGGGGAAACTTAAGAGATCACCCTGCATTCACTACAGCTTAAGTGATGAAAAAGAGGGTACTGTTTTGCACCCCCGCTGTTTATGCCTTCAGCCCACAATTCCCAAACTGTTTATTAAGTTGGTCCAGCTCACAAGTAACTAGTAAATATTTTGGAACAAGGGTGTTTTATTCTACTAAACCTGAATAAACAAAAAGCCCAAGTTATTTGCTTAACATTTTAATGTAAAAAAAAAAAAAGATTACTTTTTAAAAAAGGAGGTTATATTCCAGTTTTATAGTTTTCTTCTCAGAGCGGCTTAATAATTATTCCACAGTGTTGACATAAACAACAGTTAAAACACTCTGACTTTGGAAACCTTGAAGGATATATTTAGAATTCTTTGTATAATTTGTATTAACCCTTTGTCATTCTTTGAAAATGACTGAAGTCTTCTATAGCATTGCAGAATTATCGCATATGCGGAACAGGTTGAATACTGTGCACTCTGGGCAGTCAGTGCTGAGCACATTGAAGATTAGTCCCCTTTAATGTCAGATAGACCTGAGCTCACATCACAGCTCCGCTGCTTACTGGTCATGTGTCTTTCCTCACTCCTTTAGATTTTTTATATTTAACTTTATTATTAGTCTAAACTTCTTGATGCTATAACTTGGTTTGCAAGAGATTAATATGAAAGTTTTACTGCAAACCTGTTAGCAAAAAATGAGGAAATAAAATTTGATTGTCAAAATACATCTAGTAACAGTTCTTTCCATAGTAAGTCTCTGAAGAAATATTTTTTTAAATTATAGTTATTTTATTTAAAACAAAGTAGACGAAAACATGCTTGTTTTGAGGTTAGTTTTACAATTTGAATAGCAGAGTAAGATGACGTGTGAGCAATAAAATAGATCCATGTAACTGAAACTAGCACCATTGAGAATCAGTTCTGCAAAAATTTTATTCTTTTCTTAAACATGCTACCCCTGATCTGAATTTTGGATTTTTGCCAATGACAATGGCGTAAGAGGTGAACATTTGCTATATGCCTTGAAATAGAATTCCATTTGGTAGCTGAGTTGTTGTCTTTATTTCAGATTGCTTCGGCCTTGAACAAAGTGGATGGACCTGATGTGGTAAGAGAAGGCCTTTAAAAATAGCTACCTTCTAAAATTTTGGTTTAGGTCATAAAGAAGAAAATATAATTTAGGAAATTTGTTTTATTGCTTTACAGTTTAAAAACAAATGCTTATTGTAGGCATTTTAATACATGAATAATTCTCTTTAAAATAGCATAAGTTATAGCTAGTAGAGCTAGCTATAGCTAGTAGAAATTCCTATGTTTGAATTTCACAACAGAGGCAAAATGAAATCAGTGACTGCTCAGATACTTAACGTTAAGCTCTTTGTTGCTGAGGGACGTTTGGCAGGAAAGAAGTGTTAGGTCTTAGCAGTAATGGCTCCCTGCTTTTCCTCTAATGTTGTTCCTCAAATAAATTTACTTAGTGTTGCTTCTTATGATTAAACTAGCTCTGAATGTTGTTGGTTGGGTCTTTTGTCTTCCTTGTTCACTAATAACCTTTTAATGCTACATTCTTCACTTTCCTCTGTCATTGTTTTGTGTACCAAAGGCTCTTAAAGACTCTGACCAAGTAGCACAGAGTGATGGGGAGGAGAGCCCTGCTGCTGAAGAGCAGCTCTTGGGAGAGGTACTTATTTTTCTCATTTTTAAGTACATTGGGAAAATATGTGATATTTGTTCATCTCACATTGAAATATGGAAAATTTTCTTGACTACTTGTTCCAAAATAAAGCTGGAGTTTTCTTAGAGATGTTTAAGGTAGAAGTCTGTTTACTAATTTGATAGAAGTATCATCTCTAAAATTTTTAGTTCTCTGACCTAGCTTCTGGATTATATGGTTTAAAATTAACAGCTGATGTGAGATTGACTTAGTTTGGTCAGATGCATATCAAGATGTCAAATTGAAAAGATACTTTATTCAGAAATCCACATTGCATTGCATGTAAAGGTAATGTTTTTTCTTGACACATTAATATTTACAACTCACTATCAGTGGCATAAGCTTCTGAATTAATCTTGAACTTTGAGTCCAAGTAAAGAATATTTCACTAAATAATCTGATCATCCTGATTCACTATAAATGCATCCTGAGTTGTAGTGACAATTTTTATAACTAGGTAAAAAGAGTCCTTGAAAACAGAGTTGTATCATTAATTTTTTTCCTTTTAATTTTCTGAGTTTTTTTAAGCCACTAATATATAATTCTATAATTTACTTTTCTTGCTTTCTAATTATATTTCATCTTAGAAAATTAATCAACAAGTTCTTGTTTCTCATCTCATATTTGACTTTTTCATTGTTCTTTGTGATATGGGGATATTCTGATTATATAAAGTTTCTTACAACCTTTTACTAAGTTATAATTCCTCAGTAAACAGACTATTACAAGATGATTATTAAAAAATACTTTCCTTAGAAGTGGATCTTCTAACATTTATTTAACTCAGGAATACAGGATATGGGTAAAATCTTGCTGAAAATTTGAACTAATTTTGGGAATACATAGAATTGTAGGATACATTAAAGAAACGTACTTTCATTTATATACAACTGGACTAACTATGTATTATCAAAGAGAGGGCCATTTGTAAATACACTCGTGAATTAATAGGTAAATATATATTTAACAAAACAGTAGTCATCAATGTGTGCTTTCAGAATATTTGAAAAAATGTTGTTTAAGGTGGTAATATCTTCCCCTTTATCTTGATGATGCTATTATTATGTAAAATAAAACATAGTAGCTTACACACTAAAGATAACCAGCACATAATAAGTTGTGCATTTTTTCACTTTATGTATATTTCAGAAGTCCATATATAAAAGTTTATTAGTTGCTTTTTGAAAGCAAATTTGAAAAATTGTTAAAAGATTTTTTTGATAAGTTTGTTAGTGAATATAATCAGATCAGTATCTGATTTATTCCTCAGTATGAATAACAAGTTTTACAATTTTTTTTTTTTTTTTTTTTTTTTTTTTTGCGGTACGTGGGCCTCTCACTGTTGTGGCCTCTCCTGTTGCGGAGCACAGGCTCCGGACGTGTAGGCTCAGTGACCATGGCTCACGGGTCCAGCCGCTCCGCAGCATGTGGGACCTTCCCAGACCGGGGCACGAACCCGTGTCCCCTGCATCGGCAGGCAGACTCTCAACCACTGCGCCACCAAGGAAGCCCAGTTTTACAATTTTTTAATTTCAGTTTTTAAATTCTAAAATGCTTCTCTTTTGTTGGGGAGAGAATTAAGGTTATAGTTATTCTCCTGTAATAGTATTAACTAATTAAGCATTATTAACAGATGATGCTCTACTGTGCTCTACACTAAAATTATCCAATTCAAAAATGCTCCTGACTTTGAATTCTAGGCACTAACATTGAGATGTATAGGTAACACGAGCACAGAAGATAGATATTTTATCTCATGTGAGACAGATGTGTTTTTTCTTTTAATTTCTCTATAATCTCTGACACATTTTATTTTTTGTCGTCTTTTGAATTTTTATGCATAGAAGAGAAAGCATTTAAAGTATTTGCCAGCAGTATGCCTCCATTATATTTCTTTTCTTCTAAAGAAAGAAAATATTGAATTTATTTTTACTCAGTCTTACAAGTAGTTTCAGAAATTTGTAACAGAACTGTATATATTTTTACCAGACCAACCTGCTGTTCCAGGTGTGACTAATTTAAGAGAACACAAAATCTCTAATTGAATTTTAGTATATTTATAAATAAACTGTTTATATTGCATTTATATAAGGACGCCAGGTGGTTTTCTTTTTTTCACGACTGAGTCAGTTAAAACCGAAAGACTCTTATAACTATACCTATTAGACAGAATTTTTAGATGTGTTGAAACAAGATGTGTTGAAACCTTAAAACAAGGTTGTTTTAAGATCTGAATTAGAAAAATGTAAAAAAAGATCTAAATATAGTATAATTTAAAACATCTTGTGGGACTTCCCACAAGTGGGAAGTGGCTAAGACTTTGTGCTCCCAATGCAGGGGGCCTGGGTTCAATCTCTGGTCAGGGAACTAGATCCCACATGCTGCAACTAAGAGTTCGCATGCCTCAACTAAAGATCCCTAACGCAGTAATGAAGATCCTGTGAGCCGCAACTAAGACCTGGTGCAGCCAAATAAATAAATAAATATTTAAAAATAAATAAATAAAACATTTTGTGTGTTTCAAGCTACTGTTAGTTGAGGTATCTAAGAAAACAAAAATTCTTCAGCTTCAGTATCTTCTGAGCTCCCAATATGGATATGTACACTTAAGTTTGTTTAACGTTATTTCTGAGGACTTTGGATTTTATTTATGATTGTATAATGAGAGTTAATACTTAAGGAAATCATAGTTCTTAGTTTAAACTTGGATCTGAGAAATTTTCTGGGATAACTTGGCATGTCATCTAGTCAGTAAGTGAATAATCATATTTAAATTTTGTTTTGCTGGTAATTTATTCCAGTTTCATCTGGCTAAATTGCTGCCCTTTTCATCTCCTTAGCGCATTAAAGAGGAAAAACAAGAATCTGAATTTCTACCATCAGCTGGAGGAACATTTAACATCTCCATCAGTGGGGGTAAGAATCTGTTGGTTTTGATTTCTAATTTCTTTTAACCATTTGAAAGCAAATAGTCCCTGAGTTTAAGTTAGAAACATTTTGTCACAGGTGGTAGAGGGTTGAAAAGAACTCAGTTATCATTTAGTACATGTAATCACTACCTTAAAAATGATGGTATGATCTGAAACCTATGTGATAGAAACTGTAAATGATCTTTATTATTACATTTTAGGCAATCTGGAAAATATGTTATTTTACCTGATTTTACTTATATGTATCTCAGTATATTTCCATAGATATCAACAGTTTGTGTTAGAAATTAATCCACCAGTAATATTCAGAAATCAGCATTGTGTTCTCCATTGTGCGTGTATGTAAAAATTCATAGGTGTAGTGTTTTTTTCTTGTAACAAAAAACTTTAACTTGGGTGTGTTATTTCTTTATTGCAGATATTGATGGTTTAATTACTCAGGCTTTGCTGACGGGTAACTTTGAGAGTGCTGTTGACCTTTGTTTACATGATAACCGCATGGCTGATGCCATTATATTGGCCATAGCAGGTGGACAAGAACTCTTGGCTCGAACCCAGAAAAAGTACTTTGCAAAATCCCAAAGCAAAATTACCAGGGTATGTTATTTTAAAAATAAACAAACAGCAGCATTTGTTTATAAAAGCAAAGCACTCTTATTATAGATAATTGAGATTCAGATAACAGTAAAGAACAAAAAAACCCATCCATAATTCCTTGACCCAGAAATAGTCATTGTTGATAGCTTGGCATGATTATCCCAGTTTTTGTTGTTTACATATATAATATTTTAAATGAAATATTTTTATTGTAGAAAAGTTAGAACATAGAAAATGTTAAAGATAATAATTTTAATACCCCCTAATTCTTCCATCAGATTGGTACATATCCTTTTGTATCTCTTTCTATGTATTTGTAGAATTTTTAAAAACAATCAATTATACAGGTATATATGTGTGTGGTTTTATGTATAAATATTGTCACTTACATTGTAATCATTTTCCTGTATCATTTAAAGATTCTTACAAAAATTTTTAAATTGCTCTATAATATTCTATAGTAGGGATTTATTATTTCTCTTATTTGGGGATGTTTAGGTAGTTTCTAATATTTTCCTAATGTAGTTGAGATAGCAGTAAACATCCTTGTTGTGCCTAAAGATTTGTGTGAATTTCTAATTGTTTAATGAGGCTGTAGTCCTAGGAATGGAATTTCTGGTGCAGAGGGTCTGTACATTTTTAAGCCCCTGCTTGATGATATTAAATTTCTTTCCATGAAAGTTGTCCCAGTGTTCAGTCCCAGCAGCTTTGGTTGCTGTCGGTGTCCCCAGCCTTGTCTTGTGTCACTCCCTCCCCTGTTATCTTTTAGCCACACTGGCTGCCTTTCAGTTCCTTACACACTCCACGTGCCTTTCTCTCCCAGGACTTTGCCCTTAGTGTTCCATTGGTCGGCAGTGTTTTTTCCTTCTCGATGAAATTAATTCTGACTTCATATCTTAAATGTCTATATGCTCAGAAAGCTTTTCCTGATCCATCAGACTAAAAGGCATGTCCTCCTGTTAAATGTTTTGGTAACACCCTATAGTTCTCCTTCTCAGCATTTTATAAAACATGTTAGTGTGATTTTCTTGTTGTTGAGGAAAATATCTTTTATGTCAGTTGGTTTAAGGATATACTTCGCTTTGCTGCTACTTTATTTTTCATGAAATACTGTGAGTAGTAGTTTTGAAAGATTGATTGATTAGCCAGAGTTAATTTTTATCAATATACCAAAAGCTTTTAATTCTCCTTTTGTTTTCCTTTCCTAAGCTAATTACTGCAGTAGTGATGAAGAACTGGAAAGAGATTGTCGAGTCTTGTGATCTTAAAAATTGGAGAGAGGCTTTAGCTGCAGTATTGACTTATGCTAAACCAGATGAATTTTCTGCCCTTTGTGGTAAGAAAATGAGCTTTATATTTATATTATGTATATGGCGTGGTATATTGTAAATAAAATTAATGGCAGATTTTATTTAGAAATTTTTGTAAACCTACTAATAACGGATAAGAAAACGAAGCTCTCATTTGAATGCTTTTCTCAGTTATTATTAACTGCGTTGCTTCTCCATACCTACTAGTCATTTTTTAAAATAATATTATTTAATGATATTGGTTTCAGACAGACCAAACTGAGACTCTTGCTTCTGCCACTAACTAGCTATATGACGTAGGAAAAATTAATTTCTAAGTCTTAGTCTTTTCATATGTAAAATGGCACATAATCAGCTCTCACTTAATAAATGTTAGCTTGATAAAATTAATAATTATAACATTTGAGTAGAAATTACCATTAAAGGCCATGACTGAACTGATGACTAAGGAATAGTATTCATTATGTACAAGAACAGAAGCTTTAGGCGGCTAGTATAAAAATGAACAACCTTGAAAATTTTATGAGAATGTAAAACTTACAAGATATTAACTTTCTATCATAAATAATTTAGAGTAGTCTAGCTATCATTGATGTTTATTCCAAATGTGCCATATTTTAGTCCACTGCTTACAAAAGCACCAGACATGATGAAATGCAGTTAAATGTTCATTAGGATTTTTCTGTTCAAATATTTTTCCCACTTTTAATTTTTTTCTAATATAATAAATATAAACCCATTCTACAGCTAGGTATAGAATCTTGTGAAATTGTTTATTATATAAAATTTGTCACTCATTTTCCACTCATTTAACAAATAAATATTTACTGAACATTTACATGACAGTGATTTTATTTCTGCCTGCTACTCATTGGTTATGAAGTTTGATCCATACCTCTGAAAATATTATTGGGCTGCTCATGACCTCATACACAGATTGCCTTGTATATAATCTTATTTGTTTTCCTCTTGATCTATAGATCTTTTGGGAACCAGGCTTGAAAGTGAAGGTGATAGCCTCCTGCAGACTCAGGCATGTCTCTGCTATATTTGTGCAGGGAATGTAGAGAAACTAGTTGCATGTTGGACTAAAGCTCAAGATGGAAGCAATCCTTTGTCCCTTCAGGTTAGTATCTTTGAAACAAAAGGTGCTTCCTTTCTAGTACTGTCTTTCACCCTATTTATATTCTAGAGATTGATTTGTTCCAGAAGTTCATTGCTTTCACCCTACTTAATTATGTTTTAGAATCTCTTTTGCTGGATAATTATGTGTATTTATTGCTATGTTTGGAGAGGCAGAGTTTGAGATGATGGGATGGTAAAATGGGAATGCAACTGTTTGTGAGAACCAAGTTGTGATATGGTAGTTACTGAGGGAAGTAGGTGGCAAGAGCATGAAAACAGCCATAGAGTTTACCTCTTTTCCTCCTGCTCCTTTCTCTGCCTCCAGTGATCCGGTGTGCCTTGGGCAAAGAAACGGTGTGAGGTAAGGAATGGGAGGGGTCCCCAGTACCAATGGGCAGTCTTCATGGTTCGGGGAAAATGAAAGTAAGAGGTAAATGGGATCCCGTGCAGCACTAAATACATGGGCAAGAGAGGAAGTGAAAAATGTGGGGACTATTCTCTGGCGCTGAGTAACTATATATTTAGATTTTTTTTTTCCTAAGCAGTTAGTCAGCAGTCTCAAGAAATTTCAGTCTAATGTTTCTTTTTGCCTCTGCAGAGAGATTTTCTCAGTATGGTTGTTGCTTTAAAGATCACTATTGAAACCAAAAGTCTTGTAGGAATCAAGGTTTTTCCTTCTAAGTGCTTCTGAGAGAAAACACACTTGTTTTCACACTTCTGGATCGGTGTACTTATGAAGGGCAGATGGGATACTCTTGTACTTTATACCTGAAGCATAGCTCTCTAGTGTTGAAAGAATAGGTATTGAAGAGCATTATGAGAAACTTCGGGTTGAAATACTAAGCCTGTTTGGAGGCTTAGTAGTACTATTTTTATAGTATACATAGTATAACAGTATAATATTTCCTTTTATATATTCTGGTAACCCTGTTTCTGCCTTCAGACATCAGCCTGTCACTTTCACTTTGGATATTTGCCTGTTTTAGCTCAGGAGACAAGTCTCTGGCAATTTAAGGATGTTTGGGAGAAGATGGTAACCTATTCCTTAACCATGAGTAGGAGACCTTCCTCCTCGCTTTTTCAGTTACCTAGATGGTGGTCAGCTCTTGCAGACCTTCTTAATATTGGTGATAATAGGTACCGTACTTTTGGTAGGCTTTGGAAATCTTAGTAACTCCTTCTCTTTTCCTGCTTCCTCTCAGTATACATCTTGGTATCATTGTCTGTTTCTCCTTCACTCTCCTTTCTTTTTCTCATTTAGGATCTGATTGAGAAAGTTGTCATCCTGCGAAAAGCTGTACAACTCACCCAAGCCATGGACACTAATACTGTAGGAGTTCTTTTGGCTGAGAAGATGAGTCAGTATGCCAATTTGTTGGCAGCCCAGGGCAGTATTGCTGCAGCCCTGGCTTTTCTTCCTGATAACACCAACCAGGTAATTAGAACTGGCCATTTTTCTTCTTTGAATATATGAGTAAGGTGAGTTCAGTAGATAGCACTCAGTATGAAACATAAATGTACTAGTGGGTGGAATGATTTGGAGCAGTTGAATTTCTGTCACGTAATAGGTGAATATTATTGACACGTCTTCAAGGGTAATTTCGGGTGTATTCAAGGCAGAGAAAACTACATCATATTCCTAATTTAGTGTCCTTATTTGGTGTGCAGTAAAACTTGGGCTTTTTCATGATACTTGTTTCAATTCAATAAGTGACTGAATATGTAGTGATGAATAGGATTGCCAAGATCCTTTCCCTGAGGGAGTTTCCAAACTCAAAATGATAACAAGTATACATGGGATTCCAAAGTGATAAGGACAATGATAGAGGTAGTGGGAGCACAGAAGAGGGAAATCTAAACCCAATAGTGCAGCATGGGTGGAAGCTGGGGTGGGGAGTGAGGCAGATTTTTCACAAGTAGGATATTTCTGCATTGTGTATCTGCTAGAGCTTAATTCGGAGGCTTTTCTTATTTCTGTACTTTTTGTTCTAAACTTTATTCTGTTTTTGACGAAATTTTTTAGTTAATTGTTTTCAGTATTTTGTCTGTTCTAGGGAATTGTCAGTAAATTTCACTGAGTAATTTCATTGAGTAAAAATACTTTTATCTGTGTTCCAGGACTGTGGAGGTATGACTCTCTAGTTGGTTTTGTATACACTTATATGTAGGATCCAGCTCATGTCTTTCCGAATTGTTAGTGAGAATATTAAGTAGAATAGAAACAAAGTCTTTATCTTTATAATGACTTTGGTATAATAGTTTTATAGGATTTTTTACTTAATAAGGTCTTATTATTATATTGAAGTATAAGACCCTTTATCTTAAGACTAACTTACTCTAAGACCTTTAGACCTTCTGGCCTGAGAATTAAACTCTTTATTTTTAATACTGTTTATAATCACATACATTTTCTATACATTATTCTTCATGCTTTTCTTTGGACTTTTAAAGAACAGTCTTTATGCAAAACTTGTAATTTTGACGTTACTTCCACCTATATATCTCAGTATACCCTTAGTATTTTCTGGGGAATATTTCCTGAGACTTTGTAATATCATTATAGTATATAGTTCCCCTCCATAAAAGGCAGGTTTACCTAAGTATACCTACAAAATTTAAATGGTGTGTTTAAACCTTTAATGAATTTATAGAAATGTATAATTTTTCTAGATATTAAATGAACTCTTGCTGAAACATTTTAACACATTGCTTTTTTGTTGTTGTTTGGTAATAACTAGAACATGTATGTGGTAAACTCATACTTACTATAGATCTATATAATTATAGATCTGTGTGAGCTACCCTGAGTTTGACATCTTAACTCTTTTATTTCAAGCATCTCTTTTTTTTAATTAATTTTCATGTCTTTCATAGATCACCATTTTCTTCCATCACCATCTTTAGCAGTTGATTCTCTTTTGGAGCCTTTTTTCCCTGCAGAGAAACAAAGTTGTATTTTTTCAGCTGCTTTTGTGATTTGTGAGCATTACTCAACTGCAAGAGAAACAGCAAAAGAGCAGTGATGATAAGTGACATTGATCTTGCATACTACCATGTGGTAGGCATAATTCAAATCCCTGCCTCAGTTAAATTACAAGTTACACTGTATATAATGGACCTTTGGTGTCAGTCTTGAGTATTAGAAACCATGATGTCAGACCCTAATGTGCCAGGGTTTATTGTATAATATCCAGCATATGAACAAAAATCATATGAATGATCAAGCTTACTTTAAGAAGATCAACATGCTGTCATATATAGTTGGGTGAACTCTTAACAATTTGCTTTGCTTTCTTCCATTGCTTCTTATAGCCAAATATTGTGCAGCTTCGTGACAGACTTTGTAGAGCACAAGGAAATCCAGCAGGACAACAGGAGTCACCTAAAATTCCTTATGAGAGGCAGCAGCTGCCCAAGGGCAGGCCTGGACCAGTTGCTGGCCACACACAGATGCCAAGAGTTCCAGCTCAACAATATTATCCCCATGTGAGTGATATGGTCCAGATTAAGTAGGAACATTTATATATTTCAAATTGGTGGTTTTAGTTTCTTGAGTAAGAGACCAGTGATAAAACTAGACAATGTATTATTTTAATGGTTATAGTTTTTCTGATCTTGAAAATAGCACTTATGATGTTTTTAAAAATTATCCCTTTGATCTAGTCAAATAATTTACAAACTAGGTAAAATTAATTTAAGCTCTCTGGGGAGATTTCTTCTTATTTCTCCATCACTCAAACTTAAATTACACATGTACATCTGTTCTTGAAATTTTTACAATTTGATTCATCTAACAAACTGTGAGTAAAGTAGTGGGAACAATTTTGTGGGTAATTTGGTCAATTTTTTTAAACGTTTTTAGAAAATAGTCTCTTTTTAAGTATTATTTTCTGAGTCATTAGTGTGGTTTTACTATGTCTTCTGTATCAGCACAGTAAAGAGTATCCAGAATACAAACATTTTTTTGGACAACTTTATATTAGAGAAAAGTGAGTGACCAAAGGTATATGAAGTTGTAGGTCATGGGGAATGTAAAGATGATTAAATAATTTTTATTAATTAATTTATTTATTAAATTAAAATTGCCAAATGGTTAGTGGCATAAAATGTGACCTCTTATTGTCTTTTACTATTTCATGTAGAAACTTATATTTCCAGACCAGCAGATAACCTTCATGTTCTTAAATAAAAAGTATATTTTCGTAAGTAGTAAATGGTCTTGATCGATAACAAAGTTAGTAGGTACTCTGCCCATTTTATTTATTTATTTATTTTTGAGATGAAACCACCTCGATGGCAGTCTCTCTTATTTATTTATTTATTTATTTATTCATTCATTTATTTTTGGCTGCGTTGGGTCTTTGCTGCTGCGTGCAGGCTCTCTCCAGCTGTGGCGAGCGGGGGCCATTCCTCGCTGTGGTGCCTGGGCTTCTCACTGTGGTGGCCTCTCCCAACGCGGAGCAGGGGCTCCAGGCACGCGGGCTCAGCAGCCGTGGCACCCAGGCTCAGCCACTCCGCGGCACACGGGATCCTTCTGGACCAGGGCTTGAACCCGTGTCCCCTGCACTGGCAGGCGGGTTCCCAACCACTGCACCACCAGAGAAGTCCCTCTGCCCATTTTAAAATAGAACAAATTGCTGATAGAATTCATGGGGTCATTTTTACATTTTGTAGCAAAAGTAATCATAAAACCATGAAAAACTAAATTAAAAAAAATTCATGCTCTTTTGTCTATTATGCTTTTGATTGCTACTTAATCAGGATAGATTACATTTGAATATAATTATAACTGTACTACTCTCTGTTTTATTTTTTGGTTCATTTGACAAATATGAATTTAAGGGCCTGTCTTTATTCTCCCTGTTGAGGGTATATTGGTAAACAAAACTAAATTCCCCACTCTTGTTGCTAGACTTAGGAAGTGTATGACATGGATAGGGCAAATCAGGTGATGGCTGGGAAACTGAGAGGTGGAGAAGTCTAGCGACTAACCAGAGTTTTAAGACATAGAGCTTGAATTTGTCAGCATGGCTAGTTAATGGTTAACAGGATTGGAACTCCTAAACTAAGCACCTTGAGCTTGACCTCACTGTGTCAGAGCACTGAAGTAAGGCATTCTCTACATTGGGAGAAGAGAATATTTACTCCTTATGTCCTTGGGTTTAATCTATCTTTCTGGGAAAATGTAAAAACCTTGAAAGACTTTTATTATACTGTGACTTAGCAGTCTCATACTTTAAGAAAAGGAAAACAAATTCAGTCATAAATTACACAGTGATTTTTCTTGATTAAAGCTTATGATATGTTGAATGAGGACAGTGGCTTGTGGTTTTAAAGACATGCTTATAGGCAGGAGTAAAGGGATTTCTGAAAGGGAAGCCAACTGAGTAGGAGTTCTCCTCCTACTACAACAGCACATCTTTGCTATTAATTGTTTATATGATAGAGTTTCTTCTACAAAGATTTACTTGACAAAAAATATTCTGATGGCTTAAAAACATTTTTTTTGAAAACCTCTGGACTCCAGGGTAAGCAACATGGTGTAGTGTAGCAAACACTGGCCTGGGAATCAGGAGACCTAGAATCCGTCCTAGCTCCATCATCAACAAGTTGTATGGACTTCAGCCAGCCCCTTCATTTCTCTGGGCCTTGGTTTTCTCAATGGTAAAGGGTGGGGATTAGATTGGATGATCTTTAATATGCTCTGATTGTATGATTCTAAGCCTCATATGGAACTAACATAATTTTTGTGGCTCTAATGAAATCCGGAAAAGGGAGCTTATAGCAATATGTTTACGGATCTAATAGTAGCATGAATACAATTAGTGCTTCAAAAATCACTTTTTTACTCAATTACCTTTTATTTTTTTTCCAGAATGTCTTCTTTCCTTCCCTACTTACAGAACTTACCTTTTCCCACTTACTCTTGACACTTGAACGGCATTGTTCTTTCTGCTTTGATTTAGTTTTCATACTGATTTTTCTACTACCTCCCTTCCCCTGTTCTGTTATGAAAGGTGTTTTTTTCTTTTGGAATCCCAGCTACCTTGAAAGCAATTGCCTGGCTAATGTGTGCTATCTTGCTGTTCTTATTTTTTGCTTTGCATCTGGCTATTAATGCCTGTTGGGTTTTTTTTTTCTTCTTTTAACATTTTCATGTTTTATGTTCTGTGATTGGTATTTCTTTGTTCAATTCAGGTTAGAATTGCCCCCACTGTCACTACCTGGAGTAACAAAACTCCTACCGCCCTTCCCAGCCATCCACCTGCAGCCTCTCCCTCTGATACACAGGTATATCCTTCATTATTCCTCTTTGAGCAGAATTCTGCTCACCTAAATATATAGTTATATATTCTCTACCCACCTCCCTTAAGTTCCCCTCCCCCCATCTGTCTATCTGCTTATTGCATTTTAGTGCCTTTAGGATGCAAGAAGCAGTTTTTAGCACAATTAATTTATTTTCTTATCACTCTCCTCTTCTTTTGCAGTTCTAAATTGACTTGAACTAGAAAAACATCAACCAAGGTTCTATCAATGGTTTAAATCTGATTTCACTGAATATTTTTTCCTTTCTTCTTCTTCTTCCTCCTCCTCTTCTTCTTTTTTTTTTTAGCATCGTAGAGAAGATAATATCTCCTTGTAGCATTTATACTTAATATTTTCGAAGCATTAGTCGTGGATGGACTTCAGTAGAGATGGAAAATCCTAGTGACTTACTATAAATATCATAGATCCTATTTTATGAGGCTGTTAGCATCTCTTGCCATTCATTGTTATTATTACTTTGGACCTGTCTAATCTTTAAATCACACAAAATGTGTTGCTCAGAAAATGTGTCTTGAAGAAGATAGTATGCACAAAATGCAATTTTTTTACACAAAGTTTTTTTTTTTTAATTACATTTCAAAGATTATAAATCCATCTGGTAAGATTCTTGGTTCCAAATGTAATCCTCCTTTCTACCATATTCTCATTTCCTAGGGAGAAAATCCTCCACCTCCAGGCTTCATAATGCATGGGAATGTTAATCCAAATGTTGCCACAGCTCAGCTTCCCACATCTCCTGGTCATATGCACACCCAGGTACCACCTTATCCACAGCCACAGCGTAAGTAGTGTGACCCTGAAGTCCTGTCACAGCAGCATGTCTTGTCTTATCTAGTGTAGTAACTGTTTACTTTGAAGCTCCAAAGCCATGATCAAATCAGTTTTAACAAGTAAAGAAAGAACCATTCTGTGTAGGACTTGAGTCCTTGCTATAGCAAAGCATGGTTTCCCTGGGAGGCATCCTGAATCAACATGCTAGGAAACAGCTCCTGTGTCAGTCCATTCAGAACAGTTGGCTCTTATTCCTGAGCCTGTTAAAGTGAGTCAATTGTCCCATGATTTTGGTATAAAAAAATAGAATTTTAGAAATTATTTAGTACATATTCTTTTCCTTTAGGCAAGATGATGCAAATCATTTTTGGAAAATTGGTTCCAAGGGGCATTTGTTGTCGTCTTCCATTTATTTAATTTTTTTAGGAAACAGACTATTTTTTAGAGCAGTTTTAGGCTCACAGCAAAGTTGAGTGGAAAGTACAGGAAGTCTCGGTATACCTCCTGTCTCCGTGCACAGCCTCCCCACCACAGACATCGTGCACCACGGTGGTCTGTCTGTTACAGTCAGTGAGCCTACACTGACTCAGCATTTTTGCTTGGAGTAGTTTATCTTAGGGTTCCCTCTTGGTGTCAGACACTCTGTGAATTTTGACAAATGTATAATAATGACCTTTCCCCTATTGGCTTTCATTTTTTTTTAAGAAACTACACTTGCAAAGTAAAACATCACCTCTATTTTAAAATTTAAAACAAGCAAAAATGCAGACCTCAGAGTGGACAATTATATGACTGAACAACTACTGTAAAACACGAGGATGTTACCTAGCAAGATCTAATCTTAACGAGCGTGTTCTGTGCTCCTAAGATGTGTGTTCTTACTTAACATGAGTACAAATTTGATACAGCTTTTCACTCAGTGCTCAGTGTGAAAGTGCTGTCTTCAGAGTAGGATGAGCACAGTTCTGTTAGATTCCCTCTGCAGAGGTTCATATTCTACCCATGGTCACACAAAAGGTAATGGTATCTGGGTTCAGGTCTTTGCATTAAAACATTAGTTGGCTGTCTGATTGCTTATTAACCAACTTTGTACAGTGTAAGAAATATAATAATTGTCTTGTCAGGGATCATACAGAGTTGCTTATTCATCTGGAACTGTGCTCAAACCCAGAATTTGAGTAGCTGATGATTTTACTAGATGTTGGAGAAGGTATCTGATTCATAACAATAGTGCTCACCCTACAGTTGTTATGGTGGAAGAGGTCTTGAGCTGCCACCAAGCTCCCTTAACTTTTACTGTAGAGGGGACTGCTTTGGATGTGTAATTCCTGCATGGCTCCATCTGATGGCTAGTAGGTATCACTGCAGTCTTCACAGGAACAGGATGTCTCAGAAAAGGGTCAGTCTTCTGGTTCTTGGGTCTGATGACTCAAAGATTTTCATAGCCAGCAGCAGTCTGGAGATGTCAGGGTTCAAAGACTGGATCCAGTGACTTTTGGTATAGTTAGGGCATCCAGACTATTAAAAGCATAACCTGTTTTAAGTGGGTAATGTTTGGTTGTAGCTTATTATTAGAAGAATTGAAAATAATTTCCATAGAATGAGATCACTTTGGTTTTCTGTTGCTGTCTGAATAAATTAGTAACTAATTAAAATTTCTGTTTCTTCTCCTTGGTGTAGCTTATCAACCAGCCCAGCAGTATTCCTTCGGAACAGGGGGGTCAGCAGTGTATCGACCTCAGCAACCTGTTGCTCCTTCTGCTTCAAACGCTTACCCTAACACCCCGTACATATCTTCTGCTTCTTCCTATTCTGGGCAGTCTCAACTATACACAGCACAGCACCAGGCCTCTCCACCTACCTCCAGCTCCACTGCCTCTTTCCCTCCTCCTCCTTCCTCTGGAGCATCCTTCCAGCATGGCGGACCAGGAGCTCCACCGTCATCTTCAGCTTATGCGCTGGCTCCTGGAGCAACAGGTACACTGCCTGCTGCCGGCGAGCTGCCTGCATCCCAGAGAACAGGTCTGCGCTTGAAAGGGACTTGGTTTGGCTCCGTCTTTTATTTTTTCGTGATCACGTGGGTGGATGGAGGGGAATTATTTCTAACTGTAAACTGGGCAGTGTGAGGTATTGATTTAATTGTATAACAAATTCTAAAACTATTTCTAAAAGTGTGATTTTCCCATAATGAACTTTAGTTGCTAAAAGAGGAAAGCTTTAGAGCTTTAAAAGGGTAAGAGCATATAATCTGCCATTGAATTTAAAATAAGCGGTAAGAAATTAGTTGGCCAGATAAGTGGGGGTTGGAACTAGATTTAATTGACACCAGTTTCTTTGCCAGAGTAAAACGATACTCTGTGTTCTTCCTGAATTTTCAGATTTTAAGAAATGAGGCTGTACAAATTTTGTAATTATGTTTGTTTGTAAAGGTGAGCAAGGATCTCGACATGTGTATTGAAAGGAAAAAAGTGAAAGAATGCAACTCTGACAGAATCTCTAAGACAGCAGAAAGTATACAGTAGTGCAGGGATTCTCTCCATTAGGACAATTCTACCCTCACAAACATTTTGGAAATTTCTAGGCATTTTTGTTGTTGTTGGCAGTATAGTTCTGCCTGAAATTTTCTAATTAAAATCATAATTTAAAATTATTTTTATAGTAAACACACATTTTATAAATTCTTTTTATCTTTCATGTTACAATTAAAGCATTCTATTAATTTTTTATAAGGGTAATATTATCTGATTTTCATGTTAGGATTGTAAAAGGGACCTCAGAAGTATTACAAAAAGAGATCAATGAATCGGGGCAAGAACCACTAACATAGTAAAGAATTCAGACTTTGGAATCAGACTTCCTGTGTTTGTACGACAGCTTCACTCCTTTCTAGTTATGTGACCTTGAGTAAGTTACTTAACTTTAAGCCTCAGTTTCCTCATAATAATAATAGTATGTACTGATAAGCTTATGAAGAGATTGAATGCATTAGTACATTGAGAGCATTTGGGGACAGTGACTGCAAAGTTAGCTGTGATAACACATCGCTCAAAATTAGAGCTCTGTTCCTTTTTTTTTTTGTCCCTGCTTTAATGTATACTTGTTACTAAGGGTATTTGAAAATAGTTTCCTTTTCAGATTATAATTGATGGTTTTAAACTAGAGGGGCAAAACAGGAGTGAGTCTTGCTTTCTAATACTGAAGTTATTCCTGGAAGTCCAGTATATGTTGTTCTCTTTTTATCTGCTAAGTAGTAGCTTTAATAACTGAAAACACTGAACATATAATAGGATTTATTGAGGAAGTATTTTTTTTCTTGGAAGTCTTATGGATCCAGAATTATACACATATCTCCTTCTCTCTTCTTTGATATATAATATTAAAGTCCAAAGTACCAAAAATCATACACACAACATGTATCAGCCTTTACTGCACAAATAAAATTTGTATAATTTTCAATACAGATATTTCAATAGGTTGATATTTAGAGAGGAGTGTTAATTCAATTGTAGAGTTCAAAAAATTACCTTTTAAAACCTGGATGAGTGAAAGCAGTATATATTCTGAATAGTTGGGTAATAGCTTGAGTGAAAGATGGATTCAAGTAAATCCCCACATAAGAAAGTGGTACAGTGAAGTAGGAAAGTGAATTATCATTTATTGAACATACATTGGACATGTACCAGCACTGCCATATATTTTCTTTTTTCTCATAACCATGAGAAATAGGAATAATTATTTTTTTAAAAATTGCCATGAGGAAGCTTGAGTTTCCTAGGGTTATGTATAATGTTTTCATGATTGCACAGTGATAGTCTCCAAGTTGAGATACAACTGAGATACCCCAGTCTCTCAGTCTTCAGAGCCCATGTTCATTATTCTTTACCAGATAGTCTAGTCCTGATGAAAGGGGTAGAAATAGCTATCAGTGTTGGAATTACAGAAACATTTAGCATCACTATTTTAAGCATTTGTTACTTCATCATCTAAGTTAGATATTTGCATGGGTATTTTTTTCCTCCTTAAGCTAAAGGGCATTTGGCCATATAATAAAGTCTTTGCTTATGTACAAAGTAACAGTGTTCTAACCTGGCTGAGAAGCAGAGTAACTAATAGGAAGATGAAGCCATACATTTTTCAATACTCAGCATGCACTAAGCTAGCTGCTTTGTTACCTCTTGCATGTTAGTAGTCCCTGTATTTTAATTAACAGTTAGAGCTTTACCTTATTTTTATTTTTTGATTTCCTAAAAAGTTTGCTTAGGTTATACAGATAACTGTGACTAAAAGTTTTATCTTTGTCCTAATATGTCTTAGATTATTATATCATGGTTTTCTGCGGGACTTGGAAATTCCACTTATCCGGTGGATTCTTCTTGATAGACAGTAGGATTTTCAAGCCCTGTAACTATTAGTGAAACAAAAAATTATGTGCCCACTGCTCAGAGAAACTCATGTTACAATCATCAAAACATTCATTCAGTAAATTCTTAATGAGAACCTGTTCAGTCTATAATCAGAATTATTCTAGGCACAGGTAGGAAGGCAGAAAAGTACAGTACATTTCTAGTGAACAACACATAGCTTTGTTGTAAGTTGGAACATAAAATTTGTATTGGGGCCAAATTTTGGAAAACATTAAATGTCAGGGGAAGAAATTTACACTTCATACAGTAAGAAGAAAAATTCTAGTGGAGGAGTTTGAACTACTGAGAGGCATGGTCAAAGGGTACTTTAGGGAGGTTAATCCGGAGCTGGTTCTGCAAAACGGATTGTGAGCAGCATGGCAGAATCAGAGGCAAGGAAAAGAGGCTGTCTCCAAGTTCTATGTATAAAGTGCTAACAGCCTAAGTTAGCATAGTGCAACATGTTTCAGTGGTGGCAGCACAAAAAGCAGGAAGTTTTCCTAGCTCTACTGTCCAGGATAAGTAAGATACTGCTGGTATCCCCCCACCTTTTTTTTTTGTCCCTGGTTTAATGTATACTAGTTACTAAGGAAGAGCACTTTCAAATGTGAAGGCCCAAGAAGTTTACTTAGAAAAATTTTCTGATAAAATGACAAGCTCTCATGAAGCTGTTTTTGAGTAAACAGTATTGATTTCATTAAACAATGGAAAATTTAATTTGGGTCTATATATATATATATATATATATATATATATATATATATATAGTCTTGTGCTCCTTCACATAGAAGAGTCTTGAAGGGGCATAATATTGCATATTTTCGTGAAACAGTGTGCTGAAAAAAAATTTTTTTTTTAATTTTCATAAACACTCCGTAGTCAAACTATAAGTACCTGGTTTTTAACCCTTTAAACAAAGGAAAGGAGCATGATAGCCTTCCTTATTTTTCTTTGGATAAATTTGTTTTATCGCATGTCATTGGAAAATGACCTTAAGGATTCATTCTTTCTAAATTTAAATTTTTAATTTTGTGATGCCTTTTTTAAAATGTGACATGTGAGGCTAACGGGGAAGGGGGAGGTATATGATTAACAAGGATGCTGTATTCTCTCCGTCTCAAATTATCTTTTAGCCAAAAGTCTCCATACCATTGGCACTAATATTTTTCTGTGAATCCACTGAAAGTATCTTAGCCAGTGCCTAGATCCTACCGTTAGGCAAGGACACCTTGAGAAGGTTCCCAGTGAGAAGTGAGATTGAAGTAAAGATGGTAGCAACTCCACTTCTGTGTGTGAGACCAAGCGCTTCTCTCTTCCTTCCCTAAAGACCATGTGGAGGACTAATCCCTACACTAAGGTGGATAAGGGTCTCCAGAATCCAGTGACATGCCATATTCAGTTTTTAAGTTAATGTTCCCTTGATTTTTATTAATTTTTTATTGTAGGATTTTGAAAGACCTCAAATAGTATAGAGAATAAAATTAAAATTATCTGTAATTCTGCCACCCATATATAACCACTAATAATTTAGGTGTATTTATTCCCTTCATACACATATATGCACACATATATGTATGTATGCATGTATTAAAGTTCTTTTAATGTTGAATATATATAACATAAAATTTACCATTTTAATCATTTTTAAGTGACATCAAGTACATTTACATTATTGTACAATCATCACCGCTAACTAGGGAACTTTTTTGTCATCCCATACTGAAATTATGTAGCCATTAAAAACCTCCTGTTTTCCCCAACCCCTGGTAACCACCGTTTTACTTTGTTTCTATGTATGTATTCTAGGTACCTCATATAAGTAGTCATACAGTTTTTTCTTCTTGTAACTGGCTGTTTCACTGTCTTTAAGATTCATCCATATTATAGCATGTATCAGAATTTCATTTTTAAAGCTGAGTAATATTCCACTCTAAGTATGTACCACATTTTGTTTATCCATTAACCTGCACATGGGCATTTTGGCTGTCGTGAATAATGCTGCTGTGAACATGAGTATACAAATATCTATTCAAGTCCCTGGTTTCAGTTCTTTTGGGTATATACCCAGAAATGGAATTACTGGATCAAATAGTAATTCAGTGTTTAATTTTTTGAAGTGGTGGCACTATTTTACATTTTCACCAGCAATGCGTAAGGGTCCAATTTCTCCACATCCACACCAACACTTGTTGTTTTCTGTTTTTTTGTTTTTGTTTTTAATTCTCGCCATTCTAATGGGTGTGAAGATAGTAGTATCTTATTGTGTGCATGCATTTTTAAAGAATTGAGATCATAACTCGCACATACACTCATAATTTACATCTTACTACTTTCCTTAATATTACACCATGAACCATTTTTCAATGTTCTTTAAAGTTATTGTCATGTTTAAAAAGAGTAAGAAAGAGATTTATGCCCATTTTTAAGGTTTTTTGAAAAGGTAAAAAAGATTATCTTCCCTTACTAGTTTTATGAGAGAATTATGTCCAAGATTAGTCTCTGCTATGTTTTTTTAAAAATATTGACCAAGAGTATCATTTTGCACATCCGTAATGAACCCCCACAATACTGTCTCCTGTAGATATTCATGTTCTTCATTTAGTTTGCTTTACCTAGTGTTGCTATTAAAGTGTGTCTCAATAAAGTAGAGGTCAATTTAATTGTGTTTTTAAAAAGTCATATTTAAACAATTTAAAGACATAAAAGCAAAACTATTGAGGGGTTAGAATCATAGCTAAGATAAAACTGTTAAATTGATCAGAGATTTGAACAAGGATTTTTCTGGGCTGAAATAAAACATATTGCTAAATATATTGCATGGTTTGAGGTTAGGAGGGGCCAGTTAGGCATATATTTTGGTGGGAACTTTGATTATTGTACAATCGTTATTTTCAATTCAACAGGCAGCCTACCCTCAAGTTACGAGGGATAGCCAACTGGCTATATGTTCCTGTTGAAAATCTTTTTGTTTCTTATTTCATTCAGTTTTACTCGTAACTTTCAATTTAATTTGATTTCATTATAACTTTGGTGTCATTCTACCAAAGGGTCATATGAAATTGTTCCACATACTTTTTTGTGCTGCTAATAGTTGGTGAAATCAGGATACCCCCTCAGGCTTTAATATCCAAGGCTAAGATCAATGCCATGAGAGGTTAGAGGAAAAACGCGTCTCACCTTCTGCTCCCACGTTTCATAGGGCTAGAGAGGAGGCATGTTGTTGAGACTGCTCCCTGAAAAAACTGATCAAGGCCAGGGTACCTCCAGTACTTTTAGGTTTTTCACACCGTCGACTCCCCCCTGCCCCGCCCCAATACCAAAATCCAAGGATGCTCAAGTCCTTTATATAATGTGGCGTAGTATTTGCATATAACCTATGCACATATACTTTTATGTCTAGATTGCTAATAATACCCAATACAGTGTAAATGCTTGCAGCAAATTCAAGCTTTGCTTTTGGGAACTTTTTGGATTTTTTTCCTTCCTGAATGGTTTTCCCCCCCCCCCCCACCCCCTCCCCCCGGTACGTGGGCTTCTCACTGTTGTGGCCTCTCCCATTGTGGAGCACAGGCTCCAGACACGCAGGCTCAGCGGCCATGGCTCACGGATCCAGCCGCTCCGCGGCATGTGGGATCTTCCCGGACCAGGGCACGAACCCGCGTCCCCTGCATCGGCAGGCGGACTCGCAACCACTGCACCACCAGGGAAGCCCCCTGATTGTTTTTGATCCTCAGTTGGTTGCATCTGCAGATGTAGATCTTGCGGATGCACTGTATAGTGTCCCCCTCAGCCCAGAAGCTGAAGTCTGGTGCTAGAGAGTACATCAGTAGTTGCAAATCAGGTCTGTCCTCTGTCATAATGTACACACAGTGACTCCCAGGGATTTATTAACTGTAGTGCTATGAGGTCATATCTTGCATGGGGAGTTAAATTGTAAAGTCATCATTTAAGACAAAAATAAATCACTTAGAGTCAGTTATCCATGATCACCCCTTTCTTCAGTTAAGCCCTCATGAAGAAGTTGCTTGTGGTTAGAAGCCATATTGTATGAACAACATCTATCCTTAGCTCCATACAGTGAAATTTCAAACTGTGGGATTAGTTCTCCCACCTCACAGTTCCTCTGGGGCATGTGCTTCTTGAGTAGAGCTCAAACTGAATTGAACTCACTAGTTAATGCTACATTCTCTTGATTCCTCTCTCCCCAAGTGAAGATAGTTGAATTCCCCTAAGTTGTGTGTTCATATGATGTATCTACACTGCATGCTTTTGATTGGAGGCTGGACCTGGACCAATCCTGAATATCCGACAATTTTGGAATTGCTGTATTAGTTCTCAGCCTTCTTTCCTCTTGTCCACTGCCAGAGACTTCAGTTCTTTTAAGAGAAGTAGTGATTTCTGGAAGATTTGTGCTAAACAGTCTGCAAATCTGTATATTCTTATAGAAAAGACCATATGGGATGGTTACATATTTACTGGGCCTGTTCCCATTTATGCTCATACTCATGGTGTGACCCCAGAAATTAGTTCCTTCAGAATGCAGATCCTTGGGGCCTCCCAAATCCAGCAATAAAGTAGCACCTCCTTGTTAAGATTGTCTAACATGCTTATTATCTTTATCAATGTAGTGTTGAAGTCCGCACGACAATGTAGAAATCCTCCCATTTCTCTTTAAAACCCTACTACTTAAAGAGGATTTGGACCAGCAGCATTGGCATTACCTGGGAGCTGGCTGAAGCAATAGAATCTCAGGCCCTACGCTATACCTAGTGAATTAGAATCTGCATTTTTACAAGATCTTCACCTGATTTGGATTCACAGCTTTAAAAAATACTAAAATGGACATAGTTATAATATGTCAGGAAGTGCTCTCAGCCCTCCCCGCACCATGATATTACTGAGCTTCATTGATCAAATAGTAGAAAAGTCATCTGTGCAAACAATTAGGGAAATAATGTTGTTTTAAATAGGAAGGAACAAAATTTTCTCTTAAAAGAGACAGCTGGCACAGTGAGAGAAAAAAAGTGTTTAAGAGTTGATTGGATCTGACACATTTAAATGAATTAGCTTTGCCCACAAACTGATTACTCTCTTAATTAGATAGAAACCATTTCACATGACTTGATTAAAAAGTAAGTTTTATTCCCTTATAAAATTAGTTCTTTCTTGGGGTTGATGGAGGGAGGAGAAACAATTATAAAATGAGTAGAGTTTACAGTTTGCAGGGCAGAAATAGAGACACAGATGTAGAGAACGAACGTATGGACACCAAGTGGGGGAAAGTGGTGGGGTAGGGGGTGGTGGTGGTGGGATGAATTGGGAGATTGGGGTTGACATATATACACTAATATGTATAAAATGGATAGCTAATAAGAAACTGCTATATAAAAAATAAAATAAAATTCAGAAATTCAAAAAAAAGTGAGTAGAGTTTAGAATGTCTTTGATGATAGTACTGTTTAAGTCACTTTTACATTTTGTCTACAGAAAATCAGTCTATGCAAGACCAGGCATCTATGTTGGAAGGTGAATTAGTTACAAAATATATCTTTGGAAATCTTTGAATCACTGACTCTAATTAATGAGTGGATATTCACAATTATGCATGTGAACTTTAAAGCCGATAATATTCCTAAATCTGATCAAATCTTAGAACTGATTGAATTAACATAGTGACACAAATGATCTTGAATCATAAAAGTTGTCTGTTATACAGACTGAAAGACAAGGCTATACCAAGATTGTCTTAGATATAAGAAAGATTAGAAGGTGATGGGAGAGATTTGAATGATTAGTCTGTGTTTAATGAGAACTTTAAGAATTTGTTAAGCAAATAGCATCATGTGGTTTAATATTTTGTGATTAGTTCTTGAGTGCTTTGAGGCTCATTTGGTGCTCTGTCTCCTAGTCACGTTGTAGAAAATTAATTCTACTTTTAAAATCAAGGCAAATGAGTGCATGCTGGTTAGGAGAAGATCTTGTTTTTAAAAAATTTCTATGACATTATGTTCTTTGGTTTGCTAAGCAATTTTGTTGTGATTTAATATCGTGGATATCAATAAAACAAGCAAAAGTATAATACTGAAAGAATGTTTAATTTATTGAAAGAAGAAGAAGGTTTTGCTTTTACATATACACATACACAAAACCTAATAAGATGTAAAATGATTATATTTTGATTTAGTAATTATCCTATCTCTGGCATGTTTTATTCCTTTTTTCTTTAAAGATACAGGCATTTAATAAAGATGTTTAAAAGAAATTTTTTTTAAGATATAGGCATTAAGTACCTTAATGAGTTCTGCTACCTATGTTCATTTCTCACTTTGAGATGACAGGTTTTGGGAGATTTGGGGGGGGAGGAAATTTCCTAAAGGTGACAGTAGTTTAATTTTATATTTACTGCCAGCTGGAAATTTTTTTTGTGTGTGTGGTATTAAAAAAAAAAAAATCTTACCACAGATATTTGATGCCTTTTTCTACTTTATAGGTTGTTCTTCATGCAAAAGTGATAAAACATACTGGTGTTGCGTAGTTGGGCTCTGTTTGTTTTTTTAACAGTGTTTCTACCATGTGGATGATTTGGGTATGCTGAATTGCTCTCTGGGAAAATAGGAGATTGCTACTTTTTTTCTTTTTTTGTGTGTGCAATATATCAGAAGCCTTTTTTTTTTTTAGCAGACTCAGGTGATTTATTTTTTCTTTATTAGGAGAGAATTGTTTGAAGCTTATATACCAATATAGACATAAAAACTTCACTATCCTTAAATTTAGTACAACTCTTTCACTTTAAAAGGAAATAATGTCAGGATATGCTGCTTTCTAAGCCAAGGCCCTGTGATTATTAGAGGTAATGAGTTTGAGAGTCCAGGGCTACATAGTGATCCCAGCAGCTCAGCTGGTAAAACTTTTGTGACAGTTATCTCAGGGTGAAAGTAAAGTTTGAAGGTATTATATGATAGATACAGTTTAGTTTTCTTTTTTTCAGGATTCTAAAGGAAAATGCCTTCTATTATCTGTTATAGGTTCTCAGAATGGTTGGAATGATCCTCCAGCTTTGAACAGAGTACCCAAGAAGAAGAAGGTACTAGAAAAAGATGTCTATTCAGTTGCCTACAGGTGTCCTGTCAATCATGTAGCCATCTGAAGCACACCACACTTCACTGTTCCTTTAAAGGCAAAGCTGACTGACTGATATACTTAATATGTGTATTTCAACTTACATCTTCTAATCCATGAAGGGAAGGAAAGAAAGTACAAAATAGTATGGTGATATGAATTAAACCCTTTTCAAAAAACAAGATGTAAATTCCCAGCACATCTTTTTCAAAGAGTAGGAAACAAAATTTCATGCTTCTCAAGTGGTTTTTTTTTAGGAGTTACTTTGGTTTTGGGTTCTAACAGTAATCATGAATTTGTAATTATATTTTGGACTATTTTTGTCTATCACATATAATATGAAACGAAATAGCCTTGTAGTTGAGCATCATTTAGATGTTAGTAACTGTTGAGAGCTGTTAGAGCATAACTTAAGATTCTTCTTTTACCCCAAGACTTTTTTTTTTTTTTTTTTTACTCCTAGTGATTTCTGTCCCCCAAGTATAGTAATGAGAGGCCAGAATATAAAATTGGGAGATACTAAATGAGCAACCCCCCCCCAAAATGAGATCAATGATAATCAGAAATTTAATCTACTACTTTGAGTGTGATTGATCACTAAGTAGGTATCACTTAATGATCTAGGAAAAAGGTATTACATCTGATCACATTAAACAAACACATATTTGGCATATCTGATCCCAGTATGGCTAGATATAATTCTCCAGACTTTGACATCCTCTTTCAAAAACACCATGGTTTTGGCCCATTATGGGATAAGTGTGGAAGGTAAAGGGGAAACAAAGGTCCAGGTTTGAGCTCCCAGCCCTCTTAGCCAGATTAGCTTTACTTTTTATGTTTTTCTCTAAAATTCTGCATAAAATTTCATTTTAAAAAGTGTTCTCCTGTTATTTAAAAAAAATTTTTTTAACCATGGAATAGTCTAACTCCCTTATTTATTTTTTTAAATTTTTTTATTGAAGTATAGTTGATTTACAGTGTTGTTAATTACTGCTGTACAGCAAAGTGATTCAGTTATACATGTATGTGTATATACATTCTTTTTTAAATACGTTCTTTTCCATATGGTTTATCATAGGATATAGAATATAGTTCTCTGTGCTGTACAGTAGGACCTTGTTATTTAACCATTCTATATATAAAAGCTTACATTTGCTAACCCCACCCTCCCATTCCAACTCTCCCCCAACCCCCTTGGCAACCACCAGTCTGTTCTCTATATCCCTGATTCTGTTTCTGTTTCATAGATAGGTTCATCTGTGTCATATTTTAGATTCCACATATAAATGATACCATATGGTATTTGTCTTTCTCTTTCTGACTTACTTCACTTAGTGTGATAATCTCTAGGTCCATCCATGTTGCTCCAAATGGCTAACTCCCTTATTTAAAGCTGAGGAAATGTTGTCATCATACCGTTTTTTTCCTTACTCTTGGTGCCTTCTATTTCTTTTAAAAGATGCCTGAGAACTTTACGCCTCCTGTTCCCATCACATCACCAATCATGAACCCCTTGGGTGACCACCAGTCACAGATGCTGCAGCAGCAACCTTCAGCTCCAGTACCACTATCAAGCCAAGCTTCATTCCCACAGCCACACCTTCCAGGTGGCCAGCCCTTCCATGGCATACAGCAACCCCTCAGTCAACCAGGCATGCCTCCGTCTTTTTCAAAGCCCAATATTGAAGGTGCCCCTGGAGCTCCTATTGGAAATACCATGCAGGTAACAGTAAATCTGTGGAAGTGGGAGATGGCTTTATTTCGGTATGTTTTCTTAATGTTTTAACTTTTATGGTTATACCTTTATTATTATCTCAATTTGATTTCAATTTAGGCAACTTAAAAATAATAACTTTTTTTTAAGATTGTTCATGTATGTATATTATTTTTCAATGACAAGGCCACATACAAACTTTCCAGAAGGAGCTTATGTATTTACTAGTATATATTAACAGTAACTTGGCAATTACAGTATTTCATTTGATCTAATCAGTAGCCGCAATTTAAGATCAGTTGAATCCATATTTGCATCCAAGGTTGCTAAGCAGAAGCTGTTTCCAAAGGTTTTTTCCTTTAAAATATAAAATAAAAATGTAATGAGTTATATATTTTCTTGTGTATGTGTAAGAGCTAATAAGAGAGCCATATCTTTAGATGGAGATATAAATTTGTGGTTGCTTTTCACATACAAACAGCTAGTTGGCAAGGCTCTAGATGATGAAAAGTCTACCATATTTCCATATAACTGACTTAGACATACAAAGATAAACATTTTGATCTGTTCATGAAAAGTAAAGAGGTTGGGTCACAGCTCAACATAAGATGAAATAAATCCTGCCCAATTATAAAACTAGCTCTTCTGTCTGTTATTGTCTTTGACTCTCTAAAGTCAAATTTGTAAAGATTATATCTCTACCACAAGAGTATGTTTTGCTGTTAAGAGATTTCTGCCTAAGGAACTTCTAAACATTAACAGTTGCATTATAAAAACAAGTGTTTTGATGGAGGTGGGAGGACCTTCTTCTTTCCACAAGAATATATAAAATTATAAAGATGCACTGTTAATTTTTATAATTACAAGTCTGTGGTGTTTGTGAAGCCATTCACTTTTGTTTAGACCTGGGTGCTCATGCTATACTCATCTGACCAGAACCTCAGTTGCCATTGAAAGGGAGAGCTTCATGGATGTGTGTGTTCAGCCAGGCCATAATATCCACCTTCCTGTCCACTTAGATGTCTCTGAGGCACCTCACACTTAACATATCCAGAATCTAATTCATAGTCTTCCTTCCAAACCTAGTCGTCTTTTGGTGTGTCCTGTTTGAATTAATGGCACCATAATCCTTCCTATTTAATCCAGCCAAAAACCTGGGCATCATCTTTATATTCTTCTTCCTTTAACCTGTTTTTCAGAGCTATCCCTAAATCTTGCTATATTACTTAAAAATCTCTCTCAAATCCCTTCTCTACATTTCCAATCTAGTCCATGCTACCTTCATCTCCAGTCTCAAGCAGTGCAGGAGCCTCTAGTTGGTCGGCCAGCATCTACTTTCACCCATCTCTTATCTGGTCTCATCTCCTCATTGCTTAAAACGTTACAGCTTCCCATTGTTCGCAGGATAAAGACCAAAATATTTCACATTGTCTGGATTCTCTCAGCTCATACTCTTCCTTGCTGTCTCTCTCTGCTCCAGTTACCGTGACCTCCTTTCAGTCCCTTGTATCATGATCCTTCCTGTGTACACGTTCTTCTGTCTGGAATGCATTTCCTTCCCCATTTAACTGGTTAACTCCTACTTATCCTTCTGATATAACTTCCTTAAAGAGCCTTCCCCTCAGTTAAATCCCAATTATATTGTCTCTTGGTTCCAGTGATGTTAACTTAACCACAGTTGCTATTTTACATACATTTATGACATTTTAAAACTTTCTCTCTCTTCCATCACCCTGTAAACTCCCTGAGGGATGAGATCATTTCCGTATTGGCTCACCAATACTTAGCCAATACCTAATACATAATTGCTTAATGTTTTCTATGAATGAACTAATCAGTCAAAACTTTAAACACTTATACATTCCTTCTTTGTTTTCCCATCTGTACATTCAGTAAGATCATGAACTCTTCTATCCTAACCTTTGGTTTAATCTTGCAGTTTGATAATAGCCCAGTTAACACCCTCCAAGGGTAAACCAAAGAATAGAAGAATGTCAGGATAAACATGTCATGAGGAACCTAGGGGTAAGACAGGAATAAAGACACAGACCTACTAGAGCATGGACTTGAGGATATGGGGAGGGGGAAGGGTAAGCTGTGACAAAGCGAGAGAGAGGCATGGACATATATACACTGCCAAACGTAAGGTAGATAGCTAGTGGGAAGCAGCCGCATAGCACAGAGAGATCAGCTCGGTGCTTTGTGACTGCCTGGAGGGGTGAGATAGGGAGGGTGGGAGGGAGGGAGACGCAAGAGGGAAGAGATATGGGAACATATGTATATGTATAACTGATTCATTTTGTTATAAAGCAGAAACTAACAACAACAAAAAAATGTTACCATAAAATGCTTTAAAAAAAAAAAAAAAAGGGCTTCCCTGGTGGCGCAGTGGTTGAGAGTCCGCCTGCCGATGCAGGGGACACTGGTTCATGTCCCGGTCCGGGAAGATCCCACATGCCACGGAGCGGCTGGGCCCGTGAGCCATGGCCGCTGAGCCTGCGTGTCCGGAGCCTGTGCTCTGCAACGGGAGAGGCCACAACAGTGAGAGGCCCGCGTACAGCAAAAAAAAAAAATGAGCCAACAAGCAAAGCAAGCAGCCACTCCAACCAGCCAACTTTGTAATTGCCTTGTTCTTTTTATTTCCTACTGGCACAGGTCTCCTTCCTATCAGTTATATAAAATAGTGATCAACATATGTTCCATAATTAATCAAATACTTTATATCCAATCCTATTTTTGAAAATAGAAGCTGTAGAAGGAGTACCTGTATCTTCTACTGAATATCTGATTTTTATGTTTGCTTATCCCAAGTGATTTCACATGTTAATTTTTCATTTGATTTTGAATAGCCTATCTACAAGGTTGTTGGTTTCTCTTTATCACATATTCAGGGCTTTGTGTATAGGTAGCTTCTGGTCATTTCTAGTCATTTTATGGTATTATTTATTCCAGCATGTGCAGTCTTTGCCAACAGAAAAAATTACCAAGAAACCTATTCCAGATGAACACCTCATTCTAAAGACCACATTTGAGGATCTTATTCAGCGCTGCCTCTCTTCAGCCACAGATCCTGTATGTATTTTTTATTTTGCTTAATTAAAAGAATCCCTTATGGAGCGCTTCTATAATGATTGCTTAAAGTCTTACAAGATGTATTTTGAAAGTTTATGCAAAAATTGTAAAGCTAGCACTTATATATAGTTTGCTGTACATATAAAAACACATTCAACTGCTTTTTACATATAACTTTAATCCTTAAAACAACCTCATGGTAGGTAGGTTTGTCATATTTATTAACAGAGGAGGAAATTAAGGCAAAAAGCATTTACATAATAATTAAGGCAGAGCCAGCATTCGAACCTAGTCTGGCTCCAGAATTCATGCTTTCAACCACTATGCTGCCCTGAGTCTCATCGGCAAACCTTATGCGTAGCACAAAAATACAACAGAATGGTGAAACTCAGATTTGGGGGTTCTTTCTGAGCTTACATCAAAGCTTTTAAAAGTAGATAGACAGTCTTTAACTTTGCAAAGACCTTAAAAATAGTTAAGTGCTTTAGATATTGGAGTCATATTCATAGTCAAAGTAACTGATTTTACTCAGTTTATTAGAGGATGACTGTATTGGCAACAACAAAAATTCCACAAAGCCAGTTTTGTTTTAGGTGAAATGTCACTTTCTGCCAACAAACATTGAATATGTTTATTTAGTCACTGGCCAGTTGTCTGCTTGAAAAACAGCTTCTAGAATTTGTTGTTTCATCAAACATTGAGTAGTAATATGTACAGCCTTCTGCTAGTCTTTTGGAAAGCAATTCCCTGTACTGAAAGTGTCAGGAAAGCAGAGGCAGGGGAAAGTTAACATAAACCTTAGCGCCTGGCATTCTGGGAGTGATGGAAGGACGAAACTAGGAACAGAGAACAGGTGAAGCTGTTAAACAGGTAAGTGTACAGTGTCTCCTAGGCAGAGAGGTCCTCATCATAACAAAATGGAGGAATCATAATAAAAATGTGGGAAAACTCCAGTCTTCCTTCAGGCATGAGTTAACGTAAACAGAGGTTGGGAGGACACCTCGTACATGGCCTAGCTTAATAAATTTTTGTTGAGCTTCACCTCCGCTGGGTCACCATATCACCTCCCTTCTGGTTATCCAGGACCCCTGGGCAGAAGAGAAAGACAAACTGTTCCTGTCACTAGTTGGGGAGGCAGGACTCCTGCTGGTAGCTAGGTGGGATTAACTTTGACCCCTCCACAGAAGTCCATTTTAATCAATACTTGAAATCATTTTTATAGTATGACTTTATTCTTATTTCTACTTCAGTTATGTCCAAACAGCACAAAGTAATTTTGCAGCACAACTTAGTTTGTAAGGTTATCCTCGATGGCTTCACCTCTTCTGCACTCCTCTTCAGACACACTGACATGCCCTCCTCAAACATACCAAGAATGTGTCAGCGTCCGAGACTTTGTACCTGTTGCTCCTTCTGCCTGGAATTCTTCCTCACAGAACTGCAGAGCTCTTGCTCACTTGTTCCTGGTGTCTGCTCAGATGTCCCATTAGCCATCAGGACTTTCTTACCACGTCATACTGCCAACACTGCTGACCCCCTTACCCTGTTAACTTTTCTTCATGGCACACATCACCATCTGACATACAATATATTGTTTATTTAGTATCTTTTTCCCACCCAATAGAATATGAGATCCATGAGACACAACACTGTCCCAGCATGGCATGTAGTAGTCCCTCAATAAATATTGAAAAGCAATGTCACTTTTAAGGCTGTTGCATAATGTAGATATTAAGTTAATCACAGTATAATTTTAAACCTTTACGTTTAGGATAATTTTCTCTCACTACACTTACAGTACTAGGATGAGGGTAGGAGGACTCCTTAATTTAAGAACTCATTTTAACACTTCCCTCTTAATAATCTTAAGTCACCAAAAGATAATTTTCTCCTTTTTTTGGTGTTTTAAAGGCCCAGAATAAGACAGGATTAAATGTACCAAATGTGACTGAGTGTATAAGTAGTACTTTTGAGATTCCACAGTTCACCTGTATGTTTGCCTTCTAGCTCCCATAATGTTCATTTTATTTAATTTACAGTAACTGTTAGACCTTCTTTTCTGTAGTACACTGACCCATTGCTGCCTCCAGATGGCCCCTTCTGTTGCTTGTGGATATAGTGTAGATGGACACTCACACACCTCAAGTGAGTTGCAGTCCCCGTGGAATCCAGCCAGTGCTCCATTTTGCATACTAGGAGGAAGGGTCTCAGTTTCTTGCCCTCCCTGCCTTAATAGATTACTGATCTCTGTTCTAATAATCTGTCCAAGTTCATCGGTCTTAGCTATCTCCATTTCTTTATAAAATGAAGCTCTCCAACATCATGACTGTAAGGTTTAGTGAAATGAGATAAGGCAAGTTCTTGGGATAAAAGTTATTGTTCATACATAACATACCTGTTTTTTCTCTCCTGCAGCAAACCAAGAGGAAGCTAGATGATGCCAGCAAACGTTTGGAGTTTCTATATGATAAACTTAGGGAACAGACAGTAAGTTTGTGGGGAAAAGAAGGATTTATGATAATCATTTATTCCTGGTTGCTAGTAAAATAAGTGTCTCATCAGCACTTGCATGTAATATAGTATGCGTGGGGACAAAATGATCATGACAGTTCATAGAATGGGCTTTTCTCTGTCTAAATCTTACATTTCAGTCACGGGGGATAAGGGGATAGGGCAGTGTGTGTGTGTGTGTGTGTGTGTGTGTGTGTGTGTGTGTGTGTGTGTGTGTGTGTGTGTGTGTGTGTGTGTGTACGGGGGATAAGGGGATAGGGCAGTGTGTGTGTGTGTGTGTGTGTGTGTGTGTGTGTGTTAAGAGGGAGAGAGAATCTTTAGCCTTTTTTTATAACAAAGGGCAGATATACAAACTGGCCTGTACTGGTCCTACGGTAACTGGCCTTCTATTCATTTTTATATGTCCCTTGAATTAAGAAATCAGAGAGTGGGCAGCTACTCTGTTTTCCAGAGACCAAATCTGTAATCTCTCTCATAGTCTAAGACTCTGAACCTTTTCTTTTAGAATAGCTATTACACAAAGGCAAAGCCAAAGGTAACCACAAATTGAGCAGATCAATGTGTATAACTATGAAGATGGTTGGCAGTAAGGAGTAAATGCCCTGTGTGTTCTGTTCTCTTGTCCCTCCCAACCTCTGCATTCCTTTCTAGAATTGTTTTGTTTTATTAATGAAAGCACTAGGAGAGAAAAAAAGAATTGAGACCTTTCACATTTATGCATTTTAGCATTTCTCTTCCCCATTCCCCATATCAATGCCATCAGCTAAAAATAACCATTTATCTCATGAGAGCCAAACCAGAGAAAGTTGATATAACAGTGGAAGTGGTGTGGCCCATGGACTGATCCAAAATAAAGTCTTCTCTGAAAAGTATGGACATGTATGCCAAGTAATGACATGGGGGGAGAAAAAACTAGAGGTCTTATGATTTTAAGAGATGACAGGATTATGAAAAGCAGTTAAGAACTGGCAAATTGCGTACATGGTGAGGACTGTTGCCCTCCTAATGGCAGTGGACCAGAAGTGCAAGGTTTCTATTGTCTACAAGGTTTTAGAGTAAATTGGGCCCCTACTTCAAGATGTCATGATTAAGAATCTTTAAACTCCTTCATGTACATAGGAAAAATTTTAAAAGGTGTGAGACAGTATCTAAAATAATTTAGTTATTTAAAGTAGTTAAGTTATCTAAAATAATAAGAATTAAAACTCTTAAGTGGAGAGAGACATTAACATTTCAACTTGGGGAAAGAAATCTGGCTTTTCTGTAAGGAAATACCTGGCTTGTCATACATGTATAATTCGTAAATAATTCCTTACATAAATCATTTTGTCATGGTTCCATTTTATAACTTAAGTGTTGTTTGGTCCGAGAAGCTTTCTGGAAATGCTCACCAGTTTATACATTTTTTAATAATGTTTATTTCAAGCTCCTCTTAAATATCAGGGTTTAATGTTTATAGAGGGTCTCATGGAAAATTCTTCCTTAATTTAATTCTCTCTCTCAATTCCACCTTTATTTCAGCTTTCACCAACAATCATCAATGGTTTACACAACATCGCAAGGAGCATTGAGACTCGAAACTACTCAGAAGGATTGACCATACATACCCACATAGTTAGCACCAGCAACTTCAGTGAGACCTCTGCTTTTATGCCAGTTCTCAAAGTTGTTCTCACCCAGGCCAATAAGCTGGGTGTCTAAAGGATGGCTTCACTCTCAGCCACTATTGCCATTTTTCCAAAGAAACATGTTTTAAAAAATGATAAGATGTGGACCAGTCCTCATTAGCATGTTTCCATAGCAGCCAGTCAAGAACATTTACATTGTTTCTGCAGATATACTCACCTTAGACCTGCTCAAAGCCCTGGTGCTTTCTTTTGTTTTAATCTTTTATTGCCTGTGATGATTTTCCTATTCTGCAAATAATGTATTTCCTGGATTACACATAGTATGCTTTCCTGAAGTATTCTGATAAAATATGGTTTTTGAAACCTCAGGTTTACTTTTTGGAAAAGGAGCCTTTGGTTATGTGTAAAGCAGAGCTGAAACTAAATTTCTTTCACGTCCTCCCTACTTCCTCCATGTCAATCAGATTAAAGTGTGTAATCCTATTTATGTGTACGTAGTCTTTTTTTTAAACAGCTACTCACAGTTTAGTTTAATCTCTGTTTTTTGTGGCTTTGGCTTCACTTTGGTCCTGAACAAATAACTAAATCTACAGGCTGCTACATAGATTTTAGCAAATATTAATGAAAAGTGGGCTCACTAGTTTTAAGTATCTATAGGAAAAGATTGAGCATTTTCATTCTGTAGGATGCATTGAACTTTTTTCTATTAATAAATGTTTTCAGTATTCTGTTTGAGTTTTAAGATTGAATTGTCTCCATTTTATATTTAGAAATCTATTCATCCATTTTTTTAAAGTTACCTATTTCTCTGAGGTTTAAGTTCAGAAAGAAAGCTTTAACTTCTGTCAGCCTCCTGAATCGACATATTTTCAGACGGTATTTTCATCAAATGATTTTATTGTAATCTGTCTTAAGAACAGTGTGGTAAACAAAAGATAATGGTCCCCATAGAATCTTGAGGAGAATTAGATACTAATAATTTTCATTGTTTAAGCAACTTTACCTAAGTGACTTGGAAAACTAGAAGATAAAAAGTATGACTGCTGTGAAGACAGGTGCTGTTTCAAGGACTAAGTGTAGTTCATCAGGCATTTTGCAGCCTAAGTGACATAGTTTACAAGACCCTCTTAATTTCCTTTGCTGGGATTCCCTGCTCACCAAATAAAACACCTCTTTTAAAAATAAAAATAGGGACTTCCCTGGTGGCACAGGGGTTAAGAATCTGCCTGCCGTTGCAGGGGACACAGGTTTGCGCCATGGTCCGCGAAGATCCCACATGCTGCGGAGCACCTAAGCCCGTGCACCACAACTACTGAGCCTGTGCTCTACAGCCCACGAGCTGCAGCTACTGAGCCCACGTGCCACAACTACTGAAGCCCGAGTGCCTAGAGCCCGTGCTCCACAACAAGAGAAGCCACCGCAGTGAGAAGCCCGGGCACTGCAACAAAGAGTAACCCCCACTGGACTCAACTAGAGAAAGCCCACGCACAGCAACGAAGACCCAATGCAGACAAAACAAAAAAAGACATTAAAAAATAGAAATAGTTTTATAACTAAAAAAGGAGGACCTTGATAACATGTATGAGCATTGGAGCCTCACAAGTGGGGTGATATATCAGCTCCCCGGGATTTTGGTGGTCTGAGTCAGTCCTAGGACACACTGAAGTGGCAACTTGACCTTCTGGACCTGACCCTCGACTGTGGTGTCAGCCCAGGACCCCATCTGAACAGCAGGCTGGCCTCTAGTAATTGTTTTGATGTATTGCCCTTATAGTTAGGATTTGTGTTATGGCTGTATGGTTACCTTGACATGACAATGGCAAAACTGGCAGCGTTTTACAAAAAAACATTCCAAAAGATGAGAAACAGGAATAGGTGGCAGTGGAGCCCTGACCAACCCCAAAGATTTTACACGTATAAGTATGAAAAAACGATTTGCCACTGACATCTGAGCAGCTGTTACAAGTGGATGGAGGTAAGAAGACTTGAACCCAAAATAGAGTTTAGTCTTGAAGTATGAAGATAACAGGAGATTATGGGAAGAGAGCAGTTTGTTTTCCTGAAGAAAAGCGAACAAGGAAAGGGGTGTGAGGGAAACTGGTAGGTGGGGCTGGGTGTTGGCTGGGAGACATATCAGATCTCCGGGACGTGCTTTCTTATACTTAACCTGCTCCTCTCCTGCACTCCGCGTATGACCTTTTGGGCTGGATGGGATGGATGTACCTTAGGCCCCGTCTGAGAATCTCTTATGTGTGTGGGATGCACGGCTGATGGAGATGGTGGTTCATTCTAATAGTGTGGCAGCAGGAGAAAGTTGGAAACAACTGCTCTACATCTGACGAGAGTCCAACAAGCCTGTATATTCCTTTGGATTCAGAAAATTCCCATGTATGCTGGAGGACAGAAAGATGCAGTAGGATTCCTGGCAACCAGATGTACTCTATTTAACACCTGCCTGAAAGATAAAGGGAGGGATGGTGATTGGTTAACACTTTTCTGATAACCACATGTCTCCTGAACCAGATTTGTGTTCACCTAAGAATGACTGCAAGGCCATCTGTTGACTGCTCAGCCATGGTGGAGACTTCATTTGGAATGGACATCTACATATGCACACATACATATATACGTATGCACCCCTCTTTGTCATTCAACTGCTGCGGTGGCAGCATCCCCAAATGTCACCCCTGACAAATCTATCAGGGTGTTCAACAGATGCTGAAGATGTCACAGGCAGGTAGCATCTCCAGTTATTCAGTGAAGAAGGACTGCCTATGCATAGAAGCTCTTAACTGTTTCCTCTAATAGATAAATGCTCCAAATCTTTTAACCAAACTAAATTACAAAGAAAAAGTGCTCAAATTAGCTTTATAGTTCCACTTTTCCTGGCACACTGGTTTTATATACATTTCTGTAGCATCTGCTCTGCTCAGGGCTTTGGTGACCATACCATTCACTCAGGCTCAGGTTGAGTAGTGCACCTACGAGCTGACTGGGGTCAGACTGTGCCATTCCTAAATTTCCAGCTGTTTGCTTTCTCTCCCCTCTGGGAGATACGGAATGTGTGGGTTTTAGGGTGTTGGGACAGACCTTGAAAAAACTAACAAAATCAAACAAAAGGAAATAGACTTTGGTTTAACTGTGGTGCATGTTTTTTACACTCTGGATTAATGTTTCCAGAGACCTGCTAAAGTATTTATTTGGCAAACAATGTTAGTCACCTAGAATAACTTTGTATAAACATCATTACTCAGTAATGTCTGAGATCATTTTTTTAGTGGAGCTGCACACCCTGTTGATTTTTTTAGTCCATTTCTTTTTTTTTTTAATAGGTTTATTTATTTTTGGCTGCGTTGGGTCTTCGTTGCTGCGCACGGGCTTTCTCTAGTTGCGGCAAGCAGGGGCTACTCTTTGTTGTGGTGCGTGGACTTCTCGTTGCAGAGTACGGGCTCTAGGCACGCGGGCTTCAGTAGTTGTGGCTCAGTAGTTGTGGTGCATGGGCTTAGTTGCTCTGTGGCATGTGGGATCTTCGCGGACCAGGGCTCAAACCCGTGTCCCCTGCATTGGCATGTGGATTTTTTTTTTTTTTTTTTGAGTAGCTCTTTATTGGAGTATAATTGCTACACAATACTGTGTTAGTTTCTGTTGCACAACAAGGAGAATCAGCCATATGCATACACACGTCCCCATATGCCCTCACTCTTGAGCCTCCCTCCCACCCTCCCTATCCCACCCATCTAGGTCATCACAAAGCACTGAGCTGATCTCCCTGTGCTATGCTGCTGCTTCCCACCAGCTATCTAGTTTACATTTGGTAGTGTAATATATGTCCATGCTACTCTCACTTCACCCCAGCTTCGCCCTCCCACCCCATGTCAAGTCCATTTTATATGTCTGCCTTTTTATTCCTGCCCTGCAAGTAGGTTCATCAGTACCTTTTTTTTTTTTCCCGATTCCATGTATATGTGTTAGCATATGGTATTTCTTTTTTTCTTTCTGACTTACTTCACTCTGTATGACAGACTCTAGGTCCATCCACCTCACTACAAATAACTCAATTTCATATCTTTTTATGGCTGAGTAATATTCCATTGTATATATGTGCCACATCTTCTTTATCCATTCATCTGTCGATGGACACTTAGGTTGCTTCCATGTCCTGGCTATTGTAAATAGAGCTGCAATGATCATTGTGGTACATGACTCTTTTTTTTTTTTTTTAACATCTTTATTGGGGTATAATTGCTTTACAATTGTGTGTTAGTTTCTGCTTGATAACAAAGTGAATCAGTTATACATATACATATGTTCCCATATCTCTTCCCTCTTGTGTCTCCCTCCCTCCCACCCTCCCTATCCCACCCCTCCAGGTAGTACGTGACTCTTTTTGAATTATGGTTTTCTCAGGGTATATGCCCAGTAGTGGGATTGCTGAGTCGTATGGTAGTTCTATTTTTAGTTTTTTAAGGAACCTCCATACTGTTCTCCATAGAAGCTGTATCAATTTACATTCCCACCAACAGTGCAAGAGTCTTCCCTTTTCTCCACACCCCTCCAGCATTTATTGTTTCTAGATTTTTTGATGATGGCCATTCTGACCAGTGTGAGGTGATATCTCACTGTGGTTTTGATTTGCATTTCTCTAATAATTAGTGATGTTGAGCATCTTTTCATGTGCCTCTTGGCCATCTGTATGTCTTCCTTGGAGAAATGTCTATTTAGGTCTTCCACCCATTTTTTAACTGGATTGTTGGTTTTTTTTGATATTGAGCTCCATGAGTTGTTTGTATATTTTGGAGATTAATCCTGTTGTTTCATTTGCAAATATTTTCTCCCATTCTGAGGGTTGTCTTTTTGTCTTGTTTATTGTTTCCTTTGCTGTGCAAGTTTTTAAGTTTAATTAAGTTTAATTTAAAGTTTAATTAAATTAATTAAGTTTAATTAACTTAATTAAATGTAAAATAAAATTTACATGTAAATTTTATTATGTAAAATAAAATGTAAAATAAAAATTAAAAAAAATAAAGAATTTCTACGTGTAAAAAAAAAAGCTACTAGAGAGCCTGCTCTATCCCAGTTGCTATAATTACATCTTCACGAGGGACAGTGAAGCAGACCACCTATCTGAGAGTCAAAGAGCTGGGTTCTAGTGTCTTCTCTGCCACTTACTGTTGGTCAAACCACCCCATTTCCTTTTGCCTCCATTTCTCACCTATAAAATGAGGGGGTAGGACTAGATGATCTCTAATTTCACTTACAGCTCTGGAAGTCTATGGCCCATCTACCTGTCCCACGGTGTCTCTGTATGTTACCTACAAGTCTTCAGAAGGAACCAAAAACAATTTTGGGATAGTACCAAAGCTTTGAAGAAAGATAACAGCAACAACTCAAGCCTATTTATATTTGGATACCTTTTTTCTTCTCATACAGTTGATTGATTTTTCTGAAGAACAATCAATGCAGTGCTTTCCTTGGTTGGAAATGAATAGGCGGGCATTTAAGAAATAAGTTTCTAATTTGAGGACTTGGGACAGATGTATTTGCTTGGCCTTGAGGTCCTTAAGTAGTGAGTCCCCCTCAGCAATGATAAATATTTCCATGAAATTAACCTTTTTACACACGCGTTTCCCACATCAAGAATATGCTAGGCCTTCCCTGGTGGCGCGGTGGTTAATCTGCCTGCCAATTCAGGGGACATGGGATCGAGCCCTGGTCCGGGAAGATCCCACATGCCGTGGAGCAACTAAGCCCGCGCGCCACAACTACTGAGCCTGTGCACCTAGAGTCCGTGCTCTGCAACAAGAGAAGCCACTGCAATGAGAAGCCCGTGCACCACAATTAAGAGAAGCCCCTGCTCACCGCAACTAGAGAAAGCCCATGCACAGCAACGAAGACCCAACGCAGCCAAAAATTAATTAATTTTAAAAAAAGAATATGCTATATTTGATTACATAGGACACTCAACAATGAATGAGTTTTCCCTGCAAATCTGGGTCACCCTTTTGACATTCCTGAACGCTATTGACAAATACCCTCTCCCAGCTAGAGAACCACAGGGCCTTTGCTTTAAGAGCAGCCCGTGGTAACGGACACAGCAAGAAGAGAAAGAGGTCACTGAAACAGTGACAGCAGCTAATGCTGAGAAGTAAATAAGAGCTTCTCTATGTTCATCTGCCCTAGGAAACCAAAATAACTATCCTAAAAGAAAACGGGGTGGGTGTTGTCGGAGGACAGGGACTGGAGAGCGGGAAGAGATGTGGGTGAAAACCTCATCAGCACTGTCTTTCTTCTGCCACAACAATAGGGATTGTTGATTCAGAGAGCTGGGATTTGGGAGCAGGGAGAGAGAGTGGGGAGGAGTGTGGACCTTGTTTTGGTTTGTGGACCTCGTTTCTAGGCAGCTGTTGGTCAAAGGGGGATGTGGTATAGGTACTGACAAATGTTCACGTTTCATGGCTGGGTCATAAAAAGGAGTGGCTCCTCCGTAGCACTGGTTAGCGTCTGTGCATGCACTCCCTGTAGTGATTATTTGATCCCTCTCTGCCTCCCTACCGGGCTGTGAGTTCCAGGAGCACAGCCGTGCACTCCTCTGTCCGTGGAGCTGAGCTCGGTGCTTCTAGAGGAGGCTAAATCAATAGATGCTTAAGGAAGGACTCTTAATTGATTCAAACTGAAGATAACTTGGAAAGATGCAGGGGGCAGCATGTCACTGACAGGTGGTATCAGAGTCAGGTTTGGCTTGGGTTTTTCAGTAAGTAGACCCTCTCTTGTCTATGAATTAGGAAGTAGGGTCTTCAGATCTGGCTATTTCCAGTGCCCATCTTCCTGCTGCCAAATTGGAGCACTCTATGAAGAGTGGTCAGGAAATGGGGGGGAAGAATCTTAAGCAGTAAGGCTGGGGTTTTGTTAAAAGAAAACCCCTTCCTCTCTTCACATCCAAAGCAATAGAAGCATTCCTTTCAGAGGAACAGCTTCCCCTCATCCACTGCTATAAAATCTTAATGGGGAAAATGTTCCAATCCATTTAGTACAGAAGCAGGGATGACAACTCTCCTGTGATCGAAGGAAGCTGAGAAGACTAATTTTCTACTATGCCGTGGCGTTGCTGTATCTCAAAACCGATCCTCCCATAGTCTTGGAGGCTAACTTCCCAACTTTATGCTCCCCTGAAATCACTCTAATCTAAAGCCTATGAGTGGTTTTCTTACTCTGGGAGCAGAAAGAGGTTTACATTTGAAATTGCTGTCATCCATTTGCTGCCATTCCATGCATCTCATCCAAGAGGCAACCCCCTGACCTTTAATCCACAAGAGCTGCAGAGCTCATTCCTTCCTGAGCCAAAGGAGTTGCCTTAAATGATTACCTCTGATAAAGTAGAGCAGGAGATTTTATTTTATTTCATAGTTCCCTTCAGGGCAAACGAATCCTGGTGCAGCCAGAATTCCTTCCTTCAAGGTCTGAATCCCTCCAGCCCAACCAGGGATGAGTCTCTTCCCAAGTCTGGGGTCCCCAGAAGCATCCTGGTGTCCTGGCCAGGCAGGTTTCATAACTGCATGGAGTCTATCTCTCTGGTATGATTAAAAACCGATGAAATACCAACATTATTCAGCACATAAGTAGGTATTAGACATCGTCCTGAGCTCTCTTCCTGTGAGGTAAGGGGTATCTCCATTTAGCACAAGAAAAAAACGAAGTTAGATTATTAGGTAAATTGCACAGAGAGTATTCCCAGCGTGGAGCTGTCTTAATTCTTACGTTATGTAGGATGAAATTGAAGATCTAAGAGACTGTCATGGTCCTCAAATCACAGAGTACTCAGACTTGCTAATTCAGAGTGGTGCAGCCAAACTCAAACCCAGGTTTTCAAATGCCAAACCTGGATCATTTTCACAACACTGTAGTTCCTGTAGCCAAAATCTAAATTTCCTTAAGAAAACCATAAGCATGAAAATCACTGTAAATCTCTTACTTCAAGAATGGATCTTCGCAAAAAATAAATAAATAAATAAAAGAATGGATCTTTTCTTTCTCTTTCCTTCCTCCCCAGAGCTTGCATTTTCTCCACAAACTCCTTTTTTTTTTAAATTTAATTAATTTATTTACTTATTTATTTGGCTGTGCCGGGTCTTAGTTGCAGCATGCAGGACCTAGTTCCCTGACCAGGGATTGAATCAGGGCCCCCTGCATTGGGAGTGCGGAGTCTTAACACCACTGGACCACCAGGGAAGTCCCTCCACAAACATTTCTTACACAATTTTTAAAAATCTTATATTAACGCTTTAGCTAGATACTTTGCCAGGCTCACTCCCATCTCTGAGACTTCTCTGGCACAGTGTTCCAACTGGGAGTTGCTACCAGGTCATTCTATCTTTCAGGGCCTTGTTTGCTGCCACCATCTCCATGAAGCCCTCCTGACCACACCAGCCCACACACCTCAGAAGCAAGTCTCACACACAGCTTTTTTTTTTTTTTTTTTTTTTTTTGCGGTACGCGGGCCTCTCACTGCTGTGGCCTCTCCCATTGCGGAGCACAGCCTCCAGACGCACAGGCTCAGCGGCCATGGCTTACGGGCCCAGCCGCTCCGCGGCACGCGGGATCCTCCCGGACCAGGGCACGAACGCGCGTCCCCTGCATCGGCAGGTGGACTCCCAACCACTGCGCCACCAGGGAAGCCCTCACACACAGCTTTTATAGGTAGTGTTGCCATCCAACATTTTCATCTTCTGTCTCTTTCTCTCCCTACCTGAAGCAACTTCTACTCCGAGGCACATACTATTGTCCAGAACCTAGGCATTTTGGCTATGATGGTTTTCTCCCAGTACATCTCAGAGCTGCCCTTTTGTAGTTTGTGTCTGTAAACTTGTAACTGTTCATTGACATTCGAGAACTGTTACCTGTCCTTGTTTAGGAAGCCTCCCCACAGCCCTTGGACACCTGGCTCACAATCTTCTCCAGCTAAACCCATAGGCCTCGGCTGTGGGATTTCAGTCTTCTGTGGAGGTGCTGTCCAGATACCTCAGCGTCCTCAGCTCCAGCGACCGCCACCTCCTATATAACCCTGTGGCCTCACCTTGGAGTTTATCATTGGAAACTCTTCGACCACTATAGGTCCTAAATTCCGAATCCCACTCTTAGTGCACAGTGGCCATTGCTTCCTTTATTCTCATTCCCTGACAGATAGAAATCTACCCTTCAACTTCCTCAAAACCTCGATGCCTTTGCTTCCTCCACTACCTGTGAGTCCTTAGCTTCCTTCTGATCACATTTCCTCCCCCTTTCCCCAGCCTGGACTCCTCACAAACTTCTGTCTCACCAGCACCTCAGTTACCTGGCTCTCTCTCCCATCAAGCCCCCATCCCCACTTCAATCTGGAGATCCCAGCCAACTGCTGAGTGAGGCTGTGTCAACATGACTGTGCAGACTGGCGCCTTACGAGCCTGTGGCTTCCATTCTTACTTGGACCCTTAATTTGGCTCTACAACCTTTTAGGGGTCCTGGTCAGCTTCCTCTCTCATTCTGCTCAACAGCTCCTGGAATCTTTCATCACTTTTCCCCAGCTTTCTACCAAATTCCCACTCTGCTTACCTAGCAGGTGATTTGACCTTCCCTTCAGAGCAAACCAGCCATCACAGCACCCTGCCTCACTTTACTGGCTCACTCTGCAAGCTAAATCCGCCCTCATCCTCATTTCCTTCCAGTGTCAAGAAAAAGCTGTCCCTCTCTTCAAAGTGAAGCCAACCATCTGATCACCTGATCCCATCCTGTCTAACCCTGAACCCTAGGAAAATAGTTCCATCAAGCATCCTCTTTCTTATATTTTTGACCTTTGACCTTTCATTATCATTCCCTAACCCAATAGATATATTCAGATTCCTCAGAAACACACTCAACTTCACCTCTCTGTCCTTCGCCTCTTCATTGCCAAGCTTCTTGAAAATTAATTTACATAGGTATGCCGTGCTTGTCTCCTCCTGCTTATTCTTTTTTTTTTTTTTGCCGAGCCCCGCAGCATGTTGGATCTTAGTTTCCCAACCATGGTTCTAACTTGACCCCCCTGCATTGGAAGTGCAGGGTTAACCACTGGACCACCAAGGAAGTCCCCCTCCTCCTCCTTATTCTTTTTTTTTTTTTTTTTTTTTTTTGCGGTACGCGGGCCTCTCACTGTTGTGGTCTCTCCCGTTTCGGAGCATAGGCTCCGGACGCGCAGGCTCAGCGGCCATGGCTCATGGGCCCAGCCGCTCCGCGGCATGTGGGATCTTCCTGGACCGGGGCACGAACCTGCATCCCCTGCATCGGTAGGCGGACTCTCAACCACTGCGCCACCAGGGAAGCCCTCCTTCTTATTCTTAAACACAACTCTGTGTAAGGTCTGTTCCCACCACTCAATGAAAAGGCCTTGGCAAAGGTCAGCGATGACCTCTGTACGAGGTGGTCTCTTCATTCCCATCCTCCCCAGCCTTTCTGTAGTATTCAAGGTTGCTCCCCCACACTCTGCTGCTTCTTCCCCATCTCTCATCAGTCCTTCTTTGTCCACACCACTGGCTTCTCTTTCTTTGATATTCTCACAAATAGCAGTTCACTAGATGGCTGTCCTGAGTCCTTTTCTTACCTTCCCTGGGCAACTGCTTCCACTGCCATGGATTTTACTAAATTGAACTACCACTAAGTTACTCTCTCCAGCCTAGACCTTTGCTGGGCTCCAGGCCTATATGTATATTTAACAAATGTTGAATATACTGAATATTTCTTCAGTTCCTTCTCAAAAATGATGATCCATGTGATGATGGTCATGATGACTAATATTTATGGATTCCTTACTACATGCCAGACACTGTTCTAAACTTTAGTCACCATAGAAATACCGTACGGGAGGTATTATTATCCCCATTTCACAAAAATGGTAATAAACACAGTACGATTTAGTATCTCAGTAAGTGACATTGTTTTTCACCTGAATATCCAACCCAGAGACCCAAAAAGAATCCTGTACTTTTAATTTCTCCTCCTTCATTTTCAGTCAAGCATCAAATCCTGTTGGTTCTTCTATTTGAGTTCCTCTGGCTTTATCTTCTCCTCTCTAACACATCTTTTCCAGAATCTGTACCTTTGTCTTACTTGATCATCTTATTATGCTGCATAAAGCCAGTCAGTGACTCCCCTCACATGGCTACTTCTGCTGGGCATGAAAGGCACCCACCTACCTTCATGGGCTGCCCACTGCATGACATTTCATCTTCATCTCCCACCATTTCTCTACTTTCACTTCGGATATTCCAGACATCTCTCTAAGCGACAAATGAAAAAGCTTTTGCTCACACTATTTTCTCTGCCTAGGTTGCCCTCCTCCATTTCTTTGTCTAGTAAACTACTCATCCTTCAAAACTGTGCTCTCTAATATGTAGCCAGTAGCCACATGAGGCTAACCTGAATTAAGATGTGCTGTGCTGTAAGTATAAACACTGGATTTTGAAGACAGTGTGTGAAAAAAAGTACAAATGTCCCAGTAATTTTACATTGATTACCTATTGAAAAGATAATATTTTGGATATATTGGGTTAAGTAAAATATTATTAAAATTTATTGTTTCTTTCTATGTGGCTATTAGAAAATTTAAATTTACACAAGTGGCTTGAATTCGTGGCATGCATTATATTTCTATTAGACAGTACTTCTTCAAAATCCTTACCCTGTAAACTTAACTGAAGAGGCAAAAGACTTGTACACTGAAAACTACAAAATGATGCTAAGAGAAATTAAAGAAGGCACAAATAAATGGAAAAACATTCCATGTTCATGGACTGGAGAATTAATACTGTTAAGATGTCAATACTAACCAAAGTGATCTCCAGATTTAATGCAATCCTTATAAAAATCTCAGTGACATTTTTTGCAGAAACAGAAAAAAAACCATCCTAAAATTCACACGGAATTTCACTGGACCCTAAATAACTATAATAATCTTGACAAAGAAGAACAAAGTTGGTGGTCTCATACTTCTTGGTTTCAAAACTTATTACAAGGCAACAGTAATCAAAACAATGTGGTACTGGCAAAAAGACAGACATATAGACCAATGGAATAAAATAGAAAGTCCAGAAATAAACCCTCAAGTATATGGTCAAATGATCTTCAGCGAGGATGCCAAAACCTTTCAATGGGGAAAGGAGAGTCTTTTCAACAAATAGTGTTTAAAAAACTGGTATCCACGTGCAAAAGAATGACATGGACCCTTACCATACACCATATACAAAAGTTAACTCAAAATGGATCAAAGACCTAAACATAAAAAGTAAAAACTATAAAACTCTTAGAAGAAAACACAGGGAGAGAGCTTCATTGAATTTGGCAATGATTTCTTGAATATGACACCGAAAGCACAAGGAACAAAAGTAAAAATAGATAAATTGGACTACATCAATATTTAAAACTTCTAAACATCAAAAACACAACAGTAAAAAGGCAAACTATGGAATGGGAGAAAGTATTTGCAAACCATTTATCTAACAAGGGGTTAAGATCCAGAATATATAAAGAACTCCTGCAACTCAACAACAGAAAACCAAGCAACATCTAATTTAAAAATGGGCAAAGACTAGAATAGACATTTCTCCAAAGATGACATGAAAAGCTGCTCAATATCGCTAATCAAAAACCACAACGAGATATCACCTCACACCCATTAGGATGGCTGTAATCGAAAAAAATAAAAAAACAGAATATAACAAGTGTTAGTGAAGATGTGGAGAAATTGGAATTCTTGTGCACCGTTGGTGGGAATGTAAAATGCTGCAGCTGCTATGGGAAACAGTATAGAAGTTCCACAAAAAAATTAAATATAGAATTACCATAAAATCCAGCAGTCCTACTTCTAGGTATATATCCAAAACAATTGAAAGCAGGTAAAGCAGTACATCCATGTTCATAGCAGCATTATTCACAATAGCCAAAAGGTGGAAGTAACCCGAGTGTCCATTGATGGATGAGTGGATAAGCAAAATGTAGTGTGTGTGTGTGTGTGTGTGTATGTGTGTGTGTGTGTAGACAGAGAGGTATATTATTTGGCCTCAAACAGGAAGGAAATTCTGACACATGCTACAATATAGATGAAACTTGAAGACATTACGCTAAGTGATGAAAGCCAGTCAGAAAAAGGCAAATACTATATTATGAGATATCCAGAGTAGTCAAATGCATAGAAACAGTAAGTACAACATGGCGGATGCCAGGGAGTAGGGAGACAGAGAAATGGAGAGTTGTTTGATGTGTATAGATTTTCAGCTTTGTAGGGTGAAAAAGTTCTGGAGATTGGTTACATATCCATGTGAATATATTTAACACTATTGAAGTGAACACTTAAAAATGATTAAGATGGTAATTGTTATGTGTATTTTACCACAATTTAAACTTTTTAAAAATCAAGTCCCAAAAAAAAGAAAAAAAAAAAACCCTTACCCAGATATCACCTGCCTCCTCCCCTCTAGTGTGAATTAACTACTCCTTCGTGCCTCCGCTTAATTCCTGCACATACCTCTAATAGGGTCTTATCACATTTTCGGTAATTCTTTGTTTGACAGGATAAGGGTTACTGTCCCATGAGTGAGTTGAATACCCATCCACTTCTAGGGTCTTGACCAGAAGCTAAGAAAATATACTAGGGTCTTTAGTAAGATGGAGAAAAGAGACAGTAGCCCTGACTGCATAATATGCTACAGGGGATATTCAAGAGTATACCTTGTATGTGTAAAGGTGTCACCCTGAGGCTAGATCTGGAGGGGCTAATGTCCTTCAGCCATCCTTCTGGAAGCAGCATCGGAAAGGCCTGAGGAGCATGTCCTCCCACCTCCAACAGATGAAAACATCCCCTTCTCTATCATGAGTCCAACCAATTGAAATGATTGGCCACCCCCAGTCTGACCTGTTGGCAGGAAGAGAGGAAGATATTCATTTAAAATAGAGCCAAGATAAAGTAGCTTATGTAACAGATAAGGTACTCTGGGGCCACATAAAGGACTATTTTGCTGCCTCCCCTGAACGCTTTGCATGTACACTTGATGCCTAACAAGAATTTTTTTTTTTTCTGATAACGGACTGGACCTTCCTGTCCTTCCCAGTTCATAGCCAAGAGGTAACATTTGTTTGATCTTTCATCCCTCCTAGATGAGGAGCTCCTTCAGGGCATGGACCACACCTTATTCGTCCTCGTATCCCCAGTGTGCACCAGTGCTGGCACATAGCAGGACTGGTGCACACTGCCTGCCCAACAAATGACTGAATGGTTAGCGTGAGGGTGCGGTGGGTCATTACAATAACCCAGAGAGAGGCTTTTGACAGAACAACTACTCCACCCCTAGAGAAAGGACAGTCTGAATAGAGAACCACAGGGAATATGTGGGTCTGGTGGCTGTGGGGAGCAGAGGGAACATGAGAAGAAAAAGTGGTTCGTTCTAAAGCCAAGGTTGAGCAGGCTGATGAGGTTTATGCCCTTAAGTCTCATGTTCTGTTGTCTCACTGGTCTAACGACAGGGCCGACGTTTATCTGGTGGCCGGGCAAGTGTCCCTTCATTCTATAATTTCAGCTCCAACTGAAGCAACACCATAACACTGGCTCAGTGGCCACCATTCCACAAACCACATACGTTGCTTCAGTTTTAAATTAGGTATTGTTTTTTCTGGCTGATTGGGCTGATTCTGGTCTGCTAACAATGAGATGCTCATGTATGGCCCTTTCATGTAGTCAATTCTTGGTAATTTTTCCCCCTCTCCTGTAATGCTGGAAAGGATTCCTAACAACAGTTGATCCAAAAATCAGCTTTCTTTGTCAACATAATGGTATCCTTTCAAACTCACATTTATAGACTTTGCAAGCTGGAAAGAAGAATAAAGCTTAGTTCCTGGTGAGGAAATTTGTCCCCAGAGGACTGAGTTGGGTCACAGTGAATTAGAAGTAGAATGCAGAGCCCCTAGCTTCCATTCCTTTGCTTCTGCTATCCGCCGCAGGTGCAGCCACAGCTGCTTGGGACATGGCCAGCTCGCCCTCCTCTGGGCTTCTGTACGATCAGGGCTCCCTCTGGATAGTTCTAAATTATCCGCGTTGGGAGGGGAGGAATGAGCAGACACGATTCTTCTGAGGTTAAGTTTCCTTGGAACGTTCCAGGTGATGTTTTTCTAAAGCTCCATCTCAACGGTGCTGACTTGGAGGCTTAGGAGACAGTGCAGAAACGCACTGGTTAGCAGAGAATTTGCCACAAACAGTTGCGTGGCTGATGAGCCGCGCAGTGGCAGCGCACTACTGTATACTAACAGCCCCCAAATCATTTATTCATCATCTAATAGGCATTATTTGAGCACCTACTTTGTGTCTGGCTGCAACCTGTCCAATAAGGAGTTGAGAGGCTCGGGGCTTTGTGACCACCTAGAGGGGTGGGTTAGGGAGGGTGGGAGGGAGAGGCAAGAGGGAGGGGATATGGGGATATATGTATACGTATAGCTGATTCACTTTGTTATACAACAGAAACTGAAACACCACCTTATAAAGCTATTATACTCCAATAAAGGTGTTTTATTAAAAAAAAAAAAAAGTTGAGCGGCTGCCTGCAACCCCCCACAGGACCAAGGAGCCATAGAAACCGGGAGACACAGGGACTTGTGATTCTCAACTCAGATTTGGCCTTATCTTGTGTTGCGACCTGGGGCAAGTATTGTAAATCCTCCAGCCCGTAGCTTCAAAGCAAAAAGAAGTCTTTTCAAAAGGGAAGGGTATTTCTGGGAACCGTATAAACACACAACAGCTGCAGAAGTGCTGTGAGCCCCTCTGCAGGCTCCCTGACCTGGGAGCCACAGCTCACCCACCCGCGGGCGGAGGCTGCCCACTGCCTGCCGACCAGGATGCCCCGTCCGGCCCCGGGGAGCCCGGGCAGCGGAGGCCCAGGAGGCGCCTTTCTCTTTAAGAGCCCCACAGGCGATCCTGATTGGCTGTAGCTATGCAGGTCTTTCTTCCCAGCTCCCTCGGAACGCTCCCTCCTCCGCCGCTTTCTCGGCTCTTTCCACACCCCCTCCCCCCACCCCGCTGCGTCCCCTCCAGACCCTGACGCTCGCCTCCTGTTCCTCGCCGCAGAGTTCAGCCCCGGCAGCGGTAAGGGTGACTCGCCAGCAACAGATGCCGGGCGCCAAGATTTGCATCCTTAAGCCACGCTGAACGCCAGGAAGAAAAGAGAAGGAAGCAGAGAAGCGTCGGGAAGGCGGGGACGGGAGGTGCGGAAATCCCCTCCTAAAAGGCAGAAGCCGTCGCCCGCCCCGGAGAGCGCCGCGCCGGCTGATCGCCAGCTTGCTGCCGCTGCCACGAGCGCCCGCCTCTCCCCAGCCATGCCAGGCCCGGCCGCCGGCGAGGGGAAGGTCCCCTTCCGCAACGCCAAGGAGGAAATCCGTGTGGGCTTCGGGGTCCAGGGCTCGGAGGGCGGCGGCGGCGGCCGGGAGAAGCCCGGCGCGCGCGGGCAGCGGCAGGACATCGTCTGGAGGAACGTCTTCCTGATGAGCCTGCTCCACTTGGGGGCCGTGTACTCCCTGGTGCTCATCCCCAAAGCCCAGCCGCTCACTCTGCTCTGGGGTAAGTTTCGCCGGCGCCCCCTGCGCCCCGGGCACCGAGGCGAGGCGGCGCCTGGTCGCGCGGGGTCGCGGGTCGCCACTGGCTTCGGGCGGTGCGGAGCCCCCCTCCGCTCTCCGCTCGCCTCCCCACCACGCGCCCCGGTCCCCCGGCCTGCAGTCGTCCGGCCTTTGGGACAGGCAGGTATTTCTGTGATGGTATTTTCAACTTCTGCCTCCCCCGCTGTCAGCTTGAGTAGGCGCCTTTGGCGGCGCCTGGATGGACTTGGGGTCCTTCGGCGCCACCGCTGTGCGCAGAGGCACACCGGCTGAACCCGGGTACCAGGGCGGGGAGACCGATGGGATGATTGTGTCGCCCAGGCGGGTCCCAGGGGCACTCCTTTCTGCGCCCTTCGGCTTCTCAGTCTCTTCTGTGGGCCACGGACCTTGGGGCCGAGTTGAGGACAAGAAAGGGACTTGGAGCGGGGGTGGAGAGACCCGGCACCGGATCAGTCTTGATGTTCGCGCAGGAGATGGAAGACACCAGTTCCCTTCCTGCCCCTGCAAGGCCCCCATCCCTGCCCCCTCCGTGATCTTTTGTGCCCAGTTGCACTTCTATGGTCCCAGAAGTTTCTCGGCGAGCACACCAACCCCGCGGTGAGAGCGCTCTGCCCCCGGCACAAAGCTCAGACCATGGCCGAGCAGATCCCCTCCGGGACCTATCCCTTCTGACCAGTGCCTGTCTGTCACCGCACCTGTAGCTCTCCCTCTCGCCACCCTCTTTCCTAGCACCCCCAACCCTGCCGGCATGGGAGGGAGCCCAGGACCACCCCCCTCCAATCCCCCCCACCTCCCGGGGCCCGGGGGCCGAGTGCCTGCCCTACGTGACTCCGGTGGCTGACCTCAGAACCACTTCCAACACCCCCTGCCCCAGCAACTGGTTTTGGCCTCAGTCCCTGCAGTGGCCACGTTAGCCGAGACAAAAGGCGCTGGCCTTGATATCCTGGGCTGAGAATTGGACGAGGTGATCCAAGAAGCCCTTTCAGCTCTCCTTTCCGAGATCGCCAAGGAACGGGGGCAGGAGAAACACAACCTACTTTTATTCCCAGAGGGGAAGAGGAAGGAAGAAAATAAGAAAACCTTTTTCTGCAAGGTGTCTTATTTAGCATAGTGCCAGCTCCAAATGCCTGGGTTCATAATGGGGCCACTCGGTTCCAGGCTTTCCCCTGAAACTCTGCAGTCCCAGCTCTTGGAAGCAAACTCTTCCAGAAGATGGGTGCCTCTTAGGGGAGTGTGGCTGAGCAGAGCTGAGGAATGATGAGAGGGGCGGGGCGTCTTTGGGAATCTGTGAAGACTCCCAGAGCCCCCTAAGCTTTGGGTAACCTCCCTGCTCAGCCCTCCCCTGCTCAGTATACCTCTTCAATTCAGTGTCCTTTTCACCATCTTCTTTGCTGTTATGTGTTGGTTTCATTCTCCCTGTCTTCTTCCTTTACCTCCAGATGACTAGATTGTGAGATGCTCAGTCATTGCTTCATGGACACACTCCCCCCACCTGCCAACCAAAACCCTTATTGCCCTGGATCCTCCAGGGAGCTTCTCCCTCTCCACCCCACTCCTCCCTGCAGGGGCAGGACTGTGCCTTTGGACTTCAGAGCTCACCTGCATCCAGGGGATTGGGGCTTAGCTTTAATAGCTGCAGGGAGAAGTGAGCACTTAAAATATTGTCTTAGGGGCTTCCCTGGTGGCGCAGTGGTTGAGAGTCTGCCTGCCGATGCAGGGGACACGGGTTCGTGCCCCGGTCCGGGAAGATCCCACATGCCGCGGAGCGGCTGGGCCCGTGAGCCATGGCTGCTGAGCCTGCGCGTCCGGAGCCTGTGCTCCGCAACGGGAGAGGCCACAACAGTGAGAGGCCCGCGTACCACAAAAAAAAATATATATATATATATATTGTCTTACATTCCTGGAGCTCCACAGACCCACAGGCTCCATCCCTTACAGCCACCCACCCGCTGGTTCTGGCATCCCACCAGGAGCCACAAGGACAAGGCCTCCTCTCCAGGTTTGCCACTCACCTCTGCCCTTTCCAGGCCACTCACTGTGGTGGAGACAGAATCTTTCTTCTGAAAGACCTTGGCCAGAAGACACCGTCCTCGGCCTCAAACTCCTCCAGCTTCCCCGGAGAAGTCAACACACTGCAGGATTCTGGGTTCCCCTTTGTGGGTGATGTTGCCAAGCCCATCCTGTGCCTTCCTGCATAGTTTTCTGCCTTAGCTACTTTTCATCAGTTCCATTCCCTGAATCTTGATTCACTCCCTACCTGGGTTTCATTGCTCCCCCGCTCCAAAAAAACCCAAACAAACAAACAGAAAAAGAGCCGACAGTGGTGGATATTGTAGTTTCAAGATTCAAACTTATGACTTAGAAACATTCCAAGTAAGTGAATGTTATCTGATGGATATCTTGTGAGAGAAGAAGTGAGGGAGAGAGACAGCTAAGATCAGTGTGCTGATGGCTAGAATCTTTAGGGAGACTGTTGATCAGGGTTATTTTCATTGAAAGCCCTGGTGCCTTGAGCTACAAGTTTCTCCCCACTGGATGCCCTTTTCATCATCTCTCCCGCTGGCTCTGTCTAGTGTTAGGACCGAGTTCATGCACCAGTGGGCTGTTCATCCACTTCAGGGACCTGAGTTGTCAAGGCAGTAGGCTTAACTAGCCCATCTATTATTGCTTGCCACCCTCCACCCCAGGTATGGTTGCCCTGGAAACAGAAGGCATCCATGCAGAGCACCCAGCCAGAGGATGTTTTAGGTGTTCAGTTGTGCGAAGAGTAATTTGAGTGGCAGTAAAATGTCATCCATGAAAGATCCCATCAAGTTGTTCAGTCCAGACCTCCTCCACTGCCTCGCTCCCCACCCTTTTATGACTCTCCTTGGGCCCAGAGCAAGTTGTTTTCTCTTCTTATCCTTGTAGTTTTCTGAGTGGGCAGGCTGTCAGAACGGAATGCTCTTGGTGCCCACAGGTCCTGAGGGATGAGTTCATGACTTTTGAGGACAGAACACGACCTCCAGCTGGAGGAAAAATCTTCACCTGAAGCCTTGAGCTCAAAAAGTGCCTGCTTTGAGGGTTTTTGGCCAAAGGGGCAGTTGTTCATGCCCTGAATCCCAGGATGAGCAGAATAGGGGAGTGAGAGGCAGCAGTTGTGGTGTCGAGGTCAAAGTCCTGTGCTCCTTCCCAGCAGCTTTGCCCTGTCTCCAGGCATTCTGGCCATTGGTTTCCAAAAACATGAGGGACTTTTCTGGTTTCCCTTGAAATGTCATCCGAATCCCCTAAATATGCCTTGGTGACATCATGACAATTTCAGTGACAGTATCAGCATGCAAAACAGTAATATGCCCTGCTCCCTTCCATCTTGCCCCAGGGCAAATGTGACCATTGCTAAGGTAGATACAGGATTCTCTGGTACCCTTCAGGTTGCTGGAACACAGCCTATGGCGAGGAATCTGAGTGGTAGCAGGAATTGACAAGGCAGTCTAGCAGGAGGGAGGATCAGGAGAGGCTGGGGTTTGGAAGGTACTGGTCCATCAGTCAAATTCTGTCCAATTCTGGGCTTCCCTGGTGGCGCAGTGGTTGGGGGTCCGCCTGCTGATGCAGGGGACACGGGTTCGTGCCCCGATCCGGGAGGATCCCACGTGCTGCGGAGCGGCTGGGCCCATGGGCCGTGGCTGCTGAGCCTGCGCGTCCGGAGCCTGTGCTCCGCAACGGGAGAGGCCACAACAGTGAGAGAGGCCCGCGTACCGCAAAAAAAAAAAAAAAAATTCTGTCCAATTCTGAGAGTTGCCCAAAGATGAGTTGTCTTCGGTCAGGCCTTGGGTAACCTGAATCCACACCTTCGATGGTCCTGATGTCTTTGTTGTGCTTCTTTTTCCATCAAATCCTTAACATTGTTGAGGCGCTCCAAGAATGCGTGGCCATGGACTTCTGTTTTACCTCCGGGTTTTCTAGGGTGAGCACAGCTCAGAAGAGAAACAACTGAGAATGTGAATCCTTGCTCTCCTACTTACTTACCAGCTGCATGGCCTTGGGCAAATGAACATCTCCAGACCTCAGCTTTCTCACCTGTAAAATGGGTATATCAATACTTCTTGCTCATGAGGTTGTGAGAATTAAATTCAATAATAGGTGTAAACTACTTAGCACAGTGCCTGCACCTTGGCTGATGTCCAGTAATTGTTAGCTGCTCTTATTATTCTTGGTCCTGATACTGGCTTTTTTTCTTTAGTAGAAGGAAAAAAGGCCCTCTTGCAGCACAATCAATTCTACAAAGCTGGCACACAACATGGCTTCGTTGCCTCTCTTGCATGGAAAAGGTTGCTTTGGCTTGGGAAACAAGGGTTCTTTCTCAAAGTCTCCAAAGAGAAATGAACACAGATCCCCCTGTCCCTCCTCCCTCCCCCATTCCCTTCTCTTTCATCCTCTCTTCCTCCTATTTTCCTCCAGAAGGCCACTATTTTGTAAATAAGAATCTTTTTGTTCAGCTGATAACTCACCTGGTCTTCAGTGTTTTCTTTGGGGCTTTTTGACCGTTGCAATTGCTGTAAAAACAGGGCCAAATCATTTCTCCTAAATGTCTTAGGGTCTCAGTTTTGACTTTTTTCCCCGTTTCTGTCTCCTTGAATCATCTTTTTTTTTTTTTAATCTTTAATGCTCAAGCTACTAAAAAACTGAAAAACATAAATGAATCTTCCTTTTAAACCTTGTAATTCCCAGCCCATTGTTGCAACTCTTGCATTTTTAATAACCAGGCAAGCACTAAGAGCCCTCCCCAAGGCTGGGTGGAGTGCAGCGAAACCTGAGAGAATGGAGTGTGCTTTTGCTGGCTTAATAGTCTAAACAAATATAAATATAGGTTGAGGTTAACATTATTAACTCGTTTTTTTTCTAACACTGGTCAAGGTCACTGCCAACTGCACTGTCATCCTGAAATGTGAAGTCGCTCTGCAGAGTAGAAACCAGAGCTGGAATCCCAGCATTGCCACTTAGTTCAACTTCAGGCGGGTCCCTTTCCAGTGTGTGCGCCTCCGTTTCCTGGTCTCTGAAATAGGGATGATAATACTGAGCTGAAAGTTGTTTTAAGAATCAGGGAAAATGTCAAACTGGTGCCAGAGGATAGACACGCAATGCTCTCTGTTACTACCAACCCCACCGTGGGCCAGGCGTCAGGGAACCTGCAGGGCTTCCGTGTCTGTTTGTCTGGGACTTCTTGTGGCTCGAATATAAGGCATAGCCTTTACATCCAAAGAAATGATCCTGACCTCGTGTAACATTTAGTTCTCATCTTACCCTGATTTGTGTATTGTATAAAATCATAATAATTGCTTGGAAAAGTCACTGAGAGATTTACAAAAGGGTGACACAGTCATGGTGGTTTCTCTAAATTTTTATGAAAGGCAACATCGTATTTGGTTGGCATTGTTCCTGTTGAGCATTTATGATGACATTCTGTAGTCTCTGGTGTGCAGTCTCGCCATCCCTCTGCTGTGATGTGTCCTGCTTCTGTGGAAGTGCCACCCTGGGGTTAAGAGTATGGATGTTAGAGTCAGAGGATGTGGGTTCAAGGCCTAGCTATAGCCTTGGGCAGATCGCTCACCCTCCCTAGCCTCAGTGTCCCCAGCTGCACAGTGAGAACAGCAGTACAACCAGCGGCATGTCGCAGCTGGAGTGAAAGGAAGGAGAGTAAGGAACTTGGCCCTTGGTGCTTCCCTTCACTCCTTCCCTTCCTTTAGCTCCCCCTGTGGTGGCTGGGACTTGTTCCGGCTGCCCCCTGGTTGTCAGAAAGCCCTGGTCAGGGGTAAAGCAGTTGGTTTTCTGACTTTGTTTTCCCTGGCAATGGGATGGTGGCCACCCCAACAGGGACCCGCTATCCTCCCTCATAAATGTCTGCCGTTTGTTCACTCTGAGTGTGAACGGCCACGAGAGAGAGCCTCACAGTTGCACGTGCAGTCATATATACATTTGTCCACTAATTCATTCATTTTTTTTCCTTTTCAACTATTGTCAAAACATATCAGAATCACTTGGGGATCCTTTGAAATATTCAGAAGCCTGGCGCCCCCCCCCCACCACCCCGCCGCCAGACCTACTGCACTGGAATCTGTAGGAGTGAGGTTCTGGCTTTTTTATTTATTTGAAAAAGGCAGTAAGGTGTTTCTGATGCACAGCGGGGCTGAGAACCATTATTTAATTCCCTTATCCACATTCAATTATGCTTATTACTCACCCATTACATGCCAGGCACCGACACCATCCCTGACTTCGTGGCACTTAAGGCCAGTTGGAGAGACAGACGGGTGCACAGGTGAGAACCGCCAAGGCAGCATTAGCTGCAGGTGCCAGCCTGGGGGAGTTGGGGCGGCTTCCCAGAGGAGGAGGTGGCTGGACTGAGCCTCCAGGAGGCCCGAGGCTGGCTGGCCGAGGGGTTTGGATGAGATGGCATTGTAGCCACAGGCTACAGATCTCCCGAGGGGAGAGAGGAGAGCCAGTCAAGGACCTGATGGTTCAGCAAGGCTGAAGGTGATCAGGGCCCAGATCCAGGGCAGGAAGATTCAACAGGAACACAAAGACTGGGAGGAGATCAGGCTTTCGGGGAGGCTGCCCTTCAGCCTCTCCCTGCCTCGCACCTCCTCTCACCCGCCTCACACACCAGTGGCTCTGGGTGTATAACTTCAAGACCAGACACATGGCAGTGGGATGAGTGAGTCTGAAGATTTTCAGGAAAGACCCTGAGACCTTGGAGCAGGTGTGCAGTGGGACCAGGCACCTCCCTCAGGCTGGCCAGAGCTGAGGGAGAGCTAGAAATAATGTCTCAGCTGGGCCTTTGATCTCACAGATTCAGGGGTATTGTCCCAGGACTAAATTACTAAAAAGCCCCAAGGGTATAATAGCACAGGCACACCAGACCCAGGACTCTCTCCTCCTCCTGTGTTCCTCTTTCCTCTGTTTCTCAGAGGTACAGGTGTGTAGGGGAGTTCTTCTCACCTCACTTCCTCCCTTGAACCTGAGCTTAAACAGCTGGTTCTCACTACCCTCCTTTTTTTTTTTTTTTTTTTTGCGGTACGTGGGCCTCTCACTGCTGCGGCCTCTCCCGTTGCGGAGCACAGTCTCCGGACGCGCAGGCTTAGTGACCATGGCTCACGGGCCCAGCCACTCCGCGGCATGTGGGATCTTCCCAGACCGGGGCACAAACCCGTGTCCCCTGCATCAGCAGGCAGACTCTCAACCACTGCGCCACCAGGGAAGCCCCACTACCCTCCTTCTTAATGTCCTGCTTCCCATTTCTGCAGCTTATTTCAGAGGGCTTTGTGGGTCCCTGCAGGCTGTGGTCCAGCAACATCACCTGGGAGCTTGTTATAAAGAAAGACTCTCAGACCCCACCCTGGACCTATTGAATCGCTACCTGTACTGATAAGGTCTCCAGGTGACCCATCTGCACTGAACTTAGAGAAGCACTCCCTCAAGTCAGGCCACAGGCCGACGGGTCAGAGAAGCTGCTCACGGTTGGGATTTGGCAACTCTTTCTTTTTCCGTTTAATGGCCTCCTCCCCTTTGCCTTCCCTCCTCCCCTCCTGCCTCCTTGTAGCTTATTTTAGAACATGTCGGGATCCTGCTTCCCTTGCCAACAAAATGCTGTTGCTAAAATTTTTCAGCTGGCAGCAGTGATGTTTAATTCATGGGCTAGAAAATTAATTTTATTTTCATGAGTAGAGCTGGAGAAAAATAACAGGAAGTCTCTGTGCATGGCCCTTGGGAATTCAGCTTGTCTATTTAATAGCTGAACTGGTAAAGGTGAGGATGCCTCAGGAAAGGGCCACCTTCCACAAAGGATGCTTTTGGCTGCAAGTAGCACAAAACTCAACGTAGGATGGCATAAAAGATAAAGAAAATTTCTAATTTCACTGGTAAGTAATCCCAAGGTAGGGCACTTATGGGATGACTCAGTAATAACATCAAAGAGCAGGTTTCATTTCTGCCATGGTGGCCTTGTGGAGTTTAGTTTTCCTTGTGGTTACAAGATGGCTGCCAGAGTTCCAGGAGTTACAACAATGTCCTACAGAAGAAGAGAGAGGCTGCCCCTTCCTGAAGTCTCATCAGAGAGAAACTCTCTCCTGGTCATCTCACAGCTGATGTCTCCTCAAGTCTCACTTGCAGGATTGTGTCCCAAGTCCCTTGTTAAACCATCGTTGGCAAGGGATTCAGGCTAATCAGGGTTAGCCACTGAGCCACATGCCACATGAGGCAGGGGTTAAGAGCCAAACAAAACCCAGGCTCTGGGGGAAGGGAGAAGAGGGCATGGCTGCTGGGACAGCCAACACCTCTGCTCCAGGGCCTGCCTTTACTCCCTCCCATGACTTTCCCTCTTTGGTGTCACCTCCATTCCATGGAAAGGCTCTGATTTCATACTTTAGCACGCTCTTCCCCTCTACTCCCTACCCGTTCAGCTTGTCTCCAGTCCTGCTGTCATTTCAGTGAGTTGTAAATGTCTGCCTTTTCCATGAGGCTGTGAGCTCTCCCATGGCACATCTGCCTCCCCAGAACCTGGCAATGGCCTCTGCTCAACATACACTGTGCTGGGGGAATGGATGAAGGAAGAGACGAATGAATGAGTTTAATCTTTGTGTGGCCTTTCTTTCTAAGGAAAGTTTTCATGTTGTTTCATAACTTTAAAGATGTTTCTGCCCCTGTAAAAGAACTTTCCGTGTGATTTTGGGGAAAGGACTGGGGAGAGAGAAGCCTTTCTCAGTGCCCCAAGAATCTGCATGCCCCTCTGCACCCATGTCCACCTGGGAGACACCCTGACCTCAGTGAGGAGCTTGCAGAATTCTTTATCGCTCTTCTGGGTTTTTATGGGGTGAGACGGGGCTGGAGAAGGTTGCTCTGGGTACAGGGAAGTGTTAAATGCCTTGTGGGAGAATGGAATTAAAAAGAAAAAGATGGACAATGAGTGACTTAGAATGTGTTCTTTTTTTTTTTTATTTTTATTTTTTGCGGTACACGGGCCTCTCACTGTCGTGGCCTCTCCCATTGCGGAGCACAGGCTCCGGATGCGCAGGCTCAGTGGCCATGGCTCACGGGCCCAGCCGCTCCGCGGCATGTGGGATCTTGCTGGACCGGGGCACGAACCAGTGTCCCCCGCATCGGCAGGCGGACTCTCAACCACTGCGCCACCAGGGAAGCCCAGAATGTGTTCTTTACCAAGGTTTTCCACGGACACACTTTCCTCAGACTGATGAATGGGTTTCTTGGCTGGTCATTGTCTTCATTGTTCAGGCGACACAGAACGTCAGTGATGACCTCACGGTCAGATTTCTGTTCTCTTGCCTCAAATTTTACTTAAAAGGGCATTTAAAAGTCCACTTTAAAAAAAAAAAGTCCACTTAACCTTGCCCAACAGGTACTTTTTTTTTTAAATAAATGTATTTATTCATTTTTGGCGCGTTGGGTTTTCGCTGCTGCGTGCAGGCTTTCTCTAGTTGCGGCGAGCCGGGGCTACTCTTCGTTGTGGTGCCCGGGCTTCTCATTGCAGTGGCTTCTCTTGTTGCGGAGCACAGGCTCTAGGCGCGCGAGCCTCAGTAGTTGTGGCACACGGGCTTGGTTGCTCTGCGGCATGTGGGATCTTCCTGGACCAGGGCTCGAACCCGTGTCCCCTGCATTGGCAGGCGGATTCCCAACCATTGTACTACCTGGGAAGCCCTGCCCTTGAAATGGAAAAAAAAAAAATCAAATACCAGTGGACTTGGAAATGAAGAGGTACAAGAATAGAGTTTAGAACTCACGTTTAAATTTGTTTTCTTCCTGTATCACTGTCTGTTGTATGAATACCATCATGCACTTGCAATTTGACTGTATTGGTTTTAGCTTGGTTCCCTAAAGAGACAATGATTGTAAATGCAACCTGTGACCTAAATGAGCAAGGCCATCTCCCAAAGCATCCTCCACTTCATCATCAAAAAACATTTATCAAGCAAGCAATTAATTTCCTATGGTCTTGAGCCAGGCACTGTGTAAAAAAACAGAGACCTGGTTTCTACCCTCCTATTTTTTTTTTTTTTTTTTTTTTTTGCGGTACGCGGGCCTCTCACTGTTGTGGCCTCTCCCGTTGCGGAGCACAGACTCCGGACGCGCAGGCTCAGCGGCCATGGCTCACGGGCCCAGCCGCTCTGCGGCATGGGGAACTTTCCGGACTGGGGCACAAACCCATGTCCCTTGCATCGGCAGGCAGACTCTCAACCACTGCGCCACCAGGGAAGCCCCCTCCTACCTTTTATAACTCAGAGAACAGCTGTAATTTTCCCCAAGTAGTGTATCCAACTTAATGTTCTCTTGGCATGAGTAGAAGTGGAAAATACTCTTACTTCTTTAAAAGTTCTGTGCATGAAATTAGAAATGAATTTCTAAAATGTAACTGTTTCCTGAAGTAGTTTGTCGATTCCCTCCTCTAATAAATACATTCATAAGAAGCTTTTGCAGATGGTTACAATGAAGATCGTCTCTATTCTCAGCCTGTGAGTCACTGGAGTGTCCCTGAAAGCATTTGTTTTGCCCTAGAGTCTCTATAAGCAAAAGGTATTTATTAGCAAGTGTGAATAATGCCCACATATCTCCCCCTCCCATTTCCCACCCCCAAATCCATTGTGTTTGGCTCCCTAGCTCCTGACAAGTGGGTGAGTCATTAACATTTTTGAGCTCTGCTTGAATTACTCCAGGGTCTTGACTCTATCTGGAGCTCTGGGGAGAGTTGTCGCTACCCTCTGAGCATAGACTGGGTACGAACCTAAACTTGGCAGAGCTCCCAGGAAGGTTGGAATAAACCACAGTTATTAGTGCTAATATTCCTTCATGCACAGAGCTGGTAGTCAGTCAGTGTTCGCCCAGTGGTTAAAATCATTGGATAACTGTGCCTTCCCTGGTACTCCTGGAATTCCCAACAATCCAAGAGCTAAAGGGTCAATACCTGGCTCAGCTGCACGGCTTAAATCTAAAAATAAATCTGTTCTCGGGCTTCCCTGGTGGCGCAGTGGTTGAGAGTCCTCCTGCCGATGCAGGGGACATGGGTTCGTGCCCCGGTCTGGGAAGATCCCACATGCCGCGGAGAGGCTGGGACCGTGAGCCATGGCCGCTGAGCCTGCGCGTCCGGAGCCTGTGCTCCGCAACGGGAGAGGCCGCGGCAGTGAGAGGCCCGTGTACCACAAAAAATAAATAAATAATAACAGCAAGATATAACTTAAAAAAAATAAAATAAATAAATAAAAATAAACCTGTTCTCATTGGTTTTGGTTGGTTGGTGCCCTTGTGGGTTGTCAGTTGTTTTTTAATTGAAGTATAGTTGATTTACAATATTGTGTTACTTTCACATGTATAGCAAAGTAATTTGGAGGTATATATATATATATATATATATATATATATTCTTTTTTTGATTCTTCTCCATTATAGGTTATTATAAGATATTGAATATAGTTCCCTATGGTGTACTCAATTTTTTTTTTTTTTTTTTTTGCGGTACGCGGGCCTCTCACTGTTGTGGCCTCTCCCGTTGCGGAGCACAGGCTCCGGACGCGCAGGCTCAGCGGCCATGGCTCACGGGCCCAGCCGCTCTGCGGCATGTGGGATCTTGCTGGACCGGGGCACGGACCCGTGTCCCCTGCATTGGCAGGCAGACTCTCAACCACTGCGCCACCAGGGAAGCCCTCAAATATTTTTAATATCATCTCTGCATATGCGTTTTCTTGTTATCATATGATTCATATAATCTTGAGCTTCTATCCTTTTCTGTTTTAACTGAATGAGAACTTTGAAAAGATCAGTCAGTCATTCTGGCTTAAATTTATATCCTAAATCATGCAAGGAAAGGTACTAGGGCCCAACCTAAGTTCTGGGGTTGAACGTAAATCACCCGTCCTAATAAAAACTTCTTTTGTGATAGAGGCAATGTGTGTCTAAAAGGTGATTTTTATTTTCTAGTTTATAATTGTCTTTATGTAAGATTCCCCCCAAAAGATTTGATATTAATCATCAGAAAAAAATAACATTGGAAAAGTCAGATTGTGAAGGTGTATCGTTAAGTGTTGGGAGTTGGGAGGACAGAACGTGGAGGACCTTACCACTAATCCAGGTGGTACTCCTAGCTCACAGGTCATTGCCCGTGATGTTGTGGATGGTGTCTAGGCTCCCAGCAGCCCAGGGTCGGTGCCACTCAAACCATACCTGAGGCTTGGTACAGGGAATTGTTTTAATGATAGAAAATTTCAAACATACATAAAAGTAAAGAGAAAGGAGTCTCTATCCCCACACCCACCCCTCACCTGGGGATTTTTTTGGGTAACTTTTTATTTTGATATATAATTTCAGATACATAGAACAGTTGTAAGAACAGTACAGGGAACTCCCATATACTCTTTGCAGACTGAACAATTTCCATCATATTCTCTATGTGTATATGTATACATATGTGTGACTACTATTTTTTCTGAGCCATTTGAGAATAAGTCAGAGATATTGTGTCCTTTTATCTCTAAATACTTCAGTATGTATTTCCTAACAGTAAGAATACAACCACAGTACAATGTTCAAAACCAGGAATTTAACCTTGATATTATCTTTTTTTTTTTTTTTTTTGGCCATGCCCAGCAGCATATGGGATCTTAATTCACCCACCAGGAATGGAACAGGCCCCTGCTGCTTTGGAAGCACAGAGTCTTAACCACTGGACCACCAGGGAAGTCCCAATCTTGATATTATCTAATCCACAGTGGATAGCCAAATGTCATCAGGTACCCTAGCAATATCATTTATAGCTTTTTTTTTTCCCCTTTCGGATTAGGTTGAAGCAAATTCAAGACAATTGCATCTGTAAATACTTAAGTATCCAGTATTAGTCGGGGTAATTCTGGCTACATCGTCCACATGGAAAACCTCGGGGGCCACCTTTCCCCTATCAACTGCCCCCAGCTCTTTGCGGTAAAACATTTGTGAGGGGCAGTTTTCAGAAGTGGGAAGGGGTAGAAACTGAGAAGCAGACATAGGTAATGAGCGAGACAGTAGTTCTCAGGCTGATCTGCAGACTGTGTATTGGGGGTCATCTGAGTTGCTCGTGCAACGTGCAGAACAGGGGGCTCTACCCAGGCCCTACAGGATAAGAACCTCGGGGAGTGACCAGAACTCTGCATTTTAACAGGTGCCATGGGTACCTCTCATACCCTGTGGGCTGGAGGTGCTCTGACCTGGAGGCAGGTGACCTGGGAGTGATGCTGTGTCCCTAGCAGTTTAGTGTCACATCCCCACACACCTGCCCCGTCTCAGAACAGGTGCAAGGCTTTTACATTGCCTCCAATTCCACTAGCCCGAGACTCCTTAGGGTTGATAAGAGGCAGCATTTGGGGAATGGGAATACCTGCAGGGGCTCCTTTCTCAGCACACAGCTTCTTACACAGGGCTGAAACCTTTCTTAGGACTGCGGAGGGGACTCAGGTGTGGCAGCCAACTGCGCAGCCTCAGCGCCTCCCTGCCCGATCTTCCCCTCCAGGAAGGCAGCACCAGTATGAGTAACGGTGGCACCATTATTATCGTTCCCAGAACCAGACAGCGAGTTGGTGCTGGAAATCCGCTATATAGATGTGACCGCGTTCAGGAAACGTGTCCATTCAAAAAATGGAGGTCGGTGGAGCCCTTCTCTCGGGCCCCTTTCATCTCTGAGGGTCGGGGCTTTCCAGTCATCTTCATTTGCTGAGGAGCAGATACTTCTTAGACCATGCAGCCGGGGACGCAGTGCAGCTCTGTCCGGGACAAGGCACACTTTAGGGGCATCCTGGACCCAGGCTTCTCTGCTACCTGAGATACAAGGACCCTTGTAAACGATTCTGACCCACCAAGAGATGACGACCACTGGGGAGACGCTCTAGATGTTCACTGTGCATCCGATGGGCGGCAGTGGGCTTAATTCTAACCTGCATCCTGTCAATGTGGCCACGTGACAAAGGTGACCACGTGACACAGGTGACCCCCTCCCCTCACCTAGGACAGTAATCCAAGTGGCTGTTTCAGTTCCTCCCGCTGTTGAGTCTTCCTCTCCGTTCTCCTGAAAAGGCGCTGTGCTCTCCAAGTCCTTTTCCATTTTAGCACGAGTGTTTCTCAAGCTGTAGCTCGTGCCAGTTTAGATCTCGGGGCTCATTCAGCCTTGCTCAGGGCAGCCGGGCTGGGTTTCTCTCATTCAGAGATAAGTGTGAAGAGAGCCTTCCAAACCCAGGCAGGCTTGGAGTCTTCACAGAGAAAGAGAGACGCAAAGTCCTGAAAGCAGAGCTCGCGCTGGCGCTGTGCCCAGACTGCGCGACGTGTGGGAGCAGCTCCCAGAGAAGCAAACAGACAAGTGGGCCTCCTTGGCCCCCTGGGGCTGCCAGGTGCTTCTTCAGTCTAAAGGCTGGAGACAAGAGTCTGGAGTCAGATACAGCTTTGCTGATTAGCAAACGTTCTAATCTCCCAAGTCTCTCCCTGGTCAGGGCCATTCCTAGTGGACATGAATTGGGTTTATGAAAAAAGTATTTGAAAGTGCCAAAAAGGTTCCCGCACCATCGTGATGATGCTGACAAGGCAGATTGATGATCTGATGTCTACCCGGGCTCAGGAGCAAGTGAGGGAGCACTTCTGGGGTGCGCTTTTCCACCTGCTTGGAGACAGGCAGGTGGAGAGATTTAGATGACTAATTAACTTGTATTTTGCACACATTTATGGACATGTGCCCATCATGGGCCAGATGCTGGGAATACACAGGTGAGCAAGCTATCATTCCTGCCCACAAGATGCTCACGATCTAGAAGAGGAGACAGACCTAGGAGAATTGTAACTCAGTGCGATGGATGCCAGGACCGAAGTGGGCCTGAGGTGCAGGGATGGCTAGAGGAGGTGGGCGTTGTAACTGTTTTAATCCACACAACAATAAACCTCCAGGGTCTAAATGTCTTCACGGCTGTTCTGAACAACAGCAAAACTTTGCAAGCAAAATTATTTCATAACTAATGTAGAGGGGAAGCTTAACCCAATGAATGCATTTGGTGGCAAAATCTGACCTAAACTGTTTATCCTTTTAAGTCTGAATGTTCGTATCGATGTGTTTGATGACAGACCCACCATGGGTATTACCATAATGCATAGGCACTCTATTACCTTTATCAAGTCTGAAAAATTCTGAACCTTGAAGCACATCTGACCCTTGGGTTTTGATGAGGGACTGTGGACTTGTCCTGGTATCGTCTGCATTTTGCATCTGCGGAGGCAGAATGCAGGGCGGACTCATTTGCCCAAGATCCAGAGCTGGTAAGGGGCAGTCAGGGCTTGCGGGAATGTCCTTCTGATGCCTGAGCCCTGCTGGGCACCCTCAGGTGACACTGCCTTGAAAGGCACCGACTTACCCAGCAGTGGTTTGGGCACCGGACTCGTGGGTGGCTCTGGAGTGGGGATGGATTGGATAGCATTGCCCAGGGATGTACCCAGGTGGCCGTGACGGGGATGTGGGTGTCAGTCTCCCCCTTGGCCCAGGCTCATCCACCTCACGCTGGTGGTAGTCCCTATTTAACAGGGAATGGGGATTTTGTGCCTCTCTGCCCACAAGATATGCTGTTGCCGTGTCAGAATCTGTCCACCGCCACCCCCCGCCCAGGTTATCTCTCACTGCTTCTTGTCTCCATTCCTTGAACATTTTGTTCCCATCACTGGCTTCTGGTCTGTTACCCCTAAGGTCTCTTCAACCAGTGGGAAAGAGGTACTTGTTAATAATTCTGGTGTTTTGTAGGTTGGCCCTGGGATCAACTTTGTGTACAGGCAGGAAGTAGCCAACAGGGATAAGTGATTTTAGGGACACAGGCCTTTAACAGCCTTCAAATTACCTTCCTTAGCTGTCCTAGCAATTGGAGCAGGGGTTCTGGGCTGAGGCTGGATGCTTCAGCGGTTTCATGAGCCCCCGAAATAGGTTTTGTGTGTGTTGACGTTTTTCTTTCATTGGATTCTCAGCAGAGCCTGTGACTTTAAAAAGGTTAAGTGCTGCTGGGTTGGAGTGAGGCTCATTAAACATGTCAGCATTTCCCAAAAGGATAAACAGTAAATGAGTGTTCATTTATATACTCTCTTCCAATATCCTTTCGTGTATCTATAGTCAGTATGATCACTTTCATGCTTTAGTTAATAGCTAGGATAGTTAAGCCTTGATAGGCTGAAGGGAAAACTTGGGAGCTTCTGGATTCAATAGGCCTTTATGGGGTAGGTCCACCTGGAGTCCCCCAAATGAGGGATCCCCTTGGATTGTGGCACAACCCAAGGACAAAAAACAAAGGGTGTTTTTCATCACTTTGCTTACTTCATAATTTTGCCAGGCCTTCTCATCACGAGGGAAGCAGTGACAGTTCCTCCAAGGGCCTTTCCCTGCCTCAGCTTAGCTCTGCTTGTTAAACACACCCTGGTGATAAGAATCTAAGGAGGTAGTGCATGATTTTCCTCTTGCTGCTGTAACAAATTATCACAAAGTTAGTGACTTACAGCAAAACAAATTTATAAACTTACAGTTCCATAGGTTAGAAGTCCGACACAGTTCTCGCTGGGTTAAAATCAAGGTGGCAACAGGGCGACGTTCTTTTCTGGAGGCTCTGGGGGAGAATTCTGTTCCCTTGCCTTTTCCAGTTTCTGGAGGCTGCCTGCATTTCTTGCCTCATGGCCCCTTGTTCTGTCTCCAAAGCCAGGCTCTATCTTCGACCTAGAGGGTCAAGTCCCTCTCACATAGCATCACTCTGACCTCCTCTTCTGATTCTCTTCCACTTTTAAGGACCCTTGTGGTTACATTGGTCCCACTTGGACAATTCGGGATAATCTCATCTTTGAAGTCAGCTGATTAGCAACCTTAATTCCATCTGTAACGTTACTTCCCCTTTGACATGTAATGTAACATATTCACAGGTACCAGGACGTGGACATCTTTGGGACATCATTATGCCTACCACACCCAGACACCAAAGAAAACTAATCTGCATTAATTCCTTTGGTTATTATAGGTACCACCTGGACAGAAACGCTCAGTTATGTATAACCTTCCTTCAAGGAGAGCTTGTCCTTTTGAGAGGCATATCAGAGGGTCACGACGTTGCAGGTTCTCTGACCTCATCCTCCCCTTCCTGGGACTGGGGGGAATGTCTGGCCATCCCACAGGTTGTGACCTACTTTCCAGGAACAGCCCTGGAGCATGTAGCCCTCTTAGAGACCTTCTAAAGGATGTGTTGATGCTAATGTTTGACTGCCCCCTCTGGCTAGTCCCAGGGGTGACGTATGTTAGCAAAAATTGTCTGGAGGCAGCTTAGGGTCTTGAAACCATCAGATAAACATTTTATTAGGGATGTGTGTGAGGAGAGATTCTTGGCCTGCCTGGAATGTAATTTATGGTTGTGTGTGCAGTGTGTGAGCAGGGATGAGAGGACAGAGATGGGAAAACAGAGACCCAACAGTAACATTAGCCACAGAAACAGGTGCAAGTCTATGCAGGAAAATGCAGAGCGGAAAAAAGCCCCTGGTCATTTGACTTGTGTCACACAAAAATGGCAGCAAGACCTTGGAGGGTAGGATGTTCATGGGGGAAAAGGAGTCTCAAGCCGGAAGCAGCAGCTTTCTGGGCAGAGGGGCTTTGTCTTGGTGAGGAGATATTGGCCAATTGCATGGATCTGGGGCTTTTGTTGGTTTTGTTTTGGTTCTAAACGGTGGTCGGAAAAGCGTCTCTTACAGTGACTGTGTGCAGACCTGGCCCTGCGCAAACTCCTGAGATTGGGGGCAGGGAAGGTAGGGAGAAGGTGACCAAGAAACTTTCCCGGAAGCAGGACCAGCTACATAATTTACAGGGCTGAGTGTAAAATAAAAATACAGGGCCCTTGTTCAATGATTATCAAGAATTTCAAGATGGTGGTGGCAGAGTATTTAGCCAAGCATGGGGCCCTCCTACGGCCTTGCGTTCTCACAGTGGTCACACACCATGAAGCGTGAAGTGGCCACTGCCCAGGGCAGCGTTCCCTGTGTGTGTCCTTGGCTCTCTCTGATATCACGAGTGGTGTTCGAGGCCTCTTTCCCAGGGAGTTAGCAGGACCGTGGGCCTTGGCCCCAAGGACTTGCTTTCGTATCATAGAACTTGTCTTGATCGCACTGGATATTTGATGCTGCTTGACAGGTACTTTGCTCCATCTGGGGGGAGCCCACATTCCAGGGGCCGGAAGTAGAGGGGCGAGGAAGAGAAACTTGGGACTCTCAGAGCCTTCCCTTCCGGTGGTGTGACCTCAGACAAGCAACTTAGATCGTCCCCATCCTGTTTCTTCATCTGTAATGTTACTGACTCCAAAGTGACTTCATGAGGCCCATTGGTTAAGGTGCTCTGAGAGGGGCCTCCAGCCCCCCACCCATCTAACAGGTCTCTGGCCAGAACTAATGGCCACAAAGTCTGCAGAAGAGCGTGGATACGGCCGCTGAGGACCGACCGCATTCAGTGTGGCTGACCTGATGTACTTGCCCCCCTGCTTCCCTTTATCTGCCCTCAACACATGCACACCCACACCTACACCTGTGGAGGTGCTTTCCTCTGCAGGACCAGGGAGCTGCTGAGCCGCTGGCTTGAGCTTCCGCAGCCCTAGCCTGCCCAGGGTCCATCCGTCCCAGCCTGAACAAGATGCCCGAGGGAGACTTGGAGTGGACAGGGGAGGGAAGCTGCGTGGGAAGAAAGAGACAGTTGTGGTCCAGTGAACTGGGGGATGGCGCAGACGCATCCCGACCAGTGCTTGCTCCCTCTTTCCCAGCAGTTGGTTCACTGGCCCTGCTGGCGAGAAGCAGCAGCAATGGCTGGGCGTGTCGTCTCTGCAGCCCACCCAGCCCCGGCCGAGCCCAGGCGCTAATTAGCGGTGAGGATATGGGAGGAAGTGGGGAGCCCAGAGTCTGAACTCCTTGGCCTAGAGAATTTGGAACGTGCCAGAGGAAGTATCCGCTGCTGCAGAGAGCCGACCATGGAGAGCCCAGGGCAGCCAGGGCCCGGCCAGGGGTAGTTGGGGCACCTCTGAAGCTTTGCTGGTGGTTGAACGGGCAATTCCTCTTTTCTCCAAGCTGGTAGCCCCACTTTTAATTGGCACCCTGGGAGGACAGGGTGGGTGGAGAAGTGAACAGGGTGGGAGAGACGCAGCATAGGAAGACTTTGCGTCTGGTTAACAGCTTTCCTCAGGCAGCATGGTCCTTTCACGGAATAGGGGAAACAAAGAGTTGGGACGTGGGGTGAGACCTGAGGCTGCTCTCTTTCTTTCTGAAGACTTTTATTTTACATCTCGTAAATACTTATTCATCGTACACAGGCTAGAAAATACAAGCGTGCAAAAGAAAAAAACACTTGTAACTCCCCATTTTAGAGATGCCTGTTGTTAACATTTTGGGCTGTGTCCTTCTAGACTTTTTTCTCTGTGCATGACTGTAGTCTTACTCTCTGCAGTTATACTACAATCCTGTTTTGTTGTTAGCTTTTGTCACTCGTTGACACATCAGAAACACATTTCATGCCTACAGATGTGGATCTTAGGTTTTATTTTTTGTTGTCTTTTTTAATGGCAGTGGAGTTTTGCAAAGTTTGGATGGACTTAACCCCCGATTGTTGGAAATTTAGGTGGTTCTTTTCTTGCTATTGTTGCTCTTATTAACAGCACTCCATCCTAGTACCTTCATCTTCATGCACATCCTTGTTTTCTCAAGAGACATTTCTGGATGATTTCCATAGGATATGTTTCTTTTTAAAATTATTTATTTTTAAAATTGAAGTATAGTTGATTTACAGTATTGTGTTAGTTTCAGGTGTACAGCAAAGTGATTCCATTTTATATATATATATTTTTTTTCAGATTCTTTCTATTATAGGTTATTACAAGTTATTGACTATAGTTCCCTGTGCTGTACAGTAAATCCTTGTTGTTTATTTTATGTAGAGTAGTGTGTATCTGTTCATCCTGTACTCCTAATTTATCCCTCCCCCCTCCATAGAATACATTTCTGTATGCATTTTTAAGGCTTTAGACCAGTGGTTCTCAGTGAGGGTTGACCCCTCCCTGGCAAGGGGCATTTGGCAATGTCTGGAGGCATTTTTGGATGTCACAGCTGGAGCGGAGGTTGCTACTAGTATCTATTGTCTAGAAGCCACAGTACTACTAAACATCCTACAATTAGAGAACAACTCCCACATCAAATAATTATCAAGTCCAAAATGTGAATTAGCATTTCTCAACCAAGGTCTAGAAACTCTGCTTTGGACACATGGCTTTCCGTCTGCCGCCACCCCCCCCCCCCCCACCCCACCAACTGTACTGAGATACAGTTGACACATAAATTGTGTAAGTTTAAGGTGTATAATGTGTTGATTTGATCCATCTATAGCTTGCAAAATGATCACTGCCATAGCATTAGCTGAGACTTCCAGCCTGTCACATATTTACCATTTCTTTTTTGTGGTGATGACATTTAAGATCTACTTTCTTGGGACAATGAGTTGCCGACTGGAGCGATGAGCAGCCTTGCTGAGCATCAGAAGAAGAGTGACCTAATAGAGCCAATCTGCAAGGACTGGAAAGGAAGGGCCAGATACAGCAACTTATTCATGGCTATAAAAGGAGAGCTTGACATGCCCACACCACTGGACCTCTAGAAGCTCTCCTGAGTGAATTACAACAGGAGAAAATCAGACTTCTATGCAGTGGTTCCTTGATGCATTTTTAGAAGCCTGAGGTTGCCACCCAGAATTTAACGAGAAACCAGCAATTAATGGAAGGGCCAACTGTAAAGCAAAATAGCTGTACCTGACTCTTTTACCAAGATAAAAGATGTACTTCAAAGTCTACAACAAATGCTTCATTGTGGAGAAGACTGTGCTGTATCACTTCCTCTGAAGCAAGCCCAAACACTGAGTTCTTGTCTATCAACACATCCCAGGGAGAGGGAAACTTCATAAGAATAAAAAAATCTATTCAGAACATCAGAGAATCCAGGACTCTACATGACCTGGTGGGACCCCTTGCCCAGGATCTCCCTTGCCTTGCTTATGCTTGAAGCTTTGTGGCTCACAGGGTCTTGGTGCTCTGGCCGGGTGGCAGGCCTGAGCGTTTCAGGTGGGAGAGCCGAGTTCAGGACATTGGACCACCAGAGACCTCCTGGCCTCACGTAATATCAATTGGCGAGAGCTCTCCCAGAGATCTCTGTCTCAATGCTAAGACCCAGACCACTCAATGACCAGCAAGCTCCAGTGCTGGACACCCTATGCCAAACAACTAGCAAGACAGGAACACAACCCCAGACATTAGCAGAGAGGCTGCCTAAAATCATACTAAGTTCACAGACACCCCAAAACACACCACCAGACGTGGTCCTGCTCACCAGAAAGACAAGATCCAGCCTCATCCACCAGAACACAGGCACTAGTTCCCTCCACCAGGAAGCCTACACAACACATGGAACCAACCTTACCCACTGGGGGCAGACACCAAAAACAACTGGAACTACGAACCTGAGCCTGTGAAAAGGAGACCCCAAACACAGTAGGTTAAATAAATAGGAAAACAGAGAAATATGCAGCAGAGAAGGAACAAGGTAAAAACCCACCAGAGCAAACAAATGAAGAGGAAATAGGCAGTCTACCTGAAAAAGAATTCAGAGTAATGTTAGTAAAGTTGATCCAACATCTTGGAAATAGAATGGAGAAAATCAAAGAAATGTTTAACAAGGACCTAGAAGAACTAAAGAGCAAACAAACAACGATGAACAACACAATAAATGAAATTAAAAATTCTCTAGAAGGAATCAATAGCAGAATAACTGAGGCAGAAAAACGGATAAGTGACCTGGAAGATAAAATAGTGGAAATAACTGCCACAGAGCAAAATAAAGAAAAAAGAATGAAAAGAATTGAGGACAGTCTCAGAGAACTCTGGGACAACATTAAATGCACCAACATTCAAATAATAGGAGTCCCAGAAGAAGAGAAAAAGAAAGGGACTGAGAAAATATTTGAAGAGATTATAGTTGAAAACTTCCCTCATATGGGAAAGGAAATAGTCCATCACATCCAGGAAGTGCAGAGAGTCCTATACAGGATAAATCCAAGGAGAAACATGCCAAGACACATATTAATCAAACTATCAAAATTTAAATACAAAGAAAAAATATTAAAAGCAGCAAAGGAAAAGCAACAAATAACATACAAGGGAATCCCCATAAGGTTAACAGCTGATCTTTCAGCAGAAACTCTGCAAGCCAGAAGGGAGTGGCAGGGCACATTTAAAGCGATGAAAGGGAAAAACCTACAACCAAGATTACTCTACCCAGCAAGGATCTCATTCAGATTTGACGGAGAAATCAAAACCTTTACAGACAAGCAAAAGCTAAGAGAATTCAGCACCACCAAACCAGCTTTACAACAAATGCTAAAGGAACTTCTCTAGGCAGGAAACACAAAGGAAGGAAACGATCTACAATAACTAGGAAAATGGTAATAGGAACATACATATCAATAATTACCTTAAATATAATTGGCTTAAATGCTCCAACCAAAAGACAGAGACTGGCTGAATGGATAGAAAAACAAGACCTGTATATATGCTGTCTACAAGAGATCCACTTCAGACCTAGGGACACATACAGACTGAAAGTGAGGGGATGGAAAAAGATATTCCATGCAAAGGGAAATCAAAAGAAAGATGGAGTAACAATTCTCATAAAAGACAAAATACACTTTAAAATAAAGACTAGTACAAGAGACAGAGAAGGACACTACATAATGAGCAAGGGATCAATCCAAGAAGAAGATATAACAATTGTAAATATTTATGCACCCAACATAGGAGCACTTTAGTACATAAGGCAAATGCTAACAGCCATAAAAGGGGAAACTGATAGTAACAAATAATAGTAGGGGATTTTCACACCCCGCTTTCACCAATGTACAGCTGATCCAAAATGAAAATAAATAAACACAAGCTTTAAATGATACATTAAACAAGATGGACTTAATTGATATTTATAGGACATTCCATCCCAAAACAACAGAATAAACTTTCTTCTCAAGTGCTCATGGAACATTCTCCAGGATAGATCATATCTTGGGTCACCGATCAAGCCTTGGTAAATTTAAGAAAATTGAAATTGTATCAAGTATCTTTTCTGACCACGACGCTATGAGACTAGATATCAATTACAGGACAAAAACTGAAAAAAATACAAACACATGGAGGCTAAACAATATGCTACTAAAGAACCAGGATATCACAGAAGAAATCAAAGAAGAAATAAAAAAAATACCTAGAAACAAATGACAATGAAAACACGACAGCCCAAAAGCTATGGGATGCAGCAAAAGAAGTTCTAAGAGGGAAGTTTCTAGCAATACAGTCCTACCTCAAGAAACAAGAGAAATCTCAAATAAACAACCTAGCCTTACACCTAAAGCAATTAGGCAAAGAAGCACAAAAAATCCCCAAAGTTAGCAGAAGGAAAGAAATCATAAAGATCAGATCAGAAGTAAATGAAAAAGAAATGAAGGAAACAATAGCAAAGATCAATAAAACTAAAAGCTGGTTCTTTGAGAAGATAAACAAAATTGATAAACCATTAACCAGACTCATCAAGAAAAAAAGGGGAAAGACTCACATCAATAGAATTAGAAATGAAAAAGGAGAAGTAATAACTGACACTGCAGAAATACAAAGGATCATGAGAGATTACTACAAGCAACTATATGCCAATAAAATTGGCAACCTGGAAGAAATGGACAAATTCTTAGAAAAGCACAACCTTCCGAGACTGAACCAGGAAGAAATAGAAGATATAAATAGACCAATCACAAGCACTGAAATTGACGCTGTGATTAAAAATCTTCCAACAAACAAAAGCCCAGGACCAGATGGCTTCACAGGAGAATTCTATCAAACATTTAGAGAAGAGCTAACACTGATCCTTCTCAAACTCTTCCAAAATATAGCAGAGGGAGGAACACTCCCAAACTCATTCCATGAGGCCGCCATCACCCTGATATCAAAACCAGGCAAAGATGTTACAAAAAAATAAACTACAGGCCAATATCACTGATGAACATAGATGCAAAAATCCTCAACAAAATACTAGCAAACAGAATCCAACAGCATGTTAAAAAGATTATATACCATGATCAAGTGGGGTTTATCCCAGGAATGCAAGGATTCTTCAATATACACAAATCAATCAATGTGATACACCATATTAATAAATTGAAGGATAAAAACCATATGATAGTCTCGATAGATGGAGAAAAAGCTTTCAACAAAATTCAACACCCATTTATGATAAAAAAAAAAAACTCTCCAGAAAGTAGGCATGGAGGGAACTTACCTCAACATAATAAAGGCCATATATGACAAACCCACAGCAAACATCATTCTCAGTGGTGAAAAACTGAAACCATTTCCACTAAGATCAGGAACAAGACAAGGTTGTCCACTCTCACCACTATTATTCAACATAGTTTTGGAAGTTTTAGCCACAGCAATCAGAGATGAAAAAGAAATAAAAGGAATACAAATCAGAAAAGAAGAAGTAAAACTGTCATTGTTTGCAGATGACATGATACTATACGTAGAGAATCCTAAAAACACTACCAGAAAACTACTAGAGCTAATCAATTAATTTGGTAGAGTAGCAGGATACAAAATTAATGCACAGAAATCTCTTGCATTCCTATACACTAATGATGAAAAATTTGAAAGAGAAATTAAGGAAACACTCCCATTTACCATTGCAACAAAAAGAATAAAATACCTAGGAATACACCTACCTAAAGAGACAAAAGACTTGTATGCAGAAAACTATAAGACACTGATGAAAGAAATTAAAGATGATACAAACAGATGGAGAGATATACCATGTTCTTGGATTGGAAGAATCAACATTGTGAAAATGAGTATACTACCCAAAGCAATCTACATATTCAATGCGATCCCTATCAAATTACTGATGGCATTTTTCACAGAAGTAGAACAAAAAATTTCACAGTTTGTATGGAAACACAAAAGACCCCGAATAGGCAAAGCAATCTTGAGAAAGAAAAATGGAACTGGAGGAATCAGGCTCCCTGATGTCAGACTATACTACAAAGCTACAGTAATCAAGACAGTATGGTACTGACACAAAAACAGAAATATAGATTAGTGGAACAGGATAGAAAGCCCAGAGATAAACCCACGCACATATGGTCACCTTACTTTTGATAAAGGAGGGAAGAATATACAATGGAGCAAAGACAGCCTTTTCAATAAATGGTGCTGGGAAAACTGGACATCTACTTGTAAAAGAATGAAATTAGAACACTCCCTCACACCATACACAAAAATAAACTCAAAATGGATTAAAGACGTAAATGTAAGGCCAGACACTATAAAACTCTTAGAGGAAAACATAGACAGAACACTCTATGACATAAATCACAGCAAGATCCTTTTTGACCCACCTCCTAGAGAAATGGAAATAAAAAGAAAAATAAAGAAATGGGACCTAGTGAAACTTAAAAGCTTTTGCACAGCAAAGGAAACCATAAACAAGACAAAACGACAACCCTAAGAATTGGAGAAAATATTTGCAAACAGAGCAACTGACAAAGGCTTAAGCTCCAAAATATACAAGCCGGTCATGCAGCTCAATATCAAAAAAACAAACAGCCTAATCCAAAAATGGGCAGAAGGTACTTCCCTGGTGGCGCAGTGGTTAAGAATCTGCCTGCCAATGCAGGGAACACGGGTTTGAGCCCTGGTCCGGGAAGATCCCACATGCCGTGGAGTAACTAAAGTTGTGCACCACAACTACTGAGCCTGTGCTCTAGAGCCTGCTAGCCACAGCTACTGAAGCCTGTGGGCCTAGAGCCCATGCTCCACAACAAGTGAAGACACAGCAGTGAGAAACCCACACACTGCAACAAAGAACCAACATAGCCAAAATAAATAAATAAATTAAAAAAAAAACAAAAAAACAAAAATGGGCAGAAGGCCTAAATAGAGCTTTCTCCAGAGAAGATATACAGATTGCCAGCAAACACATGAAAGGATGCTCAACATCACTAATAGTTAGAGAAATGCAAATCAAAACTACAGTGAGGTATCACCTCACACCAGTCAGAATGGCCATCATCAAAAAATCTACAAACAATAAATGCTAGAGAGGGTGTGAAGAAGAGGGAACCCTCTTGCACTGTTGGTGGGAATGTAAATTGATACAACTACTATGGAGGTTCCCTAAAAGACTAAAAATAGAACTACCATATGACCCAGGAATCCCACTACTGGGCATATACCCTGAGAAAACATAATTCAAAAAGAGTCATGTACCACAATGTTCATTGCAGCTCTATTTACAATAGCCAGGACATGGAAGCAACCTAAGTGTCCATCGACAGATGAATAGATAAAGAAGACGTGGCACATATATACAATGGAATATTACTCAGCCATAAAAAGAAACAAAATTGAGTTATTTGTAGTGAGGTGTATGGACCTAGAGTCTGTCATACAGAGTGCAGGAAGTTAGAGAAAAAAGAAATACCATAGGCTAACACATATATATGGAATCTAAAAGAAAAAAAAAGTTCTGAATAACCTAGGGGCAAGACAGGAATAAAGATTCAGATGTAGACAATGGACTTGAGGACATGGGGAGGGGGAAGGGTAAGCTGTGACAAAGTGAGAGAGTGGCATGGACATATATACACTACCAAACGTAAAATAGATAGCTAGTGGGAAGCAGCCGCATAGCACAGGGAGGTCAGCTCAGTGCTTTGTGACAACCTAGAGGGGTGGGATAGGGAAGGTGGGAGGGAGGGAGATGCAAGAGGGAAGAGATATGGGGACATATGTATATGTATAACTGATTCATTTTGTTATAAAGCAGAAACTGACACACCATTGTAAAGCAATTATACTCCAATAAAGATGTTAGGAAAAAAAAAAAGATCTACTCTCTTTACAACTTTCAAGTTTACATTAGATTCCCCAGAACTTTTTAATCTTATAACTCGAAGTTTGTACACTTTGACCAACATCTTCCCATCTACCCCAATCCCTGGTAACCAACACTCTACTCTATGTTTCTCTGAGTTTGACCTTTTTAGCTTTCACATGTACATGAGATCATCCAGTGTTTGTTTTTCTCTGTCCTACTTCACTTAGCACAATGCCCTAAGTGTTCATCCAAGTTGTTGCAAACAGCAGGATTTCCTTCTTTCTCATGGCTGGATAATATTCCCTCACACACACACGGATATTTTTATTCTTGGTAATATGTGTCGTGCTCGAGCTTCCAAGCCTCCGAGGAAACCAAGGTCAAGGTATTCAACTTACTTGGCTCTCAACGCAAACCAACCCAATCCCATCCTGTCTCCCACTTGCAGAAGGACCTGAGTGCCCGCTCCGTTTTGGAGCAGGGAAATGACTAATGTGAGCCACGTGGAGCCTGTCCTTGCATCCAGGAAAGAAAGAGGGGCAGGATGCCCTGGGAGGACGTGCACAAGAGAGAGAGGCAGAGAGAAGAAATGGGGAAGTGGGGAGGTGCAGTGTAGACAATGCCATCCTTTTTGCAATGAAAAGAGGATTTGTATGTATTCTTTAGGGGCCTGAAGGCCAGTTCCTGGCACTGAGGACCCAAGCAGGGAGAACACACGGCATTGCAGAGTGCAGGAGCAGGGAGCAGATCAGAAAGCCTCTACTGTCTCTCTGAAGCTGGCATGGGGGCAGTGTGAAGTCCTGTGTCCTGGGGCGGTGCCCAGGGCCCACCCATCAGGAATGGAAAATACCAGCACTCTCCATACCATATATTATGAGGCTGTGAGACCCGAAATGTTATCCTATCATATCCTTTTCAGGCAAACCTATGATACTCATTGAAACTGGCTACTTCATTTATTCATCTTTGGAATGTGTTACAGTCATCCATTCATAACAGATATTTCCTGAGCACCTTTAGATGCCAGGCACCATGAGACCCAGTGAATAAAATAGACACAGTCTCTGTCCTCATGGAGCACAGAACCTCTAACAATGTGTCAGGCAGGGTAAGTGTTATGAGCGGGACATACAGGGTGGAGCCCAGGGTGGAGCCCAGGGTGGGAGCACCCCACCTAATGGGGACATGGAGGTGGATGAAGGGGGCCTGGTGTTAGGAAAACTTCTCGTAAGAAGTGGTGTCTTGGTAGATACAGGGAACAGAGTAGTGGTTACCAGAGGGGCAGGGGTTGAGGGTGAGGGTGATTTACTGTATGGTGGCGGGTGGAAACTAAACTTTTGGTGGTAAGCACGCTATAATGTAGTTGTAACACATGAAACATATAATGTTATAAACCAATGTTTACTCAGTAAAAAATAAATTAAAAAGCAGTGATGTCTAAGTCAAGAACAGAAGGACCGAATGGAGTTCACCATAAGCAGAGGCATATAGACTTTTCTCTGGAAGGCTTTGAAAATACAGCGGGTTCTGGTCTCCCCAAGGCCATTTCAGTGTGGTCCTCCATGAAGGAATGCAATTGGACTAAATATGCCTTCAAAAGTCAAGCTTCTTTTAAGTCATCTTTTAAAACTATGAATATTTCCATCATATAGAAAAGTGAGTGGGATAATATAGCAAACAGCTTTACTGCTACCATCCTGGTCCAAGTTACCCTGAATGAGTCTCCTCCCACAGAGTCTCCCAGCTGCTGCTCTTGCCCCCTAGGCCATTCTCAACACAGCATGCAGAGTGGTCCTGTTAACATGTAGCTCTGATCATGCCCCTTCTCTGTTCAAAGCTCTCCTATGGCTGCCATCTCACTCAGTGTATGTGCTGGTCCTGCATGATGCCCCTCCCTGCCCCCATTACCTCCCTGAGCTCATTTCTGCTCCTTTCCACTGTCCTCCTTTCCCTTCCACAGGCACGGTCCCATGCGAGGCTGTTCCGCCTACCCTATGATCACTTTGGATGGGGGAGATCTCTAGAAATTCAATAGTTTTCTTACTATACTCTGGAAGTATAGTAAGAGCAGCTGAAGAGCTTTGAACATTGGTTAAGCAGACTCTCAGCCACACCTCTTCAACCTTTAGTTGTTTCAGGCACTAAAGACAAACACAATTAGGGAGGAGAAAGGGGATACTCAAGAGAAAATGATGTGGAGAAAAATGCCACAAATATCCTCTTTTATATTTGGATATGACAGAAAGTTTACAGGAAGAGTATAGGAGGTAAATAAATACACTTTAGTTAGGTATTTTTCTGAGCAGTTTTTTGCTTTTGTAACTATTTTGATATAATTTCAAATTTATAGAAAAGTTGCAAAAGTAGTACGAGGAACTCCTGTGCACCCTTTACCCATATTAATCATGTGTTTACGTTTTACCTCCCTCCCTTGTCTCCCCCATAATACATATGTATAAATATGTATTTTTAGAAACCATTCAAGGGTAAGCTGGAGACGTTGAGTGCCTTTACCTTTAAATACTTCCATGTTTATTTCCTAAGAACAAGGATGTTATCTCATACAACCATAGTCAATTATTTCCGGGCATTTTAAATCACTTTTGCAGTATTTTCAAGTGACTTCCTACTAAGGATACCCTTTACTAAAAAACATGCACCAAAATGGGTTGAATTGATGCCGTTGTTTTACCCAGTGGGATACTGAAACGCAGGTTAAGACTCACAGACCTTCCAAAGTCTACTGATTTTATTTCAATCTGGAAAAAAAAATCTAATCCTCAGTAAAGTGGTGAAACATTTATTGGCCTTGGAAAACACTGCCTACTTGGCTAATATCCTTTTCCCTTAATAGTCTGCTTCAATGCAATGGTATTTTATTAATATATTAGCCATCAGAATCCTATTAAGAGACAGTGTTGGAGGTGGAAGGGGTATTAGAGATTCTTCCAGCCCTACTTTACAGTTAAGCAAACTGGGGACCAGAAAGACACAGCCCACTGTCTCAGGGCAGTGCTTGGGACTGGAGTCCAGAGATCTAACTCTAAACTTGGAAGGCCCTTCAGAGAGGACCAGTCTAGTGTGTGTGAGGGGGAGCCTATGGGGCTCTTGGGAACCCACGGAGCTCTAGAGGTGGTATGGTGAGTGAGGGGAGCCAGACCCCAGCCTCCAGCCCCTGTCTGAGAACCCTGCTTTCTCCTTTGTTTCATATATTGAGCTTCTGCATAAGATTTTCTGTGAAGAAAGGCCTTACTTCTTAAAAAAATAGGACTTAGTGAGGTTTAAAGATGGGCTCAGTATTACCCAGCAAGTGGATGTCAGAGCCAGGGTGAGGACCTGAGCCTCCCCTCTCCATCCAGTGGGTGTCCTGTTCCACCCTCACACCACAGAGCTGCCTCTCAGCCATCTTGCTTCGCTTCTTCTTTTCAATCATTGCCCTGGGGGAGCAAGGAGCAAAACATTTTAGAAAAGGATTCATCTTATCAAAGGATGACTTCACTTCTCCAAAGCCCTCTCGCTACCATTCATTCCTCTCCCACATGTACCTTTACTCTGACACTGATCAAGAGTCCCAGGACATGCTTCTTACTCCCCCAGATTATCACAGTGTTTCCATAATAATACATTTCATTGCAGATCACTCACATAACTACTACTATGATTTTTTTAATATAAATTTATTTATTTATTTTTGGCTGCATTGGTTCTTCGTTGCTCTGCATGGGCTTTCTCTAGTTGCGGTGAGCGGGGGCTACTCTTCATTGTGGTGTGCGGGCTTCTCCTTGCAGTGGTTTCTCTCGTTGAGGAGCATAGGCTCTAAGCGTGTGGGCTTCAGTAGCTGTGGTACTCGGGCTTCAGTAGTTGTGTCTCGTGGGCTGTAGAGCTCAGGCTTAGTAGTTGTGGCACATGGAGATTGGTAGCACAGCAATGTGAATGTATGTCATGCTACTGAACTTTTACTAAGATGGTAAATTTTATGTTATGTGTATTTCACCACAATTAAAAATAAAATAGCCCCCACAAAAAAAGGAAACCTCAAAAAGACTAAACTATTTCCAAGTAATGTAACTGCATCCTAGAACAAAGCTCAAGAGTATAGTTATAGCGTGTAATTCTAGAATTATAGGATATAATTTATAAAATAATAATTTCTATGAAGAAACACAAAAATATGTAGCACTGAACAAGGAAATATTCACAATGTCTGACATCCAATCAAAAATTACAAGGCATGTAAGAAGGATAAATACAACCTATAATGAGGAGAAAAATCAATCAAAAGAAACAGATCCCCAAATGACACTTATGATGGAATTAGTAGACAGGAACACTAAAACTATATCCCATATGTTCAAGAATTTAGAGAAAACAGTGAACATGAAAAGTAAAGACATGGAAGACATTTTAAAAGACCCAACTCAAACTTTTAGAGATGGAAAATACAATATCTGAGATAAAAAAAAATACACTAGGTGGGAGTTATGGCAGACTAGATGCTGCAGAAGAAAAGATTAACAAATTTGAAGACACCACAATAGAAATTATCCAAAATGAAGCATACAGACGGGAAAAAAAAAAAAACTGAAAGAAAAGTAAATAACAGCATCAGTGAGCTGTGAGACAACTTCAAGCGACCTTATATAATTAGAATGTAATTAGAGTCCAAAAAGTGGGGATGGGAAAGGAAATATATTTGAAGAAATACTGGCCAAATTTTTTCAAATTTGATCAGAATGAAAAATCCACTGGTTCAAGAAGTTCAACAAAGCCCAAGCACAAGAAATATGGGGAAAAAAACCCCAAACTACATAAACATCACAATGAAATTGCTTAAAACCAGTGATAATGAGAAAATCTTAAAAGCATCCAGAGGGGAAAAAAACACATATTACATACAGAGGAACAAAAACAAGGATGAGAGCATACGTCTTGTTGGGAACAATGCAAGACAGCATACAGTGGAGCATCTTTAAAGCACTGAAAGAAACAAAACAAAACTGTCCATTGAGAATTCTGTATCCAGCAAAAATATCTTTCAAAAATGAGAATAAAATGAAGGCTTTTTCAGACATACAAAAACTAAGAGAATTCATTGCCAGCAGACCTGCATTAAGAAATGTTAAGGGCTTCCCTGGTGGCGTAGTGGTTGAGAGTCCGCCTGCCGATGCAGGGGACACGGGTTCGTGCCCCGGTCTGGGAGGATCCCACATGCCGCGGAGCGGCTGGGCCCGTGAGCCATGGCCGCTGAGCCTGCGTGTCCGGAGCCTGTGCTCCGCAACAGGAGAGGCCACAACAGTGAGAGGCCCACGTACCACAAAAAAAAAAAAAAAAAAAAATTAAAAGAACTCCTTCAGTTAGATGGAAAATCTACCAGTCTGAAATATTGATAACATAAAGGAATAAATAGCATCAGAAGTGTAAATATGTTTATAAATCTAAAAGATTTTTCTAATTCTAAAAAATCTTTAAAAGATAATGACTATTTAAAGCAAATATAATAACAATGTATTTTGGGTTTAAAACATATGTAGAAGTAAAATATATTAAAATAATCACACAAAGGCCAAGAAGTAGACTGTTGTAAGATTCTTATATGATATGTGAAGTGGTATAATAGTATTTGAAGGTAGATGATAAGTTAAAGATGTATACATACTATTAATCCTAAAACAACCACTAAACAAAACAATTATCACTAGTAAGCCAGCAATGGAGATAAAATGGAATCACGAAAAAATGCTCAAGTAATTCAAAGAAGACAGAAAAAGATGAAAAAATGAACAAAGGGCAGTTGGACAAATAGAAAATAAATGGCAAAATGGTAGATTTAACCAGCTATAATAGCACCAAATGTAAATGATCTAAAGCAGGCTGCCCCATAGAACTATCTGTGATGATGGAAGTGTTCTTTATCTGTATTCACTAATACTCAGTCACGTGTGATTATGAAGCACTTGAAATGTGGCTTGTGAAGTGAGTTTTAACTTTTATTAAATTTTAGTTAAGTTAAAATAGCCACATATTTCTAGTGGCCTATTGGACAGCATAGTTTTAAATACCCCAATGAAAAGGCAAAGATTGCTAGTTTGGTAAAAGAGCAAGTCCCAACTATATGTTGGCAAAAGAAACTCTTTACATATAAAGAAACAAATAGATTAAAAGTAAGAAGATGGAAAAAATATATCATGCAAACATTAGTTAATAAAGGCTGATATATTTATATCAAAGTAGTCATCAAGAGGACATAACAACTCCTCTGAAGACAAAAAAATTATTTTTTATTACATTGTTGCTGGTGGGGGCAGCTGAGGAAAGAAGGATGGTATATTAGTTTGCTAGGACTGTTATAACAAAATACCACAGACTGGGTGGCTTAAATCAGCGGTCCTCAACCTTTTTGGCACCAGGGACCCGTTTCGTGGAAGACAATTTTTCCACGGACCGGGGAGGGAGGACGTTTTCGAGATGATTCAAGTGCATTACATTTATTGTGCACTTTATTTCTATTATTAATAATAGAAATATAATAATATTTATAATGTAATATAAGTATACAACTCACCATAATGCAGAATTAGTGGCAGCCCTGAGCTTGTTTTCACTTGCCACTCACTGATAGGGTTTTGATATGAGTCTGCAAGCAGTTGATTTATTATGGTCTCTGTGCAGTCAAACCTCTCTGCTAATGATAATCTGTATTTGCAGCCGCTCCCCAGCGCTAGCATCACTGCCTCAGTTCCAGCTCACATCAGGCATTAATTCTCATAAGGAGCACACAGCCTAGATCCCTTGCATGCTGGGTTCACAGTAGGATTCACACTCCTATGAGAACCTAATGCTGCCGCTGATCTGACAGGAGGCGGAGCTCAGGCGGTAGTGCAAGCGATGGGGAGTGGCTGTAAATATGGAGGAAGCTTTGCTTGCTCGCCTGCCGCTCACTTCCTGCTGTGCAGCCCAGTTCCTAACGGGGCTGGGGGCCCCTGGCTTAAATGACAGAAATTTATTTTCTCACAGTTTGGGATGTGGAAGTCCACAATCCAGCAGGGTTGGTTTCTCCTGAGGCCTCTCTCCTTGACCTGCAGCTGGCCTCCCTCTTGCTGCTTCTTCACCTGGTCATCCCTCTGCACACGCACCCCTGGTGTTGCGTCTTTCACAAGGACACCTGTCATATTGGATTAGAGCCCACTGTAATGGCCTTATTTTAACTTAATCACCCCTTAAAGGTCCTGTCTCCAAAAACAGCCATATTCTGAAGTAATGTGGATTAGGGCTCAACATATGAATATTGGGGTGGGAGGGAACACAATTCAGCCCATAACAGGCAGGGACATTATTTATCACAGCTGTCCTCCCAAGAACCGTGTCTCCAGGCTTCCATGGTGTGGTATAATTGTCTGGGAACAGACAGTGCCCTCCCCCTTGTGATGACCATGAGTCAGGGACAAACCCAAGAGAGAGGAGGGCCCAAGGTTGGGGGGCTGTGGCTCACCTCTTAAGAGAGTCATGGAGGAAGATAGACTGGGGAGAAAGAGAACCCTTGTCCACCCAGACTCTTGTGTGACCTCTATTGTTTTTTTTTTTTTTTAAGGGATGGGAGTGGGTTTTTTAAAAATAAATTTATTTATTTATTTTTGGCTGCGTTGGGTCTTCGTTGATGCGCACGGGCTTCCTCTAGTTGTGGCGAGCAGGGGCTGCTTTTTGTTGTGGTGGCTCCTCTTGTTGCGGAACATGGGCTTTAGGCACGCAGGCTCAGTAGCTGTGGCTCGAGGACTCTAGAGCGCAGGCTCAGTAGTTATGGCGCATGGGCTTTGTTGCTCCGTGGCATGTGGGCTCTTCCTGGACTGGGGAATTGAACCCGTGTCCCCGCATTGGCAGGTGGATTCTTAACCACTGTGCCACCAGGGAAGTCCCATGACCTCTATTCTCTATGACCTTCTGACAACAAATTATGCTTCTCAGATATATCTTTTTTGTTATTTGAAATGTTACTCTATATTTTTTCCTTTTGAATGAATGAAAGGAAAACTTCAATTAAACAATGTTGTTGCTTCTGACGTCAAGGAGAAGAACCAGCTGAAAATGCTGACCCTACCTTAAGCCCACCAACTCTCCTCACCCACAACAAGCCCTTTGGTTGCCATGGCAACATTCATGTGGTGGTGCTAGTTCTGGCTTCGCTTTGTTAATGTTAGGAGACTGGAGCTAGTTCATCAATTTAGCCCCTAAGGTGCAAGGTTTCTAGGTAAGGCTTGAAATTTGGAAGAGAGGAAAGGGAAGGAGGCTGCAGGTAGGTCCTGTGGGAGTGAAGGCTTTAGGGGCTCTGAGCTACATGATCTGTGAAAGAAGTTAGAGCAGGTCTGTAGAACAATTTGAAAACAGATGGATTTCCTGAGATCACCACTGTGTTTCCATGGCAACATCTCAGCTGACTCTGTCAGTTACTATGAAGTGTTCTCCCTCTGTGTGGATAGAATCTGGGTGTCAGTTGGAGGGAGGGGCCCCAGAACAGGATAAATTGGAGTAAGCTTAGAAGGGTTAGAAATTTGGGTTAGCTATTAGGGTCTTGGGAAAATTCTCCTGAGAGTCTGGCCTCATGTCACCAGGGGAGATGAGAGAAGTCTCCTGCCCTAATGGTTTTTATGGGAATGGTGGCAGCAGTTCTTGGGTGGAATGGTTGTGGCTCCTTCCTGCCTGCCTCTAGGCTTTGTTAACCAGAGGATACTCATCGACCTGTAATTTGTTCATTTGGTAAGATATTTATAGAGTGTTTCTCATTGAATTCTGCCAAAAGCATCCATCACACTGGTGAAAGGCACGCCCATCATGATGAGTGTCGGTTGCCTATATCCCCCTGTGATAGATCTGCAACAAATAAAGGCTAATATTTTAAATCCTCCAAACAGTCAGCTGCTTCTTTACACCCACACTTGTGTGTGTGTGTGTTATGCTTAGGGCACCATGTTAGGAGTTCAAGTTATAGAAAGGAATGAAACCAGGCACAGGCCCTGCCCATGGGAGGCTTACAATCTAGGTGGGATGACAAATATTTTCATGACAAGACAGGGTGGCATATGCTCCATGTTAATGGTTCAGAAAGTAGGCTCCATAGGGATTCGAAAGAGGAGCCTTTCTTCCAGGGCTGAGGTGATCAGGGAGAAGTTTACAGAGCCGGTGGGACTTGAACAGTGTTTGAATAAAGGGCAGTACTTGGGTAACAGGAAAGATCTTGAAAACAAATAAGCAAGGGGAATGGCAGGAAAAGAAATACTGAGACAGGAGTCAGTGTGGGTGGTTGTTCAGGGGAAGGGAGCAGACTTATTTGAGAAGAAGGGTTCATGGCACAGAGGGTGAAAAATAAGATTGGTAAGGGAAAGTGAAGGGCTCCAGTTGTCAAGATTCTGAAGGGCATGACAGGGTGTTTATTCTTCTATAGGCAGTGAAGGGTTTTCAAAGGTTTTGGAGCAAAACAAACAAACAAGAAACTGTAATAATGTAGTATGATGCTTAATCTGGTAGCTGTATATAGGATTAAGGAGGGAAGAAAGAGCTAGAAAGATTGAATGGAAAACTGATTGAAGGGTTAGGATGGTGGTTGAGGAAATGGAAAGAGAGGGCTGCTTGGATGCATGGGTGGACTGGATGGATGGAATAGAGGGACCCCAGAGATACTGAGAAGGAATAGACTGTAACTGATTGGTTCTAGCAGAGCAGGCGAGGGAGACTGTAAGGTTTGGGCTGTAAGGTTTGGGTCAGTGGAAAAGCAGTTTATACCTTTAAAAGAAACGATGCTTATGAAGCCCTGTGTTAATCAAAAACATAAGAGGAAAATTCTTGCCTAAGTAACTCACAACCAAGTAGAAGAAGACAAGTGTGATTAGAGGCGCTAGGACGGCAGCATGTACAGAGTACAGGGAGAGGCTCACAGGAAGGAGTGGCCCTCGATTCTGGGGAGGGGGAGGGAGGTTGTCAGGAAAAGGTTTATAAGAGATGCCCTTGAGCTGAGGGTTGAGGGGGAGTTTGAGGAAGAAATATGAGGCGTTAAGGGTTATATTGGACTTCACAGTTAATTTTGAGGTGAAGCAGAACATCTAAGTGGGAAGCGTTCGCTCATTCTCTTCATTGTTACAGAGGGACCTCTGTATGAGGCTGCCCTTGGGCAGGAATAAAGAGATGAGTAAGCCTTGCTCCCCACCTTCGAGGACCTGCCCATCCAGTGGGGGGAAGGAGCATTCACTGTATCATTCAAAGGTATGTGTGAAGACCCTGAACCAAGCGGGTGCTACTGGGCTGCTGGGAACGCAGGAGTGAACAGAACGGACTAGCTTCCACCTCTCACAGAGGCCACGTGCTAGTTAAGAACTTTCTCATAAACAGGCAGAATTAGGCTAAGTAGGAAAGGACAGGTTGAAGGGAAGTGCTGGGGGTGCAGAGAAAAGAAGTAGTGAGTTCTGCCTGGACCATCGCCATCGCGCGGAGGCTGGGGCATCAGGACGTGAGGGCCGACTGATGGGTGCTCTCATTCACAGCAGCCGGAGCCGTCAGTCTGTCAGATGGGGCTGAGGTTGGGGTGGGAGGGACCCCAACGTTGGGTGAGCCTCCTGGTTGTGAGGATGGGCTTGTTTCCCCCGTGGAGGCAGCTTTGTAGCTGTGACAGCTGAGCTAGGCATGCGCGCTCTGTGTGTTCTGTGCCAGCTGGGACGACCCACCACCACCCAGTGAGCAGTGTGTTCACCTGCTCCAGGCCCACGTCCACGGAGCCCTGCCACCAACACCCACAACTGTCACACGATCCGAGGCTCACTTCCTAGTTACAGAGTGGTCTCTGGAGAGAGAGTGGGTGTTATGGGTTCAGTTGTGCTCTCCCCCCCATTCACATGTTGGAGTCCTAACCCCCAGGGCCTCAGGAGGTGACTGTATTTGAGATAGGTCTTTACAAGTTTAAGTTAAAATGAAGTCATTAGGGTGGACCCTATTCGAGTAGAATTGCTGTCCTTATAAAAAGAGGACATTTGGGCCTAGACGTGCGCACAGGGAGACGCCAGGTGGAGAAGAAGGCAGGGGTAGGGAGTGATGCGTCTATAAACTGAAGAGCACCAGAGGCGGCCAGCAAACGAGCGGCAAGGGGAAAGCCCTGGAACTGATTCTGCCTCAGAGTTCTCAGCTGGGACCTACCCTCCCACACCTTGATTTTGGGCTTCTAGCCTCCAGAACCGTGAGAATAAATGTACATTGTTGAAGCCACCCAGACTGTGGGACTTGCTATGGCCACCCTCGCAGACTCATACAGAGGGTCAGTCACTCTGAGCTCTGTCAGATCAGGAGCCTGTGGGACCCGGTCCCCTGGGGACCGAGGCCACGCTGTCACAGTCCCTGAGGTCCCTTCCCCACCCGATGCTCTTGAAATCCGTGTATTCCTTACGTGCTCAGAGAGTCTCTGTCAGAAGTTTTGTTGTGACTGACTGGCCCTCAGCTCCTTCAGAGAAGCAGTCAACATATGTGCATGCCCATCTTTCCTGACTCGTTTATTTTTCTGAGGATTCTTATTACTAAAAGCGGCGAAGCCTCTGGGTGTGCTCTGTGGGACAAGTGTTAGATTTGTGAGGAGGTCAGTTAACAAAGAAAAAAAATTAATACGTGTTTTTGGTGGCGTTTGGCAGGATTTACAAGGCTATATAGCATTTTACTGAGCTGAGAGGGTTTCCACTCCAATTCCTGGCATGAAGGGCAGGGAATCGTTTCCGATCACCTTCACCAGCCAGTGACTCTGCTGGAGCTGAGGCACAAGGAAGTCATGGAAACAGAGATTGGTTAAGAGGGTCCTCTGGGCAGCGTGGATCAATAACCTGTTGTTAGAAAGAGTTTTGGCAAAGCTCAGCTCTGGGGAGTTTATCTGCTCCCGCAGAGACTGGCAGGAGGGTCCGAAGTTCTGTTGGTCTCCCCTCCCCTCCACTCCCTGGCTTCTCCTGCAGGGGGTGAGCAGCTTGCTCAGGATTCACCATCATCCTCCAGAATTCTCCAGGTGTCTCTACTGATTCCTCACAGCGCTGCTCTCACTAACCCAGTCTCTCAGGAATGGGGCATAATCACTCCACCTGCTGATTCAACTCTTTCTCTCACTTACTTTTTTGAAGTCTCAGAAGCAGCCGCATGAACATCATATCCAAGATTATCTTGGCATAGCCGTTAGTGAGTTCTGCCTAGAAAAGTGTTTGAAGCTAGTGGCCATACTTTTTCTTTAAACTTGCATTCTATTGCTGTTTTTCATTTGTCAGGACTTTCCTCTCTTGAAGTTTATACATGTCTTTAGGATGTGCCAGTCACCAAGCTAAAGACTGTATGTTAATTTTGCTCTTTCTTCACAATACCTCTGTGAAGGAGGTACTGCAGTCATCCCCGTTGTACAGAGGGGGCTTCACAAGGTAAGTGACACGATCAAGGTCATATAACCAGCAAATGCTGGAGCTGGGATTCATGCCCGGCACTCGGATTCTAGAGTCCCTGCCCTTAACCGTCACATCACACAGTAATCTATTTGGGTCTGAATGGCCGTGTTGGGGGTATAAAGGTGCTTGGGATGAGTCCCACTCTCGAGGTCTGGAGAGTTTCAGTACGACTTGGTGGCTGTGGAGCAGGAGAAATTCACAGGACTTTGGGAACCCAGAAGGAGGAGTTCGCCCAGGCTCGGGGTCCTGGAAGACTGTCTGAAGGAAATGATGACTAAATTGGAAGCTAAAGAACTTTTCCGTAGATGAATCGCACAGACAAAGGCATGGAGGCTTGAGTCAGCAAGATGGGGGATGAACAGCAGCTCCGTGTAACGGGGGTGAAAGGAAAGGAGATGGGAGAGGAGTGGCTGAAATGGAGCTGGAGAGAAGGGGGAGGGGCAGGCTGGGGGAGGCGCAATCTGGCACACCAAGAAGTTTGGATATTCCCCCTGTGTAGGGCGAGGTGCCGCTGAAGGGTTTTGAGAATGGGTGAAATGTTTAGTTTTGTGTTTCAGATAGGTCAGTGCTGTGGTTCTGTGGAAGCTGGATTTGAGGGAACAAGAGTACAGACAAGGAGACCAAGGAAGGCTACGTAGGATAGGAAAGGGGATGGGGATGGAGAGGATTTTGAAATTGACAGGTCCTGACAATTGAGTCCACGTGGGGTTGAGGACCAGGAATTTTAGCCAACACTGAGCGCTGAATATGTGCCAGGTCTGGTTCTAAGTGTTTGACATATTTTAACTGAGGGGTCCCCAACTCCCCCGCCACAGACTGGTTCTGGTCCATGGCCTGTTAGGAACCAGGCCGCACAGCAGGAGGTGAGCTGCAGGCAGCAAGCGAAGCTTCACGTGTATTTACAGCCGCTCCCCGTTGCTTTCATTACCACCTGAGCTCTGCCTCTTGTCAGCATTATGGTGAGTTGTATAACTATTTCATTATATATTACAATGTAATAATAGAAATAAAATGCACAATAAATGTAATGCGCTTGAATCATCCCGAAACCATCCCCACCTACACCCTGGTCCGTGGAAAAATTGTCTTCCATGAAACCGGTCCCTGGTGCCCAAAAGGTTGGGGACTGCTGTTTTAACTCATTTATGCCCACCACAACCTTCCGAGGTTTTACGGATGAGGCCACTGAGGCACGGAGAGGCTGGGTGACTTGGCCCAAGGGCACTCTCATGACCAGTAAGTGACAACGTGAGATTCACATCAGGTGGTCTGGCTCTGTCACCTCCTCTCTTCATGACCATGCTGCACCTCTCCTGAGTGAGCTCGGGGGCAGAGGAGGCATCTAGCTGACCCTCCCTTCCCCTCACCATCGCCTCCCCTGCCGACGACCACGTGCACAGAGGTGCCATTGACCAAGGGCTCTGGAAGGGAGAGAGAAAGATATGGGGCTCCGTATTACATGTTTTTAGGGGGCGGTGCTTGGGGAACACTGAGTGGAAGCATCCAGCTTAGTCCCTTCCTCCTGGAGCCTCTTGTCACTGAGCCCTGGGGCTTCTACACCTACACTAAATCCTTACACAGCTTTACATTTAGATGACAGATAAGAAAAAAAAAATTGGTGGTGCAGGGTCTAAAGTCTCTCAGACTCTGAAGTGATTCTTCTGTGTTTCCAGTTCACTGACTGGATGGCAGATTATAATGTGAAGGCTTGACAAAAACATAACGTAGCTGTGCCAACCTTCAGGGTCTGAGGCATAAAACTAAATTTAACATTGTATTCCCATTTGAAGACTTGTCATCATACGGCTGGCCAGACAAATATGATTTAGAGGGTTAGGTTTTGAGAAATGAGTAGGAGAAATAAAATATGGAATAAAATGATAGTGGAGATAACACATTTAAAAAAAGCATATCCAATGGTAGTAAGCAGTCCTGTCTGATGACATTGTTTAATATCGCTTCCTCTTTTGCCTGTTTGACCAAGGGATTCTGCTATGTTGCACAGGTTCTCCTACTGAAGTCTGGAAATTCAGACACCCCTTTACCTCATCCTGACCACCTTTTTCATCTCCGTCTCCTCTCCTAAGTCTCTGTACATCTCCTGCTAATTCTCTCCTTTCCTGGGCTTTTGGTCCCTGCCCCCACATTTTTCTTGCCAGCTGCACGGTTCAGTCCGGCTGTGGACTAATTTCCAAGCTCCGAAGGTAAAGCTAAGATGCGGATCTCTCCCTCCAGTCGACCTGAGTACACCCCTTAGACACCACAGCCCCTTCTGTTTTAGCCCTGGTCTCTGTCCATGGTGGGGTCTGGTGTCTTACTGTCGGTGCTCCTCTGTGAGAAGTCTTCAAAGGGCATCTGCTGGGTCTGTGTCCTGGCCTTCGAGGCTTATCATTTCTGTCAGTATTAGAAGTGAAATATAGGTCAGCCCCACAGCTCCCACTGTTAAAAATAAAAGCTTTCTCCCCAGGCTCTGCGCGTTTGTAGATGGGCACAGGTCCCCCCTTCCCAGCAACCCCACTTCTCAGTTGCTTCTTGGAGCTTGGTTGATGCTGCCCTCCATATAAGAGGGAACCTGAGAATAGAAGAGGAGCTGAAATGATCTCCCTCGCAGACTCCTTTCCACAACGTGAAGATTGCCTGATGGGAAGTTGTGAATAGAAGCACTGAGCAGGCTTCCTCCCAGTTGTGGGGTGAGGCGTGCTGGCTGCTGGTAATCGAGGAGAGAGGCTTCCGTCCCATTTTCTGTAAAAGTAGGTCTTGGGATGGAGACTGGCAGGAGTCCCTCTCCCTCCAGGGCCGCCCAACACAGCTCTCCTGCCGCAGCCAAGTGACTGGGCAGTGGGATGCCTCATGATGTTGCTGCCAGGACCTCCCATCTCACCTTGCTCATTCCTAGTGCCTGCATTTGCACCATCTCAGAAGACTCAGCCCTTTTTCTGTGATAATCTGAAAATTGAGGAGGTGAAAGCAGAGCCTTTTAATTTATTGTTAATGACTGCACACTTCTCTCCTCCTGCACTGTTTTCTTCTTCTTCTGTCTCTCCTTCTAGTCTGATTTGCCCCTGATGTCCTTTCACCTTCATTCCATTTTGCCCTTCAACTCCTGCAAAACTCGGAGATAAGTTTTCATCCACATAAAAAGCCACGGGCCTCTGAGACTCCAGCTCTTTGAATAGATCCTCACCACCCCCCACCACTGCTGTTCTCCGCTCTCATTTCTCAGGCTAGTCTGTGCTTGACGAGGGACTACAGTATCTGCAAGGGAACTCTAAAGAGAAGGATGCTTCGACTTGTGGGGTTTTCCTAAACCGTCTCTGCAATGTCCCAGCAAATCTTGAAACTCACTCTTGCCTTCCTGCCACAGCTGGTAGCAATGTTGCTTTTCTGGTGGAAGCTGGAAGGCCTGCATCAGCCTCGGATCTAAGCATTTTCCAGGGCTTCAAGGAAGTGGCACATATCCTGACTTGTCTTTTAACCCTTCTGAGTTGGATTTTCTCAGAGATTTCTGTTGGGGTGCTGCTGTGTGTGTTGGCTGCTTTACCTAGAAATGCGAGTGAGGGGAGGGGGAGAGGAAAACAACTAGGAGGGGGGACAGGCAACTATGAATGCATTTAACACACATACGGTGGTCAAGCAGAAATGTTATGGTTACATAACATTTCTAAAGCTGTACTCCAGGCCAGATTGAATGATTCCTTACGGAGTAGAAGAGGGCTTCAAAAAGAGTGATTTGGAGGACGCTCTGCGAACATAGCCTTCTTGCCAGCCCAAGAAGAGCCAGACTCCTGAGGGCACAGGGAACAGACACGCCCACTGTTGGAGTCCACCCTCTGGAGGAACCCCAGGGCACATCACTTTATGGGTTCAGCCCAACCACTGATTTACTTTGTGACCTTGGCAAGTCACTAGGCCTTTCTGCAATTCCATTTCTTCATCTGTGAAACAGGAGGTTTGGCCGGGAGCAGTGCTACTCAACTCTGGCTGCAGAACAGAATCGCTGGGGAGCCTTTAACCACCACAGCATCCACAGATGCCTGATTAATTTGCTCTCAGGTGAGGGAGGTCTGGCTTGGCTAGCTTTTAAAGCTCCCCAGGTGATGCTCCTGAGTAGCCAGGCTGAGAAACGCTGCCTAGCTCAGTGTCTCTCAGATTGGATCATGCATGGGAATTACATGGGTCTTGTTAAAATTCAGACTCTACTTCTGCAAGTTCTGGTGGGGCCGGAGGCCCTGTCCTTCCAGCAGGCTCCTGGCAGGTCTGGTCCTCAGGCCATGTTCTGAGCAGCAAAGGCAGGGATGGTCTTCAAGGTCTTTGCCTCTCTGATATTATAGACTTCCTTAATTATTTTTTTTGCAGGGAGAGGGCTGGCAGTAAGTGAGACATATATTGATGGTGTAATGGGGGTAAGTTCCCTTTCTTCACTGGGGCAAAGTGATGTCTTTGGGAAAATGTGACCGTATTTGGTGGGTAGGGTTCAATTTGTATCTGTTTTCAACACTGAAGTTGGCTTAATTAGGGAGAAAAAGGAAAACAGATGTACCTGTATGTGTGTGTGCGTGCACGAGAGAGAGAGAGAGACAGAGACAGAGACAGAGACAGAGACAGAGAGACAGAGAGAATGAAGGGGAATGAGTGAATGCATGAGTGCTCATAGGGTGAATATTCTGAATAAATGAATCTTAGGGAGGTTCAAAGGGCAACACGTGTGTAGCTTCTCCAGGTCCAGTTATGGTGAGGAGACTAGAAGAGGGGGCAGATTTTTTTTTTTTTGTACGCGGGCCTCTCACTGTTGCGGCCTCTCCCGTTGCGGAGCACAGGCTCCGGACGCGCAGGCTCAGCGGCCATGGCTCACGGGCCCAGCCGCTCCGCGGCATGTGGGATCTTCCCGGACCGGGGCACGAACCCACATCCCCTGCACCGGCAGGCGGACTCTCAACCACTGTGCCACCTGGGAAGCCCTGGGAGTACTAATTCTTCCTCACCTGTTGTGAGGATCAGGCGAGGTAAAAGTTCTGAAACCGATGCTAAGGCGTCAAGTATTATTCACGCCTTCTCCTCCTTCTTCCCTTCCTCTAATTCTTGTTTCTTTCTCTGCCTCAAATACATTAGCTTCTGGCCTCTTTGGCACTTGGATCAGTCATTAGGTCATTCAAGAAACAACTTCCAAGCACTTATGAGAGCGGCCTTGTGCGAGGCACCGAGAATGGAGCTGAAAGACCATCTTTGTCCCCCAGGAGGACATGTGGGAAGGTGACCAGGATATTAAGTACAGGATAGCAGGTTGGATTTTAAAGGAGAGGTGCCCAACTAAGCCTGGCCGAGGATGGGAGGAGGTGGGTGTGGAGGGCTGGGCAGTCAGGGAAGGCGTATAAAGAAGAACAATAAGTAGGAGTTAGCCAGCCAGAGTGAACATGTGGCTTCAGCAAACCGAAAATAGTTTGGATGGTTCTTGTGGGAACCAAACAATCAATAATGTGATTTCTTGCAGGTAGAATTGAGTTTGTCTTTCATGTGGTATGAGTGATTTTCTGACCCACTGTGGCAGGATGAGTATTTTGAATTATTCTTTTTGCAAGAATAAGGGATTTTCTCATTCCCATGGATGTACCTCAGTGAGAGGGCTGCCAAGAGTTAGCCATTCACTCATGGCTCAGAACATCAGAGCTAACGGACCTCGGTGGGGAGCGAGCCCCTGACTGTGGTTCCATTAGCCCAGTGCTCTGTCCAACTGAGAAAGCTCATGCAGGCTTCTCATGTTGTTTTCCATGACCTTAGAATTTGGTATTTGCAAAAGGTAATCCTTTATAGCAAGATCTTTCAAATTGCAGGCCACAACCCATATTTCATATTATGTGGGTTAGAAAATCAGTAGGTTGCAAACAGCATTTTAAACAATGAAATAGAAGGGGAATAGAATATCAGGATACATCTCACAAATAAGGGCTAGCATTGTTTAGTGAAACCTCGTGCATGTACTTGATGCAAAAGGCCTTTTTTTTTTTTTTTTTTACTGTGGATCATGGAAAGGAGAATTTGAAATACTTTAGAGTGTATACTCATAGGCCAAGGAGGCAAAGATATTTCATCTTGTATTCCAACTTCAGTTGATTTGTAGTGGCTGGCTGGGGTACTGTATTGAAGACAGTTCAGAGGTGGCTAGACTCAGAGAGAAGGTGTCATTATGGATCAGCAGTGTTTAATGTGGACTTACAGCAGGGGCCGCGGGCCATGTCGTCTGTGCATTGGCCATCCCTGTGGAAGGCTCTATATAGACATTAAAAGTAGCTGCCAGTAGGTGAATTACAGTGCCTGGTTGTAACTAAATGGCCAGCAGACATGGCTTTCCTGGGTGTGACTAAACTTCCTCCAAGAGATGGGAGATATACATATGGGTGTGTTTATGCATGTGTGTGTATGTGTGTGTGTGTGTATATACACATATACATATATATGTAGGTCCATATACATGTATGCATACACAGATATATGCATATACTTTATTATGTTTCCTTTAACAAGAAATCTCATTATAATAAATAGTGTAAATAGTTATTATTTACTAATGACATAGCTTAAAACATTTTAGCCTATTAAATGGTTTGGAAAGATAACTTTTGGGCTATTGTAGTTGATTTCCTCTTAGAAAGTAAAAAATTCAAAAGTTTGATTTGATTAACCCATGTGCCCTGAGGCAGACGTTTGTAACTTGGCAGTTGAATATATAGGGAAGCTACCTCCCTGACTGGTGTTCATAGGGTCTGGCTTTTCTCAGTCCTATGGAACCCAAAGGCTTAGTGAAATATAAGGAAACGTTTAAAGCCGTACCACCAATGGCCCATGAAACGCAGAACCAAGCATTTGGTCCTCTAGCTCCTGCTCTCCTGCACTTGTTCATGGGCTCATTCATTTAGTCCACAAATACGTATGGTGGGTCTGCTGTATGCTTTGTGCTGCGCTCACAGAGCTCTTTGCTAAGCACTCGAGATACAGCGGAAGCTGAAAACAGACTTGGCCCCAGTTCTCGTGAAGTTAGTTTGCAGGTGGTGAGGGAGACAAGCAGAGACAGAGGCGAATGCCTGCATGCAGGAGGAAGGGACCCAGATCTCTGAGCTTGGAGCAGGCTCACCGACCTAGACTGTTTCTCTCCAGCCGGGGGCCTCTAGGGAAGACGCTGGCTTTGGTATTTGCTGCAGAACTTGAGAGGATCTTTGTGCCACAGAGCCCTTGGCAGACAGGTTTCACTTGAGCCTTCAACATGGACTTAGCTTGGCATGTGAAATGGGCTTCTGAACCCTCCCTACCTCGTCAGCCCTCAGACCTTTTGGTCAGAGCTTCCTCTTCTTCCCCTCAATACTTTCTCTTAAAGCAGACATAATTACCTGCCTTTTGAATCCCACAATTTTTTTTGCTACCAGCAGATCTCTGGGGGCAGGCAGAAACAAAGATGTATTTTCTGAGATTCAAAAGGCTCTTCACAACTTCCCTGGATCTTTAAGAACATTTTTCTAGAATTGATTTTATTAGCCTTGAAGAACACTCTCATCCATTGTCCCCATCAATCTTTTCGAAGTGGGCTTATTTGCTTCTAACTTCAAATTTCTTTCTATCACCTCTTGCATATGTGGACCAATAATTCTTTTATTAATCAATATTTTTTATTGAAGTAAAGTTGATTTACAATGTTGTGTTAATTTCTGCTGCACAACAAAGTGATTCAGTTATACATGTGTATATATATATATATATATATACATTCTTTTTTAAATATTCTTTTCCATTATGGTTTATTGAATATAGTTCTCTGTGCTGTACAGTAGGACCCTGTTGTTTATCCATTCTATCTATAAAAGCTTACATCTGCTAACCCCATCCTCCAATCCATCCCTCCCCCAACCCCCTCCCCCTTGGCAACCACCAATCTGCTCTCCATTGGACCAGTAATTCTTTTTTAAATTTTTTTTATTGGAGTGTGGTTGATTTACAATGTTGTTCTAGTTTCAGGTGCACAGAAAAGTGAATCAGTTATGCATATACATATATCCACTCTGTTTTAGATTCTTTCCCCATATAGGCCGTGACAGAGTATTGAGTAGCATTCCCTGTGCTATGCAGTATTGACCAGTAATTCTTAAGCAGACGTATTGGATGTGATATTTCCCCATGCGTTGCTCCTTTGGACTGTTAGGTGCCTCTTCCCTGTCTCTAGTCTGTGTACTCATCTGCCTTTAAACACTGAGAATGGGGAGGTGGGTCTCAGAGTTATCAGTGGGGGAGACCCTGGCTGTGCAGAGCCCCAGCCCCTTCCAACGGCAATCTCACACCAACTCTGGCTGTCAGCCACCTTGGTGATTATAGTCATGAAAACAAACATTTTTGTGGGCTGACTATGTGCCATCCATTGAGCTATAGTACTTTAGGTACTATTTTATGTAATCCTCACCGTGATTATATGAGGCAAATATTATTATCATTCCCACTTACAGATGAGGAGACCAAGGCTTAGAGGCATTAGGTAACTTGCCACAGTTACGCAGCTGAAAAGTGTAGAACTGGGATTTGAACCCAGGAAGTCTGTTCCGGAGTCCTTACTCCTAGCCGCTATACTTATATTGCCTTCCTAAGTAAATATAAAATATGCTTAGGGGTATAAAGCCTAAAGTCATTTCAGATGAATAACTCCCAAGTCAGCATGAGGCTGAAATTGACAATTTTAAACAGCACATAAGGGCAGTGATTCTTCTTGTCTTAATATCACAGCTCTCCTTGAAACGTGAGTCTGTGGCATGGTTGGATGACTTAGAGTGAAACTGTATTATGTTGGCACTTGGGGCTCTTTCTCTGAGTCTAGTATCATGGTGTGGCTTCTGCAAGATGGATGTATTTTTGTAATATGAAGACGCTCAGCAGTTTCCAAGAATGAAACATTACCCATTTGACCCAGTGTGTGTCATTATTTATTTTTCTGTTTATGTACATGCTTTGTTTCCTTAAATAAGACCATAAGCTTCTTGAGAACAGTGTCCTTCAAGTGACTCACACATTGTAGTGAATGATGCTTATCGATGGTGGTGGTAACAACAGAAGCTACTGCTCTCTTCTCCCTCTGACCTTTTCCAGTGAAGAGTGTTGTTCTCTGAGTACATGACCGGCTGCCCACTAACTCACCCCAGTTCTGCAGTATCTGATGATAAATTGAGCACACTGAATACTCTTTGTTTCTTCCCATTTTGTTTTCTTCTTCCACCAACCTCTGTAAATTCACTTGTATTGTTTCTTGGGTTTCAGAGTTTTTTGGAACCCGCTACAGAATAGGGTCCAGACTATATGCTATACCCAGCCACCTGCAGACTTAATAACATATTTTAAAATTCCACTTTGCTGGAATAATAAAGATGCTTTGCAACTTTCTTGCCTATGTACCTCAGGGATTGCAGCAGATGTGTTAATTCTCAGATAGGCAGGTGTTAAAAATAAATGTCACTGCCTATGGATTATTTAAACTTAAATTTAAAATCCTGGCATCTTTAGCCTGGCAATTAGAAGTACACACAGCTGAATTTGATGTCCTCATCTAGTTAATCCCCCAAAAGACGGTGTGTGTGGAAATAACTGTTCATTTTTGTGTCCTGCGACCCTGACTCCCTCTGCTGTGCCCTGTGCTTACTGAGTTAAATTAGCTCTTAGACCTGAGCCTGGTAATTTCTTCCTTCTTGTTTCTGGACAGTGGATGGACCCTGCTTATCTTTTCCCTTCCCCTAGTCTGACTCGCTCTAAATTCTAGTTCCTATTTAAGACTTTGGAAGTTAAATCCTTCTCTTTTAGGTTAAAATGGGGCTCAAGAAACTAATTAAATTCTTCCCAACCCTAAATCCTTTGCTGTTCTGTGGGGTTACTTCTTTGTGCAGCAAAATGAGCCAAAGCTTCCACTCAAATCTCCAAATGATTCTTCTTGCCTTCTACAATTTATTGAATTCATCTTTTTTGAGACCGATTCAACTGTGGTCTCAAACATAAGCTCTTCCTTTCTCTCTTCCCAATTCCATAGGCCTGAGCTAAAACCTTTCAGCGGTGCTGGTTTCCTTATTTTACCCTGCTTCTCCATGCTTTTGCCCTCAGTGGTGTCTTGTTTTCTCCTTGTGCCAGGGGCAGGAATGCAGTGCCATGGGAAATGCCCTTACAGACAGGGGTCCAAAGAGAGTTGGCCAAATGGCACATTGCTGGCTGGCCTGGTCCAGTGATTATCCATCCATATGTAAAGTTGACAATTGTAGGCCAGCCTTGCAAGGGCTGGCAAAACAATAGTGAGAGTTGAGAGTTACTATATGCCAGCCACGATGTTAGATACTTGAATAAACGTTTCATTTAATTTTCACAAAATCTGGTGAGGGAGCTACTATTATCACACCCATTTTATGTATCAGGAAATTAAGTGAGGTTTGGAGAAGTTAAATAGCTTGTTAGTGGTACAGCTGGAATTTAGACCCAGTGGGTCTAGTTCTAAAACCCTTGCAGCGTGCTAAGTGAAAGGCATGAGCTTTGGAGTCAAGGAGTCTCAGTTTGAATACTGGCTCTCACATTTACTAGCAGTGAGACTCAGGCAGTCCCTTACCTTCTAAGTGCCAGTTTCCTTACTTGTCATTGTAATTAATATCCTCTATCTGTCAGAGTCATTGTGAAAATTCATGAAGTGCTTAGCACTATGCCTGGTGCATAGTAGGTACTCAGTCTATGGTCAGTATTATAATTATGCTTACTTCTGCTTTAATATTATTACATCTCTCCCATTTACTCTATCATATCTTTGGAGAAGATGTTTTAGTTTAGAAAACATGTTTTAGTCTCTTGCCTCTCCCTTATCAGTCACCTTCTATTTGTCCAGATTTTTGTGGAATGTGGAAAAATATATGAAAGATGGACCTGTGGTATCAGGTGGAATAATCAATCGATACAGCTGATACTCTTAAAAATTGAGATGAGAACCTGACTGATCTGAACAGAGGAAATTCAACTTTAAACTTGATGAGCCATTCTAGTTCATCAAAATATGTCATCATGGTCTCAGAGGAAAGCCAAAAAGAAAGAAAAAAGGCAAAGTGTACATCAGAGAATGAGAATTCTCTCCAAGAAAGAGAGATTTGCAGCATCTCATCTCAACAAAACCACTTTCATCTTCCTCCACTGAAGAGCACCCCTCAGCTTCCGAATGCTCTAGCCTGGTCACCTGGGATGTCCTTTTGGATAATTTCCTCTGGTTCTCGTTTTCCTTCAGTCTGATCTTGCTTCCATAATTCTCTAATTCCAGTACAATGGAGACCACTCAGTCGGCCAATTTCTCTCGTGTCCCGCTTGGCACATCTGGCTCCATTTGTCCTATAGGAACTCGATGCTGGTATCTCCAGTGTGGGCAATAGTTTCACAGAGCAATTCTTCCTAATAATGAAAACTCATACAGCACCTACTGCGAGCCAGGCATGGCTCTCTGCCCTTTATAGGTATTAAGGCATTTAATTTTCACAGCAACCTTAGGAGGTAGGTACTACTATCATTCCATTTTTGCAAACAAAGAAACTGAGGCGTAGATTCAGTAACTTGCCCAGGGTTGTATGCCTGGTATGTGGCCAAGCCAAGGTTTGATCCTACGTAGCCTGCATTGAGTGTGTCTGTCCTCTTAACCACCGCTCTTTACTGCCTTTTACCTCTCTCAGTTACATGCAGTACTCTTCGATATTTTCTACTCTATATTCTATTTTTTTTTTTTAATGGTGTCTGGATGTGACTTGCAAAAATGATGATTTCACAGCTCTACTGGGTACTGACATGCAGCTTGAAAACCATTGGCTAGACTCTCTCTACTGGGAATGGACACATCAGGCTGCCTTAGACTGGCGCCCAAAACGTTCCATTCACGTTTCTCCTTGTTCGGATATCACGCTCACCCAGCGACCCGGTGCTTAGGATTTAGCCTCCCATAAACGTCTACCCGCAGGGAAAGAATTCATTGGTTATGTGGACTTTGAGTATCCCCGCGAATTAGTAAATTGTCTCTCTGGTTTAGGCTGTGAGGCTGAATGATGTGATTCTGCCCCCAGGAAATGGATTTTTGAGAAATGGAGTCATCAGATCAGACTTCAGTGCCAGGGAGGCTGAGGGTTGTGCCCTGGACCTTGACAAAATCTTCACCGTCCACCCTGTGATGTCTTTTTCAGGACAGCCTGCGAGATTTCTTCCTGGGGCGGTGATTCCCAGCTTTGAGGAGGGACTGCGGGAGCATGATTTAAATTTCCACGGCTCTGAGCCTCATTTGTTCTGCAGTCAGAAATAGAGCTGTGCGCCCTTGTTCCTTGTCTAATATACGTCCTCACTGACTCACGTAGTCAGAAAAGAATGGATGCTCCTTTCCCACCTCACTTTATTATGCGACATGAATAAATGCAACACAGAACCTGCAAATAATTGATTGAAATGCAATCCCCCTTTCCCTCTCGCTCCAGCCGGTCTCTCTCAGAAGATGGTCTCCAGTGGGGTCAGGTCTGCATGCATTATGCATCTCTGTGATTATGCATTGAATTCTGGAGAACTAGCAATCGATACCTAAATTCTTCAAGCATGTTTGGTTATGCTAAATAATTGATTGCATCTTTTATTTATAAAAATTTACTTGCTGGAAATTCAGGCATAGGTTTTGCCAACCCATCTCCTCTATTAGATTGCAACTTCCCGGTATGAAATCCAAAAACTCACCTACAGATTTCAATCTTTGAAAGCTCTTAGGCAGGTCGCCAGGATGAAGCTTGCATTCCAGACAAGTCAGACTGGCCTGAAGCCAACAGACACCTGTCCTGACTTCTTCCCACGGTCGGTTGTGGGGATAAAGCTTGCCAAGGCCTTCAGTGCTTGGGGAAACCTATTTCCAAGTTTATAGCCTCAGTAGCTCCCAGGTCTTAAATGGCAAGCAGCTAGGGACTTTCTGGATCTGGACAAATGTAATCATGTATAAGCCCACCTAGGTGGTCTGAGTGGAAGGGTAATGTGAGCAAAAAGAACTATGGGTAACTGGGGGAAAAGAGAATTGCACAAAGAGGATGTTTTTTGTCTTGAAAAGTATATTCTGGAGGAATGGGGAATAGAATAAATGTAATTAGCATTTCCAACAAACACAATTAGTGATGTCTCCCTGTTGCCCTTTTAAATTTTATTGAATAGAGGAAGATGGATGTGAACAGTCAGCAGGCCTGTGACTTTTCAACTCGTTCTTAGGAAATAGTCCTCACATCATTCTAAGTTGCACTCTGTCTCAATTCAGAAATTAGAATATGAGAATCAAACCTTTAAACTTGATTTAATGTCAACTCTCCTATTCAATTCCCAATCTCAAGCCTGCATCAGGCTGGGAGTCGGCCGTGGGAGGGGTTAGTGGGTAAATGACAGCATGTGTGGTCTCTGCATTATGCTTTTTCCCTCCCCACAATTTTCAGTTTGCTAGCTAGTTTCTGAATCCCCCAGGATTGGGTGGGCAGGTTAGGGACAAGGGACTCATAAAGGTTGGTTTCCCACTGTCTGAGCCAGGCCAGTGTTTGATGGACTCTTTCCCTTGTTGGGCATTGTGGTAGGATCTTCAGAAACCTCCATTATTGGCCCTCTCTCTCCTTCAGTTCTCTGGGTATAGGGAGGTGCATCTTTATTCCGGGAGATCCGTTGGGATTTCTTTCTAAGATTCTATCAATCCAGTGCACACCTCCACTTTCTTGCTGCTGCAGTCTTTCTGCCCCTGTAGGTAGTCCTACAAGACAGGATCCAAGCTGACCCTACCCCAGCTGTCTCTTCAGAGTGACCACGTTTGGTCCACAAGACACACTTTACCCCGGAAACCCCACAAGAGCATACCAGCCCCCCCCCCCCCCCCGTTCCCTTCTCTCCTACTGTCACAGCCCTCTGGGTGTAGAAGGCGCGAATCTAGGACCCATTATGTGTGCTGTTTCCCAGCTGTATTTCAAAATTCTCCGTGTGGTCCACATAAGCCCACTTCACTGGGCTTGAGATAAAGGAGATACAGCTCTGGCCCCTGTTTCCCTGGGGGCATTCAGGGGGATGCTCACAGCTCATTAACAGTTCTTTCTAAAAAAGCTGCTCTTCACCTATCTCTCCTGCCCTTCCCTTTTATATTCTCGATTTGAATGAGGCATCCAAGAATGGTGGAGCCAGGTCTTGATAATTTCCTTTGTGAATTCTGTATAAGGGGGTTTGTTTCAAATTCATGTGAGTATCTGATATCTGTCGTATTGGTGCCTCAGGAAAAAGAGAGGCAGAAAGAATCCTCTGTTTATTACATAAACAATAGAGAAAAAGGTAAAAGTATACATTTCAGTTATCGCTTGTTGAATAACACCCTGCCCTGCAACTGAGTGGCTTAAAACAAGAGTGATGCGTCCTTTCTTCTGGTTCTGGGGGTGACTGGGCTGCTTCTCTGCTGGTCTCACCTGGGCTGGCTCCTGCCTAGCTCAGCTGGAGGGGCAGCCATCACTCACACTCACACGGCTGGCACTTGGCGCTGACTGTTGGCTGGGCGCCTCAGTTCTTTCTCAGGGCTTCTCACTCTCTGGTAGGCTAAACCGGCTTCCTTTCTTGGTGATCCGGGCAGCGTTTCAAGAGACCAAAGCAGAAACTATAAGGCTTAGGCTCTGGAAATCACACAGCATCACTATCCTATGTTCTGTTGGCCAAAGCCAAATCACAAGACCAGCCTAGATTCAAGAGGTGGGAAAAAGACTCCGCCTTCAGCATTTCTAGCTTTTGGCTGTCCTCAGTTCACTACAGAGAATTCTGCCTCTGCCAGCTCTGGTTCTAGTCTTTTTCTGAGCAGATTTGGAGTAAAGGATTAGGGGAAGAATGAAAAATGAGTTTATATTGGTTTTATTCAGCTTACATTTCGAAGAGTAGAAAGGAAGAGAAAAGATCCAGAAGGTGGGAGAAGTGGGGAGAAAAAGCAGAGGCACTGTGGCTGGCTTTGGGCAAGCATGGGGGGTGGGGTGGCGCGGGGGTGGGGAATGGACCACAGGCTGGGAACTGGGAGCCCTGCGTTTAGAGAACAGGCCAGACTGGTTTTTCTGTTCATGAAGGTATGAGCAGGTCACTATCTCTGTGTGAATTGGAGCCTATTGTGAAATAGACTTCATCACTGATCGGTTTCCTCTTGCGGCCTGGCTTAAGTGGATACCATGGGATGCTATCCTGATACTGACTCCTTAATGCCCAAACCCAGCACTGGTGGCCTCTCCTTCCACCTGCCCCCCTGGACACACACCTCCCACTCAATCCTTTCTCTCCTCTGACCTTGTGCTCACAGGGAAGGTTAGCATCAACAAAGAGGGGTGCAGGGTACTGGCAAAACAGCCCCAACTTGAGGTGGAGTTTCAAGACCAGGTGAGTGGGAGAAGCAAGGGGTGATTAGCTGAGGGATGATTAGCTCCATTGCTCTGCTCTGCTGTGGGCTGCAGATTCAAGACTCAGGGTCTGTCATTAAAAAACAAACAAAATTTCTAAAGCCTTTAGAAGTGGTTTAAAATGGTCTTTTAAAAAATAGTGAATGCTTTATGTGTGTTTATCTGGAGTCTAAGTTGAAAGGGCCCTTGTTCCCCAACAGATGTCCACAGGAGGAAGGGAGGGAAGGCTGGAGACCTGCGTTGCTGAGCAGTGAAGTGCCCGGGGCTTGTTTTCAGCCTGCAAAGGTGAGCAGGCTCAGATGGCAGATTGTTGAAGCTGACAAGCACCCTTAGGGGGAAGCTCAGAACCTTTACGTGCCTTACATTTTAAATGAACACACAAAATCTATAGAATAATTTATTTTTCACTTTCAGAGAATAGATGTACACCTGCCTTGAAGAGAATATTTCACGCTTAAAAAAATAAAAAGCATTTTTTAATAATTGTGGCTTTTCGTTAACAAGGCTGAGCACAAGCCTTTCCAGCGGCCCCTGAGCTCCACCATCTGACTCCCACCTAAGTTATTCTATAATCCGTTTGTCCCCTTTGAAACCTTTGCCCATCTGAATCCTAAGCACGTTTCTTTCAGCACACACAGGGCTGTATACACTTTAGAGCGGGGCGGTGAGTTGGGAGCGCCCCCAAATCACTTTCCCCTTTGCTAACCTTTCGCACGGTCTCCACAGCCGGGCCACCTCCGCAGCGGGACCAGCAGGCTGAGCGGGTGACCACGGTCTCACTGCCCGGAGGCTGCCGGTAGGGGGAGCTGTGTCTGCACCTCCAGGCACCAGTGCAATGACACTCCCAGGCGTCATAGATTGTTAAGACGTTTGAAGCTGGAGGGGATGCTTTCTCTTGCCCATGCAGAACCTGTGGTCCAGACAGGGGGGTTAGTGGTGGGAGTAGGGCTGAAATACAGGCCTCTTGACTTCCGCCCTGGGATCCCCACCCTCCCATCTTCCTCCTTCGCACACTTGCGTGACGTCAGTTATCTTGCCGGCGTTGAGGGGAAGATGACTGGCATGTGGAACTGTTAGAAAAGAACAGAAGATGGTAAGGTGCTTCCTGCGATTTGCCTGGGAAATCACAGTCTCGGACTTTTGCATTTGACCTCACAGAAACAGTCAGTTGGGAACTAGTAGGGATAAGATTAAAGTGTATTTTCTTTTGATAGTCCAAAATAACACACTTGTGGAAAAAGTTACAATTGATTACAAATCATCAAAAAGAGGTAATACCATGAGGGGCAATATGTTATGGTGTCCATCCCCAATTCTGTTACTACGAAGTGGGCGATCTTGGCTAAGTTTCTAAAATTCACTTTGTCTCATCCATAAAATGGGATAATATTGTTGGTGAAGATTCAATGAGATAGGCATATAAAATGCTCATCTGAGCTCATGGCCCATTCTAAGCACTCAGTAAGTGCCAACAACAACAGCAATAATAATAACAATAGCAGCTAATTGGCATCTATAACTTGGACCTGCAATGTAGTTGTGTCTAGTCCAATGGAGAAATGCCTCTTCTCCTCACCAGTTGGGTATATAGCTCTTCAGAGTAGCTTCTCTGCCATCTCCCTGTAGCCTCTCCAGAGACCAAAGTTGTGGCTGGGAGTTAGCAAGGGTAAGGGAGTGGGGAGTGTGTGTGGTGGGGCAGAAGGGGTGAATGTGTGGCTCTATAGTCGAAGTTTGTAAGTCAGAAAGAACTGAGTGAGGGAGGAAGCATGCTGGGGTGCATGCTTCCCCAACTGGGGATCCTTCATCTAGGCAAGGGAAAAAAAGGCCAAGAAATGACTTTTTTAAAAAGTCATTTAAACATTTTTAAAAAGTCAACAGTGACTTTTTTAAAAAAGAGAAATCTTTTGGCCATTTTTTTATCAAGTAATTTGATAAATGTTTAGCATTTTTTGTACATTTCTTAGTTTTTGTTGTTGTTTTACCATCTCAGGGGGTGCCTGCAAAAGGGAGATGTATTTCTAGATAGTGGGTATTCTTTGAGCTAATTAAATTGACCTTATGTCCATTCTATAACATGTTTCAAATACTTAAATTAAAAATTTTTAAATTGAGATATAATTGACATATAACATTGTATTCGTTTTAGGTGTACAACATAATGATTTGGTATACATGCATATTGCTAAATAATCACCACTGGAAGTCTAGTTAACATCCATCACCTCACATAGTTACAATTTTGTTTTCTTGTGATGAGAGCTTCTCAGCAACTTTCAAATATACAATGTTACTAACTGTAACTACTCTTACTCTCAAATACTTAAGTTTTGTTTCAGTTTGTTTAATTTAATCTTACCTTGCCCATGACCTTGTTTTCCTCCCCAGCCCTCTACTCCATTATGCCCTTGATAACATCTTGACTGGTTCCTTCTTCTCTTTTCAGAGTCTGACCCAGTCAGACCCAGTCTGACTGTGTAGAATGCATGGAGACCGCAGTATGTAAATGCTGCCTTAGCAGAAAGGCATACTATAAATCAGAAAGGCAAGTGTGAAAATACCTCCCCTGATTGTTTTGCAGTAGCACGTTATGCAACACTGAATAATTGCTGGGTATATTTGACAAATCAGGAATACAGTTCATTAGGGAGCTGGGGGACTCAAAAAGCAGGATGCCTTCAGGAAAATTTATGAGGGGATTACTGTGTGCAGCCACCAGTAAATAGGGCGCCAGGAATCTGAGCTGAACTGATGATCTTCCGCCTGAGTGGGACCTGTGTCCACTGAGCAAAACTTTCTTGAGTCCAAGTGACTTAGGGGAGAAATTGTTTGTGATAAAAAGAACGGATGAAAAAAAGGAACATCCAGAATCTCTAGGGAATGGAACCAAATCCTTAAGAGCCATATTACCTCTGCTACATTCATGGTCAAAACAAAACAAAACAAAACAAAAAACCAGAACATGTCATTCACACAAGAAAACAAACCCTTGGAAAAGGATTCAGCCTCACTAGTAATCGTGGAAACTTAAAGCACAAAATCATGCAATGCCAGCGAAACTGGTAAAAGTACATTATAATTACAAAATCAAAATCTGGCAGGCTTTTGAGAAAGCTGTATTGTCTACTGACATAAATTAGTACAATATTTCTGGAAAGCGACATGGCAAAGTGTAGTGAGCCATGCGGACTGTCACATCCTTTGGCCCGATAAACATGTGTTTGAGACCATATCCTGGAGAAATAACTCAAAAAAAGAAAAATAAGGGAAAAGAAACCAGAAAAGAAACCCCCAAATACCTAAAAGTCATAAAGTAAAAAACTATGGTATAAAAATGAAATATAATATTACTATTAAGAATGATAAATTTGCATATTCTGAAAACAAATAGAAAAGTTGATATAAAATAATGCTAAGTGAAAAATAGTTTGAGCTCAAATCTTATGAACATTGAACATATATTAAAAAAATGCCCAAGCAACAATAAAGCTAAGAAGAGATGATTCAGTTTTGTTACATGGCAGGGTGAGAAGTGAATTTGAGTCTTCTGTTGCTTTGGTGTTGTGTTTAATCCCTCATTACAAAATTGGTTAAAAACGCAGTTTTATAGGCTGCACTGTATGTTGATACTTACCGAGGACAGAAAAGAGGTAAATCCTTCCATCTCCATCTTGTGGTTTCTGACAGCTGCACAGATCGTAAACATGAGCTGGAATCACACAGAAACGGCATTCTGGGGCTGCACAAATTCCCTGCTGATTATACAGAGAGAGAACGTGTGATTACCAAGAGCCTTGAATGGCTGTAGGAGAAAATCATATCGGATTAGCTATCTGGTTGGCTCATCTGATGCCAGAGCTTTACCTCCCTCGGATCTGGTGCTTGCATTACTTGGGGTTTTTCTGAAGTGAGGGAGGCAAAGTGTTGGCTCCTTTCTCCCCTTGTAAGAATTTCCCCCTTCATTAAGCCAATACCACATTTCCCCATCATAGGCCTCCTTTTCCTTCTGGTCTGATCCTTCTTGCCCCACAAGCTCGGCATCCTCTGATGGTTATTTTTCCTCCTATCCACCTCTAACAGAAACAATAATCCTAATAAAATATAGTCACACATTTCCTCGAAGTAGCTAGATGTTCTTAAGTAAGGGTTGAGACACAGACGTCATTTTATTTAATAGTGGCCGCTTTTCTTTTCGTCCTTACACACGTGTAAGCAGGCACTAAATTTCATCGGTCTCTCCCATATTTGCTTCTTTGCAGCAGCGAGATACCTGAATCTCTGTACTTTGACACAGAATTCTGCTTACATCAGGCAGTTCTCAAAGTCAGAGAGGGTGGAGGGCCTCTTCAACCCCATCTGCTTTCACATGAAGATTAAATATGCGTGTGAGACCCAGAATGGAGAAATTCACGTTTCCACCCGCACGTGCACAAGATGCTTCATTAGCGTGTGCTTCCCAGGCAGACGAGAGAACGGACAGAGACCTTCATGACTTTTTACCTGAGAAGTTGTTACAGAGTTCTCAGGCTGTTGTTTCTAAATTCTGTCTTCCCTCTCTTCCCTTTCTCATATTTTTCTTCCTTTTTATTTCCTCCACAAATGAGAGGCCTTTGAGATAATAAGGTAACACTTACTAAGCATGTGCTCTGCATCAGGCATACTTACATATATTAACCTATTTAATCTTCACAACCACCCTATGAGGTAGTTGGGGACAGTTATTATCACCATTTTATTTATTTATTAATATTTTAATTGACATATAGTTTACAATGTTGTGTTACTTCTGGTGTACAGCGAAGTGATTCATATATATATATATACATATTCTTTTTAAATTGTTTTCCATTATAGATTTACAAGATATTGAATACAGTTCCCTGTGCTATATGGTAGGATCTTGCTGTTTATTTTACATATAGTAGTGTGTATCTGCTAACCCCAGACTACTTTCTCCAGATCCTCACCCCCTCCCCCTCCCCCCTCCCCCTCCCCCTCCCCCTCCCCCCTCCCCTTTGGTAACCCTGTTTGTTTTCTATGCCTGTGAGCCTGCTTCTGTTTTGTTTTGTTTTGCTATTTTGCGGTACGCGGGCCTCTCACTGCTGTGGCCTCTCCCGTTGCGGAGCACAGGCTCCGGACGCGCAGGCTCAGTGGCCATGGCTCACGGGCCCAGCCGCTCCGCGGCATGTGGGATTTTTCCAGACCGGGGCACGAACCCGTGTCCCCTGCATCGGCAGGCGGACTCTCAACCACTGCGCCACCAGGGAGGCCCAGCCTGCTTTTGTTTTGTAAATAAGTTCATTTGTATCATATTTTAGATTCCACATGTAAGTGATATATGATATTTGTCTTTCTCTGACTGACTTCACTTAATATGATACTCTTCGGGTCCATTCATGCTGCTGCAAATTTCATTCTTTTTTATGGCTGAGAAGTATTCTGTTGTGTATCTATACCACATCTTTTTCCATTCCTCTGTCTATGGACACTTAGGTTGCTCCATGTCTTGGCTGTTGTAAACAGTGCTGCTATGAATATTGGGATGCATACATGTTTTCCAATTAAAGTTTTCTCTGGATATATGCCCAGTAGTGGGATTGCTGGATCATATGGTAACTCTAATTTTGGTTTTTTAAGGAACCTCCATACTGTTTTCCACAGTGGCTGCACCAATTTACATTCCTACCAAGAGCATTTCTCCACACCCCCTCCAGCGTTTGTTATTTGTAGACTTTTTAATGATGGCCGTTCTGACTGGTGTGTGGTGATACCTTGTTGCAGGTTTGATTTGCCTTTCTCTAATAATTAGCGCTGTTGCGCATCTTTTCATGTGCCTATTGGCCATCTGTGTGTCTTCTTTGGAAGACACTTAGGCAGTTTACTTAGGCATTCTGCCCATTTTTTGATTGGGTTGTTTGTTGTATGAGCTGTTTGTATATTTTGGAAATTAAGCCCTTGTAGGTTGCATTGTTTGCAAATATTTTCTCCCAGTCCGTAGCTTGTCTTTTCATTTTGTTTATGGTTTCCTTTGCTGCGCAAAAGTTTATAAGTTTGACAAAGGTCCCATTTGTTTATCTTTGCATTTATTTCTATTGCCTTGGGAGACTGACCTAAGAAAACATTGCTACGATTTATGTCAGACAATGTTTTGCCTATCCTCTCTTCTAGGAGTTTTATGGTGTCATGTCTTATATTTAAGTCTTTAAGCCATTTTGAGTTTATTTTTGTGTATGGTGTTAAGGGTGTGATCTAACTTAATTGCTTTACATGTAGCTGTCCAGCTTTCCCAACACCACTTGCTGAAGAGACTGTCTTTTCTCCATTGCATATTCTTGCTTCCTTTGTCGCAGATTAATTGACCATAGATGTGCGGGTTTATTTCTGGGCTCTCTTTTCTGTTCCATTGATCCATATGTCTGTACCAATATGATGTTGTTTTGATTATTATAGCTTTGTAGTATTGTCTGAAGTCTGGGAGGGTTATGCTTCCAGGTTTGTTCTTTTTCCTCCAGATTGCTTTGACAATTCTGGGTCTTTTATGGTTCCATATACATTTAGGATTATTTGTTTTAGTTCTGTGAAAAGTGTTGTAATTTGATAGGGGTTGCATTAAATCCCCTATCCCCATTTTATGGCTGAGGAAACAGTCACCAAGAACCTAAGTAACTTGTCCGAGTTCATGACATGGTAGAAACAAGCTTCAAACCCAAGCAGTTGGCCCAAAGTGCAGGCTTGGGACCACTGAACTTCACTGCCTCGTGACAGTGAACCAGGCCTAGCTTACCCATGCTCTGGGAAGAGAAGACCAAAGTCAGAAAGAGGAGTGAGGCAAAGGGGTGTGTGTATATGTGTGTGTGTGTGTGTGTGTGTGTGTGTTAGACAGACGTGTTGTTCTCTCATTTACTCTGTGATTACACCGAGTTGCTTAACCTCTCCATTTCTTAGTTACCTCATTTGTAAAATTGCAGGATTTATTAATAGTACTTAACCCGTCAGAGGGTCGTTGTGATGACTGAATGTGTCATAAAGTTCTTAGAATTGGGGCTAGTGCAGAGTGACTGTGATTAATCAATGTTAGCCATTATCATCCCCGTCATCATTCATGCCAGTGTTTGGGGGCCACTGCTCCACCTCTTTCTCCTAGGCTGATAGTGATACAAATAGTGTTTCTAACAAATTCCGGTGCCACTGCTGCTTCTAGAAACACACTTTGAGAACTACTGAGGAAGAGGATCCAGAGCTCTCCTATCCAAGCCGCGCGAGTTCTATTTCTTTCTATAAGCTCTGTTGGAATATTTTCATTTTCTAGAGTGAGGGGACCCAGGGACTGTGCCCCAACCTACAGGGCTGTCAAAAACCCGTGAAAAATGCCATCTCAGAACCTAGCCAGGGCCTGAATTTCATCAGGATCTGACAAGTGGTGAAGTTTCAGCCACAGGGAGACACAAGCCAGTGAGAAGACTGGGGGTAGCAAATGTTGAACACAAAATAGGCTGAGAAACACATCTGGATGGGTGGCTCCATGTTTAAAGACAGCAGATGATTTTGGAAGTAATGGGAGAGGAGAGAAAAGAATCTTCCTCCCCTAAAAAAAATGGCCTTTGAGCAAAGATGGAGGTGATAAAGGAAAGTGAGGAGAGGAGGGGAGGGACCCTAATGACAACATTCATGGTTGGTATTGTAGGGCTTGTAAGAGGTAAAAGCCTGAGGCACCTGGGTCTGGCCCAGGCAGATGATGACTTGCCTTTTCCAACGTAAAAGATGAGATTATGTAAATGAGAAAAAAGTGGGAACTACAGTCATTTTCCTACCTCTGGGGAGGAAGGGGAGTGAGGAATAAGTCAGCCTGTTTGGGGTCCTGACAGTTTTGTGGCTGCCAGTTTCAGCGGTCTGGATTCTCTCTAGCCCACTCTCTGGCTTAGCAGGTGGAGTGTGATGGGGCTCCTTGCCCAGGGCTCCAAACCCTAGAATCCACACTCGTCAGAACTGCGCTACATCCCAGCACCTGGAGAGGCTCTGTGAGGGATGCAGATAAGCTCTGAAAATAAGGTTCCACTTCCAGGCTGCAAGCGCAGAGCTGGGATGTGACTCTAAGTCCCCAGCTCTGAGCCCCTAGATGTCTATACTGTAGTCGCTGCGGTGGTGATGGTGGCTGTTTCCAGGGCTCTCACAGCCCCAAGCCCTGTCCTGGAGTGGCTCATAGCAAAGGCTGTGAGGAAGCTACTCTACGTTGTGGGGAGGGAGAAGGAGGGAGCTGGTGGCCCGCTCTGCCCTCACCCACCCTGCAAGCTCCTCAGAGCTGTCCTAGCCAGGCTGGGCACGTGCCAGGCCTCGGTCCAGCAGCGGCATTCTGCACCTTGGATTCCTGACAAAGGCAAAATAATTGCTGCTTACAGCTACATCCAGCTGACTACCAAGACTAAGCACGGGGAAGAACTCTGCTGGTACCCTCCACACCCCGCATCCGCAGCTTTCTGCTGTCAAGAATGGCAGACTTCGTAGTGAGAGGCCCGCGCACTGCGATGAAGAGTGGCCCCCACTTGCCACAACTAGAGAAAGCCCTCGCACAGAAATGAAGACCCAACACAGCCTAAAATAAATAAATAAAAAAAAAAGAATGGTGGACTTGGCTGGTCCTCTGCATATCAGTCATCAAGTTGAGAATGAAAATGAAATGAAAGGAGTTGAAAAGCACTAAAACATCTAAATGTCCATCAACAGATGAATGGATAAAGGAGATGTGTTGTGTATATATATATATATATATATATATATATATATATATACATACATACACACAATGGAATATTACTCAGCCATAAAAAGGAATAAAATAATGCCATTTGCAGCAACATGGATGAACCTAGAGATTATCATACTAAGTGAAATAAGCCAGACAGAGAAGGACAAATATCATATGATATCACTTATATGTGGAATCTAAAAGGAAAAAAAAATGACACAAATGAACTTATTTCCAAAACAGAAAGAGACTCACAGACACAGAAAACCAACTTACGGTTACCAAAGGGGAAAGGGGGGGTCAGGGGAGGGATATATTAGGAGGCTGGGATTAATATACACACATATATACACTACTATGTATGAAATAGGTAACCAACAAGGACCTACTGTATAGCACAGGGAACTATATTCAATATTATATAATAACCTATAAGGGAAACCTATCTATCTATCTATCTATCTATATCTGAATCACTGTGCTATACACCTGAAACTTACATGATATTGTAAATCAACTATACTTCAATAAGTTTTTTTAAAAAAAGAAAAGCACTAATACACCCTGGTGGGGTGGAGCAGGCCGGTTTGGTCTTTGATGGGTCTTGTGGTGGGAGTTGGGGTTTGGGGGAGTGAGGAGATGGGAGGGGGGCTTCTGTATAGACAGAAACGTTGACTTGCTTGGAGGCTGTCAGCTCTTGACTGGAACCTTCCCTGGAAGAAGCAATTTTTCAAGAGCATATGCTCTTTGTGTTCAAGAAGATGATGGTATATTTAAAATACTTTCTCCTAAACATATCCCTTCCACCCCTCCCCGCCACTTCCATGAATTCCAAGAATGTTTACTATTCCACTGACAAACTCTTCTTTATTCAGACTTGTGGGATTCAGAGCTGTGTGCTGGTGCTCTTGGTGGTGAGGTGAAAGCCAGAGCTGATGGCTGCTCTCAGAGAGCTTACAGATGAGCCTATCAGGCGAGGCATAAATACAAGAAAATGTAACTGACCTTCTGCAGGACCCTCAGTAATCCCAACCTGGTGTTCAACAGCCATCTGCCCGATCTCCACCTCTGGCCCAGCCTCCGTGCTCCCCCGACGGCCCCCTTGGCTCTGTCACCACCTGCGGTACAGCTTCTCTTCTCTACTGGCAAATGCTGCTTTCCACTTCCAGCCCAATCGCATCCCTCTGCCATCTGAACAGGAACCAACTTGCCTCCACAGACTTGGCAATCTACCCCAAGCCTTTGGGATGGAAACCTCTTGGTAACTTGGATTCTTTAATTTCAGGGTTACCCTTTTTAGCTTTTGAAGACTCAAAGATGGTTCCCTCACTTATGAGGTAGATGGGTGAGGTATAGATGAAAAAACCGTGGCCTTGGCCACACGGAATTTCTGGCGCTTCTCGGAGCACTTCCATGCCTTTCTCCCCGCCTCTGCCTGGGAAATCCCCATTCCTTCTCAAAAACCCAGGTCAGAAACCACATCCTCTTTGCAGCTGTCCGGACAGATGCAGCCACAACTTCTGTAGCTCTTCATCTCCCTCTTGGTTTGCTAGCTTCCTCCTGGGCCCTGAGGTGTCACCATCAGAGATGAAATCTCCCTCAGTATTTCCTCCTGGGGCTGCAGCTTCCAGCGCTGGTGCACTAGTTAGGTCCCCTTTGAGATCCTCATATTCGTGTTGTGCTGGGAATAACAGGCTTGATTTTGATTTAAAAGATGATTTCTTGGGTTACGATGTAACCTTTGCAAGTGACCTTCCTGGACAGTGAGGACGGAATGGTCTTGAATCTGGAAGTCGGAGCATCTGCTCTCCTACTGGTTGAAGAAGTGTCTTAAACATGAAACCTGCTGTAAATGGGAATAATAAACAGTGGTTCTCAACCTGGCCTACACTTTGGAATCACCTGCAGAGCTTTAAAAAGCAGTGCCGGGCCCCACCCCCAGAGATCTGATTTAATTTGTCTGGGTGCATCTGTGGCTCCAGAGACTTTTGAAAGCACCCTGGGTGACACTGGTGTGCTGCCCAGCTTGGGAACAGCTGTGCGGACAGCCACCTGATGAGTCTCTTCAGGAAGGAGGAGACCCTTAATTGGTAACTCGGGGGCCATGCAATGCCAGGGAAGAATTGTGAGAACTAAAATATGTTAAAGGAAAAAAAAAAAGGACAGGTAGACAAAAACAGGACCTACACAGGTAAATTCAGAATGATGATTCTTAAATGGCTTAACCTACCGGACTAGAACAAGGTGGGAAAAAGATGCAGAGGAGAGAAGAGAGTTGCTCACGGAAAAGCTCAAGGCCAAAGAGGAGAAGCTGAGAGCAGCTGAACTTTCCCAGACCCGGGGAAATGCCACTTGGTGAGGGATTTACCTATGAAGTCAGAACAGTTTTGACTGGCTGTTGGGAGGGGCAGGCAGGAAAGACCATTAGTTCTCAAAAACACAAAAAGGGAACCAAAGTCTGGAGCAGCCCCTGTCCCTGGGAGATGAAAGAACATTCACAGAGGCTGGGGGTGCGTGTGAGCCATGACTGCTGATTTGGGGAGGCTGGGGGTGAGGCCTGGACGCTCAAAGAGGGTGAGGATGAGTGCCTGTCTGAGCACTCAGCTGCTGGGCCAGGGTGCACGCTGCAAGGGCACTGCTCTCACTGTGCTCTGGGAGACTGGCATCCCTTCCAGAGACAATGCAGGTGGTACCCTTTGCAGGTGGGCAGCACTGTGGCATGCCCACTGCATGTCGTTGTTGCACCAAAATCCCCACGTCCTATAGTCAAGTTTGGGGTTTCCCTTGAATCCAAGGATGAAGAGACATGAGTTGAGAATCTGATTGGTCTTGCTGGTGGGGAAGGCTCTCTGCCCTTGGCTGGGAACCCAGGAGCCTCAGACATGAGATAGGGTGGCCCCTTCTATAACACACCCCTCATTTATCTTGTGATGACTGTAACGATAAATAGGTCCCACTCCATTAGAGATGGGTCAGCCTCCACCCCGTAGGACAAGCCTGGGCAGCAATGATGGGTGCCCTTGAGAACTTTGGAAGTGTGGAGGAAAAAGAAAAGCTGTCTTGTTTTTCTTGACCCATCAAGATTGATTCGTGGCAGCTCCTAGGGAAAGGGACCAGATGAGCAGGGTTATAGATGTGACAGGAATGTGCCACGAAGCATAGGCTTCATCCAGCCTAGTATATTTCAAACTGCACATTGTAACCTAGTAGTGGGCGTGAAACACTTTAGTTTGCATTGTGACCATTATTTTAAAAATAATCAAATAAACAGACAATATCAGTGCACTGCATATAGTAAGGATTAAGGATTGTTTAATGAAAATTTTATTCAGTTATACTTGAGTGTGTGTTCAACATTGCAGTGTGTAATATATTTCACTGCAAGTCTCCATTAAATAAATAAATAAACAGCTGCCTCCGTAACAAGCAGAATAAAAATAACCAGTTTTTTCCATCTCAGCGTGTGGGTAATTCAACTCTGCTTGGTTGGGTAAGTTCTATTAGCCTTGCTGTGAAAACTCAGGGTTATTTTTTTAGTAACAGACGTGCTGGTAGCAGAAAGTAGTTGCCTGTGCCTCTAAGAGCCTTTGGGAAGGATGCTGTCCCCACTCCACTACAGGCCCTTGAGGGCCTCAGAAGCTCGTCAACCCTCCAGGTGGCTTTTCCTCGCTTCTTTTCTGTGACTCATCTTGTCACTTGCATGCTACTCCCCTTAGGTTTGGGCCAAAATCAAATGCTTCTTTTTAGGGCTTTATCTTCACAAGGCATCATGTCTTAGAATTTTCATGGATGAGCTAAAGCTGTCACAATAACAAATGGGAAAAAACACAAATACCAGTGCCACCCAAAGCTGTCATTTTTGTTTGCTTGACGAGACTAAAAGGTGCCACTGAGGTACTGTGCGTAGTTGATGGTGAAATGAAAAGAAAACTCAGGTTTGGGTTTTACCCTCGGAAAGTTAGTGTTGGCTGATGGGGAGTGACAGTTCTCTTGGGGTTTGAATTGAATTCACATTCAAGGTTTTATTCGAAACACGAAAAAGCCTTTGTCCTTCAGTTCCTTCAACACTGAGAATAGACTAACATCATCTACATTGCATGTGAAGTGGAAAGATTTATTTCTTTCTAAAGCTCAGGGAAGTTATTTTTCTAAAGCAATAAAACATTCCAGGGTCTTGACATAGATCACAGGAGAACTTTGGCCTCCTTCTTGTGGAACTATTCTGACTTGGTTTTTCTTTTTTTGTTAAAATAGGCCTTCAAGAAACCCCTCTTGAATTCTTCCTGATTATTATCCTAAATAGGAAGTGCACCATCTGATACGTAAACAAAATGTGTCCCCAGTTTTCTCTGCATGGGAGAGGTTACCTTTATTGTGCTCATTGGAAGAAAATGTCATGTATAGTTTCTCTCAGAGGCCGTACAGCCCAGTACCGCCTGGAGCAGCGGTGCCCAACATTTTTGGTACCAGGGACCGGTTTCATGGAAGACGGTTTTGCCATTGACTGGGGGTGGAGGAGAATGGTTTCGCGATGATTCAAGTGCATTACATGTATTGTGCACTTTATTTCTGTTATTATTACATTGTAACGTATATTGAAATAATTATACAACTCTCTGTAAGGCTGACAGGGGCGGAGCTCAGGAGGCAATGTGAGCAATGGGGAGCGGCTGTAAATACACATGAAGCTTTGCTCACTCGCCCGTGGCTCACCTCCTGCTGTGCGGCCCGGTTCCTAACAGGCCACGGACCAGTACTGATCCGTGGCCCAGGGGTTGGGGACCGCTGAGCCGGAGGACAGGCTCTGGGGCCAGAATGTCTGGGTTCTTGCCTTCCTGCTGCCACTGGCTGCTGCCACCACTCACAGTCACAATAATACCAGCAGTTCTGAGGATATTTATCACCTATCTACTGTGGGTCAGGCACTGGACTTTCCTCATCTCTAATCCTAAAAACAGGCCTTCCAGATTTGTTTTATTCTCCCCACTTACAGATGTGGAAACTGAGACTCAGAAAGGACCAGAGAAGACAGAAACATAGCCACATGTATATCTTTTTACATTATTTCTTTTTTAATCTGACTTTGTCTTTCCAGCTTATTTTAGGGCCTACTTAATTGTGGGCAGGAAGAAGTATGCATATATTTAATCCCTTGAGTATCATAAAGCCAGCACAAAGCAAAGTTTAACCCATATTTTTACGTGCTGGTCCTCTGTGTTCCACTGGTTGGTGTTTTTAATGTGTGAAGCAAAAGAAGAAAGGTGAAATTTAGTATCTGTGTATTGACTCTCAGTGACATTTGTTTCCTGCAGACTTTTAATCTGAACATTTTCAAACACAGATAATTCTAAAGAATAATACAATAAACACCAGCACATCTACTACCAGATTCAACAATTATTAACATTTTACCACATTTGCTTTATCTACAATTTTTTCTCCGTCGTTTAAAAGTAAGTTGCAGGGCTTCCCTGGTGGCGCAGTGGTTGAGAGTCCGCCTGCCGATGCAGGGGACACGGGTTCATGCCCCGGTCCAGGAAGATCCCACATGCCGCGGAGCGGCTGGGCCCGTGAGCCATGGCCACTGAGCCTGCGCGTCCGGAGCCTGTGCTCCGCAACGGGAGAGGCCACAACAGTGGCCCGCGTACCACAAAAAAAAAAAAAAAAAAGTAAGTTGCAGATGTTATGGCCCTTTATTCCTAAATAATTCCACATGTATCCTCTTAAAATAAAGACATTATCATAACTTAGTAACAATCTGTCTAGTTAAAATTCAAATTTCTCCAGTTGTTCTCAAAATATCTTTTATAATTGATTTTTTTGAACGCATATTCTGTCAAGCTTATTGCATTGCATTTGATTGTTATTTGTTCTCTGTCTTTAGAACAAACTCTCACCTTTGACATTGACATTTTGAAGAGACCAGGCCAGTTTTCTGTAGAAGGTCCCACATTTTGAATTGTCTGATTGTTTCCTTTTCTCCCTTATTTTCTGTATACTGGGAGCTGGTATAAAAGCATATTGAGATTAAAGTTGAGCATTTTTGGCAATAATTTCTCAAGGATGATGTGATGTGCTTCATATTTATCACATCAAAGGGCACCCAATGTCAAGTTCTTCCACTATTCCTGATGCTAAATTTCATCTCTTGGTTAAGTGCCAGATTCCTCCTTTGTAAAATTTTATTTTCCCCTTTACAATTAGTAAGCAGTCTGGGGGATGATGCTTTGACATCTTGGGGATATCCTGCTTCCCAACAATCCTTTGACCTAATGAGTTTAGTATCTGTATTAGTTTGCTAGGGCTGCCGTAACAAAGTACCACAGACTGGGTGGCTTAAGCAACAGAAATTTATTGTCTCACAGTTCTGGAGGCTAGAAGGCTGGAATCAAGATGTTGGCAGGGTTGGTTCCTCCTGAGGGTTCTGAGGGAAGGATCTGTTCCAGGCTTCTCTCCTTGGCTTGCAGGTGGTTGTCTCCCGGTGTACCTTTACATCACCTTCCCTCTTTGTGTGCCTGTGTGTCCAAATTTCCTCGTCTTCTAAGGACCCAGTCATATTGGTTCAGGGCCCACTCTTTACAGAGTCCATCTGTAAAGACCCTATCTCCATAAAAGGTCACATTCTGGGGGCACTTGGGGGTTAGGACTTCAATACATGAATTTTGGGGGGACACAGTTCAACCCATAACAGCACCCACTGATGGTCTTGCCAGAATCCATTATTCATTTATTGGGGTCTTAGGTTGGGTTCTTTGGGAAACAGATTCTGAGAGGCAGATTCGTGTACTAGTTTATCAGCAACTGTGCTTGGTAACATCTGGAAGAAAAGGGGAGAAGCTATGCTGCAATGCTGGGGCCTCAGCCTATGCTTCAGGCAGCTCAGGAACTAGATGGTCCTTCAGAGATGTTGCAAATGGTGGCAAAGGGCCAGGCCTTTGTACCCCTTTATCAGCTAAGCATTGGTTGCAGGCTGCCCCCAGGGCGGGGGTGTGTTATAACTGTGGGCTGGGCAGCTTTGTTCCTTGGGAGAAGGAAGACTCAGCTGTGAGCTGTTAGGTACCAACAGTTCCAGTAGTTGGAGAAATGAGTGCCTGGGTCCTAGAGGGAGGGTTAGGGGTGTTGTGCCCACCACGTAGCACATGGGGTAACCGGGGGTTGCAGAAGGCTGGTTTCCTCCCCAAATCTACATTTGTTAGCTGGAACTCTTTTGAAAAGAAGAGCTTTCCCTCATCAACTGGGAATGAATTTTTTTTTTTTTTCAGTAAGCGGGCCTCTCACTGTTGTGGCCTCTCCTGTTGCGGAGCACAGGCTCCGGACGCGCAGGCTCAGCGGCCATGGCTCACGGGCCCAGCCGCTCCGCGGCATGTGGGATCTTCCCGGACCGGGGCACGAACCCGTGTCCCCTGCATCGGCAGGCGGACTCTCAACCACTGCGCCACCAGGGAAGGCCCCTGGGAATGAATTTTAGTTCTTTCTAAAAAGACAGGGTAAATGCTTAAACCTTTCCCTTTTAATCACCAGTTTTCCAAGTCAGGAGTTGATGTAACTCAGCTATACTTAGCGAGTTATGATTTTTGCCATTGTGGGCCCCTTCTGCCATCAAAAAAATTAGAAATTATATCTTACACCTGTGTGGGTGCAAAGACAAATATAACCTAGGCTGGATTCATTATTATACATTTACTATTATATTTGTTTTCCTTCCAAAGAAAATGTATTGTGGGCTTATCAGTGCTGTGTCTTCAGTGCTTAATGGACAAGGCCCTGGTTCTGCCCCAGCTCAGGGGCTGGGCAGGTGATAAACAAAGAGGGTTGATCCTAGTGTGTACCTGGGTACGGGGTGAGTGGGGCGAGGTCTCAAGGGAAGAGCATTTAGCTCCGGTAAAACGTTACCACTCAGGAAAATGAGGTGGCCTGGTGTTGCCAGGTCTTTCCATCTTTCAGGAGAAGCTAGAAATAGAGATTTTAAATCTTGGAATCCTCTATTTTTAACTGTTGGATAAGTTTTTCAAAATATCTGTGGGCTGATGGTGGCCTGAGGGCTGCCAGTTTGTCTGTGAGGCTCCTAGGGGAGGGATGTTGACCGTTTCCATACTGGGTACCTTACAGACAGCCGGGCACACCGAAGGTGCTGCTACATGCTTATCGAGGAAGGAAGGAAGGAAGGAATGGTGATATTTTGCTAAGGCAACTCATAAAATTAGGTTGGATTTTTTGCTTCAAAACCTGTGAGGATCAGAAAATCAGGCCCTGGATTTTGCTGCAAAGAAAAAAATCTGCCTTGGGCTATTCACAGCAATTTACAGAGACTTGGCAGGAATAAAAACGTGTGAAGGAAGCCCTTGAAACCGGAGTTCGTGAACTAGGTCAGGCTGCCCCGATGATGTGGTCCCCAATCAGAGAATCGAAGAGGATTTCTTGGTATCTTGATAGAATGCTGTCTTATTAAAATTGTAACTCTTTTCTTCTATTTAAGGCAGAAACATTAGTGTGGTCAACGTTGGAAGGACTATGTTTTGTCAATTTTCCCTTTGGGGGCACCAAGGCACCTCACTGCCAAACGTGTTCTGTCTCTGTCCTTGGCCTGCTTTGCTCCATGGGGGATGTTTGTTCCAAGCCCAGTGTGTTCACACGGAGCCCCGGGGAGGCCCCTTCTCTGGTCAGAAGAGGGGGGAGGAGGGAGAGGACATCCTTGAGGAGGAAGAAGACAGAGAGAAAGCTATGCCTCCCGGGACGTTTCCCCTCCACTTCATTTTAATTCCCAGCCCTTTAAAGGGCTCAGACATCAAAGCAATATTGGTGCTTTGGGCTTCTCCTGTCAAACTTTCCTCCAACACACGCCTCCAGGGCTCAGTGCTCAGCCCTCTGAGGGCCTGGGTGACACATCTTCATGCTTCACTGCTGCTAACAGGCCTGCTGACTCCTGCCTAAACCTCTGGGCCGGGCTTCAACCATTGGCTGTCCTAATTCTATTAGGGAAATTGCTTGTTAGAAGAGAGAGAGAATGGTAAGTCATAAGCACCCAGATAATTCAGATGATAAGGGCAGAAATCCTTCTTTTTTCCACTTCTCCCAAAATGACCAGTTTGGGTACTGTTTCTAAATTTTAGTCTTCCTTCAGCGAGACTGTCATTTTTGATATTACAGTTTCCCATTTATGGTCAGAGACGTTAATGAGCATACACAATATGAAGCATATCTATAACAATATGAAGAATATGAATTCCTCTCTCTCTCATCTCTCTCTCTCTCTCTCTCTCACACACACACACACACACACACACACACACAGACACACATTTACTGCCCAAGAGAAAAATCACAACTGAATAATTAATGGAAAAGGAAATTCAGTGTGCCCATAGTGCAGTGCATTATTCTCTTTGTATTCAATTATCTCTAATTCTGATTTTGATAGTTGTGTCTTGATCTTGATTGTGAGAGAGGGAGACAGAGAGGATGATGGGAGTTATCCTGTATCATGAACCGTGCTCGCTCTTCCCAAATTCACCTCCAAGAACTTGGGAGGACTGAAGATCAGGCTAAGGAAAAGAGTTGCTCTTGAGACCTGGGGCCTCCTTTCCTCTGAAGACCCTGCTTCCTGGTCTCCCAGCCTCAGTCTGAAAATCTTTGCCTAGTGATAAGAATAATGGTGTTTTCAGTAATGTTTATTAAGATATTACTCTTTGCTAAAACCTTATATATATATTTTCATTCGTCTCATGATAACCTTTTGAGATAGTCTTTTGTTCGTTTGTGTGTTTCATAGATAAGAAAACTAAGACTAAGAAAGAGTAAGATGGTATTGCCCCCCACCAGCTAGGAAAAGATAGACAGGCGACTGACCTGTGAATTCACTGATTTACCTGTGCACCTCCTCACTCCTCTGTGTAAGAAGCCAGTGTTCTCTGTGAGCTGTTCCAGCGAGCTCTGATTCCCACACCTAATAAATGATCACCCCCCCACACCCCCCAGAAGCTTTGTGTCATTTGAGGGAGAGAAAGAGGTTTTGAACAAGGAAGTAAGAAGGCATCGAGGGAGCTGGAAGCCACACTGGAAAGATTCCAGTCTGAACTAGTTTATGCTCTGGAATAGTTATCTCTCAGGGGCTTGCTTTGGTGTAGTACTGAAGAAATATTGATAGATCATAAAATAATAAAATAACTTTGATTTTTGTTTGTTTGTTGTATTTTTAGTAAAATGTTAAATGATCGACAGCTCCAAATATAGCTCTTCTCATACGTGTGGCCACTTTCATTAGATGCCAAATATTTTTAGAAGTGGACTAGACGCAGAACAGTGTTAGTCTTTGACATTTTCTTAAGAACAAAAAGAATAAACTCTTCCACTCCCTTCCCCTAACCATTCAGTTGTCAACACCGTTATGTAATGATTACAGACTCTTAAGGTTCTGTTTAACAAATTCTTATTCCTATCAAGGGACCCTTTTTTCTTTAATCAGACCTCTTCTCTCACCAAGGTGTGAAGGTGCCGCAATGCACAGATGGTCTTCAGCCATAGTTCTTTTATTTATTTTTATTTTTTAATGCCTTTATTGGAGTATAATTGCTTTACAATGGTGTGTTAGTTTCTGCTGTATAACAAAGTGAATCAGCTGTACATATACATATATCCCCATATCTCCTCCCTCTTGTGTCTCCCTCCCACCCTCCCTATCCCACCCCTCTAGGTGGTCACAAAGCACCGAGCTGATCTCCCTGTGCTATGCGGCTGCTTCCCACTAGCTATCTATTTTACGTTTGGTAGCGTATATATGTCCATGCCACTCCCGGCTTACCCTATCCCCTCCCTGTGTCCTCAGTCTACATCTGCATCTTTATTCCTGTCCTGCCCCTAGGTTCTTCAGAACCATTTTTTTTTCTTTAGATTCCATATATATGTGTTAGCATACGGTATTTGTTTTTCTCTTACTGACTTACTTCACTCTGTATGACAGTCTCTAGGTCCATCCACCTCACTACAAATAACTCAATTTCGTTTCTTTTTATGGCTGAGTAATATTCCATTGTATATATGTGCCACATCTTCTTTATGCATTCATCTGTCAGTGGACACTTAGGTTGCTTCCATGTCCTGGCTCTTGTAAATAGAGCTGCAATGAACATTAGCCATAGTTCTTTTAGCAGCTCAGTTCTTGTGTTTTTATATTATAGAATTGTTTTGTGATGTTTTGAAGGCAGCCCTTTTCTCATCTTCTAAATTTAAAAATCTACATGAAATAAACTTTTTCACTCTGTGCCTGAGGAAAGAAAGAAAGCAGGAAGAGAATGTAGGAAGAGCAAGCATAGGCTGTGGGTAGGGAGATGAGACTTCCATCCTGGGCTTCTGTCACTAAAAAGCCTTTTGCTTGCATCACAAGCCAAGAGGAGAAGCTAGGTTTCCTTGGTCCTAAATGAGTCTCTGCAGGAATTGGCCAGTGTCTTGCAACTCAAAGTGTGGTCCCTGGAATAGCAGCAGTGGCATTACCTGGGAGCTTGAAGGACATGTAGAATCTCTGGCCCTACCCAGACCTACTGGATTAGTATCTGCAATTTAATAAAATCCCTAGGTGATTTATAGGCACATTAGTTTAAGAAGCACTGTCCTTGTCCATCACTCCCATACTTGGCTGTATAACTGAATCACCTGGGGTTACAAACCCCTGCCTCATCAGTATAAGGTTCTAGAAGATGTGTATAGATTTTAAAGCTCCTCAAGTAATTCTGATGCAGCTAGCCCAGCCCCAGAAGGAGCCCATTGGTACAGCCTATAGTGGCCAGCCTCCTAGGGCACAGAGCAGCATGAGAAGGGAGAGTATGTGTCTGCAGGGGCTCATGGAGACTATCTAGCGCAAGTGATCATTTCAGCCCACTAGAATCCATCTAACACAACCCTTTCTGTTATTCTAAATTTGATCATGTAACATTCTTTAGTGGTACCCTCTTATCCTCAAGATCAAATATCTCTTTTTAGTATCACATATGTGCCTTTCTGGTCAGGCCTCTGCCTGGTTTTTGCATTTCATTTCACCCCACACCCCCTCCCAGGAGTCAGACCCAAACACTTGGCAGTGCTCCTCCCAGGAACCTTCACACCTCCATGCCTTTGCTCACACGTCACCTCTACCTGGAATGCCAGTCCCTCCTTCAGGGACTCCTGTAGCACCTCTATCTCTCCTTCATTGTGTTCATCACCCACATAATGATTTGCTTAATATCCATCTAGAGACTGCCCACAAGGAAAGGGACCACATCTGTCTTGTTTGGACCTGGATAGGAGCAGTTTTGATTGGGGTGGGGATGAAAGAAGGGCAAAATCCTAATTGAATGGGCTTAAGAGAAAATGGGAAGTGAAGACCTGTTATCCACAATTAAGAGACAATCCATTCAATGAATTATGTGTAAAGGGAAGCAGAGAAATGGAATAGGATCTAGATAGGGAAAGGGCGTCAAGAGAGGTTTTGTAATTTTGTTTTTTGAAATGAGAAAAATAACAGCTTGGCTATAGGCCACAGGAATAATATGGAGGGAGGATATTGATGATGCAGAGAGAAGGGAAATGGCAGAGCAATTGGGTAGGATGGAGGGGATACGATGCACAAGGAAGGGCCAGCCTTAAAGGGCACGTGGACTGGCCATCTGTAGGAATGCAGGAATGGCAGGGTGCACAGGCTCGGATGCTGGAGGGTGGCTAGAGGTGGTAGGGCCTGAGGAGGTTCTGCTATTCTCAAACAGAAGCAAAGTTATCAGACGGCGAGGGGGAAGGAGATTTTGGGAGGTGAGGTGATTGGAGCAGGTATTGAAATAGACATCTAGGAGAGAGGGAGAACATATGGACCAGGGGAAAGTACTATGATTTCTGGGTAATACTAAAGCCCAGTTAAGGTTAAAGGTTCATGAATTTTAAAGTGAAACCAATCAGCATGGTTGCATATTTTTCTCCAGCTAAGTTAGTTTCACAGGTACCACTGAGAATACGTGGAAGGACATACATGATCCCTGCCCTCCTGGACATTATGTTTTAGATGGGAAGATGGCATTAGATGAACAATTCCTTATATCACTACAAAGTGATGATTGCCATGTTGGAAAACACAGAGGGCTAGAGAGCATCTAACAGGGATTCCTGGTCTAGCCTGAGTGCCTGAAGTGAGACCTGTGGATACAGAATGAGGTCCGAATTCTTCCTTGGTTTTTTGTTTGAATTATAGGTACTACGGTGCAACAGCAGAGTGGTAACATGCTATGCTATAATTTTATGGTTGTTAGTGATCTGCTGTGGCTTTCATTCTAATTGTCATATATGCTGTAAATCAACCCGGAAAAGTAGGATTTGCCCAGGACTTCAGAACAGTCTAAGTGGACCTGACTGAAGGCAGGAAGGATGCTTGAGGAAAACAGGCAGTACCTGTAAAATGCATGAAATATATCTTCGCCCTCCTGTTCCATTCCCTTTCCGTTGAATCTTCCTAGAAGATGCGGGCACTTCCAGAACGGAGCACCTATCCTCCTGCAGCCCATGTGCAGCACAGCATAAGGGGGCAGAGTGGAAGGGGGTGGGGATTGCAAAGAGGGGCTGTTGGTTATTGCTACGTATGATAGAATTACTAAGACAACATTGTAAGTCAACTCTACCTCAATTAAAAATAAAAAGATAGAATTTAGCAGGTTTTAATAGTAAAAAGAAACCCTTTGCTTCTAAGCCCACAGTTTTCAAGAGCCTGAAAATGTTCTGATTTTGAATGAAGTGTTGAAATAGCACCTAGGAGGAAATGGCCTCGGAATCTCGAACTTTGTAAACCCAAACCTTTAACGGGAGGACATAAGGTCTAATTGCAATCCTTTGTAACACCATCTCATGAGAGGGCCTTGCCCTGTGGCTGCAGTCCCTTGTCAGTCCTTCTTTCTCACATCTGGTGGGTCAGCTAAACACTCAGACCCTGGACCAACAACATCAGCAAACCTGCAAACTTGTTAGAAACAAATCTCGTGGGTCTCTCCCCAGACCTACTGAATCTCTGGGAGTAGGGCCCAGCATCTGCATTTTAACAAGGTCCCCTGGCACTTTAAAGTTCAGGAATCAATGACTTAAAATATTATTGCTCTTTCTTCCGACTTCTTTGTTTTCAGCTTGTTTATGATATGATATGCTATGCTTTGCTGAGCTATGATATATGAGATGTGAGTTACTCCTACAGCTCCCCCATGAAACCAGAGAGATGTGAGGAAGCAAGGCCAGTGAAGTCACACCAGATTTCAAGAAGAACGTTCCCAAGAAACCAGAGCAGGATTCTCTACCTCGGCACTGTTGACTTTTTGGTAGTGGTACCTTTTTGTTGTAGGCAGCATCTGGGCATTGCAGGGTGCTCAGCAGCATCCCTGGCCTCCACCCACTAGAGGGGTGCCAGTAGCACCCTTCATGTTTTGCATTGTGACAACTAATAATTGTCTTGGAGACTTTGCTAAATGTCCCAGGAAGGGGAGCAAGCAAAATTGCCCACCCGTTTGAGAACCTCCGGCTTAGAGTAATGAAAAGCGTGGGAGTCTTCACAGGGGGTTAGCTGGGAAAGGGATAGTTTACCCTTGGGCGTAACCAGGCATAACCAGGGCAAGAACATATGCTAATGCTGCTTGTCAGGCCTGGCTAACATTTTATGTGCATTACTTCTTTCTATCCTTACAACAAGCCCATAGGGCAGGTACTATTTTCCCCACTTTATGGATGAAAAAAACAAGGTTTAGAGATTAAGTCACACTGATAAGTGATACACCAGGGATTCAATCCCAGGTTCATCTTAACCATTATGACATATGGCCCATCATTTACTTATATGTATCTCTGTATCTCTATGTGTATCTGTCTATCCATCTATGGCTCTGTCTGTCTTTCTCCGTTTATCTGCCAAATCTCAGAAGGACTGGAGAAGAGAAACAGTCATTTGTTGGCCAGAGCCCAAGTGTGACTTTGAAAACACTGAAGCTGGCGGGAAAGGCAGATATCTAAGTGCGTTGTCTTCTCCCACACAGGCTCCACCCTACCCCCCATGTGGCCCTGTCCCCAGGAGCCTTGGCCCTCTGCGTCCTTCCTCCGCCTCGCCTCTTCCCTTTCCTCGGTGGAAGACAGGTCCGCGCATGTTTTGTGCTTCGTGTCCTCCTGTCGGAGCCCCCCTGCACACCTGCCCGCCAGCCCGGGGCTTGGATATCAAAGACTCCTCTGTGGAGGGCCTGGCGAGCAGCTCACACCATCAAAGGGAGCCGCCAGGAGAAGAGTGCAAACGGCCCGAGTTCACACAAAAGGGCAAGCGGGTCTCTCCTGATCTGGAGTTGCTTAGCATTTACGAAGCCCCGTGGGAGTCAGCTCGGGGTGGGGGGCGGGGGGGGGTGTTGGAGGGAGCACAATACACTCTGGATCTGGGTTTCTCCATCTGTAAATTCAGGGGATGGGACCAGATGGTCTCTAAGGGAGGATGTACCTTATAGGGCAGCGGTTTCTCAGGCCCGGTAGTGCATCAGAATCACCTGTGGAGAGAGGTGCCCGCTCTACCGGCCCCATGGGCCTCGCGGCTGGCTGTTAAAGATGCCAGATGACTGCAATGCGCTGCCAGGGCTGAGGACCACTGCACCAGAGGAGAGGGCTTGGGGCTGCACTGAGCTGGCCTTTGGGCCCCAGCTCTGTCGTTGTGAGATCCAGAGGCATTTACTTAATGGCTCTGGGCTTCAGTTTTGCCCATCTGTAAAATGGGGATTAGGATATCTACCTCATAGGAATAAAACAATAAAATTAGATATATTGGTAAAGTGACGGTCTGTGGCAGGCATGCAGTGAGAGTAGGCTCCCTTCTCCAGCCTCCTTTCTGACACTGTTATGCAGTGTGGTGCATTTTTCTTTTTTTAATTGGACTTTTACTGTGCACTGGTTTAAGAAAGCATGGGAACCAACTTCTTTTTGCACTCTGTTCCCAAATACCGATCTTTTCATTTTATCACTCCCGTAATAGGGATTGCAATGATCTTATGTGTGCAAAGTATTTGAAGGTGAATGAAAGGAGGTTATTTTAAGAAGTATTATACACACTACTATATATAAAATAGAGAAACAGCAAAGACCTACTGTATAGCACAGCGAACTATATTCAGTAGCTTGTAATAATCTATAATGAAAAAGAGTCTGAAAAAGAATATGTATATATATTCATATATATATATGAATCACTTTGCTGTACACCAGAAAGTAACACAACATTGTAAATTAACTATATGTCAATTAAAATATTAATAAGTAAATAAAATGGTGATAATAACTGTCCCCATCTACCTCATAGGGTGGTTGTGAAGATTAAATATGTTAATATATGTAAGCATGCCTGATGCAGAGCATATGCTTAATAAGTGTTACCTTATTATCTCAAAGGCCTCTAATTTGTGGAGGGGAAAAAAAGGAAGAAAAATATGAGAAAGGGAAGAGAGGGAAGAGAGAATTTGGAAACAACTCACCTATTTAAAGTGTGCAATTCATTGGTTTTTAGTATATTTGCAGGATTGTGCAACTATCACCAAAATCAATTCCCAAACTTCTTTTTTTTTTTCCTGCAGTACGCGGGCCTCTCACTGTTGTGGCCTCTCCCGTTGCGGAGCACAGGCTCCGGACGCGCAGGCTCAGCAGCCATGGCTCACGGGCCCAGCCGCACCGCGGCATATGCAATCTTCGCGGACCGGGGCACGAACCCGTGTCCCCTGCATCGGCAGGCGGACTCTCAACCACTGCGCCACCAGGGAAGCCCAATTCCCAACCGTTTTTAACACTCTTTACCCCCAAACCCTGTACCTGTTAGCAGTCATTCCCCACTTCTCCTCCTCATCCCCAGCCCCATGCAATGTGAATCTACTTTCTGTTCCTGTAGGTGGCAAACTCTTCTTAAACTGGGATTTAAACTGTGCCTTCCTTCCCTCGAGGGACGTTTCCTACTTAAGTCTTGCATTAGTTACTTACAGCTGCAGAACAAATTACCCCAATATTTAGCAGTTTAAAACAACATGCATTCACTTTCTCATAGTTTTTGTGGAGCAGGGGTCCAGGTACAACTAGGCTGGGTCTTCTGCTTCAGGATCTCTCATAAGGCAGCAAAGTGTTGGCCAGGGCTGTGGTCTTAACTGAAGGCTCAGCTGGGGAAGGAACTACTCCCAAGCTCACTTACACCATTGCTGGCAGGACTCGGTTCCTTGAGGACTGTTGAACTGAGAGCCTCATTTCCTCACTGGCTGGTGGCTGTAGGAAACCGTGAGTTCCTTGCCATCTGGGCCTTCCTGACATGGCAGCTTACTTCACCAGGCCCAAGGGAAGAGAGCATCTGCTAGCAAAACAGAAATCATATCTTTTGTAACCTAATCATGGAACGGATATTCCCTCAATGTTACTATGTTCTTTTGGTTAGAAGCAAGTTACTCAAGGGTAGGAGACTACACAAGGCTGTGAATGTCAGGAGGTGGGGAGTGTTGGGACCATCTTGGAGGCTGTGAACAAAAGCCCTATCCTGCAACCTTCCCATGAGTTCTGTAGGCTACTCAATATCTTTTTCTTTTTTTAAATATTTGTTTATTTATTTATTTGGCTGCACTGGGTTTTAGTTGCAGCACGTGGGATCTTCACTGTGGCAAGCAAACTCTTAGTTGCAGCATGTGGGATCTAGTTCCCTGACCAGGGATCAGACCTGGGCCCCCTGCATCGGAAGTACGCAGTCTTAGCCACTGGACCACAAGGGAAGTCCCTACTCAGTATCTTTTTAATACATTTCTTTTTGGCTTCAGATAACTAGAATTGGTGACACTTATTTGCATACAGACCAACATGTTTGTCGCTTACTGGTCTGTAATTTTGTGATTCTGGTTTCTATTGCTTTAGCACCTTTCTCTATGAGGTGAAAGTCACTTGGTAAAGTTATTGGCACTGCTTATTACTCCTTTTTTTTTTTCCCGAAATCATCACTTCTGTGTCTGAGCACTTTAATACCTTAGAGCCAGCTAGCCAGAATTCATCAGAACTTGTTTGGATATTAATTTCCACAAACATCATAGATGACAGGTTAAGAACGTCTTGTATTAGCCCTGTCAAAATAGAAAAAACTGAGTCCTTTTTATGGAACAGGCCATAACGCCTCACATCCAGCCCAGGGTTTTTGCAGTTTATCCTCATTTGGACTATGAACAGAAGGTTGCTTTCTTTCCTAGAGATTCTGCAGAATTTTAGTATCAGAAATCCAGTGCATACTGGCTTAAGCAAGAAAAGGGAATTTGTTGGCTCACATCACTAGGAGAAATACTGGGGAGGCCCACAGGATCAAAAGAAGAGCTATAGAACTCCAGGGCCTGCAACCAGTGACTCAATGCAGGCAGTTATCCTTCTAGCTCTTGTGGAGCTAGCTCTGTCCATCATCTTCATGACTTGCTTTCTGGGCCTCATTCTTTACTATTACAATCATGCATTGGTTTGTGACCTTTAGTCTTTAAGCCAGAAGAGAGAAAAGTTGGGTCAGGTGTTTATTCCCAGGACAAGGAAGATGGGATATAATGCTAGGCCAGCCCTGGGTCACACAGCCACATTCATGTTGCCAAAAGAAAGACCATGAAAAACCAATAGCCACTACTGCCCAGTACAGGCTCTGACTCGAGCCCATTGTCAGTGGCCCAGACATGCACAGACCAACCATGTAAATGACCCCTGAAATATTGGAGATCCTAAAAAGGACAAGACAATGCCATAGTCCGTGGTAAGGCCCTGTCTGGGAATCATGGATTGGAGAGATTCTATTTGGCCAATATATTTCATGGAGTCTGGGAATTCATCTTATTATAGCCAAGGTCCAGTGTCTTAGTCCACTGGCAAAAAAAAGGGTCACATTGAATTTTTCCATTATAGATTTCACTTGTTCCCTAACTGCTTGACAGTTGGAAAAAAGTTATTAGCAGAGCCATGAAGGCCAGGGATGACATGGAAAATAGCTGTCCATTTCATGGACTCATGACCAAGCTTAAATTACAATAACCAAAAAGGTCAGAGCTTTTTATTTACTGCTACTTTCTGTGATTTATGGGCAGATTGTTGTTTTTTGTTTTTAACCTTTCAAAGAAGGAATGATTTGTCAATTTCATGAAAACCACATGTACTCATACTCATTAATCTTAGTGCCGAGGGTGAGTCTAGTTCTTAGACCATATACATATGGATTGAGATCAAGGTTAGTCAGACTTGACTTTTGGAAGATGTAACAGTGTGCTCCCTGTAAATATGTGTATCGACACTGATGTTATCCTAGTAATTCTCCCAAAGAAGTCCTACGGAGGGTTCCCTAAGAACTTGGCCTGGGTACCATTCACAACTGCTCAGGGATGTACTCACAGCTGGTCACTTGGTCTTTGGCACTTCTTTATGGAGGGCCTTGTATGTGCTAAGTGCCAGAAGAAATTGTGTAGGATTGTGTGTAAGCCTGATCCTGCCTACGTATAGCCTGGTTTAGGGCTCTCCCCTCAAGTAAGGAAGCAGCTCACATTTAAATTTAAATTGAGATCCAATATTAAAGGTGTAGGGTGTAGAGAAGTGAAGATAAAACTAACCATTTACCTGGTTGATGTCTCCCTGAGACAAAGGAGAGTATAGAGGGCAGGTACTCTGCTCTTGGTTCAGACAGACTTGGGTTTGGCTCTTAGCAAAGACACTCCCTAACCTTGTGACACTGGGGAATTAGTTAACTTCTTTAAACCTTTGTTTTCTCAACTGTAAAATGGTCCTAATAATAATACAAACCCTATAAGGGTCGTTTGATGTGTTTTAATAAGATAATCCAAGTAAGACATTTAGCGTTGTGTGGGAACATTGCTTTAAAACCACTAGAGTAGTTGTAATAATCTTAGGAGTTGTGATTTTTTTGGTCCCTTGGGGTCTCCTTCCTACCGCGCACTCAACCTTTCCCAAGTGTCGTATAAAGAGCAAATCAACACCACCACCTAGGGACAACGTGGGCAGAGGCTTTAGAACTAGGCTGACCTGGGTTTATATGCAGGATTTAACTCTCAGAGAGCCAGTTCCTCAACTGTAAAATGAGATGCTAATACATTTTATGAGGATTAGAGATAATATATTTAAATGTGTGACAGATAATAAGCTCCACTGTAGTTTGGCTCTAAAAAAATTCCCCCCCTGGCCATCTTTACCAGCTCAGTCATAGTGATGGTATAAGTGAGGAGCTCTAGAAGACAAATCTCAGCTGTCCTTGGTGTCAGTTTTAGCCTCATTCTTACTGGCCCTGAGCCGGACTTCATTGCTTTAAGTCTGGCCTGAGTTCCTTCAAACCAAGGAAGCCCTGAAAATGGGCACTGAAAACGGGCACTGTTGTTTAGAAGTACACTCTTCATAGAACTCATCCTGCCATGGGTGCCAATTAAGAAGTAAGATAGAGAGCTATCTCAGCTCCACCGAGAGTGGATGTGTAAGAATTACAAAGGCACACTAGTATGGTTGTGATTTTGTATCCAGACTGGCAAGAAACATTTGCAAATAGAAGATTCCTTTGATATAGAAAAAATGATGTTCCAAGGTCAAAGTTTCTTGAGGAAAGTTCTCTCCACTTCCGCCTGTACTGGAAAGCTACGAATCAATAAAAAGTCTGCATTTCCCTAAGTTACTGATTCTTCACATTGCAGATTCTTCCCCTGATACCATTTCACACAGGTTCCTATTCAGGAGAGAAAAAAGTTGGGGGAAATTTAAAAGCACTGACATCTGCTGACATTCTCCCTGCTTGTGTTTTGCAGCCTACTTCTGCTTCCTCCTGACTGCTCTGGGTGTGACAGCTGGTGCCCATCGCTTGTGGAGCCACAGGTCCTACAAGGCCAAGCTGCCCCTGAGGATATTTCTGGCTGCTGCCAACTCCATGGCTTTCCAGGTGGGGATGGAGGGTCCTTGCTGCCGTAGGGACCTAGAGCAGGTGGCAGTGTGGGAGGAGGCACCCAGTGGGGTGGACATCCTCCATGCCCACTCTAGGCCCAAGCACTCCCTGCCTATGTCAACTTTTTATCCTTGTAGCTTTAGATACTATAAAATGTTCCTGGGGGCCTTAGAGCACCAAGGCATGCTAAACTACAGAGGAGGTAAGGAAATTCCTCCCTCCAGAGTCCATGCCCTAAACATGACCCGAAACCCTCAACATCTGTCTAGCTCTGATGAGGGCCAAGTTCTGTGCTGAGCATGCTCTATGCATATCACCTTTGATCCTCACAGTAACCCCACAAGCTAGGTGTTATGCATGCCCCCATTTTACAGATGAGGAAACTAAGGCTTAATGAAGTTAAAGAACTTACCTAATTATCTGGCTAAAAATGGTACATCCAGATAGGCAAATGCAGTTCTGACTCCAAAGCCACTGCTTCTACAACACGTATTCCTGAAGTCACCCTTTAAGATTGTGGTGAAAAGTCTATTATTCAATGTGGATTTGGAAGACTCAAGATTTAAGTCTTACTCTGATGGTTGCTAGCTGTGACTCACTCATCTCCAGTTTCTTCATCTGTAAAAATAAGAATATGACTTTATTTTCAGAGTTGTTATGAAATCATGATAAAAATGTAAATGTGGTCACACCTGTACTAGGATTGGGCCATATCCTTGAGGAGTGTGCCAGTCCTAGGCCATTTCCCACCACCTTGGGCACTTTCTGAGCTGCTGAAATTTTGGTTTGATCATGAATCTCTGTTTTCCCAATTCCTCATCTGATCCAGGCAGGGTGGGTGAGAACAATTTGTTTTCAAAATTTCTGCCAGTGTTATGAGGGCAGATGATTCAAGTCCTATGTATTTTCACCCATTAGGAAGAAATGGAAATTCCCAAAACTGCTTTAGGGTCCAGGGAAACAGGCGACTCAAGAGCCTTTCTGTGACCCTCAGACGTGCAGGTCAGGTGGTCACCTATGCAACAGGCCTCCCATCCCTACAAGACAGCCTGACCCTGAGCATTTGTCTAAGTTGCCCTGTGTCTAAGAATTCATTTCCCAATTTTAGGCTTCCCTCCTGTCTGAGCATTCATAAAGCAAAAAGGATCCAGCACAATACATCACTCGGGGATCACAGTTCATATTATGAATATCTACCGGATAATTCAAGCACAGTTGGGAATAGGCACCAGGGTCCTAGGAGGAAACTGTTTGCACAAAGGAGCAGCTGGCAGATTCTCATTTTCATGTTCTTTTGTTGGCAATGGGAACTATGCTGCACTTTATTTTGACTTCAACAATCTTAGTTCAGTGTTGTGCTTTACTTATCATAACAATGGATTATGATAATGATAAGTTAGAACTTCATTAATTTAGGTCTTAGATGCTATTTAGGACTTAACTCAGTAATTTTCACTTATTTTGTTCAAGCAGTTTATTATTTTTAGCCTTCAAGTACACGCTCATGTAGTTAGTTATAAAGCACCTCTATTACCAGAATTTTTTCTGACATATATAACTTGAACTTGAGAATCTAAACCTCTTTTCCAAATGAAACTGTTTGTTTATAACTCAGTTTTTGAGAACCTAAGTTTCCTTTACAAAACATCACATAACAGAACATCACACTGTGATTTTAAATTTATTTTGGGGGGAAAGTATATTGTGGAGGAAAGTATCCAGGTCATTGAATAAATTCAGGCCATTTGCTGGATATATGCTTTTGTGCACAGCTTTGTTCCTTCATCTGCAAAAATAGGGGGGAGCTAATAATATTTACCTCACATGGTTACTGGGAGGATGAAATAATGAATAATACATGCCTAGCTTATAGTGGCACTCAGTGAATATCGTTCCCCTCTTCTTTATGAAATTTGGCATACCACCTCATTCCTTTCTGTATTTTTGTGCCTATCATATAGAAAATACTCAGTGATTGTTAAGTGAATGAATAGTTTTATAAAGTATTTTCATAAATCATCAAATTTGAACTAAGCATGCTTCCTCCAGGCCCACATTTGTAGTGGATTTTTTTCATTAATTCAGCAAATATTTATTGAGCACCTACTATGTGGCAGGCACTGAATTAGGCATAGTGGGCACAATGATTTGCAAACACAGTCACATCCTTACCTTCATGGAGGCTTCCATCTAATGGGATATTAGATTTTCCACAGTTTCCCAGTGGAAATAGTGCTTTATGGGTCTGCAGTTTTATAACAATGTCACTTAGACCTAGATGAGAGGTATCTGTAAGATCAGCAAAGGGCCAGCTTCCATACAATGCCTGTATCAGAGGGAAATAATTCAGTCAATTCAGGTCATTTAACCCTAGGAAGAGAACCGCCTGGGAAAGTAAAAAATGTGCTGTGATCTGCCAGTCTAGGGTACTGACCTACAACCCTGACTTAATGCAGAGTCATTGATTCAGGTTACCTTTGATAGCCCCTTGGGTTTTTAAAGATAGTTTAAAAGGTTCTCTTCCACTTTCTTCCATCAGAATGGTCATGCCTTTGGCCAAAATGGACCAAGTCATGCCATGGTTATCTCTGAGGATCAGCAGGGCTTTTGCTAGCTGCTGCAAACAAGATCTTGATCATTAAGAGCAGTGGTCTTTTTGGCACCAGGGACTGGTTTGTGGAAGACAGTTTTTCCACAGATGAGGGGGAGCGTGCATGGTTCAGGTGGTAATGCCAGCAATGGGGAGCCATGGGGAGTGGCAAACGAAGCTTCGCTCGCTGGCCCCCTGCTCACCTCCTGCTGTGTGGCCTCATTCCTAACAGGCTGGGGACTGGTAGCAGTGGATGGGGACCCCTGATTAAGAGCAGTTTTAAAATTGTGACTGAAACATTTGAACTTCCCTTTTCTCTTTGTTCTGTAGAGGACGTATGTATGGCTCAGAAGGCAATAGTGGGCAAGGTGAGGTACTTTTAGTCTGAAAAGATGATGATGGGGCAGGAATGCCAGACAAGGAGCTGTAATAATCCTCTGTCCCCTCCACACCCTTGCATTCAGCAAAGACCTCCTGAATTCCTCTCTCACCTGTTCTCCTTCCTTACCAGTAGGTTGCAAGTCAACCCGAAAGCTGCTTGCAGACTTCTTGTAATTTTCTCCTAGTCAAATATGGACCCAGGTAAGGGATTCCCGCCATCCAGTGGTCTCCAAGAGTTCAGTTTTCACAAAGTAGCCAGGACTTTGGATTTGTGTTGTCATGCTCATGCACACACCCCTTCTGGCTGCAGCTGGGTCTCTTGTGAAGTCAGTCCAACCAAAAGCACCAGTAGATGCTTCAGCCTCCTCCCTTACTGTCCACATTTACTCATCAGATCCTAGTAAAGAGACATTGGATTTCAAGCTGTAAGGGAGCTAAAGAAATTTAGTCTAAGTCCCCTTTGTTTTACAGAAGGATAAAGAGAGGCCCAAAGAATGTCAGTGACTTGTCAAAAGTCACACAGCTAGTTAGTGGATAGACCAGACTGAAACCTAAGTCTCCTGACCACAACCCCCCACCCCCACCCCACGCATCTTTTGGCTTACCCATGGATGTTCTTATGTGATGCCCAACCGTGTGATTTGTAGACAACTTTTAGTTTGGTCTTGTTCTTTATCCACCCTGACATCCCTGTCTTTAACTGGTATATTTAGACCATTCACATTTAAAGTGATTATTGATATAGGTGAATTAATATCTACCATGTTTCTGTTTGCTATTCATTGCCCTTGTTCTTTGTTTCTTTTTTTTTTTTTTTGTCTTTCACTCTTTTTTCTGTCTTCACTGGTTTTATTTGAGCATTTTATATGATTCTATTTTCTTTCCTCTCTTGACATGTCAATTATCCATCTTTTCAAATTCTTTTTAGTGGTTGCTCTAGAGTTTGCAAAATACGTTTAGAACTAGTCCAAGTCCACTCTCAAATAACGCTGTACCACTTCAGGTACTGCACTAGTATTCCCACTTCCTCTTTCCTGTCCCTTATGACATTGCTGTCATTCATTTCACATATCCATAAGCTATAATCACCAAATTCATATTTGCTATTATTATCTCAAGCCAACTGTTATCTATTAGATCAATTAAGAATAAGAAACTTGAAGATTTTATTTTACCTTCATTTATTCATTCTCTAACACTCTTCTTTCTTTATGTAACTCTAAGTTTCCAACCTATGCTATTTTCCTTCTCTCTAAAGAATTTCTATCATTCCTTGCCAGGCAGGTCTACTGGTGACAAATTTCCTCAATTTTTGTTTGTCTAAGAAAGTCTTTATTTCTTCTCCACTTTTGAAGAATAACTTTGCTGAGTACAGAATTCAAGGATGTGTGTTTTTCTTTCAACATTTAAAATAATTTACTCCACTTTCTTCTTGCTTATATGTTTCTTAAGAGAAATCTGGTGTAATTCTTATCCTCACTCCTGTATAGGTAAGGTGTTTTTTTCTCCCTTTGGTTTCTTTCAAGATTTTCTTTTTGTCTTCAGGTTGAATATGATATGCCTAAATATAGATTTTTTGCTATTTATCCTGCTTGGTACTCTCTGACCTTCCTGGATCTGTGGTTTGGTGTCTGTCATTAATTTTAGAAACATTTCTTTCAGCCGTTATTACTTCAGATATTTCTACTGTTTGTTTGTTCCTCCTTCCCTTTTGCCCACTCTCCTTTTCTCTCTCTCTTTCCCTCCCTCCTTCTTTCTTTCCTTCCTTCCATACTTCTTTCTTTCTCCTTTGGGTATTCCCATTACACACAACTTATACCTTTTATAATTGTCCTACAGTTCCTAGATATTCTGTTCCATCTTTTCTCTTCACATTTCAGTTTGGGAAGTTGCTATTGATAGCAACTTAGTCTTCAATTCAGTGATTCTTTCCTTAGCCATGTCCAGTCTAGTGATGAGCCCATCAAAAACATTTTTCATTTGTTACAGTTTTTCTGACTTCTAGCAGTTTCTTCTCATTCTTTCTTAGAGTTTCCATCACTCTGCTTATATTACCCATCTGTTCTGGCATGTTGTCCACTTTTTCTATTAGAGCCCTTAGCATATCAATCATAATTGTTTTATTTATTTATTTTTAAAATTTATTTATTTTTGACTGCGTTGGGTCTTCGTTGCTGTGCGCGGGCTTTCTCTAGTTGCAGCAAGTGGGAGCTGCTCTTCGTTGTGGTGCACGGGCTTCTCACTGAGGTGGCTTCTCTTGTTGCGGAGCATGGGCTCTAGGTGTGTGGGCTTCAGTAGTTTTGGCACGTGGGCTCCGTAGTTGTGGCTTGCAGGCTCTAGAGCACAGGCTCAGTAGTTGTGGTACACGGGCTTAGTTACTCCATGGCATGTGGGATCTTCCAGACCAGGGCTTAAACCCATGTCCCCTGCATTGGCAGGCAGATTCTTAACCACTGTGCCACCAGGGAAGTCCACCATAATTGTTTTAAATTACCAGTCTGATAACTCCAACATCTCTCTCGTATCTGAGTCTGGTTCTGATGCTTGTTTTTTCTTTTAAGATGGTAATTTTTTTGCCTTTTGGCATACTTTGTAATTTTTTGTTCAAAGCTGGACATGATGTACTGGGTAACAGGAACTGAGGAAATAAGCTTTAGTGTGAGGTTTTATGCTTATCTGGCTAGAAATTAGGCTGTGTTACCTTGTGCTATAGCTGTAGTGGTTTCCTCTAGTGGCCTTGTTTTTGTCCTTCCTTTGCAGTCTCTGGGCTTTCCTAGAGCCTTCTTCTTAAACAGGAGTTAAGGCTTTTAGTTCTTTCAGTCAAATCCCCTGTTATTGTACAGGAGCCCTATTGACATGGAGGTGAGGGGGAACATCCTCAGTCCTGTGACTAGGTCTCAGTCTTTTGTTGAGCTGGAGCTGAGTATTTACCTCCCCCCAGGCTAATCAGGCTTTGGTAAAACCCCAGTTGATTAAGCTCTGGTAAAATCATTTCCCTTGAGGACAGATCTTGCTAAGGGGAGCAGAGAGATCTGCCTTGAATTTCAAAATGGTTACTTTTCTCCCTCTCCTGCTGGAAGAGCAAGGGAATTTTTGTCAGTTGATCATAGTGAGAACCTGGTAGGGATCCTGGAGGTAAAATTCATGAAAGTGTCGGGGCGCCTGGACTGCCCCCTAGGAGCTTTTAACTCTCAAGCTCGTCCATGCTAAACCTCCAGCAATTCATCAATTACACCTTAAAGTATTCCTACCCATCCTGGCACCAGCTGCAGACTTTTCCTCTTAGACCTCTGCTCCTGCTAGACTGTGATTCTCCGTAACTGCCTGTCCATCTCTCTAGTTTTTGGTGCAGCAGTTTGCCCCATGACCTCAATTCTCTGGATCTAAGAAGACTTGTTGATTTTCAGTTTATTTGGCTTTTTTTTCTTGTTGCAAGGATGGAAGTAAATACTTCCAAGCGCTTTACATGTCAGACTGGAAAATGGAAGTTACCGTGTGATTCATAAATACGTCAAGTGAAACACAGGGTTATGGGCCATGAACTTTGGCAGGTATATAACAACAAAACAGCAACAATTATTGAGCCCTAACTACATACCAGCACTTCACTATGTATTTCAGTGATCTGACAATACCCGTACAAAGTAGATACTGTCATTTTCCTCATTTGATAGATGAAAGAAAGAGACTACGTAACCTGTCCAAGGACATAAAGATTTAAGACTAAGACATATAGAAGGGGGATGCACGTGCAGGCAGCTTGACTCCAGAGGACACACTCTCACTGCAATGCCCTAATGCCTGTCCCAGGATCAAAGTGTCTATTTGTCTTTTCATTTGGTAAATACGTGCATTAAGCATCATTCCCAGCACTGGAGAAAAAGATGGACAAGGTCCTTATCCTCATTAATGTGTATATTCCAGTGGGAGAGAGAGCAAATAAATAAGCAAACGAATAAACAAGTTTATTCAGAGAGAGAGAAGAAGGTGAAGAATTTTTTTTTTTTTTTTTTTTTTTTTTTTGCGGTACGCGGGCCTCTCACTGTTGTGGCTTCTCCCGTCGCGGAGCACAGGCTCCGAACGCGCAGGCTCAGCGGCCATGGCTCACGGGCCCAGCCGCTCCGCGGCGTGTGGGATCCTCCAGGACTGGGGCACGAACCCGTGTCCCCTGCATTGGCAGGCGGACTCTCAACCACTGCGCCACCAGGGAAGCCCAAAGATGAAGAATTTAAACACAGTGATAAAGAACGCCAGAGAGGGCGGCTTCTTTAGAGAGGATGATCAGGGAAGATGTTGTCGCTGAGGAGGTGACATTAGAGCTGAGACCTAAGGGAGGGAAAGGTATGGGAAGAGCATTCCAGACAGAAGGAGGAGCCGGAAGTGGGAACAAGTATGTTGCGTTCAAGGAGGAGCAAGATGGCCCATGTGGCTGGTCCAAGGGAGTGAGGGAGAAGATGGTCACAGGAGAGGCCCGAGAGCGGGGCAGGGCTCTGTCAGGCATAGCAAGCAGTTTGCATATTATTTTTAAAGTCCTGGAAAGGAACTGCAAGATTTTAGGCAGGGGAGTGACATGCCTCATGCATTTCAATGGCAAAAGTGAGCCTCAGACCACCGTCATGAGACCTGGGAGATGTTGTACCAGATTCAGGATGGTGGACCCACCCCAAGGCTGGGTCTCCATGGGGAGAGCTTGTTGAGGAGGGAGACTGCATGTTGAGGCAGTGCCCTCGAGGACAGCTCAGGGTGTTAGCAGCAGCGTGGAGTGGCAGTTGGTTAGAAGGAGAAAAAGACATGCCGTGGACTCAAGAATCCTTGCATGGCATCCCGTGCAGGTCTGACTCTCAGGGCAGAGATCCTGTTTCAGGGTGTGCCGTCTTCCCTAACAACCACCCTAAGCTTCAGATGTACAGCCCTTCTTCCGCATGGCAGAAACAGGTTCACCTTCCTCTGGCAAGATGGGTAGATGTGGTTGGTTTCCTCCTGCTGTGTCAACAGGCGGCGGCAGAAGTGGTCCTGACCCTGATGCCCCAAGAAGTCTTCCTGGTGTGGTTTTGGAAGATGACTTGCACACCTGCCTCACGTCATCTCCTTCCACAGCATCTTGCCCTCCTGGGCACCTTTGGAGTCAAGTAGAAAGGACAAATAGCTTGGCTGTCTCTGAGCTCTGGTGATACATGGATTCATCAAAGCGTTGTTGTATACATGCTGCTTTGTGGCTCCATCAGTATTGCGGGATACTCTGACAGATGACGGGGTGGAGGTGGGAAGCAGGAGAGAGAAGAAACTCTCCCGGGGCTGCTGCATGAGGCCCAGCATTTTCCCTCTGTGCCTGCCTGGTAGGATTAATCACAATTCCTACCAATAAAAATGTGCCTTTTAGAGTAGAGATTAAGATGGCTCCACCCCCCTAAGATGCTTCACCTCCTCCTTTGTTGTGGGTCTAGGTCAGTGGAAGCAGGTGACATGAGTGAAACCACCTCAAGGGAACGAAAAGGTGATAGCCTGGGGTGTCCTGAGAAGAGAGAGCAATTCTGTAGATGGACATGCCAACCAGTAGGGCTAGTCCCTCTCTCATGTTGCCCTCCCCAAATAAAACAGAGACTCTTTATACAAATCTTACCCTCTTTGTAGTACAATGGATGAATTCCTTGATTAAATTTAATCAAGGTGATTAAATTTTGTAAACAAAAAATGATATACTTTAAAGGCATACAGAGAGTTTTTATTGAAAGAAATACTTGGTAAATAAAGTCGAGGGTATTTTTGCAAACAAATAGCTACCAGATTTTTATATGTTAATTTGGTTCCACACCTATATTGGATGAAAGTTACTCTTATTTAAGATGAATTCCACCTGCAGTCCTGTCGATTTGGAATCTATTCTGAAACATATTATCAAGCTAAATGTTTCATCCTGCCTTCTTTTCACACAGAAGATGTTTAGTAGCGCACAGGCAGGACATCCCCTTCCCCTTATCCGTGTTCTTCCCCTACTCCTCCCAGCCCCCTAAATCCCTACTCCCCCACCAGTTTCTCCTGGAACCACAGAAGGTTGGAGCTGAGGGACCTTAGAAACTAAGTCTAATCCCTTTTCTAACAACTAAAAAAACTAAGGGCCAAATATCTGTGAATATTTTTGTTTGTTTATTTTTCCACACTGTCTCCAGAAATGCTTATGGAAGTTGAAGGAGACTGTGTCACAATGCAATTCCTTGACAAGCTACTTCTTCCTGTACCTGCCACCAGGTATTTGGGCTGAGCTAGCACGTTGTCACTTCTTATTCTTCATTCCACTGCTATCCTGCCAGACACTCTTATGTTGCTGCTTTCTAGGTTTCCCAACCCACTGATTATTTTGCATTTTGGATGATTTCTCTCCCAGCTGCCTTCATTTGCATTTTTCCTAAATCAGATCTCATTGTGATAATTTCTATTCATATTTCTAACCTCTTTAGATCCATTTGTGTTATTTCTCTGTCCTCAATGATGTCTGCAGCACCTCCTAACTTGGCATTAACCAAAAATGTTATTAAATGTGTACGCCTTGTTCCCAGTCATTAATGAAGGTACTAAATAAAGCTAGATCTAACAGATCCATTGGGGCCTTCCATGAGCTGCCTCCCCCCACCCCATCCCCATAGATATTGAGCTGTTTTTCATCTTTGGTTCTTGTTTATTAAGGTTCAAGCTTTTCAGTCATCCTGTCCTAGTTCCTACTAGCACCAACCAGAGCTCTTGTCACAAATGTTTCAAGGATGTTTTTTCACATGCTTTATTAAACTCTAAAGGTACAATAGCTATAGAAGTCATTGAATCAACAATTTTAATTAACGGTAAAATTTATAATTTCATATGCCAGAGGAAATTTTTAGCCTTGCTTTTAAAAACTCTTCTAGAAGGCAGACACATTTGATTGTCTTTATGTCTCCTATTTATTCTTCTATAGCTTTTTGTGTAAATCTGCTGGTTAATTCTCTTTGAATTTAAAGGTGCATAAACCATTATGCGCTTGTGAGGAACACAAGTGATATATATGAAATGGCCCTTGTCATGAGAAGCTTATGATCAGATAGAGCAGGCTAGACCTAAGTATAATGAGGAGGGACTCTAACCAGACAATGAGGAGTTAAATTGCTTGAAAGCTTCATACTGGTTCTTAGGGCTGCAAAAATAGGAATATGAATTAGGATGTTAAGATAAAGCCTAATGCAGAAGGGAAGTTTTGAGCTGAAAACTCAAAAGGTAAAAAGGATTTGCATAGGCAAGGAAGAAGTGGGGGAACATAGGGAAACATCTGAGCTAAGGTAGAGAGAGAGGAATGATCGTGACATCCTGTGTGGGGTCTCGGAGCAGTAGAAAATCAGTCTGATTGAAGAAAGAATCTGACTGGTGTAACGTCAGTTTGCAAATCCAGTTGACTGTATAGCATCTCTCACTGGACGTCTCTTAGGCATCTCACAATCAGTGTGCCCAAAATTAACGTTGTGACTCTACCCTCTCTCCAAACTACTTCTCTCCTAGTTTTCCCCACCAGAAATATGGGTATCATCCATGATTTCTCTAGTCCCCTAATCACCCCTCATCCAATCTTTTATCCAATCTCTTTAAGTTCTACTGCTCAATTATATCTTGAAACTGAATAATTCTCATTTCTGCCACTCTCTAGTCCAAGCCATGACTGTTTCTTGCCTGGACTACTACAAAAACTGAGCACTTGCCCCTCTCCATATTGCAGCCAGAGAGAACTTACTGAAAATTAAACCACTCTCTAGCAAGAAAAGAAAATCTTTCAGTGGCAGAGCATTGCCTTTGGAATGAAGTCCAACCTTGTTATCATGGCATAGAAGCCCTGGTGTGATCAGGCTTTACACACCAGTGCTCTGTTTCCACTCCACATGGGTGTACTTCAATGCAATTGTAATACTAACCATTTGAGTTGGTTTCAGATCCACAAAGAAAAGCGCCAGTCCTCCACATGGATGCCCGTGCTTCAGATCCAGCCATGAGCAGGGGTCTCCAGGCCCCCCGTATCTACAGACTCAGGGCTTCCCACAATTCCCTCATGTTCAGTAATTCGCTAGAACAACTCACAGAACTGAAGAAAGTGCTATACTTACTATTACAGTTTTATTATAAAGGATACAAATCGGGACCAACCAAATGGAAGAGACACACAGTGGGAGGTCTGGGAGGATCCCGCATCCAGAGTTTTCTCGCCTCTCCCTGTGGAGTCAGCTCACCTCACCTTCCCTGCACATCAGTAGGTTCATCAGCCAGGGAGCTCCTCTGAGCCTGTGTCCAGAGCTTTTACTAGAGTTTTATTAGAAAGGCATGATTGATTAAATCACTGGCCATGTGACTGAGCTCAATCTCCAGTCCCCTTCCCCTACCAAAGGGCCAACCCTCTAATCACATACTTGGTCTTTCTGGTGACCAGCCCCAATCCTGAAGCTATCCAGGACTCCCTACTGAGTCATCTCATTAGCATAATGATGTCACTCCTATCACTCAGGAAATTCCAACAGTTTTTGAATCTCTGTACCAGGAACCACTGGGGACAAAGACCAGGTATATCTTTATTTCACCACAAAACCTCCCAGACCTCATCTTGCACCACTCTTGCCCTCCATGCACAGACATGCTGGTCTTCTCGTAACCTCTGGACTGTGCCACGTCCTTCCCTGTCCCTGAGACAATTCCCTTCTCCCTCTCTCACTCCCACCCAACTCTCACAGCCTAAGATTACCTGATCAGAAAGTCCTTGCCTATCTCAATGTCGCCCTTGTATCTCCCCATACTTATTTGCTGCATAGCACCTGATTTTATCTATGTTTGTCCCCTCCATAGAATATAAACTGTTTGAGGACATAGCCTTGTTGTCTTGTTCCTTCTTTATCTTCTAGCACATACCAACATTCAGTACATATTTGTCAAATTAAAGAATAAATAAAGTGGGAAAGATAAGAATATTAATGCCATTTGAAGCTATTTGATTGTTAAGAAGAAGAAATGTTTAGGCTTGATGAGAAAAGTAATACAGAGAGGTTGTCAAATCAGAAGCAAGAGAATGATAGGTTTGGGGGGCATATGAATATGGGGAGTATGATTGCAGTGTACCAAATGTATTGTGGAGGGGAAAGGACTAGAGGCAGGAGGCTTTAGAAGACTATTCCGTTGGAGCAACAAAGGCAACAAAAGCCTGTGCACCATAACTACTGAGCCCGTGTGCCACAACTACTGGAGCCTGCGCTGTTAGAGCCCATGCTCCGCAGCAAGAGAAGCCACTGCAATGAGAAGCCCTCACACCTCAACGAAGAGTGGCCCCCGCTCGCCACAACTAGAGAAAGCCCACGTGCAGCAACGAAGAGCCAACGCAGCCAAAAATAAAATTAATTAATTAAATAAAAATAAAAAATATGTCTTACTCAAATACATTCTTGTTGTAAGAGATAAATACTGGAGTAACAAAAGAAAATATGAGACCCCCTTTCTTACTTTGCAATCTTTTTTTTTTCTTTTTTACTTTGCAATCTTTAAGTTTTGTCAACAAACACTTTTTTAAACTGTTAAAGTTGGCTTTTCAACATTTGCCTGGCTCCTAAAACTTCCCCAGGCTGAGTGGCACAGGAGGACTAGGCAGCAAGTGGGGACTTGTTCTCTCGAAACTGCAATTTGCCAGGTGGTGAAGACTGCTGCCAGGCTTTTCTTGGGGACTTTCTGGGCTCTTCTTACAGATTGCCAGTATTATCTGGAGGGAAATCAATACTGACCCAGTATCAACAGTGGGGAAAGCACCGAATGTTCTTCACTGTTTGAATAGTACGGTGTTGGCATCTGAACTGGGGGAGATTAAATTCAGACCCCAGAGACTGAGATAAAGTCTATTTCAAGTGAGGCTTAGGGTCCCTAAAGAGTGGAGGCCACAGCATCTTTCCCTCTTTGACCCCCTTGATAAAATGACCCTTTTTCTCAGACAGGACATCATTACTCATAAGACACACACACACAAACATGCACACACACACACATATACACACGTTCTACTCTAAAACTTGCCTATTGAAGCTAACATGTTGGTCCTAGTTTCTTTTTCACTACTGACTGAAAACAAAGATGTATTATGAATACAAGTGGAATTCCCTTTGGCTATGTTTTGAAGCCACCTGGTAAACTTTCCCTTTTGGAATTTTAAGCAGCCACACAATTGAATTAGGGGACAGAACAACCACACTGGTGTCTGGTCAGAAGCAAGCAACTGTTTGCAGCTGTGCTAGGGGAAAGCCAGTCACTGGTTCTGCTTTCAGATCTGTTGACTGGGACAAGCTAAATGCTGTTTAACTTGGCCTTCATCTTGCTACCCAGAGCAAATTACGTGGGCCTTAAAAGACAGTTTCCCCTACTGCCATTTAAAGGACTTGATTCAAGAATTTATTCTGAACATAAAAGGAAGTTGGGGAAGAGTAGTTTTGACAGAGTGGGTTGCTTCAAAATCTGCTTCAGTGGAGCTTTTGAGATTGATTACCTTTGCTCAAGTCCCAGAGAATACACAAAGGCTGTGCTTATGGAGAAAAATCACCACATGATCAATTTCAATTTCTACAGTCTCAACAGGGATCCCATTTAGGGATATTATCTATGATGGAGAGGGAAGTAATAGAGGTACAACACAAAGGATGGGTTTAAGTGAGGGCACTGTCACCCTGGTTGTGGTGTGATTGGTTGGTTAGTGCTAATAAGAACGAAGATAGGAGAAGGGTGACGTAAATACACTATCATGTGTAAAACAGATAGCTAGTGGGAACCTGTGGTATAGCCCAGGGAGCTCAGCTTGGTGCTCTGTGATGACCTAGATGGGCGGGATGGGGTGGAGGATGAGAGGGAGGCCCAAGAGGGAGGGGATATATGTATACATATAGCTGATTCACTTCACTGTACAGCAGAAACCAACACAACATTGTAAAGCAATTATACTCCAATTAAAAAAAAAAAGAAGGCAGAAAAGGTAAGAGAAAAAAAAAAAGATATATCACTGACTGGATTACTAGATGAATATTACGGCTTCATAGTTTTTCCTAACCTGGGGCTGATGGCAGAAGCTGGGTTATTTTGATTCTGGAGTATAGAAATTTTAAAATAATGTTTCCCTCATATTACAAAAGAAAAACTTGATCATTATAACAACGTAGAAAATACAGACAAACTGAAAGAAAAAATTAAAAATCACTCAACTGCCCCACTCCCTACGGAGAACAACTGTAAACATGTTGACTTATACTTTAAAATTTTTCTGTGCTTAAATACATATTTTTATTAAGAATGCATTCATTACTGCATCTTTTATTTTGAAAACTGTCTTTCACTTAACTACCTTCTACCTCATCTCTCCATGTCAGTACTACAATATCCCTTTTTGTGAGTTTTTAAATACACAACCAACAGATGCTCTTGTTAAAAATTTCTGAGTATAGGATAAAATATAAAAGTATTTCTCCTACCTCCCAGTCTTACCTCCCCTAAGGTAACCCTAAGACTTTTTCTTAATATTTCACACACACACACACACACACACACACACACACAGAGTATTCAATTAACTAATGTATCACAAGGTACAAAGTCAAATCCTGTTATGTGGAAATTCAGGGTTTTTCCAAGTTTTCACTTCAGTGAGCATCCTTGTGATTAAATATTTGCACACAGCTATGATTATTTCCTTAAAATAAACTCCAGAAAATGAATTGCACAATTTTAGCGCTTTTAATACATGCAGCACATTTGCCCTTCACATGGTTTGTGCCAATTTCTCCCTCCCACCCATACTCAACATTGAATTTTAAAAAATCTTTAAAAGTATAACACATATAGAAAAGTGTCCAAACCATGTGTTAGCCCTGTCCAATATGGTAGCCACCAGCCACATGTGGCTACTGAGTACTTGACATGTGGTTGGTCCAAGTTGAGGTGTGCTGGAATTGTAAAATACAAGCCCAGTTTTGAAATATGGGTACAGAAAAATATCATATAAAATATATCATTAATGATTTTATGCTAATAATATATTGAGTGATATTTTGGATGTAGTATGTTAAGGAAAAATATATGATTAAAATTGATTTTTACTTGTTTATTTTCACTTTTTTAGTGTAGCTACTAGGAAAATTTAAATCACATATGTGGCTCACAATTGTATTTCTCTTGGACAGCACAAAGAAGGACGTGGTATGGCTTCTTGGGTAATGAAACCTGCTGTCCTGATTGGCTGTCTTCCTCTTCCTCTCCTGTTCCCCTGACCCCACCCCTGCCTGTGCCTCAGTTACAGCTAGCGCTCTTAGAACTAATGTAGCTCCCTTCACCACAACAATTCTTTGTCAGGAGTGATCAATAAACACAGGGTGAGTGTCCACTATTGAAGGCAATGGGGTATTAAGACCGTGATCTACCAGAACCGACCATTAAGTACAAACTCGAAGTTGCAAGTTGAATCATCTGTTGATTGATTTGTTAGAAAGTGTACGTACTTAGGCTTCAGGAATTGCTGCTGAGTCCAGCATCATGCCCCTATTAAAATGTGCACGCAGAGCATGGACAGACGGAATACGCACACTTGACAAGTCAGTTTGTTGATGGAAGGTCACCATCTCTTGTCGGCCCTCAGCTTTCCCTTCCTCACACATTGACTGTACTAAACACACCCTCGGTACACACACCTTTTCATCAAACACAAATGCTCTTCCCAGGTTGGCTTCCACACCCAATCACTTCAGGGTAGAAGCAAAATGCAGATAAGTAGGAAGAAGAGGGCCCAGAGATGACCATGTGAATCTTACTTCCTTTCTGCCCTGTTGTTGTCTTACATCTTGTTCTCTGAGTCACTTTTTCGCTGGACTCAGCTTTAGAGTTTAAAAAAAAAAGATTTTTTAAAGTACATCTTAAAGTATTTTTGGCTCGATTGTATGCTCGATTATTTGGAATGTGGCCCAAATCCTTGCTTCATTCCACTGCTTCAAAGTAGCTTCTGTCTGGAAGGCATTCAGGTAAGGGGGATTAAAATAAAGAAATATCTCTGTTCCATCTTGTCTTCATCATCATTCTTTTGTTGTTCTATCATGCTTAATTTTATGAGAATAATGTTTCTAGCCCTTTGGAACTCTCCACTTAGAGTTTTCTCTTTAAAAGACTCTCCCTCCCCTAAACTTGAAGAATAAGGGAAATATCTTGTGGAAACGAGTGTGAACTAAGAACCGAAGGAGCACCATCTTTGTTCCGTTATTGGTTTGACTTACTAGATGAACTTGAATACATGTCTTCTAAACCTTAATTTTGCCATCTGTGGACTAGGGACAGAGTGTTCCCCCTCCTTCCTATGTTTAGTTGGGTTTGCAATAAAAGCAATAAACTGGATGCAAAAGTAATAAATTATTCCTTGGGCTGCAGTGGTCTTGACATTTGAAATTCCTTCCAGACTCCAGATTCTGTGATTATAAATAATAAATGCTTTCACTCTTTCCAACCACTGTGTTTCAACACACTGGTAAAATTTAAAGACCTCTTTCTTATCGCAGTAAGCCAGGCTACAATTTTTACCTTACACAGATTGCTAAGCACATTTTTCCCTCTTTATATTCAAAGCTGAGCATATACTTCTTAAGGTCTTTCTACCTTCCCTCTTTCTGTCCCATTACCCAAGGGTTAAGCAAATTTTAAAAGTTTTCAATGGTGCTATAAAATGAACAAGGTTGAGTTGCCTTCCAGCAGCACTGGTTGAGCCAGAGAGACAAAAACTCCATGAAATATTTTTTGGTTAAAAGAACTGTTAAAACTTTGAGGATAAAACAGTTCTCTCTCTTCTCATCAGCATGAAGACGCCAATATCTGTGAAATGGCAGATTCCTAATGAAAGCATGACTAAGTACTGAATAGTATGGTATAAAACATTATTACCTTTTTTTTTAAAAAAAAGAGCTTATACACTATATATATTTATTTTTATTTTCAGATTATAGTTGGCCCTTGAACAACTTGGGGGTTAATCCATCTATAATTTATCATTGGCCTTTCCTATCTGCAGTTCCTTTACCTTCTCAGATTCAACCAACCTCAGACCGTGAAGTACTATTGAAAAATATCCGTGTGTAAGTGGACCTGCACAGTTCAAACCTGTGCTGTCCAAGGGTCAACTGTAATTTTCCTACCAAAAGCACTACTTCCCAACCTAATTTGTCATCTCAAAGCTTTGAAAGCATTATCAGATAAAAACAAATCTGAGTATACATCGAAAGTTTATAGGTCTCATTGGCCCATGGCTATAGCTAAGATTTCATTAACAGTGTCAGCTGAAATGCTGCCCTGATAGCTCACCCAGGACCTCCAGCTCCTGTCACTCTCTCCCGTCACCAGAGGGTCAACAGGCTGGTCCCCCATGTGTGCCTGAGCCCCACCCTGTCTGTGGGTTTGGCAGAGTCTGCTGGACTCTGACGCTTCTCCTTCCTTGGGCACCAGAGTCTCTCTTGGGATTCCAGTGAGTGCCCCCTGCCCCTCAGGCATTGCTGCTTCTCCACGTTGTAGATTCGGCCAAGTACACCAGATTCCACAAGGAGCCTAAGTCCCCTCCCCTCCTTTCTGTGACACACTGTTAGAGCAGTCCTCAAACAATATTATTTGTGCCTCGGTATTTTGCACAGATTTGGTGAAGTACCTCTTTGCATTTTTACTTACTGACTTCCTCTTTGCCGTGTGCTGGACATGAACTCCATCAAAGCGGGGGAGGTAGGGCAGAGAGAGCCAGACCAAGAACTAACCCCGTTCCATACTCAAGGTTACACCTCTCCTCTGACCACCAAAACTTGAGGGCAGATGTCTGTCTTCTTGACATGAACGATCTCCCAGGAGACTTCGGTAACCAGAACTTTCTTCAGGTTTCCCCACTAGTTCACTCAACAAGGCTGAACCTCCTGCAGTCGGCACATTCCAAAGACAAGCTAAGATCCTCACTAAGTGAGGATGTACTCTTGTTTGGATGAAAACCACCCCAGACCAACCCCCAGCGACTGAACTTGAGGTTGAGAGATTGCGGTTGAGGGTGGGAGCAAGTATAAATCAGTGAGGAGGGGAGGGGGTGGGGCGGGAGGAGGGGAGGCTGAGAAACTTTGGGGAAATTGCCAGGGTGTTTTAGCCCTTCACTCAGGTCTGCATTCTCTCTGCAGAACGACATCTTCGAGTGGTCCAGGGACCACCGAGTCCACCACAAGTACTCGGAGACGGACGCTGATCCCCACAACGCCCGCCGGGGCTTCTTCTTCTCCCATATCGGGTGGCTGTTTGTCCGCAAGCATCGGGATGTTATCGAGAAGGGGAGGAAGCTTGACGTCACCGACCTGCTGGCTGATCCTGTGGTCCGGTTCCAGAGAAAGTAAGTGAACGGACACCATCGACTGTCCCTGAGCGACAGGACCTGGAGACAGGGCACAATGGGGTGCAGTAATATCCCCAAGCAGTTCTCCGCATAGCACTTACCCTGACGATTGGGTCTTCTTGTTAGGATTGCCGTCTGTTTATTCATTCCTTTTTATTTATTTTAATTTTTTTAATATTTTTTTATTATATATGTATATTTTTAAATTCATTCCTTTTTGATCATTACGTTTTCCCCTGTTCACACATTTGTTTTGAATTTGATTTTGAAATGGATTTCCTTTAAGCCCACTTGTCATTTCCTTCAGACCCACCTGAACTACTGATTTCATGGAATGTTTCTGTAGTTGTCCTCGCTTGCTCATTCATGTTTCCCTGGGGTAGCGAGGAGGAAAGAGAGGACTTGCTTATTTTAGTGACACACTTGACTTCAACAGGACTGGACTCCCGCCAGGTCCCCTGCTCTGTTCTCCCTGAATTCTCTTGTAGTGAGGCCTCCTCTCCCCCAACCCTTGGAAATGGTAACACCAGTAGGTTTCTGTGCAGGGAAAACGTGACCATGTAACAAAGAGCCTCAAAATGCTTGTGTGCACTAATGGTGTCAGCTGAGCATATTCAGTCCGTCAGCATTTGCAGGGTGGATCTATGTTCAACAAGCACATGGTGAAAGCTTGCCTGTTATCGTGCTGGCAAGTGGAGGGCAACCATGGTTCACGTTTTAACTAGGGAGCTGGCCTAGACTCTATCCATGTTGGTCTGGATCTGTCAAGTTGGCCACAATGAGAGCATTTATAAATGGGCTCGTTGCCCCAAAGCAACGGATTTATGTGCAAAGAGGGACAATTTGGGGATCACACTCTGGTGAGAGCCTTGAGATAATATGGTGAACAAGTGGTCACTGGACACCATCTCCACTGACAGGCAGGAGTCATTTGAGGACTCATTCCAAACAGAATCTCCCAATAATGGAAATGGAGGCTGTGCCTTTGACACAAGAGATCCTTGCACGAGAGGAAGTATGGCTGAGAAATGTGCTCATTTTCCCCTCAGTGGATGGTGGTTGCAAAGGCTCACACTCGCTCTAAGGCTCAGTTCCAGCTGTAAAATGGGAATAAGAGTAGTACCTATCTCTTACAGCTTTTATGAGGACATAATGAAAAAAAATGTATGAGAAATGTCTGGCATTTATATAGTAAGAGCTTAGATCCGTAATGTCTCTTATTCCACAGGCAGTGGCAACTCCAGAGGATTCCCTGTCTTTCCACCCCCTGCTTCTGTTGGCTTCACCATAGGGTCTTCTCTGTGCTCCTCCATACAGCTCTTTCAGGTGGACACAACCAGTATCAATAGCCAAAATTTTATAGTAGATGTTTTAAATTTACAATTAAATGATTTGTTGATTTTGATTTTTCACCATGACAGTAAAAGAGGAAAATCTGCAAAATTCAGAAAAGTAGAAAGAAACTCATGCGCAGTCCAAACACACAAACACAGCCACGGTTCAGATTCTGTAGTATCTCCTTCTATATTTTATGTGTATATTTGACATATTTTACATGATGGCAGTCATACTGCTTATATAATTTTATGTCTTGACTTTTAACTTCAGATTATCTTGTAAACACCATTATCAAAGGCTGCATGGGTTCACCGTTTGAGTGTCATAGTTTATTTAACCATCACTCTGTGATGGGATACGTATGTCTTTTCCAATTTTGTGATATAAATGATGTTGCTATACAATTAGTAATGCTTTGGGACAATCAGACCTTAGATTAATTTGAAGATCTCAGATGAAGAGGCAGAGGATCTTCTGTTTTATTCCTGAGAACCAAGCTGAGAATAATAGTCTCTGACCAAAAAAAATGGTTTCTCTGACCAAAAAAATGGAAGTTTTTTTTTCATCTTTTCCCTTTAAAAAATATGGTAATCTGATTCATTAGGTGTATACTCATGGTACCTACATCCAAAGACTATTACTAAATGCAGGCAGAAGAACAAAGGCTATTTCGGCATTTTCCTTGAATAGTTATCTGAGAACATCTTTCATTTCCAGTCCAGTAACCAAAGGAGATTGTAGCTATCAGAAACCACTCACTCATATTATCATCTCTTATATATCATTGAGGTCCTGCTAGAAATCGGTGCTGAGAATACGACCTTAAAGATTGGTCTCAGTTCCCCCAGAATTTGCAGTCTAGCAGGGAACCCACAAATTAACTTACAGACAATTATGCTTTAGAGAGAAGAGTGCTATAATAGGGTAGAATAGATGGGGAGGTGGATATTTATCATGTCTCTCATTTCATAGAACTATATAGAGCCATTGAACTTTGGAGCTAGGAGGGACCTTACAAATCAGTTAACCCCTGCCTTCCATTTTCCTATGAAAAAACTAATAAACGAAATTTAAATAGAAAGTTGGGGATAGAAGTTCTGTCAGTCTGTTTGGGCTGCTATAACAAAAATACTATAGCCTAGGTGGCTTACACAACAAACATTTATTTCTCACAGTTTTGGAGGCTGGGAAGTCCAAGATCAAGGCACCAGCAGATTCAGTGTCTGGTGAGAGCTCTCTACCTAGTTCGTAGATAGCTGTCTTCTGGCTCTGTCCTCACACGGCAGAAGGGGCAAGAGAACTCTCTGGGTTCTCTTTCATAAGGGCCCTAATCCTATTCATGAGGGCTCCACCCTCATGACCTAATCACCTCTCAAAGGCCCTCACTGCATTGAGGATTAGGTTTCAACGTGCAAATCTGGAGGGGACACAAACATCAGTCTATAGCAAGTACCTACATCTCAGATTATTTGCGTAATGTCCTTTGGATTATGCCTCGTTGTCTGAAAGGAGCTACAACAGTTCTCTGCAGTGTGGGTGGACACTCATGTCCTTTGGTAATTATCCAGCCTAGAGAACATGGAGATCTATAATCCAAAATGAGGCTTAGAATTACTGAACTAAAGGAAGAGAGCTTCCAAGATACACAACGATACTGTGGCCATTTGGGCGTTTTTCATGTTCATAAAGCCAGGTTACCAGTCCTGACAGTCAGACCATGTGGAGGAGATAAATTCCTTAAGGAATAAGTCCTTGCACATAGGGGTGGGAGCTGGAGTGGTCGATCCTATCAGCAGTGGCACTGTCATATCAGGTCTCAGTCCCTGCTCCCCTAGGCTGAGTGGGGGGCTTCCTGAGAAACAGAGAAAGGTGCCCAGCTCATTTGGGACACAGTCCTGGGCCATTTCAGTGGCACCTCTTAGAGAGTCCCTCTCCTGGTCACAATTCCCATCCGTTTCTCTGTAGTCCTCCTAGGGCAAAAGTCCCTGTTCCAGTTTTGGTGGCCGGGGTTTGTTGCTGATTCCACTCCCTCCTAGGGAGCAATGTTTGTACAAAGAGACCCAGGTAAACACTTGGAGAGTTTCCTCAAACAGGCAGATGTGTAAATGAGAAGGACCCAGGATCTGGAGACTCCTCCTTCAGTCAGAACACCAGCACCAGTATTGCAGTTGCTTGATCCACAGTGCGTGGCCATCCTAATGACAGCTCACCAAAGACAAGCTTGCCTGAGAGCCAAGCTTGATCAGCTTTCCATTATACAGTCTCATAAAAGAGAGAAGATAGCAGCATTAAGGGTAACAGGGAAACAGCACAGTTCAAGCTATAGTTCCAGGCTTTTCCTCTAAAAGATAACTTTACCAAGGCTGTTACAAGTAGTTAACTGGACTACTTCAGGTTTCTCTCTATTGTCAAGTTGTGAATGATGAAAAGGCAGGCATTAGGAGGTGAGAGGGAGAGGAGCCAGTGGTAGCACATTTAGACTGTGGTATTTCGGGTCCCTGCCCTGGCCCCTGTGCCTTCAAGGGCCATGCTTCTCCCTGCAGGGCGAAGAGATCACAGGGCAAAGGTGCATGCCACCTGGAACCTCCTCCCACTTCTAGACTGTGCCTTAGGGTCCTAGGATCCTAAAATTCCCTGCCCAAGTGGCTCTGAGCTCACTTTCAGAGCCTACAGCAGCCTTTCCCAGGCTCTGTCCTCCTAGAGGGAAGTGTGTGCCCCATAGACCCGAAGAGTGGCCGAGGGGCAGTGTTGGCCTGGGGATGAGCTTAGAAGCATGGGCTTGGATGTCCACACAAAGCAGACAGAGCTGGATTGGGAAGAGAAGGGATTGGGCTACAAGCTAGGGGCTCCCACCTCTGCTCTTGGCCTAGGCCCTGCAAACGTTGGGGGTGAGTCTAGAAGGGCCTACTTATAAGGTTGACAGTGGGTCTGTCAGTTGGGAATTGTGTTTGGCTTAAACAAGATAGAAGTTAGTTTCTCTCACATGTAAAAGAATCATGGAGGTCCAGGTTATGGCAGCACAGGGCCAGTAGAGAACTGGATTCTTTTACTTTCTTGCTTCTTGAGGTAGGCTTGTATAGCTATAAACTTCCCTCTTAGAATTGCTTTTGCTGCATCCCATAGGTTTTGGATCATCATGTTTTCATTGTCATTTGTCTCTAGGTATTTTTTGATTTCCTCTTTGATTTTTTCAGTGATCTCTTGGTTATTTAGTAACATATTGTTTAGCTTCCATATGTTTGTGTTTTTTACGTTTTTTTCCCTGTAATTCATTTCTAATCTCATAGCATTGTGGTCAGAAAAGATGCCTGATATGATTTCAATTTTCTTAAATTTACTGAGGCTTGACTTGTGACCCAAGGTGTGATCTATCCTGGAGAATGTTCCACGCGCACTTGAGGAGAAAGTGCAATCTGCTGTTTTTGGATGGAATGTCCTATAAATATCAATTAAATCATGATCTGTCCATTGGTGTAAGTGAGGTGTTAAAGTCCCCCACTATTATTGTGTTACTGTTGATTTCCCCTTTTATAGCTGTTAGCAGGTGCCTTATGTATTGAGGTGCTCATATGTTGGGTGCATATATATTTGTAATTGTTATATCTTCTTCTTGGATTGATCCCTTGATCATTCTGTAGGGTCCTTCCTTGTTTCTTGTAACATTATTTTAAAGTCAATTTTATCTGATATGAGTATTGCTATTCCAGCTTTCTTTTGATTTCCATTTGCATGGAATATCTTTTTCCATCTCCTCACTTTCAGTCTGTATGTGTCCCTAGGTCTGAAGTGGGTCTCTTGTAGACAGCATATATATGGGTCTTGTTTTTGTATCCATTCAGCAAGCCTGTGTCTTTTGGTTGGAGCATTTAATCCATTCATGCGTAAGGTAATTATCGATAGGTATGTTCCTATGACCATTTTCTTAATTGTTTTGGGTTTGTTTTTGTAGGTCCTTTTCTTCTCTTGTGTTTCCCACTTAGAGAACTTCCTTTAGCATTTCTTATAGAGCTGGTTTGGTGGTGCTGAATTCTCTTAGCTTTTGCTTGTCTGTAAAGCTTTTGATTTCTCCATCAAATCTGAATGAGATCCTTGCTGAGTAGAGGAATCTTGGTTGTAGGTTCTTCCCTTTCATCACTTTAATTATATCATGCCACTCCCTTCTGGCTTGTAGAGTTTCTGCTGAGAAATCAGCTGTTAACCTCATGGGAGTTCCCTTGTATGTTATTTGTCATTTTTCCCTTGCTGCTTTCAATAATTTTTCTTTGTCTTTAATTTTTGTCAGTTTGATTACTATGTGTCTTGGTGTGTTTCTCCTTGGGTTTATCCTGTATGGGACTCTCTGCACTTCCTGGACTTGGGTGGCTATTTTCTTTCCCATGTTAGGGAGGTTTTCAACTATAATCTCTTCAGATATTTTCTCAGGTCCTTTCTCTCTCTCTTCTCCTTCTGGGACCCCTATAATGCAAATGTTGTTGCATTTAATGTTGTCCCAGAGGCCTCTTAGTCTGTCTTCATTTCTTTTTTCTTTATTCTGTTCCACAGCAGTCAATTCCACCATTCTGTCTTCCAGGTCACTTATCCATTCTTCTGCCTCATTTATTCTGCTATTGATTCCTTCTAGTGTAGTTTTCATTTCAGTTATTGTATTATTCATCTCTGTTTGTTTGTTCTTTAATTCTTCTACGTATTTGTTAAACATTTCTTTCATCTTTTCAATCTTTGCCTCCATTCTTTTTCCGAGGTCCTGGATCATCTTCACTATCATTATTCTGAATTCTTTTTCTGGAACGTTGCTTATCTCCACTTCATTTAGTTGTTTTTCTATGGTTTTATCTTGTTCCTTTATCTGGTACATAGCCCTCTGCCTTTTCATCTTGTCTGTCTTTCTGTGAATGTGGTTTTTGTTCCACAGGCTGCAGGACTGTAGTTCTTCTTGCTTCTGCTGTCTGCCCTCTGGTGGATGAGGCTATCCTCTTTTATCTTTCTGCTCCACCATCCTTAGCATGTGACTTTCAGTCTTTCATTCTGAGGTCCAAGGTTACCCCTAGAGCTCCACGCAAAAGGAAGGTGGGGGGTGGGGTGGGGTTAACACTGCTCAATTGAGTCAGTTTCCTATCAGGAGATTTCCCAGAAGACACTCACAGCTGATCCACCTAACTGTATTTGCACTGAAGGGAAATTAGGAAATGCAGTCTCTTGGATGATGTATTGCACCCCTGAATAAAATCCTGGTTTTGTTTCTATGGAAAAAAGGGTGAGTTGATATGGAGTAAGCAGTTAGTCTCTGCCATAGTTATTTAATTATTCTGCCTTAAGCAAAATGATTGGCCGTCACAAGTTACTCAGTCTTATAACATTTTGTTATTAAGCAAGTGAGTAGCCTTTCTGTCTCCATTTAGTGAGCAGAAACTGGAATCTCAAATAATTTTTCTGAGATGGCAGAATGTGGATAGAGTCCAGAGGCTGTTTCTCCTAATGCTTTGCTTATCCCATTGATTCCCATCTTAGATGAGAAATTCCTCTAGAAGTAACATGCAGACACGTGCATTTTTGAAGTAACTGACAGGGATGCCGGTGTAGTCCAGACACAGGAAAATAAAGTCCTTGCCTCATCACCATGGTGATGGGATAAGCTAAGAGAAAATGGATGGAATGATACAGAAGAGTGAAGCACTTGTTTTGGTGCCCTTGGAAGAGATGAAAATGTGTAAATCTTGTCATTTCAGGAAGAAAGGCACTTGAATGGCTAGAATCTTTTTGAGGCCGATTTCACTTCAATTTGTCACCTGATCTGTTATCATTTGTCTTTTTTTTCTCCCTTTTCAAGGACAAGCAGCAAATCTCTCAGTGATACCTTCCTCCTTATGACTTTGTGTCAGTCCTGTCTGTGTAAACCCTAAGTGTATTTCTCTGTTGGGGACGATCACATAGCCAGGATAGAGCATCCAGACAAATCTACAACTGACTCATCTTCACTTCCCTACCCTCGCAGCTTCATCTCCCACTTGGGGGATCCCTTAGGGGGATGGGATGAGTCATCTGGGGACTTACAACCAACTTGACTCCATCTCTGTTGACCAAATCCATTGCTCTTTGATCCAGGTTCCATGTTGGGTCTTGGGGAGTCTCTCCCTACTCTGAGTTCATTTGCCTTGGGGCCCTACCCTAACTGTTGCTAGGTTAATACAACAATTCTTGTCTAGAATTTAGTGACTTTGAATGGCTGAACACATTGGTTGGCTAATTGTATCTCGTGGAAAACTCTATAGAAATAACCTCCAAAGGAGAGGTTCTGGATAATGAGATGTTCAAACATCTAAATATGTGGAGGAGGTTTGGGGACAGACATGGAGGTGGGGCCTTTCAAGCACAAACACCCTCTGCCAACTGCCTTGCTCATCAGTTACTCTTGGTTTGACCACTTCCTGTTTCGCTTGGGTCCTTGATGGTCCTGCAACAGCTGAACCAAACTGTCCTCAGGGTGAGCATCACTCAGCCATGCTGTACATACAGCCCAGCTCTTTGGCATCCTCTCTGCCCACTCACACCTCAATAATGGAAGCCATGAGGTGCATGGCGTTTCTCAGGGCATCCAGCTTTCTTTCCTTTTCTGCATGTATCACTTTTTTTTTTTTTTTTGGCGGTACACGGGCCTCTCACTGTTGTGGCCTCTCCCGCTGTGCAGCACAGCCTCCAGACGTGCAGGCTCAGCGGCCATGGCTCACACGCCCAGCCGCTTCGCGGCATGTGGGATCTTCCCGGACCGGGGCACGAACCTGTTTCCCCTGCATTGGCAGGCGGAGTCTCAACCTCTGCGCCACCAGGGAAGCCCTGCATGTATCACTTTTAATTCAACAACTGTGTTTTGAGCATCCACTACATACCAGGCTCTAGGTGCTGGGGATGGAACAATGAACAAGAGAACCAGATTCTGGATGGTGCTTTCTCTCTCTCTAGAGCCCCCATTTGGGTTTGGGAATGTGAGAGAGGAAGCCTCGCCAGGCAGCTGCCCCAGCCTGACTGGTTCTGTCTCTCCTGGATGGCTTTCCTGCTCCCTGTTCCATCTGTCCCGTTATTCAGTCCCTGTCCCATGAAGCTGTTTTTGGTTCACGTCCTCTTGTTGATTTGCCTCTTGTCTCTGCTGTCTTTGTCTCTTTACCTGCCAGAGTGCTTTGTTCCTCCCTGTACCCTTCTCTGCACGAGGACATTTTCCCTCATCTGTCATACAGTATTCTCCAAGCCTTGATGTTCTCCATGTCTTCCTCTCCCTCAGCTTCTTGAGAGAACAAAAGCCATTCAGCCTATTGCTTAGGTGTTTTCTTGATGGGGAGATGAGTGTTCTTTTTCCTCTTGTATTCTCCCTCACTCCATCATCTTGCTCTGGTTTATTCTTTTCATACATTCATTGTATATGTAAACATTCCTTCTCCTTGAATCTTCTCTTTTATTTGTGAGGGATAGCCTACGCTTGGTTAACAGCTTGAGCCCTGGAATCTTCTGTCCTCACCTTAAAACTGTCACATCTTATTCTGGCTCTAAAAATTTTGAGAATGAAATAATTTTTTCTTTGAATAATTTTCTCTGCATCCAGCTGTAGTTGACAGGAGTTAAAGCTCTAAATTTCTGAGGTCCAAGGACTTGATAAAAATCAACGGAATAGATGTGAGCTGTGTTCAATTAGATCCCTTTTGTTAAAAGTCAACGGAAGAGGAAAAATATTCCAAGCTAAAATTTGGCCTTTTCAAGGAGACTGCTGTAACCAAACAGCTGAATGATACTCTGGGATATAGGACAGAGATGATTCAATATTGAGGTGGCAGCACCAACACCAGAATTTCCCTATTTTAGTGGCTAAAAACTTGGGCAAGGGAGAAACCAGTATGGCACATAATTCAAGAACTCATCTTGACTTTTTAAAAATTTCCAAGTCAAAATGTCATTTGTTTGCCTCTGTAAGAGGTACTTTTCCTAATAGGACTTCGGGAGAAGTTGCCTCTGTGTATGTGTGTGTGTGTGTGTGTGTGTGTGTGTGTGTGTGTGAGAGAGAGAGAGAGAGAGAGACAGAAAATACATCAACTTCATTAATATCATTTTTCTTTCCCCACATTGACCATCCATTTCTATGTGAGAAATTCCCCTGGCAAGATGAGGAGACAGTTTCTCAAATGTCTGGAATCTGAATACTTCAAACACGAGCATGTTAGACATACTAATCAATAGGTCTCAATGAATTCTTGAACTGCTGTTTGTAAAGTGTTATCTTGGCTTCATTGTTGATGGCAATAAAGGCATCTTCATGTATTTTCGAGTCACTTCAGTAGCCAATAATAGCTGCCATTTATTAACTGCCCACTATGTACTTATATTATGTCTTTACACACGTTCTCTCTGATCCTTTCAATAACTCTGTCATGTAGATGATGGTACCTGGATTCTGGACTTGAATTCTAAAGATTCTGGCTCCGCATGGCCTTGATTAACCAAGTCAAAAAAAAATAGTATATGTTTGCACTAAATTATTCTTTCCCTAGTAAAATATTACTTTACTACCAAAACTGAGAAGAAATCTTAGCTAGTTTTCATGTAAATTTTAAATAATTACATAGAAGTCAAAGCAAGATTCGAATGACATTTGAAAGATTAGATTGACAAAATGAAAGACATTTTGGTGCAAGTATATATCAGTCTCACTAATATTTAGACATTATCAATTCCTGGCTCTCTTTCTAGACCACGTAGAGAATAGTGTTTTAATATTTTCTTGGAATAAACAGTCCTTCAAGTCATGTATAAGGTTCCAGCCCCAAAGCTTCAGCCAGTAGACAACAACCCTTATAAGAAACTTCTGTTTAATCCTTATCTATTCTCTAAAAAGTTAGATCCATTACAATTGGCTTATGCATCAGAGAAAAAGACTCCTTTTGCCTTTTCTTTGTCTCTTCTTTACCATATAATAGAGCAAAAAATGTGGAAAAAGTTTTTCATAACAGAAAATTCATTTTCTAGTTATTATTTTTTCTAACAATTACCTTACAAAATTTCTCTAATCTCTGAGCTCTTGAAAATTAGTTAAATTTTTGATGTATAACCTTCTAAACTTTTTAAAATGAATCATGCTATGTTTTCTTTCTACAAAAATATATTCATACTCTATATACTATGAAAATAAGAAAAAACATATTTAATATTTACCTTAATTATTTCCTTTCCAGCCTCTTTATTATGTGTGTGTGTGTGTGTGTGTGTGTGTGTGTGTGTGTGTGCATATCCTAATTTCCATTTGATATCATCCTGCCTGAAGAACTTCCTTTACCATTTCTTGTAGCACAGGTTTATTGGCAATAAATTCTCAACTTTTGTTTGTCTAAAGGTCTTTATTTTATCTTCATCTTTGAAAGGTATTTTTACTGGACATAAAATTCTGGATTAGCAGGGTTTTTCTTTCAGAATGATAAGATGTCAATCTTGGCTTGCATAGGATCTGAGGAGTCTGCTGGGATTCTTAGCATTATTCCTCTGCATGTATTGTTTCTTCTCACTACGTTCAAGATTTTTTTCTTTATCTTTGGTTTTCAGCACTTTGACTCTGAGGTTTGTTTGTTGTTGTTTTTTTTTTGAATTTTATAATTTTATTTAATTTATTTTTTTATGCAGCAGGTTCTTATTACTTATCCATTTTATACATATTAGCGTATATATGTCAATCCCAATCCCCCACTCATCACACGACCACCACCCACCCCCGCCACTTTCCCTCACTGGTGTCCATACGTTTGCTCTCTACATCTGTGTCTCTATTTCTGCCCTGAAAACTGGTTCATCGGTACCATTTTTCTAGGTTCCATATAAATGTGTTAATAAACGATATTTGTTTTCCTCTTTCTGACTTACTTCACTCTGTGTGACAGTATCTAGACCCACCCAAGTCTCTACAAATGACCCAATTTCGTCCTTTTTTATAACTGAGTAATATTCCATTGTATATATGTACCACATCTTCTTTATCCATTCATCTGTCGATGGGCATTTAGGTTGCTTCCATGTCCTGGCAATTGTAAATAGTGCTGCAATGAACATTGGGGTGCATGTGTCTTCTTGAGTTATGGTTTTCTCCAGGTATATGCCCAGTAGTGGGATTGCTGGATCATATGGTAATTCTACTTTTAGCTTTTTAAGGAACCTCCATACTGGTTTCCATAGTGGCTGTATCAATTTATATTCCCACCAACAGTGCAAGAAGGTTCGCTTTTCTCCACACCCTCTCCAGCATTTGTTGTTTGTAGATTTTCTGATGATGCCCATTCTAACTAGTGCGAGGTGATACCTCACTGTAGTTTTGATTTGCATTTCTCTAATAATTAGTGATGTTAAGCAGCTTTTCATGTGCTTCTTGTCCATCTGTATGTCTTCTTTGGAAAAATGTCTATTTATGTCTTCTGCCCATTTTTGCATTGGGTTGTTTACTTTTTTAATATTGCGCTGCATGAGCTGTTTATATATTTTGGAGATTAATCCTTTGTCCGTTGATGCATTTGCAAATATTTTCTCCCATTCTGAGGGTTGTCTTTTTGTCTTGTTTATGGTTTCCTTTGCTGGGCAAAAGCTTTGAAGTTTCATTAGGTCCCATTTGTTTATTTTTGTTTTTATTTCCATTACTGTAGGAGGTGGATCAAAAAAGATCTTGCTGTGATTTATGTCAAAGAGTGTTCTTCCTATGTTTTCCTCTAAGAGTTTTATAGTGTCTGGTTTTACATTTAGGTCTCTAATCCATTTTGAATTTATTTTTGTGTATGGTGTTAGGGAGTGTTCTAATTTCATTCTTTTACGTGTAGCTGTCCAGTTTTCCCAGCACCACTTATTGAAGAGACTGTCTTTTCTCCATTGTATATCTTTGCCTCCTTTGTCATAGATTAGTTGACCACAGGTGCGTGGGTTTATCTCTGGGCTTTCTATCCTGTTCCATTGATCTATATTTCTGTTTTTGTGCCAGTACCATATTGTCTTGATTACTGTAGCTTTGTAGTATAGTCTGAAGTCAGGGAGTCTGATTCCTCCAGCTCCGTATTTTCCCCTTAAGACTGCTTTGGCTATTCGGGGTCTTTTGTGTCTCCAAACAAATTTTAAGATTTTTGTCCTAGTTCTGCAAAAATGCCATTGGTAATTTGATAGGGATTGCATTGAATCTGTAGATTGCTTTAGGTAGTATACTCATTTTCACAATGTTGATTCTTCCAATCCAAGAGCATGGTATATCTCTCCATCTGTTGGTATCATCTTTAATTTCTTTCATCAGTGTCTTATAGTTTTCTGCATACAGGTCTTTTGTCTCCCTAGGTAGGTTTATTCCTAGGTATTTTATTCCTTTTGTTGCAATGGTAAATGGGAGTGTTTCTTTAATTTCTCTTTCAGATTTTTCATCCTTAGTGTATAGGAATGCAAGAGATTTCTGTGCATGAATTTTGTATCCTGCAACTTTACCAAATTCATTGATTAGCTCTAGTAGTTTTCTGGTGGCATCTTTAGGATTCTGTATGTATAGTATCATGTCATCTGCAAACAGTGACAGTTTTACTTCTTCTTTTCCAAGTTGTATTCTTTTATTTCTTTTTCTTCTCTGATTGCCATGGCTAGGACTTCCAAAACTATGTTGGATAATAGTGGCAAGAGTCGTCATCCTTGTCTTGTTCCTGATCTTAGAGTAAATGCTTTCAGTTTTTCACCATTGAAAATGATATTTGCTGTGGGTTTGTCGTATATGGCCTTTATTATGTTGACGTAGGTTCCCTCTATGCCCACTTCCTGTAGAGTTTTTATCATAAATGGGTGTTGAATTTTGTCAGAACGTTTTTCTGCATCTATTGAGATGATCATATGGTCTTTATTCTTCAATTTGTTAATATGGTGTATCACATTGATTGGTTTGCGTATATTGAAGAATCCTTGCATCCCTGGGATAAATCCCACTTGATCATGGTGTATGTTCCTTTTTATGTGTTGCTGTATTCTGTTTGCCAGTATTTTGCTGAGGACTTTGCATCTATATTCATCAGTGATATTGGTCTGTAATTTTCTTTTTTTGTAGTACCTTAGTCTGGTTTTGGTATCAGGGTGATGGTGGCCTCATAAAATGAGTTTGGGAGTGTTCCTTCCTCTGAAATTTTTTGGAAGAGTTTGAGAAGGATGAGTGTTAGCTCATCTCTAAATGTTTGATAGAATTCCCCTGTGAAGCCATCTGGTCCTGGACTTTTGTTTGTTGGAAGATTATTAAACAAATTTTCAATTTCATTACTTGTGATTCTTCTGTTCATATTTTCTATTTCTTCCTGGTTCACTCTTGGAAGGTTATACTTTTCCAAGAATGTGTCCATTTCTTCCAGGTTTTCCATTTTACTGGCATAGAGTTGCTTATAGTAGTCTCTTGGGATGCTTTGTATTTCTGCGGTGTCTGTTGTAACTTCTCCTTTTTCATTTCTAATTTTATTGATTTGAGTCTTCTCCCTCTTTTTCCTGATGAGTCTGGCTAATGGTTTATCAATTTTGTTTGTCTTCTCAAAGAACCAGCTTTTAGTTTTATTGACCTTTGCTATTGTTTTCTTTGTTTCTATTTCATTTATTTCTGCTCTGATATTTATGATTTCTTTCCTTCTGCTAACTTTGGGTTTTGTTTGTTCTTCTTTCCCTAGTTCCTTTAGGTGTAAGTTTAGATTGTTTATTTGAGATGTTTGTTGTTTCTTGAAGTAGGATTTATTGCTATAAACTTCCCTCTTAGAACTGCTTTTGCTGCATCCCATAGGTTTTGGATCGTCGTGTTTTCATTGTCATTTGTCTCTAGGTATTTTTTGATTTCCTTTTTGATTTCTTCAGTGATCTCTTGGTTATTTAGTAATGTATTGTTTAGCCTCCATGTGTTTGTGTTTTTTACGTTTTTTTCCCTGTAATTGATTTCTAATCTCAGAGCGTTGTGGTCAGAAGAGATGCTTGGTATGATTTCAACTTTCTTAAATTTACTGAGGCTTGATTTGTGACCCAGGATGTGATCTATCCTAGAGAATGTTCCATGCGCACTGGAGAAGGAAGTGTAATTTGCTGTCTTTGAATGGAATGTCCTATAAATATCAATTAAATCTTTCTGGTGCATTGTGTCATTTAAAGCTTGTGTTTCCTTATAAATTTTCTGTTTGGATGATCCTTCCATTGGTGTAAGTGAGGTGTTAAAGTCTCCCACTATTACTGTGTTACTGTTGATTTCCTCTTCTATAGCTGTTAGCAGTTGCCTTATGTATTGAGGTACTCCTATGTTGGGTGCATATATATTTATAATTGTTATATCTTCTTCTTGGATGGATCCTTTGATCATTATGTAGGGTCCTTCTTTGTCTCTTGTAGCATTCTTTATTTTAAAGTCTATTTTATTTGATAAAATTTTATCTAAGTATTGCTATTCCAGCTTTCTTTTGATTTCCATTTGCATAGAATATCTTTTTCCACCCCCTCACTTTCAGTCTGTATGTGTCCCTAGATCTGTAGTAGGTCTCTTGTAGACAGCATATATATGGGTCTTGTTTTTGTATCCATTTATCAAGCCTGTGTCTTTTGGTTGGAACATTTAATCCATTCACATTTAAGGTAATTATCGATATGTATGTTCCTATTACCATTTTCTCAATTGTTTTGCATTTGTTTTTGTAGGTCTTTTTCTTCTCTTGTGTTTCCCACTTAGAGAAGTTCCTTTAGCATTTGTTGTAGCGCTGGTTTGGTGGTGCTGAATTCTCTTAGCTTCTGCTTGTCTGTAAAGCTTTTGATTTCTCCATCAAATCTGAATGAGATCCCTGCTGGGTAGAGTAATCTTGGTTGTAGGTTCTTCCCTTTCATTACTTTAAATATGTCATGCCTCTCCCTTCTGGCTTGTAGAGTTTCTTCTGAGAAATCAGCTGTTAACCTTATGGGAGTTCCCCTGTATGTTATTTGTCATTTTTCCCTTGCTGCTTTCAATAATTTTTCTTTGTCTTTAATTTTTGCCAATTTGATTACTATGTTTCTCAGCATGTTTCTCCTTTGGTTTATCCTGCCTGGGACTCTCTGCACTTCCTAGACTTGGGTAGCTATTTCCTTTCCCATGTTAGGGAAGTTTTTGACTATAATCTCTTCAAATATTTTCTCGGGTCCTTTCTCTCTCTCTTCTTCTGGGACCCCTATAATGTGAATGTTGCTGCATTTAATATTGTCCCAGAGGTCTCTTCCGCTGTCTTCATTTCTTTTCATTCTTTTTTCTTTATTCTGTTCCACAGCAGTGAATTCCACCATTCTGTCCTCCAGGTCACTTATCTGTTCTTCTGCCTCAGTTATTCTACTATTGATTCCTTCTAGTGTATTTTTCATTTCAGTTAATGTATTGTTCATCTTTGTTTGTTCTTTAATTCTTCTAGGTGTTTATTCTTTAATTCTTCTAGGTCTTTGTTAAACATTTCTTGCATCTTCTTGATCTTTGCCTCCATTCTTTTTCCAAGGTCCTGGATCATCTTCACTATCATTATTCTGAATTCTTTTTCTGGAAGGTTGTCTATCTCCACTTCATTTAGTTGTTTTTCTGGGGTTTTATCTTGTTCCTTCATCTGGTACATATTCCTCTGCCTTTTCATCTTGTCTATCTTTCTGTGAGTGTGGTTTTTGTTCCACAGGCTGCAGGATTGTAGTTCTTCTTGCTTCTGCTGTCTGTCCTCTGGTGGATGAGGCTATCTAAGAGGTTTGTGCAAGTTTCCTGAAGGGAGGGGCTGGTGGTGGGTAGAGCTGACTGTTCCTCTGGTGGGAAGATCTCAGTAAAACTTTAATCCGATTGTCTGCTGATGGGTGGGGCTGGGTTCCCTCCCTGTTGGTTGTTTGGCCTGAGGCGACTGAACACTGGAGCCTACCCGGCTCTTTGGTGGGGCTAATGACGGACTCTGGGAGAACTCACGCCAAGTACTTGCCAAAACTTCTGCTGCCAGTGTCCTTGTCCTCATGGTGAGCCACAGCCACCCCCTACCTCTGCAGGAGACCCTCCAACACTAGCAGGTAGGTCTGGTTCATTCTCCCCTGGGGTCACTGCTCCTCCCCCCGGGTCCTGATGTGTACACTACTTTGTGTTTGCCCTCCATGAGTGGAGTCTCTGTTTCCCCCAGTCCTGTTGAAGTCCTGCAGTTCAATCCCACTAGCTTTCAACGTCTGATTCTCTACGATTTCCTCCTCCCATTGCCAGACCCCCAGGTTGGGAAGCCTGATATGGGGCTCAGAACCTTCACTGAAGTGGGTGGACTTCTGTGGTATAATTGTTCTCCAGTTTGTGAGTCACCCCCCCCAGCAGTTATGAGATTTGATTTTGTTGTGATTGTGCCCCTCCTACCGTCTCATTGTGGCGTCTCCTTTGTCTTTGTATATGGGGTATCTTCTTTGATGAGTTCCATTTTCTTCCTGTCAATGATTGTTCAGCAGTTAGTTGTGATTCCTGTGCTCTCTCAAGAGGGAGTTAGAGCATGTCCTTCTACTCCACCATCTTGAACCAGTCTCCTCAGGGTTTGGTTCTTTTCATTTGGAGTGGAGCAGGGACAGTGCTATCCTTCTTGAGATTCTTTGGGTTTCTTGGAACTGTGAGTTATCTTTCATTAATTTTTGAAAATTCTTAGTTGTTATCTCTTCAAATTATTTTTGACCTTTTTTTCTCACTCTCTTCTTCAGGCTATCGGTGTTTGTGATGGGGTGGCAGAGGTTGGAGGTAGAGTCAGTGAATAAGATGGTGAGCTGGGTTTGGGTTTTGTTGTTGCTATGATTACCTTCAGTGCACCACAGACTTCAGCGGATGGCACCTGTTACTGCATGTGTGGAGTGCCTGGGGTGCCAGAGGAATTTTCTAAGCATTTATGCTTTACCCTCAGCTTTCAGCTGTCTCTGCACACCTGCACACATAGTAGATCTCTCTCTGCACTATGTCCCCAAGGCGTGAGGAAGGGGGGAGAGCACTTCTGTTGTTTGTTTCTCTGGGCATGGCTTGTTGTAGGGGTATGGGATTTCTTTGTTGCTCTGGCCTTGTATCAGTCTTAGGCAAGCCCTGAGTGCCTGAACCTTGGGGTTAAGGCTTTCTGAGCATTCCTGCCTCTCCAAACAGTAGGAGACTTGCTTTGGAGCAGTGCAGGATCCTGGGCATAAGCCAGTGGGCAGAAGTTTTTTGCTTCCACCTTTCCCTCATCAGCAATGAGTCTTTGCTTATGTCTGGGGTCAGAGAGTTTCCTACTCCTCCCTCAGAGACAAGCAGGTTTTCCTTCTATTCTCCCAGAAGCAATGGACTTTTGTCTGGTCCTGGAGGCCAGAGGGTTTTCTGCCCTTCCCCAGCTGCTTAAGATTTTTGCTTTTCAAAAGGAGGCTCTGGGGAGGAAGGCGAGGCTGGCTTGTCTCCCAGCAGCAGCTGCATGTCTGTGTCACCTCCTGCATGTCTGTGCAGTGGATGGGGCCTCTCTCCAGTCTGTTACTTTACCTCTAACCTTTTTTGTGAACACCCAGTGGACATCTGTAGAAAAGAGCTTGAGAGTGGGTGCAAACTCTCTGTGTCTGAGGCTCTAAGCTATTCCACATTGACACACTAACCCACACTTGGCCTTTAAGGATGTGTTAAATGTTTAGCTACTTATATGGTGATCACCTCTCTGGCTTGTGTTCTGCCAAAAGTGAGGCAGCTCATGGATGGACTTATCACTCCTTGGAATTCAGTTTACCTGGTTGCCTTGTGACCTCACTCTCTGATAGGCTCAAGAAAAATTATTTTGTAAATACTCAGCTTTTTCTCATCATGCGGATAGAAACAGCATTCTCTTAGGACTTTCTACATCCTAAATAGAAGCAGAACTCTGCCTCTTATTTTATAATCTGCAGTTTTCACTTAAGAGAATACGGTGAAGTCTTTCCAGTTTTAATGCCTGCTTAGTATCTCATTGTGAAGATGTATCATAATTATTTCTGATGAACAATGAAGAATTTCCACCTCTTTAAAAATTATTATAACAAAGCTGTGAATAAACAACTTAGTGCATAAATCTTTGACCATAGCTATGATACTTTCCTTTGACTAAAGTCAGAATTGCTGAGTCAAAAAATATGTAAAACTCTCAGCTTTTGATACTCATTGTCATAATGAATTTGCAAATCTTTGATTACTAGTGAGGCTATACATGTGTTCATTTGTTTTTGGCCAGTTGCCCTTTAAGAGAGACATACAATTATTTTCCCCGTAACTCTAAATCTACCATTGGCCAAATAACAAAGATACCATCTCTTCATCTCTCTTCCTTTTTTTGTTGCTGAAGAAAGATATCTGACAAAGTGAGGTGACAAAGCCTAATTTTCTTTCCAGAACCCTCTTGCCTCTCATGGAACAAGAAGGTAGTACAGTCACAAATGAATCTGATGTCTAGACAGGCAAATTAATACATGAGGCATGTTACATATGTCTTGTTCTTACTCTCCTCAATGGCCTGAGCTGGGATATATTATGACATAGATAATAATAGTCATTTTAGTGCTGTTTTGCTTCATGCACGATTCTCTAGTTATTACTCCAGCTACTTTCCATATTTATTTGGAGAGTAATATTAAGCTAGAAAGAGAGTAACAAAGGAGAAGTTCCTTAAACAAGAGGCATCTGAAACCACCAGTGCATATATTGAAAGTGCTCCGCAACAAGAAAAGCCACCGCAATGAGAAGCCCGCGCACCGCAACGAAGAGTAGCCCCAGCTCGCCGCAACTAGAGAAAGCCCGTGCACAGCAGCGAAGAGTAGCCCCCGCTCGCTGCAACTAGAGAAAGCCTGCTCGCAGCAACAAAGACCCAACGCAGCCAAACATAAATAAATTAAATAAATACATTTATGAGGTAAGAAATAGACTAGTTAACTGGAAACAGATCCATTACTTACTGTCCAACTGGTAGTCCTTGCCATGAAATGATTTGCAAAGTTTATGTTCTTGTGACAGCTATTTTGTAAAAATTTTGAATGAGGCTGACTCCCTTTTTAAGATCGAAAGAGTGTGATGCATACATATTTGTGAAATTCAAGTACATTTTCTCTCTTACTGATACAAACTGCTGATGGTAATGGATTATGGAGACCCCTTATCTGTTGACAGTTGAAGTGAAAATATTGCCTTAAGTAATGAATTTGTTGGTAGCTGTTCCATTACCCAAAATGAATATTTAGATTAGTCATTATAGAGTCTGTCATGTCAGAGCTACCAGGGAGCTTTTCCTTTGACATAATTTATTCTAAGTCCCCATCTCACCGTGTTATATCCTATTAAATGTGTCATAGAATGATTAGGTAGAGAGATATGAGGTTATGCTATTGACACAATTTACACAGGAACACTGGAGAAATTAAACCCCTGCTGAACAAACCTGAGTTGAACTCTCAGCCATTTTCTCTATTCTTTATCGGTACAAAGGATTTCCAGAGACAAGGAAGGGCTCTCAACCACAACGCTGCACTACAGGGTGAGTTGCATCAAGGATGCATATTGAAAAGTAACCCTCACGTGGTGTGCTGTTTGGCTTTGTTATGTACTCATTGAAACCACTGCAAACAGTGCTTCTCGATGCCCCATGCCCCTCCTATGTCCCTGGAGGTATTTTGAAGGTCAGAAGAGAGACACACAGCAGTGGGACTTGTGATATTACATAAAGTAACAATGGTGATATTATATGTATTATATGTATTGATGACATTATATAAAACAACAGACATGCATCGAGAAACCAAGCCATTTTTAACTGTGTGAAACATAGGCAGAATTATGATCTATGTTAGCACTGGGTTATTCATTCATTCATTCAGTCAACACAAGGAGGCAGGAATAGACAGGTAAAATATAGTCTTGGAATCAAAAGATCCCACCTTTGCCATTCTCTGAGATTCCGTTTCCACACCCATAAACTGGTGATAGTGGTGATATCTACCTGACAAAGTTATTGGGTGAATAAATTAGTTAATTTATGTGAAAGTGTTCATCACAGAGGAGATGTGCAATAAATATTTGTGTAATTAACTACACATACAGCACTCTATGAAGCCATTCCATTTATGAAGACCTTAAGTTCTAGAAGCCTATTCGTATGTCCCATTTTCTCATAAGTGCAAAGTGACTAAGTGAGGTTTGAGCTGCCAGTCTCTAGCTACATCTCCAGAAATAAAAACATATGTGGGCCCCTCAAAGCTTTAAAACCAGAATACTTCTCTTCCTTACATTCTATTCAACATTTTCCCCCAAATGTGGAGCTCCTATGTCTATAGTACCTTCGTTTGCCACACCTGTCCAGCCATTTGATGTTTTGCTGATTTGGATGGGCCCTGACCTGTGGAGCCCCCCCTTGCCTTCCAGCAAACTCATCCACAGCTTTCAGCATGCTTAAGCTCAAGTTCACTCATAAACTCCTGGCCTTCACCAGAATTAACAAAGCTTAGGCCAAAGAACACTGTTTATTGCTGTTAACATTTAGCCCAACCTCTGATAGTTGCCTTTTTCCATTTCACCAATCCTTGTTCTTTCCTTTTTGATCACTGTTCAGTCTTTGGCTTCAAGAATTCTTCCTGCTCTGCCACAAGCCCTCTGAAACATTTGGCCTCCTCTCACCACTTTCAGTTTTGAAAGATCATTTCTACTTTTGTTTCCATCATAATTGTGTGTCTCTTTTTTGAAGCATTTTAAAGATACTCACTCCTTTTACACTTTTCAGACTGAGGGTGTTACTGATGTTCACAGAATATCACAGAACGGAGCACGAGCCCAGCTAACAACATACCCCCAACTAATGAACAATGTGTGGCAGAGTGGTTGCTCTGGCCGCTGATACAGCTGCTGGTGGTGGGCACTCGATGCCCTTCCCGCCCTGCTTTGTTCATACCCGCAAACTTCATTAAATGGAAAAGTTGTAAATAGAGATAGTCCTTGCTTTTATTTATCTTATCATTTAACTGGGAAGATACATACTCATAAAATAGCCAGAGACCTCCAAGTCCATATATGAAAGTAACACTGTGGTAGATGATTATATTAAGAGATGAGGAAATTCACGATAAAGGAGGGCAGAAAGAACGAGATCCTTGAAGTCTGCATGGAAGTGTTGGTTCTTTATAACTGGCAGGGTGAGGGCCTTCTGCTGATGCTCCCATTCTCCAGGAACAGAGTCTATCCCTTTGTCACCACCTACTTCAGTGAGTGTTTATAGTTTTCTACATATAGATCTTGTGTGTTTCTTGTTCAGTTCATTCCTAGACATTCTATAATTTTTGTTGTTATTGTTAACAGCATCACTGAATTTGTATCCCAGGGACAGGGAGTGGATGCCCAGACCTTAACTTACCTCCCTATAGACCTCCCAGGTCAACGGAACCGTCAAGTTGCCTGGCCTTTTTTGAAAAACGCCTCTGGGGCCCACACCTGGAGAGGATGTCAAGGTTGTTGCCCAAAGGCGTGCTGGCCAGAGACAGAGGGCTCCAGCCCAGAGCCACCATCGGGATGGCTGGCTTCCTCAGCCTTAGAAATCAAAAATTCACCCTCCTTCCCTCCTTGCTTTCCTTAAAGAAAGGCTTTCATGGATTCAGAACATTTTTAAATGAATGAATGAGTTGAATGAACGAATGAGAACACAGGCTAATCCTCCCTGCCTGGGAAGTATACCTCATGGTAAAGGGTGTCTTGTGGGATCTGACCACCAGGGATGGAACCCAGGCCCCCAGCAGTGGAAGCACAGAGTCCTAACCACTGGACAGCCAGGCAAGTCCCTAAGAGCTAAACTCTTCGTGTAAAATATGAAATCACAAAGATCAAAAAGCATGAATTCCCAGGGAACGAAAGACCAAAGAAATCACTGTCAGCCCATCCACTGGCCGAGGAAACCCTTGTCGGGGATCGGCTTTGAACTGTCTCCCTGTCCAAGTCACTTATTTCTCCTCACACTGCTTATTTTCATATAAAACAATAACCAATCTGTCACACAGTTACAAAGACTCTTACCTGAGATAATGTGATTTGTCCAAACATGCTCATTGACTCCGCTGAAGTGTGCTATCTCTTCTGACATTTGGTCTTCTCTCATAAACCTACTCTTATCTTGCCTTTCATTTCAAAGTAGAGAAAAACAATTACTCAGATGTCCCAACTATAGGGAGATTTAGACAAACCCCACATATGTATTTTTTTCAAGGTAAGTAAATAGGCTTTCAAATTCTGCCCAACTAAGAATCTGTGTTTTTAGGATGATGAAAACTGTCATTTACAATCAGAGAGCCAATACTTGCTCTAATGGGGTGAGAAAGCATCATATCGTATGTGACTGCAGTAGCTAACACTTCAAGACCGGAAGGAGACATTAAGAGTCTCAGAATCCCAGGCGGTGGGGACGGAATTTCTGGATCCTGCAGGCCAAGTGTCTACAGAGAAAAAGGACTAGAAAGACCTTCTAGTCGGGGTGCTCAGGCAGAGAGATTTTTAGAACTGTGATGGCTGTATTTAATATGCATAATTTTTTTTCCTCTGTGCCCTTTGTGTTTTGCTCATTATTATCTGCATAACCACCAGGAAACGACAAGGGGGAAAAATCTAAGATTTAAACCTTTAAATTTCGTATTGTAAGCTTGGGTGCCAAGTTGTATTGAATAATTAACATGGGGCCTGAGGTCCTTTTCTTCCAACTTTCATCAGCATCTAACGTGTCCCTCCTCCTCCATTATTGAGGATAAACGTGGGCTGACACTCACTGCTTGCCATGTAAGTAGAAAAATCTTTTAGGTGATTCCCCTCTGGTCTTCATTCTGAATCATTTTGCTCTTGAAAAAACAAAATTCTTAGGCTCAATTGTCTTGTTTCAAGCTTACATCTAATCTGAGAATAACAACAATAGCTTCCAGTTGTTATTTTTTAAATCATCTCTATAACATTCTTTTCTTTTTTAATATATTTGGCTGCACCGGGTCTTAGTTGCAGCACATGGGATCTTTAGTTGTAGCATGTGGGATCTAGTTCCCTACCAGGGATTGAACCTGGGCCCCCTGCATTGGGAGCGTGGAGTCTTAACCACTGGACCACCAGGGAAGTCCCTCTGTAACATTCTTTAACATATTGATTTCAGTGTATTGAGTACCTACTATGCTCCAGACTCGTTATCTGTGCATGTAATTCATATCTCTTTACATGTGGTGGGATCTGAAGCTCTGAGAAGTTGACTCAGTAACATTTTGAAAATGGCAAAGCTAGAATTTAGACAAACTCAGTCCTAATCCAAAGCACATGCTCTTTCCTCTAAACTCTGTTGTAATGATATTCACAGAGAATATTATCTTTCTTCCTCCTCCACTTCATCCTATTGCCTGCTTACTCTGCTCATATGTTTTCTATTTATTGCAGTTCTGAGTTATTCACAAAAAGAAATTGTGTCCATGTGAGCCAGACTTGTCTCCTGCTTAAAACCTTTTCATGGCTTCCCCATGGGAAGAGTTACAACTGTCATCTCCGTGACCGAGCCTGCTTCCCGTATCTCTTGGAACTTCCTGCCTTGTACCAGGCTCTCCAATCATACTGTTCCCTTACATTTCAGGCTGTTCCCTGACACTGTGCCTTTTTTTTTTTTTTTTTTTAGTGTCACTATATATATATATTTCTTTAGAATTTTTGAATTTTATTTATTTTTTTATACAGCAGGTTCTTATTAGTTATCCATTTTATACACATCAATGTATACATGTCAATCCCAATCTCCCAATTCATCACACCACCCCCCTCCCACCCCCCACCACTTTCCCCCCTTGGTGTCCATACATTTGTTCTCTACATCTCTGTCTCAGTTTCTGCCCTGCAAACTGGTTCATCTGTACCATTTTTCTAGGTTCCACATATATGCGTTAATATACGATATTTGTTTTTCTCTTTCTGACTTACTTCACTCTGTATGACAGTATCTAGATCTATCCACGTCTCTACAAATGAACCAGTTTTGTTCCTTTTTTTGGCTGAGTAATATTCCATTGTATATATGTACCACATCTTCTTTATCCATTCAGCTATTGATGGGCATTTAGGTTGCTTCCATAACCTGGCTATTGTAAATAGTGCTGCAATGAACATTGGGGTGCATGTGTCTTTTTGAATTATGGTTTTCTCCAGGTATATGCCCAGTAGTGGGATTGCTGGGTCATATGGTAATTCTATTTTTAGTTTTTTAAGGAACCTCCATACTGTTCTCCATAGAGGCTGTACCAATTTACATTCCCCCCAACAATGCAAGAGTGTTCCCTTTTCTCCACACTCTCTCCAGCATTTGTTGTTTGTAGATTCTCTGATGATACCCATTCTAACTGGTGTGAGGTGATACCTCATTGTAGTTTTGATTTGCATTTCTCTAATAATTAGTGATGTTGAGCAGCTTTTCAGGTGCTTCTTGGCGATCTGTATATCTTTTTTGGAGAGATGTCTATTTAGATCTTCTGCCCATTTTTGGATTCGGTTGTTTGTTTTTTTAATATTGAGCTGCATGAGCTGTTTATATATTTTGGAGATTAATCCTTTGTCCGTTGATTCATTTGCAAATATTTTCTCCCATTCTGAGGGTTGTCTTTTCATCTTGTTTGTAGTTTCCTTTGCTTTGAAAAAGTTTTTAAGTTTCATTAGGTCCCATTTGTTTATTTTTGGTTTTATTTCCATTACTGTAGGAGGTGGATCAAAAAAGATCTTGCTGTGATTTATGTCATAGGGTGTTCTTCCTATGTTTTCCTCTAAGACTTTTATAGTGTCCGGTCTTACATTTAGGTCTCTAATCCATTTTATTTTTGTGTATGGTGTTAGGAAGTGTTTTAATTTCATTCTTTTACATGTCTCTGTCCACTTTTCCCGGCACCACTTATTGAAGAGACTGTCTTTTCTCCATTGTAAATCCTTGCCTCCTTTGTCATAGATTAGTGGACCGTAGGTGCATTGGTTTATCTCTGCGCTTTCTATCCTGTTCCATTGATCTGTATTTCTGTTTTTGTGCCAGTACCATATTGTCTTGATTACTGTAGCTTTGTAGTATAGTCTGAAGTCCAGGAGCCTGATTCCTCCAGCTCCGTTTTCTTCCCTCAAGACTGCTTTGGCTATTTGGGGTGTTTTGTATCTCCATACAAATTTTAAGATTTTTTGTTCTAGTTCCATAAAAAAATGCCATTGGTAATTGATAGAGATTGCATTGAATCTGTAGATTGCTTTGGGTAGTATAGTCATTTTCACAATATTGATTCTTCCAATCCAAGAACATGGTATATCTCTCCATCTGTTGGTATCATCTTTAATTTCTTTCATCAGTATCTTATAGTTTTCTGCATACAGGTCTCCCTAGGTAGGTTTATTCCTAGGTATTTTATTCCTTTTGTTGCAATGGTAGATGGGAGTGTTTCTTTAATTTCTCTTTCAGATTTCTCATCATTAGTTTACAGGGATGCAAGAGATTTCTGTACATTAATTTTGTATCCTGCAACCTTATCAAATTCATTGATTAGCTCTAGTAGTTTTCTGGTGGCATCTTTAGGAATCTCTATGTATAGTCTCATGACGTCTGCAAACAGTGACAGTTTTACTTCTTCTTTTCCAAGTTGTATTCTTTTATTTCTTTTTCTTCTCTGATTGCCATGGCTAGGACTTCCAAAACTATGTTGAATAATAGTGTCAAGAGTTGACATCCTGGTCTTGTTCCTGATCTTAGAATAAATGCTTTCAGTTTTTCACCATTGAGAATGATGCTTGCTGTGGCTTTGTTGTATATGGCTTTTATTATGTTGAGGTAGGTTCCCTCTATTTCCACTTTCTGGAGAGTTTTTATTATAAATGAGTGTTGAATTTTGTCAAAAGGTTTTTCTACATCTATTCAGATGATGATATGGTCTTTATTCTTCAATTTGTTAATATGGTGTATCACATTGATTTGCATATATTGAAGAATCCTTGGATCCCTGGGATAAATCCCACTTGATCATGGTGTATGATCCTTTTAATGTGTTGCTGGATTCTGTTTGCTAGTATTTTGCTGAGGATTTTGCATTTATATTCATCAGTGATATCGGTCTGTAATTTTCTTTTTTTGTAGTACCCTTGTCTGGTTTTGGTATCAGGGTGATGGTGGCCTCATAAAATGAGTTTGGGAGTGTTCCTCCCTCTGAAATTTTTTGGAAGAGAAGGATGAGTGTTAGCTTGTCTCTAAATGTTTGATAGAATTCCCCTGTGAAGCCATCTGGTCCTGGACTTTTGTTTGTTGGAAGATTTTTAAACACAGTTTCAATTTCATTACTTGTGATTTTTCTGTTCATATTTTCTATTTCTTTCTGGTTCACTCTTCGAAGGTATACCTTTCTAAGAATTTGTCCATTTCTTCCAGGTTGTCCATTTTATTGGCATAGAGGTGCTTGTAGTAGTCTCTTAGGATGCTTTATATTTCTGCAGCGTCTGTTGTAACTCTTCCTTTTTCATTTCTAATTTTGATATGAGTCCTCTCCTTCTTTTTCCTGATGAGTCTGGCTAATGGTTTATCAATTTTGTTTATCTTCTCAAAGAACCAGCTTTTAGTTTTATTGATCTTTGCTATTTTTTTCTTTGTTTCTATTTCACTTATTCTGGCTCTGATCTTTTTGATTTCTTTCCTTCTACTGACTTTGGGTTTTGTTCCTTTAGGTGTAAGGTTAGATTGTTTATTTGAGATTTTTCTTGCTTCTTGAGGTAGGCATATTGCTATAAACTTCCCTCTTAGAACTGCTTTTGCTGCCTCCCATAAGTTTTGGATTGTCGTGTTTTCATTGTCATTTGTCTCTAGGTATTTTTTGTTTTCCTCTTTGATTTCTTCAGTGATCTCTTGGTTATTTAGTAACATATTGTTTAACCTCCATGTGTTTGTGTTTTTTACGTTTTTTTCCCTGTAATTTATTACTAATGTCATAGGGTTGTGGTCAGAAAAGATGCTTGATATGATTTCAGTTTTTGTAAGTTTACTGAGGCTTGATTTGTGACTCAAGATGTGATCTATCCTGGAGAATGTTCCGTGCGCACTTGAGAAGAAAGTGTAATCTGCTGTTTTTGAATGGAATGTCCTATAAATATCAATTAAATCTATCTGGTCTATTGTGTCATTTAAAGCTTGTGTTTCCTTATTTATTTTCATTTTGGATGATCTGTCCATTGGTGTAAGTGAGGTGTTAAAGTCCCCCACTATTATTGTGTTACTGTTGATTTCCCCTTTTATAGCTGTTAGCAGTTGCCTTATGTATTGAGGTGCTCCTTTGTTAGGTGCATATATATTTGTAATTGTTATATCTTCTTCTTGAATTGATCCCTTGATCATTAGATAGTGTCCTTCCTTGTCTCTTGTAACATTCTTTATTTTAAAGTCAATTTTATCTGATATGAGTATTGCTATTCCAGCTTTCTTTTGATTTCCATTTGCATGGAATATCTTTTTCCATCCCCTCACTTTCAGTCTGTAAGTGTTCCTAGGTCTGAAATGGGTCTCTTGTAGACAGCACATATATGGGTCCTGTTTTTGTATGTATTCAGCAAGCCTGTGTCTTTTGGTTGGAGCATTTAATCCATTCACATTTAAGGTAATTATCGATATGTATGTTCCTATGACCATTTTCTTAATTGTTTTGGGTTTGTTTTTGTAGGTCCTTTTCTTCTCTTGTGTTTCCCACTTTGAGAAGTTCCTTTACCATTTGTTGTAGAGCTGGTTTGGTGGTGCTGAATTCTCTTAGCTTTTGCTTGTCTGTAAAGCTTTTGATTTCTCCCTCGAATCTGAATGAGATCCTTGCTGGTTAGAGTAATCTTGGTTGTAGGCTCTTCCTTTTCATCACTTTAAATATATCATGCCACTCCCTTCTGGCCTGTAGAGTTTCTGCTGAGAAATCAGCTGTTAACCTTATTGGAGTTCCCTTGTATGTTGTTATTTTTCCCTTGTTGCTTTCAATGATTTTTCTTTGCCTTTAATTTTTGTCAGTTTGATTACTATGTGTCTTGGTGTGTTTCTCCTTTGGTTTATCCTGCATGGGAGTCTCTGCACTTCCTGGACTTGGGTGGCTATTTTCTTTCCATGTTAAGGAAGTTTTTGACTATAATCTCTTCAAATATATTCTCGGATCCTCTCTCTCTCTCTTCTCCTCTGGGACCCCTATAATATGAGTGCTGTTGTGTTCAGTGTTGTCCCAGAGGTCTCTTAGGCTGTCTTCACCTCTTTTCATTCTTTTCTCTTTATTCTATTCCACGGCAGTGAATTCCACCATTCTGTCTTCCAAGTCACTTATCAGTTCTTCTGCCTCAGTTATTCTACTATTGATTCCTTTTAGTGTATTTTTCATTTCAATTATTGTATTGTTCATCTCTGTTTGTTCTTTAATTCTTCTAGGTGTTTATTCTTTAATTCTTCTAGGTCTTTGTTAACATTTCTTGCATCTTCTTGATCTTTGCCTCCATTCTTTTTCCGAGGTCCTGGATCATCTTCACTATCATTATTCTGAATTCTTTTTCTGGAAGGTTGTCTATCTCCACTTCATTTAGTTGTTTTTCTGGGGTTTTATCTTGTTCCTTCATCTGGTACATAGCCCTCTGCCTTTTCATCTTGTCTATCTTTCTGTGAGTGTGGTTTTTGTTCCACAGGCTGCAGGATTGTAGTTCTTCTTGCTTCTGCTGTCTGTCCTCTGGTGGATGAGGCTATCTAAGAGGTTTGTGCAAGTTTCCTGAAGGGAGGGACTGGTGGTGGGTAGAGCTGACTGTTCCTCTGGTGGGAAGATCTCAGTAAAACTTTAATCCTCTTGTCTGCTGATGGGTGGGGCTGGGTTCCCTCCCTGTTGGTTGTTTGGCCTGAGGCGACTGAACACTGGAGCCTACCCGGCTCTTTGGTGGGGTTAATGGCGGACTCTGGGAGGGCTCACGCCAAGTACTTGCCAGAACTTCTGCTGCCAGTGTCCTTGTCCTCATGGTGAGCCACAGCCACCCCTGCCTCTGCAGGAGACCCTCCAACACTAACAGGTAGGTCTGGTTCAGTCTCCTATGGGGTCACTGCTCCTTCCCCTGGGTCCCGATGCGCACACTGCTTTGTGTTTGCCCTCCAAGAGTGAAGTCTCTGTTTCCCCAGTCCTGTTGAAGTCCTGCAATCAAGTCCCACTAGCCTTCAAAGTCTGATTCTCTAGGAATTCCTCCTCCCGTTGCCAGACCCCCAGGCTGGGAAGCCTGACGTGGGGCTCAGAACCTTCACTCCAGTGGGTGGACTTCTGTGGTATAAGTGTTCTCCAGTTTGTGAGTCACCCACCCAGCAGTTATGGGATTTGATTTTATTGTGATTCTGCCCCTCCTACTGTCACATTGTGGCTTCTCCTTTGTCTTTGGATGTGGGGTATCTTTTTTCGTGAGTTCCAGTGTCTTCCTGTCAATGATTGTTCAGCAGTTAGTTGTGATTCCGGTGCTCTCTCAAGAGGGAGTGAGCGCACGTCCTTCTATTCTGCCCTCTTGAACCAGTCCTGACACTGTGCCTTTGCTGCTGCTTTTTCTCTGGCTTAGATCTTTGCTACTCAAACTGTGGTTTCTGGGACAAGCAGCATCAATATAACCTGGGAGCTTGTTAGAAATGAAGGATTAGAAATGCCTCATCCCCAGATCCCAAGTAATTTGGATGCATGGTGTTTGTTTGAGGAGCACAGACCTAGAATGTCCTTGTCTTGTCATATTTTTCACCTTAACAACTCTTACTCATTCTTCAAAACTTACCTTCAGGGAGCTGAGGTCAGCAGTTCAAGGTTCCTCTGGGTGGGAGGTCCCCAAGCATGTAAGTTTTATACGTAGCATCTAAGCTCTTACTTTTTAGGGGGTCTGTGAGGTTCCCCCCTTTCCAAGTGCACAGGTGTATGAGGCAGATTTTCTTCAGAGATGTCAACCAAAGCAATGTATTGCAGCAGACCGATTGCAGAAGCAGATGTGTCAATCCAGCTGCCTCTGTTAAGCCAGACATTAAAGAGATTTGCGATTATGTAAAATGAGGACATTCTTCACACCAAAACTTTTTTTCTCTTTTGGAAAATAGTTACTTTTCATCAAAATATGTTATTTATGTTAGCATGTAATAGGCTTATTATTGTTATTTTAATGAACTGATCAATTGAATATTTATTTTATGACATTAACAAATACATTAATATATTTTATATGTAATTTTACATTATTGACATATATTAATATTTAATATTTACTGAAATAAGAAGACAATTCTCAGTTTTCATTTCCCTTATAGTAAATGTTAATAGATATAAACCACATAAACAAAAGCTCTTTGGAGTTCTCAATAATATTTTAAAAATGTAATAGGGTCCTGAGGCCAAAGTGTTGTCCTAGGGTGAGCTAAGTGCCCCTCCTCAGCAAGTCTTTAGAATCATGGGTTTATTTCCCTTTTTTGCTTATCATGTTATATTAAAATGACCCACTTGTATAGCTCTCTCATTTGACCATAAGCTCCTTGAGGACTGTAACTATGTCCTATTCATCTCTCTATTTATTGAGACTAAAGAAACATCTAACATCCTCCCTAAATACTTTTGGAACTGAGGATTGTGTTTGCTCTCTGGTTTATAGAGAGTCCTGGACAACCTACAGCTGAGAACCAGCTTCAGGGGTGATGATTTCTGTATGATGCTCTAACGCTCAGTTGCTGAAGTAAGTGATACATGGACACCACCACTAGCCCTGGTGGCACTACACTCCCTCAAAGTATGATTCAGCAGCCTGGAGTCCCACCTCCCAGGGGGAGGTAGGGAAGTGCCATGAGCAGCACTGCCCATTCACGCACAGCCTTATCAAACCAGCAGTAATCTTCTCCAGTGCCCGTGGTGCCTCTGACCCTCAAAGGTACAGTGAGAGGACTACAAAAACATAGATGGTCAACAGGAGACCCATTTGGCCGTGTCTGCTGGGAACTGACTTTGGCCAACTCCAGCGTGAGAGGAGGAGGAAAACGATGGGTCTTCCCTACAACAGAATCCCACATCAGACCAAATTCTACCACAATTAGGGACAAAAATAGCCATGCACCACATATGTAAGCTTGATGAAGCCCTGACTCCTGCCCTTTTGGATACCCCAAAAAGCCCCTTGCGTGGAAGGCATGTTGCAGTAGTATCACCTTCCTGTCAGAATCCAGCAACAGAATTCTGTCAGTGGCTGCACACAGGATGGAGCAAAGCCTCAGGCAATGCCACTCAGAAGAATTTATCCTGCTGGGAAGTACCTGTATAGTATTTCTAGCCAATTCACATATTTCGACCACTTATTTTACCAGTGAAAATTTATTTCCCTTATCCTAATTACAAACTCTTTAGGGCTGCTTGGAGATAAAAATAACTGAAGCCTGTAATAGACCTCTGATTTATGAACTATTAGAGTTTGTCAAACGCTAACTAAGCATGCCTGAAGAGTGGATTCCTGATGAGGGTACTTCAGATGTTAATGGACTTCCCCTTGGATGGAGAAGAAAACACGCACACACACAAACACACACACACACACACACACACACACACGCACCCCATCTCACACTGTTTATGCTGAAGTATCTTCAAGTAAATCACAGGCAGCATAACAATATGATTAAGTTCAAATACACAGAGTGTAGTGAAAATTAAATATGGTAGAGTCTCACTTATCTGAAACTCAGAGATCCCATCATTTCATATAACTGGAATAAAGTCAAGAACCTGTGAATAAACAAAGGAAATCATCATGGTAGATGCTCAGTTCCAGATTCACCTTACTGCATGGAATCCTCTAACCTCCAAAGTGCATGTTTCCCCCTCTACCTCCATAGAGAGAGATCTTTGAATAAATGTCATACTCCTAATAATTCTGCATTTTTAGTCTCAGCCCAGAGGCCCCCCTTCAGCTTTCACTCAGAGCCTGTGTGTGCTTCATCTGCACACAAATTCAAGTTCAGCTCTCTAGGTAGTATAGTCATTTTCACAATATTGATTCTTCCAATCCAAGAACATGGTATATTTCTCCATCCGTTCATGTCATCTTTGATTTCCTTCATCAGTGTTTTATAGTTTTCTAAGTACAAGTCCTTTGCCTTCTTAGGTAGGTTTATTCCTAAGTATTTTATTCTTTTTGTTGTGATGGTAAATGGGATTGTTTCCTTAATTTCTCTTTCTGATTTTTCGTTGTTGGTGTATAGGAATGCCAGAGAATTCTGTGCATTAATTTTGTATCCTGCAACCTTACCAAATTCACTGATTAGATCTAGTAGTTATCTGGTGGCATCTTTAGGATATTCTATGTATAGTATCATGTCATCTGCAAACAGTGACGGTTTTACTTCTTCTCTTCCAATTTGTATTCATTTTATTTCTTTTCCTTCTCTGATTGCCATGGCTAGGACTTCCAAAACTATGTTCAATAAGAGTGGTGAGGGTGGGCAACATTGTCTTGTTCCTGATCTTAGTGGAAATGGTTTCAGTTCTTCACCATTGAGTATGATGTTTGCTGTGGGTTTGTCATATATGGCCTTTATTATAGATTCAATGCAATCCCTATCAAACTACCAATGGCATTCTTCACAGAATTAGAACAAAAATTTTCACAATTTGTATGGAAACACAAAAGACCCCGAATAGCCAAAGCAATCTTGAGAAAGAAAAATAATGTTGGAGAAATCAGGCGCCCCAACTTCAAACTATACCACAAAGCTACAGTAATCAAGACGGTATGGTACTGGCACAAAAACAGAAATATAGATCAATGGTACAGGATAGAATGCCCAGAGATAAACCCACGCGCATACGGACACCTAATTTACGACAAAGGAGGCAAGAACATACACTAGAGAAAATACAGTCTCTTCAATAAGTGGTGCTGGGAAAACTGGACAGCTACATGTAAAAGAATGAAATTAGAACACTCCCTAACACCATACACAAAAATAAACTCAAAATGGATTAAAGACTTAAATGTAAGACCTGACATTGTAAAACTTTTAGAGGAAAACATAGGAAAAACACTCTTTGACATAAACCACAGCAAGATCTCTTTTGACCCACCTCCTAGAGTAACAGAAATAAAAACAAAAGTAAACAAATGGGACTTAAACTTAAAAGCTTTTGCACAACAAAGGAAACCATAAACAAGATGAAAAGACAACCCTCAAAATGGGAGAAAATATTTGCAAATGAAGCAACTGACAAAGGATTAATCTCCAAAATATACAAATAGCTCATGGAGCTCAATATCAAAAAAACAAAAAACCCAATTAAAAAGTGGGCGGCAGACCTAAATAGACATTTCACCAAAGAAGACAAACAGATGGCCAAGAGGCACATGAAAAGATGTTCAACATCACTAATTATTAGAGAAATGCAAATCAAAACTACAATGAGGTATCACCTCACACCAGTCAGAATGGCCATCACCAAAAAATCTGCAAACAATAAATGCTGGAGAGGGTGTGGAGAAAAGGGAACCCTTCTGCACTGTTCGTGGGAATGTAAATTGATACAGCAACTATGGAGCCAGTATGGATTTTCCTTAAAAAACTAAAAATAGAACTACCATATGACCCAGCAATCCCACTACTGGGTGTATACCCTGAGAAAACCATAATTCAAAAGGATACATGTACCCCAGTGTTCATTGCAGCACTATTTACAATAGCCAGGCCATGGAAATAACCTAAATGTCCATCGATAGATGAATGAAAAGAGAAGATGTGGCATATATATACAATGGAATATTACTCAGCCATAAAAAGGAATGAAATTGGGTCATTTCACATAGAGATGTGGATGGACCCAGAGTCTGTTATACAGAGTGAAGTAAGCCAGAAAGAGAAAAACAAATATCCTATTAACGCATATATGTGGAATCTAGAAAAAAGGTACAGATAAACCTATTTGTAGGGCAGGAATAGAGACATAGGCATTGAGAACGGAACTGTGGACACAGCGGGGGAAGGGGAGGGTGGGATGAATTGGGAGATTAAGTTTGACATAAATACACTACCATGTGTAAAAATAGATAGCTAGTGGGAACCTGCTGTATAGCACAGGGAGCTCAGCTTGGTGCTCTGTGATGACCTAGATGGGCAGGATGGGGTGGGAGATGGGAAGGAGGCCCAAGAGGGAGAGGATATAGGTATACACATAGCTTACTCACTTCATTGTACAGCAGAAATTAACACAACATTGTAAAGCAATTTTACTCCAATAAATAAAAACACTAAAAATAAAAAATCATTATAAAACAAAGAAAAAAAAAGGTTCAACTCTTTGGTTTTCAAACCCTTGGCAGATTAAGAGGAACGAGTTAGAAGGGGACAGAGAAGCCACTGAAGGTGGGCAAACTAACAGAGGTGGCAGCTTATCCGTGTGTCTGAAAATAAAGGTGGAATCAGCAAAATTTAATACGTAAACATAAGAAGTCCATTCTTATAGTGACTGAGTCATACCGTGAATCACTTAGTCAAGGCCAAGAGCTATTTATACCTCAACAGACCCTGTGGGCCGAACAGAGTCTAAAGCTCACACTTATTTGTATCAGACACCCGTTAGGCAACATTGCAGACTGTCTGGACCTTCTTTGTCCTGGGGCTGTGGCCATTCATTCTCTGCAGTTCTCTGCACTCCAGCTGGTTTCAGGTAGGTTCATCCCGACAGCGCCCTCCTCACGCCTGTGCCTCCTGCCTTGGGGCGTCTCTGTTGGTGCTGGAGCCTGTGACACCTCTCAGCCCCCACGCTCCCAATCCCGAAGTTTGTGTGTGGTAGTGGTGGGGATGCGGGCAATGCAGAGGGGAGCTGGTAGATGCACTCTTCCTTTCCCCCTCTCAGAGACAATGTTCTGAGGCTCCATCACCCAAATGGCCTCTTGGAAGATGGCCCCACCAGTGTGAGGGATCAAGCCGGGGCCAGCTGAGTAACACACTCTCCTATCGGCCCCCCAACCTTCCCTGCTTTCCACATTCTGTTTCCCGGGGACTCAGCCATCTTTATAAAATAATATCGTAGAACCTTCTGCCTTAAGCCTTCCTTTCAAGAAACCCAGGCTAAGACACTCATCACCATCATGGAAAGTCAAGTTATTTCCATAAACTCTCATTAAGAAGGACCAAAAATGGATAATGATTTCCACATAATATTTCTTTATTTGGCCCACAGAAATTTCCATTGTTTTTAATGGGGTATAATTGACACATTATATTAGTTTCAGGTATACAACATAATGGTTCAATATTTGTAAGTATTACAAAATGATCACTGCAAAAAGTCCAGTTAGCATGCATCACCATACATAGTTACAAATCTTTTTCTCGTGATGAGAACTTTCAAGATCCATTCTCCTAGGTACTCTCAAGTGTGCAACACAGGTACACAACACAGTATTATTAAGTATCATCACCATTCGGTATATTACTTTCTCAGGACTTATTCATTTTGTAACTGGAAATGTGTACCTTTTGACCCCTTTCATGCAGAAATTTCCATTTTGATTCAATGAAATGTGTCCATCTTTTCCTTTGCCACATACAATTTAAAAGAAAGTTGGGGTAATTGAACATTTGTACTCCCAGCTAGCAGGAAAACTCAGCTGTCTAAAATGGTTGTCTTCTTGAGTCTTGACAGCACAGTTGTACTGAGGGATGTTGAATAATGCAATAAGCACAGGTGAGAGGAGATTCATCAGGGTAGGCTTTCTGAAGGAAATCAGTCTTGAGCTGAGTTTTGAAGGTCTGGGGAGCTTTGAAAAGACAGTGCAGCTCGAATTTAGGAATGGAACCCATGGGCTACAAAGCATGCATTGTGCACAAGGGCCATTCCTCTTACATGCGAAATGAAGAAACTGTGTTAGGTCAGCCTGTTCATTTTTGCCCTCAACAAGGAAAATGGTCAGCGTACCCGATCAATTCAGCTGCAGCAGTTCATAATTATCATGAAAGTGACCAAAATGACTCCACTGGCTCCTTTCCTGCACAGAGACTGGCTGCTGGTGAGCAGCTTATCATTGATAGAGTTTTGGAATTAACAAAAAAAAAAACAACCCAATTAATTTTGTCCCCCCTTGGGTAGGGGAGGAGGGCTGTAGTCTGTCACTTGGTGATTGTCCTTTCAGCACAGGATCCACATGTGAGTGCACACACACACTGCTATCTACATACGCACACACTGCTATCTACTGTCACTAATTCTTTTAAAATTTTTACTGCTAAAAAAAGAGAGGACAATCTCATTTTAAAAAGGACCACTCCAGGGACTTCCCTGGTGGCAGAGTGGTTAAGAATCCACCTGCCAATGCAGGAGACACGGGTTTGAGCCCTTGTCCGGGAAGATCCCACATGCTGCGAAGCAACTAAGCCTGTGAGCCACAACTACTGAACCTGAGCTCTAGAACCCGCGAGCCACAACTACTGAGCCCACATGCTACAACTACTGAAGTCTGTGCACCTAGAGCCCATGCTCCGCAACAAGAGAAGCCACTGTAATGAGAAGCCCACGCACCGCAACAAAGGGTAGCCCCCGCTCGCCGCAACCAGAGAAAGCCCGCGCACAGCAACAAAGACCCAATGCAGCCAAAAATAAATTAATTAATTAATTTTAAAAAATAAAAAGGACCACTCTCTAAAAAAATAGAAGGACCACCCTTTAAATTGAATTAAATTTTTCTTACTTAAATCTTAGGCCAGATCCTAAAGGAAACAGAAAATCAAAGTTAAACCACAGCATCATCAAAGAAAAAAGTAGTTACCTTACTAATATATTGGGCTTTCATTCTTTGGGAATTGACTATCTCTTTGAGAATCTGATGAAAGCTATGGACTTTGAACCCCAGAAAAATGGGAATACACAGAAGAGTTTGCATACAACTTCATGGATCCCAGATTAGGGAAAATGGTTATGTTTTCTCCTGTGATGCTCAGTTTATCTCAGATAGTGTCAAAGTGGAATGCAGTTTTAAGTGTGAAGTTTTAAGAGAGAAAGTGGACATGCAGTGACTTTGTTTCAAAATTATTTTGTAAATGATTGTAGTTGTTCATTTTTGTCATCCTATCCTGCATATCATCAGGAGTTAGTCTGTCGTTCCTATAACTTACTGAGAATGATTGATAACTAATCAGGAAGGGAGGGAGAAGAATGGGAGGGAGGAAGGGCAGACAAAGAATCCTCAAGAGAGACCCAAAATGACATCCAGTCAAATCAACTTAAATTTCTGGAGAGGACTAGAGAAGCTCTAAATATCAAAAAATTACAAAGGTGAACTGGCGCAATTGCTTTGGCCAAAGACAGATGGATGCTCATCGTGCAAGTCAACAATTCAGCTACTTACTGGGCACCTGCTGAGTTAACCAGCATTTTGTGTTCAAGGAACTACGAATGATGTGAATTAGATCAAGACGAATCCTGTCCTCCTGTGCATATTATGATGGAATCAAAGCTTTGAAAAAGGAAAAGTCCTTTTAACCTTCCTTACACGGTCTTAGCAATCAATATATGCCTGGGCATTTTTCTTCAAGCACTTCATTGTTAATGAGGTAGGAATAATGCTCTTTTATGCTAAAATTCTGAAACGATTATGTTTATCTTTTGAACCGCTGCCTAGTGAATTCATGCAAGCTGTTTGTACAAAGACAAATTAAACTCAAGTAGATGGATGCAGCTAACCTCCACATTCAGACCTCAAAAGCAAATAAAGCTGAAGTCGGAGAGAAAATAAAAATATGTCTTTTTTTCCCATGCATTGCAAGTTTCCGAAGGAGATGCTCTCATGGAGCAGCCGTTTGCCATCTCTGGTTCCTCCGTGGAAGGAATTATCCAGAAGATGAGGATTATGCATCTAGATAGTCTAATTAAAGATTTTCTTCTACAGGTATGCTTATCATGAAGTAGCACAGGGGAAGTGATGTCAAGACTAATTGAGGGTCAAAGACAAATCTGGAGTGATTAAATTTTCTGAGAATACTTCAAACGCGGCCATCATGAACACTTTCACTTAAAGACACTGAAGCACTGGAGAGGCAGACTCAAGGACACAGCCGCAAAGCCTGTTTTCAACTGAAACAATTCAAAGAATCTGGAAGATTTTCTGAAAAACTCCAAAGAGCTTCCCTATCAGCGGGCTTCCATCTTCAGATCTGCATCCAAACGAATCACATATTCCACCTCCTGTGGATGATAACAGAAGAGACAAAAGAAGAAGGAGAGAATGGTCCATGCATTTACAAGCTGCCAGGGCGGATCATCTGTCCTCTAAATTAATGTTTATGGTAAGCACCCAGATAATTTTGGCTGGTCCCCTACAAGATGCAAAAACTGTAGGGAAGATGAATTTCGCTCGGCTGTAAGTGAAATCACAAAACCAAACATATTTAATCAAGATGCTAGTGACAGCTCATCGCTCATCATTACGACACATTTGTGGGCTATAATTTCCCTCTCACCCACTGTATTTGCTTCTTTTCACACTTCCTGAGGCTAGCCCTGCTTGGAAGTCAGCCGGTCATTTCCCCTTCCTTCATAATCTAATCGATTTCACTCTCAAGATCTCACACACCAGCAGCTCCGGACTGCTGTGCTTAGGGTTAGTTAGTCAAGCAACAGGAAATGCTTGCAGACAGAGAACAGCAATTTCTTTTTCATCTAAAGAAAAATGAGAGTTTTAATATGCTTATCACACCCAGGTTTGAAATATATATATATATATATGAAATCCCAAATTCTTTCTTCTCCATAGAACAAACTTTTGGTCTCAAGCCTGTCTTTAATGTTTCATGTGATCCAGTTTATTGGAATAAGCATATTCTTCAAAGCATTGAAAGGTTAGGGCCCATGTCAATATCTGTGTCCTCTAATCAAAGCTTACTTAGATGGGGGCATGGCGTGATGGTATTTGATTGTGTGAAAATGGACTTCTTATCTTCATCTAAATGCTGAAAACGATCTTCCCACTGTGGTATTGGTATCATGAGGAATTGTGAGGTGGGAATTGAAAGGTTTCCAACACCCTATTCTTATAAGCTGTCACCTTAAAGCTCTAGGAAACTGCTCCAGAGTTACCTGTAAAGTGAGCTTGAGTGCTTTGGCTTTTGTGATTTTGGCTTAAACATGTGGATCTCTGGTTTCAAATCTGTAAAGGAGAACTACACTTCCCTGGGTCGTTCTCAGGTTCATACCGCCCCTTCTCTCTTTCTTTACCCCTTTCTTTTTCTTTCTCACTTGATAATTTTAGGAGGCTTCTTCTATCTCCTATCTTTCCTATCAGATAACTCCCATCTGAGTGTTCACAGAAAGGAAGAAGCCACTCACATTCCAAACCAGGACCAAACCTGTTAGACTGGCTGTTAACCTTAAATACTGCCAAAAATTTACCGTATTTGGCAGCCCAGAGAATAACCTAGCAGCGCATGCTCAGAAATCATTCATTTAAACTGGAGGTAGGTAGCCTCACAGTGAAACCTGTTGGAAGCTGGGAGTTGGGTCCCAATGAGCACAAGTGTCTTTCTTCGAGGTGTTGACTTTTATATACACAATTAAAAGCAGGTGGAACGTTTATTGTGCAGTTTGTGGGGGTTTTGTTTGTTTGTTTGTTTTGGGAAACCTTGGCATCTTATCTCTCATACTTTGAGCCCTACTGAAGTCACTGTAGTGTTTTTATTTTCCTGAGAAGCTGAGAACTCATCATTGACTAACCATTCAGAAAAAAGAAAAAAGGATCATTCATGTAATCATTCCACAAATATTTAGGAGTGCCTGCTATGTGCGAGTCTCTGTGCTAGACTCTGAAGAGTCTGGCTTTCTGCTGGACTCTGCAGGCCCTGCAGTAGATCCATGTGGCAAGACAGGTTACCCAGAAGCTGCCTCCAAGATGGATGTTACATTGTAGGAACTTTATTGGAGATTACTGGAAGGGTCATTGGGGTCACCACCTGTGGAAGAAGGGACCGAAACAGGATTGAGCAAGGGAAGAAGCTGAGCCTCAACTGATCTCAGTGGAGGCTTCAGCCAACCCTGTAGGGGCTCTGAAGTGGAGATGACTTTCAGAGTCATGATGAGTTGGGGCAATGGGACCTGGCCTGGGTAATGGACTACTGCCCTTATAGGTCAGTCACTGGATGGGGTTGTTGGGAGAGGACGTGACCTAGGGCAAGGCAGAGGCAGCACTGCCATCCACTGGGAGATGAAGCCCTCTGATCCTGAGAGGAGATCTGGATGGGACATCACAGTGTCTACTACGTTATACCAGAAGGCTTTCAGCTACCCCACAGGAGATCTTGACCTCTTGACCTGCCTGGCTTGTCTCAGACTAAGACCTCAGGGATAAAGCCACTCTAGGGTTGGTTAGTTTTGTGGCTCAAGAGCCTTTCCATCTTTCTGCTCCGTCAACCTAAGGGGTCTACTTTTTTCTGAGCCTTCTTCCTGTCATAGTCACGCATGGCTGGAGCAGGGCCAGGAGTCACTGTGAAAAAAGAGATGCCATCTTTGCCTCTGAGCTCTTTCTGTTATCAAGGAAAATATTCCTTCATCTCTCTCTCTCTTTTTTTATTGCCGTAAAATATACACAACATAGTATTTATCGTTTTAACCACTCATAAGTGTACATTTCTGTGGCATTAAGTATATTCACAATGTTGTATAACTATCACCACTATCTATACCCAAACTTTTTCATCATTCCCCAAAAAACTCTATACCCATTAAGCAATAACTTCCTTCTTCCTTTCCCCTTCCCTCCAGTTCCTGTGACTTCTAGTCTACTTTCCCTTTCTATGAATTTGCCTATTCTACGTTCCTCATATGAGTGGAATCATAACAATATCTGCCCTTCTGTGCCTGGTTTATTTCATTAAGCATTTTTTCAAGTTTCATCCATGTTGTAACATATATCAAAAAATGGTTCCTTTTTATGGCTGAATAATGTTCCATAGTATGGATAGACAGCATTTTGTTTATCCATTCATCTATTAAGGGACACTTGGGTTGTTTCTACATTTCGGCTATTGTGAATAATGTTTCTGTGAACATTGGTGTGCTGATACCTGTTCAAGTCCCTGCCTTCCAACCGTCTGAACAGATACATAGGAGTGGAATTGCTGGATGTTTCACCTTCTGAGAAACTGCTTTATGCAGCAGCTGCGCCACTTTACATTCCCACCAATGATGCTAAGGCTACCGATTTCCTTACATCTTCACTAACACTTATCTCCCTTTAAAAACTTGTAACCATCCTTTCCCTCATATCTTATTGGCCACTACTGCCCAATTCCCAAATTTATTATTGGCAAAGTGAATGAGATCAACGTTGACTGCCTGAAACCAATCAGGACCCATGTCCCCAGAGGACATGGCTGCAGGGAGGACAGTTGGGTATCTGAACAATATCAGGGCATTTCAGCAAGAAAGAGAGGGTGGGGTGGATTATAGGGAGGCCGTGATCAATGTTTGCAATGGAGAGGCTTTAAAACTATCAGTGCCCAGGCCACAAATTTGGATTCATTTGGATTCTGTTGGTCTACAGTGAGTCCCCAACATCAGTCGTTTTTAAATGTTCACCCAGTTGATTCTAATGTGCAGTTAGGGTTGAGGCCACTGGTCTAGCAGGTGAGACTGCCCGCTAAGCCAGCAAGTATTTATGAATACTGAGAGTTGAGAAGTACAACATGCTGAGGCACCCTGCCTGGTCCAAGGGGACCATGGAAATCCCCCAAGAGGGAAGAACATTTAGACTGATAACTGAAAAAGTCAACTCAGCCAAGCTGGGGGAAGAGTGTCATAGATACAGGGACAGAAAGAAGGTGGTGCCCAAGGAATGGGAAGAAGCTCAGTCTAGCTGGAGTGGACAACGTATCTATTTCTGACCTTGAGGAGACAGTATTTTTACTTAAAGATGTGCAATTCATGAGGCAAAGCTAGATTACACACTCCAACCCAGTTTACCTCTCCCCTATGACCTTCTCCTGGTAAGCTAAGTAGCAGGTTTTACTTAGAGGGAACAGACAATTAGGTTTAAGAACTGAATTTGAAGCCTGCCTATGTTCTGCACAACCAGTGTGGCCTTGGAGAAGTCTCATGACCTCTTTGGATCTCCGTAAATGTCCTACAAAGGTGAGGTTATGGGCTTCCCTGGTGGCGCAGTGGTTGAGAGTCCACCTGCCGATGCAGGGGACACGGGTTCATGCCCTGGTCCGGGAAGATCCCACATGCCGCGGAGCAGCTGGGCCCGTGAGCCATGGCCGCTGAGCCTGTGCGTCCGGACCCTGTGCTCAGCAACGGAAGAGGCCACAACAGTGAGAGGCCCACGTACCACACACACACACACAAAAAGGTGAGGTTATAAAAAGTATCTCATAGGACTCTTGTGGAACTCAAACGAGAAAATATATATATGTATATATGTGAGTGGCATGCATTCATACACTAATGCATTCCAAATATCTCTTCCCATCAAAACCTATCTCTAGATAACTTCTGAACTCCAGACCTGTCTGTTGAGCTGCCCATTTGACATTGCCCCTTGAATGTCTAATGGGCATCTGCCACTTGACATGTCTAAGACTGAGCTCCTCCATCCTTCCCCATATCAGCTAATGGCATCTCCATCCTTGGTGTCACCCTTGACTCCTTTCTCTCCAACATCCAGTCTGTTAACAAGTCCTGTCACTCTAGTTTCAAAATATATCCAGAATTTGACTGTTTCTCACACCTGCCACCACTATCCTGGTTCAAGCCAATGCCCTCTCTTGGCTAGGCTTTGTAGCAGCCTCCTAATTGCCTCCTTGCTTCTGCCCTCCCCTGCAGTCCCTTCTCAACACAACACTCAGAATGATAAGTCCAATCACAGCACTCCTTTAATCAAAACCTGACCAGAGCTCCATCTCAGTCAAAGTGAAGGGTGAAACCCTATGATGACCTACAAGCCCTTCCATGATGTGGTCCATCATTATTCTCTTATCTCCTACACTTCTTCCCTTTGTTCATCTGCTCCAGCCCCAACGCTCCTGCTCTTCCCAGAATGTGCCAGGAACATTCCTGCCTCAGGGCCTTTGCACTTGTGGTTTCCTCTGCCTGGAATCCTCTGTCCTATTTAGCCACATGTCTAACTTCTCACTTCCATCAAGTCTTTACTTAAAAGCTACAGTGTGAGGAAGTCCTTCCCTAGACACCCTATTTAAAATTTCAACACCTGCCCTTGATGTCATATTCTCCTTCTTTGCTTTATTATTTTCTGTAGTATTTACCAATAGCATGCTCTATATTTTATTTATTTATATTGTTTATTAGCTTTCTTTCCTACCAGAATATATATATGCATATGAGGAGATATATATATATATATATAATCTCCCTACCAAAATACCCCTGCTCCCCAAGGGCAGGGATTTTTGTTTGTTTTATACACTTTATATCTCCAATGTTAGGACAGTACCTTGCACATAGTAGGCACTCAATAAATTTGTCAGTACCGCATTTTACAAAAGAGAAACCTGAGGTTCACAGTGAGGTTCACTGTGATTAAATAATTTACTCAAGATCACACAGAAAGACAGTGGCAGAGTTGGGTAGTTAACGGTTCTATGATGCTTTACAACATAAGAAGCCCATTTAGCAAAAAGAGCAGTATCAGTGGCCCCTCTCCAGTCTTCCTCCCTACCACCAGCTAAAGAAAGAAAATATTTCAATGAGGAAGGATTAGGGGTGGAGACTTTGTGGTGTTGCCCTGTGGACCCTTGGCTAGGGCGCCCAGATTTGAGTGTTCTTAAGCAAGGAAGCAGGGGAGCCATCTCAGAACTTGTTCTGAGGCAAGAAGGCCAGTGACTGTAATTAAACGAAGACCAGGGGGAAGGGGTACTCGGCTGCACAGGAAGATATGCTGAGTCCATTTGAAATGGTTGGGGAGATTTTTTTACACAGTTATCAGCATCAAGCCCTGTCTCACTGGCAATGCCACCCAGACTCACTGTGCCACCTAAAAATTCCTTCCTCTTCCATCCATTGCATTGAACACACAAAGAGAAACCCTAGCAGAATACAGGCCGAGCAGTCAGAGAGCAACCCTATAGTTAGATCTGCTAAAGCTTTGTTGGAATGAGGGCAGTGATTTTTAAAGAGCATCTTGTTTTGAGGAAGAGAGGATTTGGTGGGACAGTGGTTGTGTTAGCAGGCAAGGCCTTTTTCTCCTCCCACTTGGGAAGCCCCATTGCTGGCCCTCTCCCTCCACGGGGACCCAGCCCCCTCTGGGAAGTGGAGCTTCTAGAACCAGAGCCCAGGCAGGCAGAAGGCTTCCCTAACAGTTCAGAAGGCGGAAGAAGCGGCAGGGCATGAGTGGAAGCCGAAGCCTGCAGACTGCAGTCAAACCAGAGGCGGCGGATTCCATAGGGTCGGGGCAGAGCAGAGTCAGAGCAAGGGCCGGGGGAACCATGGCCCCTCTGAGCTACAGCATCCTCATTGCCAGAGTGCGTCCATCCTGAGTCTGTGGTGAAGAGTAAGTGAGAGAAAGCCTGTGGCATGCTTAGCCTGGCATCCAGCACCGAGCTAGCTGTCAGCATGTGATTTCTGTCTCCTTTCCAGGGGCAAAATGAGGACTAACAGAGGCTCTTTGCAAAGGTACTGGGTTGCAGCCCAGAGAGTGGAGGGAGAGAAGGAAGCACTTAAGTTGCAGAATGCCTCTGTGGGCAACGTTCAGCTGCTTCCTGTGCTCCTTAGAGGTGCCCTTGAGGAGCAGCCGCAGCAGGCCGTCGCCTCTGGGCTTCCCTTCAGAGCCTCTGCCTCTTCACAGGCACTCACACCAGTTCCCAGGGCCCTTGGTCAGGGCCCGTGTGCTTCACCCAGATGCCCTCTTCAGCTGATGCCCCCAACCCTGGCTGCTGTCCTTTCTAGGGCTTGCCCTTGCCCACATGTTCACCCAGCCCAGGAGGCACCCTGAGGCCAGTGGCGGATGATGAGGTGATACCTTACAATTTGGGACAGCTCTAAAAGAGCCATCCGGCTCTACTGGATCTGCTGGAGCTCACTGTGGGTGAGCTTCTGCCTGGGCCCATCCTGCCTTCCTCCCTTCCTCGTAAGCATCTCCCAAAAACACACTCCAAAAGCCTTCTGCGCGGGACTCCCGGGAGCCCAACCTCAGACCACCAGTCCCTCCACTGTCTGTTGTCTTTGCCCCTCCAACCACACCCTCTCCTCTGACCTCCTGGGCACCCTCCTTCCACTAAAATGCAGTCATATTGTACGCCAACGACTGGAAAATGGGTGTTGAGGGGTTAATATGTTGCCCAATAAAAACAGTGATAATTATATGGGAACCAACCTTCACATGCAGCTAGCAATCTGCGAAGCACACTTACACACATGATTTTTTGTTTTTTTGCGGTACACGGGCCTCTCACTGTTGTGGCCTCTCCCGTTGCGGAGCACAGGCTCCGGATGCTCAGGTTCAGCAGCCATGGCTCACGGGCCCAGCCGCTCCGCGGCATGTGGGATCTTCCCGGACCGGGGCACGAACCCGTGTCCCCTGCATTGGCAGGCGGACTCTCAACCACTGCGCCACCAGGGAAGCCCCTACATACACGATTTTATTTGCAAAGCAGAATAGCATGATAGTCTCCGAAGTGCTTCTGCCTGGACTTGAATCGTCTTGTAACCTTGGCCCATCTACATAACCTTTGCAGTGCTCAATTTCCCCATCTGTAAAATGAGGATATTAATGGTCCCCTGCTCCTAAAGTTTTTGTTAGAATTAAATGAGCCAGTACATGGACAGGTTTCGGAATAGCCGTGACACACAGTAAGCACATAGTATGCATTAGTTATTAGTATTTGATCCTCACAAGAACCCCAGGAGGTATTATAATTACTGCCTGTGTTGGACACCTCTCACGCACACCTCGTACTCTCAGCCCACCTTTTCACTCCAGCTGTTCCTGCAGCCACCTGGTGGCACAGGTGTAACCCAATGGCACCTTGCTCAGCTGTACTGCTTATTTCTTACTTCCTGCCCTGACTTCTCTGCCACCATCCCTTGAGATGCCCGTGGACCACACTCAGCCATTCTGACCCAAGCAAACTTGGAAGTGTGAGAGAGCTGACATCCCATGGGGGCCCTTGGACCAAGGAAGAGTTGGAGCCAATGGGAAAACAGTGCCTTCTCTCATTCCTTGAGAGAATACTTCTGAGGTATAATGTGTCCCATCAAGGTCCAAGTTCAGTTGCCTGTAGCAGTGGGCACCCCCATCTTGACTTTCCCTCCTTTCGTTTCCCACTTCCCAGCTGCCTATTCCTGTTACTTGAGCTCACTTTCCCCAATAAACGACCCACATACAAGCCCTTGCCTCATGCTCTGCTTTGGGGAACCATCTAGCTGTGAACAAGAGGAGAGTAAAAGAATAAAAAGAGGCTTGTTTTGCATCCAGAATCAGATCTGGGCTCAAGGCCAAAGCCTTCCACCTCCCTAGTCTCATTTCCTCACGCTGTGCTCCCTCCAAGTTCATACATGTGCATCTTAACAGAGGCCTCCCAGAAGCTTGGTCAGTTGAAGGCAGGTCAGGGAGGAATCAGCTATGAATGGGCAGCTTTGGACATTTTCATTTCAGAGCCTCTTTCCTGTCCCTGCTTAGAGCTGGTCCTACATAGCTGGAGGTTTCACCTGACTGGGGCCTGGGGCAGAGACTGTGTCAAATTTGTCTCTGTACCTCTAGTACTCAGGGCCTGGCCTACAGGAGGTGCTCAGGGAACGTTTGCTGTATGAACAGACCCAGGAATCCAACTATTGATGGTTTCTTTACAATTTTTACTTTTTATGTGGCTGTGCCTGTTCCTATACTTAGTTTATTTTTAGCTGGTTTGGAATGTAATCTCAAAGGGACAGAGAACATTTTAGGGAAGGGGTTGTTTACCTTTTACTAAGCTAAGTTAGTACAGAATCATGTGCCTGAAAATTATTCAAGGAATACAGGATATTTCTTGAAATTATTGAAAACAACCTGATTGTCAGGTTGACTGACTGATGGAAGAAAGAAAAGCTGTTAAAAAGCTGTCCTTCTGTGGCTTGGAGGACAAATGCAGCTTTAAGATGCATGGGTTTCATGATTTTATATTGAAATTCTGAAGTATGCTGTGGGGCCTTCCACTTCCTATCGCTTCTGCCTGTCCTAATTCTCAAATTTGTGTTACCTGCCTAGCCCTTGTAGGTATCTGGGTTTGTGACCCCCATACAGAGTGACACACAACAGGGCACAAGAGCTGAAGGAGTTGAGCAGTGCCACTGCTGACTTTCCCTGCAGCTTGCTCACCTATCCCTGCCACCATCAACAGGTGCCCAATGATAGCATGACATCCTGCCTTCCAGGTACTACAAGATCAGCGTGGTGCTCATGTGCTTCATGGTCCCCACACTGGTGCCCTGGTGCATCTGGGGAGAGAGTCTGTGGAATTCCTACTTCCTGGCCTCCATCCTCCGCTACACCATCTCACTCAATGTCACCTGGCTGGTCAACAGTGTCGCCCACATGTACGGAAACCGGCCCTATGACAAGAACATCAGCCCTCGGCAGAACCCGCTCGTCACCCTGGGTGCCATCGGTGAGTATGGGGTGGGAGCCAGTGGGGGGAGTGGCAGTTCAGATCTTCTAGGCTTCTCAGTGGTTTTGTGGAATCTGTAAAGAGAGGCAATGGGGTGGAGTAAACTGGGATGAACTTGGGCTTTGGCGTTAGAATCCGAGCCCCTTACTCTCTCTGATTTACAGTTTTCTTACCTGTGAAATGGGAACAAGAATGTCTGCTTCATAGGGGTGTTATGAGAATTAACTAAGATACTATACATAAACTGTTTAGTACAGTGCCTGGTACATAGTAGGTGATCAATAATTAGTAGCTATTTATTTTTACCATGGAAATTTTCCTAAAGGAGGAGTAGCAGTTGATGTCGCTCTCAAACTGCCCTGACCGCTATAGCCTCAGCTGTCCATCATTTGGCTGACCTTAAAAATAAATTAATTAATTAAAAGGCCTGCAAACAGAGGGATGGGGAGAATCAGGACCTTGTCATCTCGCGGTACCACAGAATGGTTAAGAGCAAGGCTTCTGGAGTCTGACAGGTTTGGTTGAGTCTTGGTTCCTCCACCGTGGGCAAGTTATCTAGCTCCTCCATACCGTGTGTTCTCATCTGTAAAGTGGGGATAATATATAGTAGCATTGACCTCCGCCTGGGGTCGCCGGAGGGTTAGGTGAGTTAATACATACTGTTTGCAGCAGTGCTTAGCAGGAAACAAGCCTTCGGGGATGTTGTTTTTCTTACTAGCCGTATGGTCTTAGGCAGGTTACTTGTCCCTTCTGTGCATTTCCATCCTCATTTTAAAATGGGGATAATCGGGCTTCCCTGGTGGCGCAGTGGTTGAGAGTCTGCCTGCCGATGCAGGGGACACGGGTTCGTGCCCCGGTCCAGGAAGATCCCACATGGCGCGGAGCGGCTGGGCCCGTGAGCCATGGCCGCTGAGCCTGCGCGTCCGGAGCCTGTACCCCGCAACAGGAGAGGCCACAACAGTGAGAGGCCTGCGTACCGCAAAAATAAATAAATAAATAAATTTTAAAAATGGGGATAATCATAGCAGATAGCTTAGCTATGTGAGGATTATAGGCATTAATACCCTTTGAAGAATTTAGCATGGTGGCTGGCACACAGTAAGTGATTAATAAATGATAGCTGTATCTTGATAGAAGCAACTCAGTCTCCTGGGTAACCTGAGCCTTGAGTACAGAGATCAAACCCAGGAAGAGAGGTTCCTGCTGTTAAGTTGAAACAGTCTCTGCATCCCTCTGCCATGGGTCTCTGCCATCATGGTGTTAGGGTCACCCATTTATTAAGACCCCAGGGATCTTGCGTTGACAAGAGCAATATAAGGTGGAATAAACACCAAATTTAGCTATGGGAATAACTGGATAAGCAGAGAGAAAAGTGTAAGTTTCCTGATCCCTCCTATTGTTTTCTCCTCCTCTCACTCTTCATCTTCTATAAGAACTGTAACGAGGGGAGCCACATCCAGTGGTAACTCTGAGAGCAGCCGAAGAGTGGGCACTCTGGGAATGTTACCATCTTACATAGGGGATGGTGGGCCAGGGAACCCAAAGAATGAGGCCATGACACAGGCCCTGAAGAACTGGGTGTTGGTTTGAAGCTTGTCCAGGTCAATACTGGACTCTCAAATCAGCTTTCTTGATAAAGGTCCTTGGAAGACTCTTATTACACCCACTGTATGATAGATGGGGGAATACATCCAGAGTTCTTAGAACAGTGCCTGTATCTGAAAATAGGGGAAAACTCTAGCACTCTAGTCTAGGAATGATGGGGTGGAGGGCCAGGTTAGAAAAGACCTAAATTAAACAGAAAATTGCAGACAACAGACTGATCCATCTGATATACTCATTGTAGAGCAGAATCTTTCAAATGTGGTCAATAGAAGAACTGTATGATGACCAGTAGCCACTTAAGAATTAAAGGAGGAATCTGGCAGTTCCTTGAATGGTTAAAAATAGTTACTACATGACGCAGCAACTCCACTCCTAGATTTATACCCAAGAGAAATGAAAATGTATGTCCACATAAAAACTTGCTTATGAGTGTTCATAGCAACATTATTTATTTATAACAGCTAAAATGTGTCCCTCAACTGATGAATGGATAAATACAATGTGGTATATCCATACAGTGGAGTACTCTTCAGCAATAAAAAGAAATGAAGTACTGATATCTGCTACAACTTTGAAAACATTATGCTATGTGAAAGAAGCCAGTTACAAAGGATTACATATTGTATGTTTTCATTTATATGAAATATTCAGAATAAGCCAATCTTATTGGCTTAGTATTAGTAAAAGTGAGAAACAGAAACAGTATATGTATAAATATATGCAAATAAATATATACATAATATTGCTCATAATCTCTCTATATATATACGTATATACAGAAACAGTAGGATATCTGTATCTATATAAATGTAGATGTATTCTGTTTGTGCATGCGTGTGTGTGTGTGTGTGTGTGTGTGTGTGTGTGTACGGCGGTGGGGGCAGCGGGGAGCGAGCAAGAGAGAGAGAGAGAGATTTATTTTGAGGAATTGGTTCATGTGATTATGGAGGCTAAGTCCCACCATCTGCTGTCTGCAAGCGGGAGACCCAGGAAAGCCAGTGGTATTAATTAAGTCTGAGTCTGAAGGCCTGAGAACCAGGGGAGCTGATGATGCAAATCCCAGTCAGTGGGCAGGAGAAGATGAGATAGACGTTCAATCAGTGAGTCAGGAAAATGGGAGCAAATTCCTCCTTCCTCCACCACTGATTCTATTCAGGCCCTTAAGGGACTGGCTGATGCCCACTCACATTGAGGAGGACCATCTACATTACTGAGTCCACTGCTTCAAATGCTAATCTCATCCAGAAACGCCCTCACAGACACACCCAGAAATAAAGTTTAATCTGGGCACTCCTTGGCCAGTCAAGTTAACATGTAAAATTAGGGGCTTCCCTGGTGGTGCAGTGGTTGAGAGTCCGCCTGCCGATGCAGGGGACATGGGTTCGTGCCCTGGTCCGGGAAGATCCCACACACACACACAAAAAAAATGTAAAATTAACCAACACAGAGAAAGAAAGAGGGGCTGGAGGGAGGGGAGATGGTTAAGGGCCAACAGCTAAGGGGAGTGGGGTGTCTTTTTAGGTAATGAAAATGCTATAAAATTCATTGTGGTGTTGCATGCACAGCTCAGTGAATACACCAAAAGCCATTAAATTGTATTCTTTACATGGGTGAATTGTATGGTAAATTATATCTCAATAAAGCTCTTTTTTAAAAAGAAAACAAAGAAAGAAGCTGTGAGACTTTTCCTGAAAACAGCTTAGTGGGGGGAAAAAGTAAGGGAGGAAAAGCTATTCACTGTGAGGGGTAGAATAATATATAGGCAGATTTTGGATATTTAAAGATCCAACTCCTTAATTCACTCACCTATCAGAATGATTATCATTTATCTCTTCCAAGCTCTTCCAGGAAGTCTTCCTTTAATTACTTCAATCCACAGAGGCTATTTTCCTTTTATGAACATACAGCAAAATGATGATCTGTTATCAGCCATTTGGCATTTAGCTTAAGAAGTACAGCTCTGAAGTCGTGGGAGCATGTCACCAATCCACAGGGAAAATTACTCTTGATACTTTGTGCTGATTATTGTTATTTTTCTGTTCCTATTGAGTTTGTCTAGCCAACTGAGTGAATGCTTCCTAAGGGCAGACAGCAAGTCTTCTGCTCCCCACTGGAGCCTGACACAGTGTCTTGTAATAAATGAGTGATTTTTAGAAAGCTCTACAGAGAGATGCTGATTGGGTTATTTCAAGCCCACTTTGTCTTCCAGGTGAAGGCTTCCATAACTACCATCACACCTTTCCCTTTGACTACTCTGCGAGTGAATTTGGCTTAAATTTCAACCCAACCACCTGGTTCATTGACTTCATGTGTTGGCTGGGACTGGCCACTGACCGCAAACGGGCAACCAAACCGATGATCGAAGCCCGGAAAGCCAGAACTGGAGAGGGCAGCGCCTGACCCTGGAAGTGCTATCCACATCCGCTGTCAACGCCTCGGTTCATGGCCTTTGTTACTACACTTCTCTTGTTCATTGGATCGTGGGAGGGGGTACAGGGTGGGGAGGGAACGGAGTCTACGCGGTTTGGGAATTTTTTGTTTGTCTCAAACTAATGTCAAGATACAACTCTCAATGAAAATAATTTTTTAAAAGTCAGTGTAACTATGATTTAACACTAGAACGTAGACATGTGATTTAATCGCTGTAGCTACAATATGTCAAACATACATCGTCATGTGCTTGTACGAGATGTTAACCCTGACAGGATGAAGGAATTTAATATTCTTTCAGTGCGATTCAGGAGAGCCTTGTTTTCTTTTTCTACCAGTTAACCCAACATTATTTTTAAACAGGCTATCTGAAGGAGCAGAGAGGCAGGGTAGAAGACAAAAGAGAGCATCTAAATCGTAAAGAATGTTTGTGTTTTGTAATTACTGTGTGTTTGTGTGTTGTTATTTTTAAGGAAGAGAATTGAAAACGTAAAAAAATGAGAGCACAGGAAATGGCTCTCTTATTTTTTTGCCCTGTTTCCAGCTTGTCAATGCTCCACTGTCTTTGCTTCAAGAGATCTATCTGTTCACTGCTCTGCTAGTTTTGTGTCCCGTGCTGTACACCCAGCTGACCCTATAAGTCAGTGCCTGTTTTAAGTGTTTGATTTTGTTCTCTTTGCTATTGTCATTTTAAGGTGTATAACTCAGAAGTGCCAGACATCAAATTAAGCTCAAATGAAACTCTCATTTAAATGTTTAGACACCTAATTTATATTCTAATTGATCCCAGCCACTGATGCATGTACTTTACCTACTTCTGCTAAATAAGCATATTAATTTTCTACACCAGGCAATCAGATCTTAATAACCAATAGTTATCTAGAACTCAGTGTCTACAAATGTTTCACCTGCATGCAGCCTTCACTGAACTTGCAGCAAGACATAAAGTGACCATTATGTAGCTTCTGGATTTAAGAAAAATTTGTGTGTTAAGTTGCCTTGTAAAGAGCATGCCAAATTAATGGGACAGCGTTCCGCTTTGTGTTAGATGTTAGAGCAAAAGAAAGCCTTATAGTGTTGGCATCAGAGCACTTCGAACATAGTGCTTCAAAGATAGGGAAGATGTAGGGTTTAAATTTAAATTTTAAATTTTTGAAAAAGAAGTGATGCCAATAAGAAATTGTCATAATAAACTACTTCATCCAGCAGGTGTTTTTGCCATTTATAATGTGTAAACTATGAGTGATTTACAATAAATGATTATGAATTCATTGGTGTTCTTGACCAGACACTTAAATCTTTTTTCTTTTTTTAATTCGGCCGTGCCGCACGGCATGTAGGATCTTAGTTCCCCTACCAGGGATCAAACCCGCGCCCCCTGCAGTGGAAGTGTGAAGTCTTAACCACTGGACTGTCAGGGAAGTCCCCGACCAGATACTTATATCTTGTTGGAATGTCCCTCAAGGGTGCCTGATGCTTTATGATGATCACATACTTCACATTTGAGTTGGGCTCTGGGCTAACAGCAGCCCCTAAGACCAGACCTTTCCTATCCCATCAGCATAACCAGAAGGAAAGTCAGCAAGTTTTATGTGGAATGCAGAACCCCCAGTGGTATCATTTCTCACTCACCAACACTGTCGCTTGTACTGCTTCCAGCTGACCAATGAGAACCCGACACCTACATGTCACTCAAAAGAGCATGAAGAATACTTTCCTCCCCAGAGCCCTGCCAGGCCCCCCAGCAGTGACCAGAGGAGGGGGAGATGGACTCAACTTCCACTCCAACCCCACCTCTCTCAGCTTTGCCCCTCCATGTGCTGCCTCACTCTTTGCCCATCTTTTGTCCCAAAGCAGCTGTGCCCCTGCCATCAGCTATAGACGTCTTAGCCTGTCTGCAGTTGAGCGGGAGTCCAGCCATCGGGGGGTGCCGGACCGGACTTCACTTGTAAGGACACCTACAAGGCATTTTTCAGCTGCTTTTGTATTCCGGTCACAGATTGCTAAGACCTTGTGTGAAGTGTTGGTAGAGTGTAGATGTATTCCAAGATGAGTTTGTGTCAGCCTGAACTAAAATGACCCTGACTGGGAAAGTTTCTGTGAACATTTGACCCCTAAAAGTACTAAACTTATTTGCTTGTCCATTAATAGAAAAGGTTACATTTGGAACAGCTATTTGGAATCTTCTCACAAAAGGAGGCTGTTCCACAGCTAATCCAAATAAATCCAGAACCTCACTCCTCTGAACCTGAGTGCCACGTCTTTATCGGCAGTACCCATGAATGAGATGACAGCGATGATGTTGATGGAGTGGATGAACTTTAGAGCATGCTAGAGTCTTCCATATTCATATCCCCTGCATGTCTCAGCAGCATCTAAGAGTTCAGTTTTCTCATCTGTAAAGGGAAGGGATGAAACCAGACTGTCTCAGGTGCCACCCAGCCCTAACATGCACTGGCAACAGCAGAGATGGGAATATACCTGCATTCAGATTTCAAACACCTCTCAAGTTACTGCCTTTCTAGGACCTGGGAGGTCAAAATTGAGGGGAAATAATTGAGTCTGAGTGGGAGACCACTGTGTGAGGCCAAAAGGATATGTTCTCGGTAAAAATAGTGCATGTGTCTCATTTATTCCCAAATTATGATGAAGCAATAAAAATAAATATAATCCATGAAAAATAACTTAATGAAAGAAAGTACTCCAGCTTAGTGAAGTAGTAGAAATAGTACTGGACTCAGAGACCTGAGTTAGAATTCTCTTTTTTTTCCCACTGAGATGAACTTGACATATAACATTATATTAGGTTCAGGTGTAGAACTTTGTGATTTGATATTTGTATATACTACAGAATGATCACCACAGTAAGTCTAGTTAACACCCATCACCACACATATTTACAAATCTTTTTTCTTGTGATGAGAACTTTTAAGATCTACCCTCTTACCAACTTTCAAATATACAATACAGTGTTATTAACTCTAGTCACCACGCTGTACATGACATCTCCAGGATTTATTTAGCTTATAACCGGAAGTTTATACCTTTTGACCACCGTCACCCATTTCCAACACACCCCTCAGCAATCTGTTCTCTTTATCTATGAGTCTGTAGGGGCTACAGACTCATAGATAAAAGATAAAAATTTTTTTAGAAAAATTTTTTCTAAAAAAAAATTTTTTAGATTCTGTTATACATATAAATGAGATCATACAGTAATTGTCTTTCTCTGTCTGACATATTTCACTTAGCATAATGCCCTTAAGGTCCATTTATGTTGTCACAAATGGCAATTTTGAATTCTAACTCTTGGTCTAACTTGCTGTGTTTTTAGGCTGACCCACATGGAAGTGCCATTTACTAACCCACTGTGCCTCTCTGAACCTCAGTGTCCTAATCCACAAAATAGGAACAGTAACACTTATGCATCGGAGAAACCTGGATGCCCTGAGCACAGGACCTGGCGCCTCGTAGACCCCCAGGAGACATCCGCTGGGGGTGCGTGGCTGTCCCAGTCACTAGATGAAAACCAAGATGGAACCAAATAACTGCAGACTAGAAATGAGGAGGACCAACTTCCAGTTCTGGTTTTGCTCCTAACTAGCTGGATGGTGAAATGTAGCAGAATATGCCCAAATCTGCCAGTTTGACATAAGATTATTTTGAGTTAAAGCCACTTGAAAAACAGCAGATGCAAGCAGTGTGCTCTGACTTCCTTTTTCCTTCCTAAAAGCAGGAGAGGAAACTCCCGTGTGAAAGATACCCTCTCTGTACCAGGAGGAAAGAAACGTTCTTATCTCCATAGACAGGGAACAGGTACCAAGAGAAATCAGTACAAACAAACCTTGTTTAAACAGCCCTTATCTTGCTTGAGCTTCCCCATATACTTTAGTTACTTGTTCACAATTACTACTCTTCGTTCAACCTAGTATATGAGCATTTAGACCCAACCACTTTGGGGGGTGGTCTTCATTTTTCTGTGAAGGCTCCCATGTCCATGTAATAATAAAACCTGTACGCTTATCTCCTCTAAATCCATCTTATGTCAACTTAATTCTCAGGCCCAGCCTGATGCTAAGAGGATAGAGGAAAAGTTTTGCCTCCCCTACAATGGCTCTAACCTCTCAGAGCTTCAGTGTCCCCTTCTGTAAAGGAACCGACTGGGCTGGGTTATCCCGTCCAGCTCTGCCGTTTTAGTAAGTCTGTTGTCTCTGTGGACAGCAGAGACAGCAGAGGACAGGACCGCAGAGCCTCCGTCCAGCCTGGTGTGGGTCCCTCTGCATCTCTGGCTTCCTTCCTGCACCTTCAAAACCCCATCAGAGGACAGGTCTGGCTTGCAATGTCCTTTATGCTTCCATCAGCTTCCTCACAGGATTCAGAAAGAAAAGACCAGCTGACAGCACCCGAGCCGGCTGGGTTGTGAAGGCTTTGCCCTGAGAAGGTGCCCTTCCTCACAGCACTCGCTGAGGAGGTACCCTTCCAGACCTACAGTTACTAGGGGAAAAGTGACTGTGCCTTCCACCATCTCTCCAGATCCCTACAACTCAGGGTTCACCACATCAGCCTCCCCTCCCCACCTCCCCTTTCCTCCCTTCCTGTCACTGACAGAAATCTCCGAAGTTGCTTTTCTAATAGAAGCGCCAACTTCTGGGCAGAGTCATCAATCCCTCCCCACCCTGCAGTGAACGAACAGACAAAGCCACTGGGTCCCACTGGATGGGGTGTGGTTGTGTTTTTATTACCAGATTTCACTTAAGCCTGTGCTGACAGCATGTGGATTGCGGAAACACAGGAGCTGTGTGTAGACAGGTGCTCCTTTCCTGGGCTGTATGAGGACACTGCATGTGAGGGTGAGGCCCCTACAGGTACGCGGTGTGATCATTGTGATCATTGGTTCGTGATGACCTGGACTGCTAACTGGGATATCCAAGGTCTCAAAGCAAGAGCGAATGAGCAGTGTGGGCGATGGCGTTCCAGCTCCAGCACACAGGCTTCTCACACCTGATGGGGAGGGGATGGGAAGACCCACATCAGCTCCTTCCTGGCCCTGCAGGTGCTGCCCGTGAACACATAAACAGCTCCTTGAGAGCCAGCAGGACTCCCTTCTGGGGACTCAAAAGCACTTAAGAGCGCCTGGCATCGTAAGGTGCTCATTCCAGATGTGCCAGGCAACGAGCACATCTATTTGCACTGTTCTCTACACCTCCTGCTAGGCTGAGCTGTTTGTAACACACAGGATCCAAATTCTTAGAGTCAGCTTGTTAGAATCCATACACAGTCGCACCATAGCCAATGGAGGCAAAACAGGAAAAATGATCTGCAAGTGGATACTTTGGGCTGGATGGTTTCAAAACATTATTTTAAAAGTGAAAACCTTGATTTTGCCCCGAGGTGGGAAATTTTTAAGCAATGATACATTGGAGACTTTTCCACCACCTGTTTGTTCGGTTTGAAGCCAGGGACCCGGATCCGTTTAAAGACACCGAAATGGACAGGCCATTTCAATGTGGTTGTTTAAACATCGCTTGACTCCTTGGCCCACATTTATACAACCCAGAGGTGGTTAGACTGTTAGCTGGGAGTGAAACAGCCTAAGGAAAATATGCAAAAGTTCTGCTTCTTCATCCATGATATGTAGGAGGTAGAACAAATGATTGCTTACATCCCTTCTAAGATCACAAACTACAGGAATCAATAGCAAGCAGGCTTAGGAAATGCTAGATTCTGCTTTACCCAAGCAAAAGGTGTGGCCAGAAACCATCCTAGCTATGTATCCCTAGAAAAGAAGAGAAGAGTCTCAAAGACAGAGCATCACTCAGAAAACTGACCCTCTGTTGAAGTCCATATAAACAGCTGTCGGTGGAGATCGTTTTGTTGATATTCATGGGACGTCATTTCGATGGCTAGATATTTCTAAACAATCTTGGGGGGGGTTGTTTGTTTTTTTTTTTTGCTTTGTATTGTTTTGTTTTTTAAGTTTTCATCTAAGAGATGTCCTTAAAATGATCATAGCTGTGTACAGGAAATTGCAGCTTTATAATACTTGGAAATGGTAACATGCTTCAGAATAAGGTCACCAACCATCACATGCCGCAGTGATTTGGCTGCCAAAGCTCCTCACTCCATGTCAGAACCGGGCTGTGTGCATAAAGCTCAGAGATCATTTAAACCTTCCAACCAACTTGTCTTGGTTAATCTGATTGATATACTGTCTTTTGTTGTAACAGTGTGTTGTTTTTCCATTTCCTTTAACTTCAGCACTGCCACATAAGAGAGAAAGAGAAAACAGAACAGCTTGAAGAGGTGTAAAAATATAACGACTCTTTGAAAGTATGCATATTTACCTTTTTTTTTTTTTTGCTACTCTCTTTTCATTTGTCTTTTCAGCTCTAAATAGGCAAATGCTCCTGTCTCGTGGATATACAGCACTTAAGTGTTACTTCTGAGAAGAACATCCCTTATTACATTTTCTAGGCCAATGATTATCGTGCATTTTTAAAATTTCTTGTGCATCAAGAAGGAAATCAAATGAAAGCACATCAAGCTTGAAAGACCACTGGTGGTACCATAGGAACTTAGCAAACCAGTCTGCAAATGACACCTCGGATCACCGCAATTTGGCTCAGCACACCACCTTTAGAAAAATAATGGGCAAAGAAGGAAGAAAAGAAAAAGAAGAAAAAATCTTCATGAGAAAGGTATTTTCCCAAACTCCACATAGTTTTGACCACATTTGGCTCAATTTTCTGAAACTATTACAGCTGCAGCTATAAAATGATAGGCAAAGAATTCACAACTCCCATTTAAGAGACATGCAGACCATGCCCGTCTTAATCACCAGTACTTTCCCAATGGGCAGAACTGGGCCTGAGGTGGGAGGTGCTCCATAAATGTTACTGAATGATTGGATGAATGATTGGATGAATGAATGGATGCAAGGCAATGCAATGCAGAGAGAATCTAGTATTGCTGTGTCTTAGGTTTGTAACTCATTCCTTTGTTTGCCCTGTTAAAGGTGAAACCCCAGTCAGGGAGGCGCAAGTCTGTCTTGTGCACAGTTGTATCCTAAGCTCCCAGGAGACAGCTTACCATGTAGCAGGACCTCAACATTTTTGGTTGAGCTGTCATCGTTTGTGAATACAGGTAGGACCCAGCAATCCAAACCTATTAAAAAAAATAACTTAGAAGACAATTCTTAATTTTACAGAAGTGTTTCCTTTCATAAGCAGGCCTTAGGATATGTGTCAACTTATAAAAGTCTTCACCAACTTTTAAGAAGCACATAGGCTGGGGGACACAAGATACACCCAAATCTATGAAGACTGTCCAATCACAGAGCCACTTTGAGAGGGTCAGTATTAGAAAGCTGTACTTCCCCTCTGAGATGTCTCACACTAAGCCACGAGAATAAGATTATGCTAAGTGAAACAGGTCAAGACTGTTTTATGGGCTGAGTTTTGTCCCCTCAAAAGCATACGTTGAAGTCCTAACCCCCAGTCCCTCAGAATGTGACCATATCTGGAGATAGGACCTGGGAATTTCCTGGCGGTCCAGTGGTTATGACTCTGTGCTTCCACTGCAGAGGGCCCAGGTTCAATCCCTGGTTGGTGAACTAAGAACCTGTAAAACAGGAGGCACAGCCAATAAATAAATAAATAAATTTTAAAAATGGAGATAGGGCCTTAGAGAGGTGATTAAGTCTTTCTCTGCATTTCACACTATATGCATTCTCCCCAGGTATGAGGCAGTGATTCCACCCAGAGGGCTGCCTTCTTGAACCAACATCCCATTAACTTCCCAACAGAAAACTGCACCAAAAATGTTTTGCCTTTCTTTTCAACAGTCAACAGGAGTTTACTTAGTTCCCACTATGGGGAAAGAAGTAGGACTGAGCACATCCGGGAGATAGGTGGGTATTATTTCTGAGTCTTAAGAAGGAAACAAATTCATGTGGAAAGGAAGGAATCAAACCTTCCCCATCTCCCATCCCATCATGCAAATACGATCACATCATTTGGACATTTTTCACAATTACTTTTCTAAATGTGTAGAAAAAGAAGTGACTTAGTAAGTCCTGAGCCTTCACTCAAGGATTTGACCCTGGACAATTAAGTGGGGGGTGGTAAGGGGAGATGGTCGGCATTATAGACAAAAAGAGTTACATGCTTTCACTGAAAATAGGCCAAGCATCATCAGACAATTAAATACATTATTTCCCTTTCATAGAAGCTCAAATCAAATGTCTCACTCAATCAAATTAAGTTAGGAGAGAAACCATCTGTCGGCCCCGGGTTCAGCTCCAGCAAGCCTGTTTTGAACACCATTGGCTAAGGCCTGTTTGAATCATTAAAAAATTATCTTAACTGCTCACTGCCAAAAGTAATTTGCCTAGCCTTGTCCACTCGTCAGAAGCAGAACTAATGTTTCCAGTGGTTGTGAATGTCTGTGAAATAACATCACAAGAGAAATGCCTACAGGCAGCTGGAGAGACTGGGCCCATAATGGAAAGGAGCCCTCTGTAGGAAGTGATAAGAAAGACCTAAGGGGCCAAGTGTGCAGATGGCCACAGGCCACTCTGCAAAGCAGCAAATCCTCTGAAAGATGGGCCCATCTGGGAAGTTTGGATCATACACACAGGTTTACAAGTGGTCTACGGAGTGTGACTGATTTCAGATTCTGGTTCCCTCAATGCCTCATACTCAGATGTAAGATCTAGGAAAGTAGAATAAGGTGTGTGTTGGGGGTGTGAGGGAGTGCTCTCAATCTCTCTCTCTCTTTTTCTCCTCCTCTTCCTCTCCATCACCATCACCTTCGCCATCCTCTTTCTCCTTGTTCTTCTCTCTCTCCCCATCTCTGTCTCTATCTATCTATCTCTATCATCTCTGTCTCTATCTCTCTCTCTCCCCCTCGTTCATCCACTTCCAAGAAATTACTCTTCCCCTCGTTCATCCACTTCCAAGAAATCACTCTATGTCATTTGTCCCTAAGGACCTTGCTTTGGTAAGTGAAGCTGCTGAGGGTTTGGAGACCAATGGTCTAGAAGCTGGCCAGTGACCATGGGATGAGGGCATCTGGGGAGAACACAGCAAGGCAACAGCCTTGCCTGACTCATGCCTTCTCCAAGGCTGGATTATCTCTCCCTTACAGATTTTGTTGCTCCTCTGTGGTTGCCCTCATATGCTGGAGGCACTTGTTCTCACCTCCACCCCACTCTCCGCTTGGGGAGGCTGACAGGCACCCATGATATCAGCAAGCTGCCTGGGGATGGAGAATGGGAGCGCCAGCAGGATGGAGGGAGGTGAGTGAGGGCCGGGTGTTAGTCCCCGATTCCCTCCATGCTGGCTGCACCCTTCAGCCCACAGTCACGATCCTCTCTCTGTCCTTGGAGTTAAGAGGGCTAGTGGTGCCCCTGTCTCTCTAGCTCTGCTCCATTGCTTCTGGTTGTTTGACAATTCCCCACCCCATGCTGGGGATGACAGCCATGGAGGTGCGCCTCTCAAATCTGCTTTCAAGAAAGAACTTGCCATCGAACTGCAAGGTGGCGGCTAACTGACTGCCTTCAGACTTCGCAATCTATTGTTGTTGTTGTTTCACTCTTCCTGAACAGGACCCTTGCTGTGACTATGCATAGGGGGTACAAGAGGCTGGCCATTTCTGCCCAACAAGAGGGACTCCACTAACTGGCAGTCTTTGCTCACAGCCTCAGTCAGGTGGGCTAAGACTTTGTCAGATCTGAATCATGTTCTGAGGCTCCCCTGCCCAATCCTGCTTTGTCCTCTGTATTCTTCCACAGGGATCAGACCAGCACCAAAGAGCAAAGCCTTTCCCTGTTCATTCCTGCTTCCTTCCCCTTTTATGTTCCACAGGCTTTACCCCTAACAAGTCAGTTACATCCTAACTCCGCCCCAGCACCTGCTTCCTGGAGAATCCAGCTAACCCATGCCTTTTTAACACTCTCTTCAGATAACCCTATTTGACTGTACCCCCCCTTCCCTCCTAGGCCCCCAACGGACACCCCTTGGTATTCACTGAATGCGTTTCACATGGGCTCACAAACTGACTTGGGAGAGGAGAAGCCCTTGAGCCCCTCCCGGGCTGCCCTGCCCATGACTGTGGACGGAGAGAAATGACACTCTGAGACCCCAGTTCCCGTCATCTCCTGGCTTCCCCAACCTTGTTTCCTCATCATCCACAGCTGCGCTTCCACCCTGGCTCATCCAGGCCTGGGAATAGGATCCCGAGATAACAGGGGGGAGCTGGAGGGACGGCGAGGACCTGCTGGTACTGTGGGAGGCCAGCAGTGACAGCAATAAGAAGTGCAGGTCTCTGGCTTTTCTCAACAGAACCTTAGAAAAGCACATTTAATCCTAATCAATTGGAAGAAAATGTCCAAAGTCATTGAAGCAGTAAGCAAAAAAATAGCACCAGAAAGATCCAAAGTCTACTCATTAATCCTGGAGTCCAAACTTGTTACCTCCTGGGAGCTGGTCTATTTGGACTTTCTGGGCCTGATGGGTGCTGTTAAGAGAGGACATTAAGAAGTCAGGGTTCTCTTCAGGCAGGATGATTCTGCATCACTTAGGTTAGGACCTGCGATGTCTAAGGCACTTTGGGGAAATACCTAGTTTAGTAATTCCTAGTCCTATTTTTGCAACACTCCACATATTTCCTATTTCTCTCAAGATGTGGTGAGTGTCGCAAAACCTTAAGAACAGAATCAACTTAGTTATAAAAAGTGATTATGTCATTAAGAGCCTACATTTTAGGAGCAGGTCTAATTTCAAGGATTCTGGCTTATTAACAAAAATACACTTATGATCAGCCCTTATATTTTCTTTGGGGTTCAGAAAATTTGCTCCTGTTGTTCATGCAGCATTTTTAAGAGAGGAAAAGAGATGGAGAAAGAGGAAATATGGCTGCGATACTCCTGAACTTCAGAAATGCTAAGATTCATTCCTATCACATCACACATTGGTTCTTCTATGTAATAAATGGAGTAGTTCTCCACTAGTGACCCCCACCCCCAAATCCATAGATTTGTGATTTTTTTCCTTGATTTTCTTTTGGCCGGGGGGTGCCTAGGGAAATACCAAGCGAGGGAGAAAATTTGCCTGTCCCCTGCAGCATGGTGCAAACCCTAATTCTCAGGCACCTCGGCTTTCCGATCCCGAGGTTCTTCACCTGGGATTTTGCTTCCACCTTCGGATTGAGCTGAGACACGTACTATACTGGAGTCAGGATCAACATTTGTGACTAGGATCATTCTTGCTGCCGTGCACAAATTTGTCCCTGAACAGCAGCAAAAGTGCAGGACTTCTTCAGGCTCCAGCCCTAGCCCACAGGGCCCTGATGCCCTCCCACCACACTCCCTTTCCATCAGTCCTGGATCTGACAGGAGATAGATCAGTGGAAGAAACACTGGTGCAAGCCCTTCTCTCTGTGCTTCTATTCTCTGTAATCTTTGGACACTGCCCCCACCGCCAAAGGCAGGCCTCCACGCTTCCCCCAGTCCTCTCCTCTCCTCTTACCTCAATCTTCTTCTGTGATTTTATTTCCTCTGACTCTTCCCTTCACTTGATAGAGCTCTCTTGTCCATTTCAATTATTTTCCAAAACTCTCCTTGGAAACAAACGCTTCCATTTCAGCATTCCAACAGAGAAGCCGCTCCTCTCCGTCACCTCACAATCACTGGGGCCAGGCAGGAGAGGTAAATATTCTCCTACCGGCTGCCTTCCACTGATGTTTCCAACCCATTACTCCTCCACTCTCGTGTAAAAACATCTGCTCTTTTGATCTTCCAACACATTCACATAACTGCCACCGCCCTCTTGCTTGTTTCAACGATAGCCTCCAAGTCATCCCCCCTTATACACAAAGCGCTTTGCCATCTCGTGTACGTACTTTCTTTCCCTCTACACCAACTACGAGGAGAAGTTCCTATTGTTATGTCTGTGTGAACAGTGTATCTGTATTAGTTAGGATCCGTTTGGCTGTACATAAAATACCCAAATAAGTGGCTTAAATAATCCAGAGTTCACTCACATAAAACAGGTCTAGAAACTAGGTGGATCGGGGTGAGAATGGTGAACCCATGGTACTGAGGACTCTGTCGTTCTGCTCCACCATCCTAGCCTTGGTTTCTGTCTTTAAAGTGGCCTCAGGGGTCAAACTGGCTGAAAGGCTTAAAGACGAAAAGGGAAAAAGAAATGGCAAATGGGTGCACCTTCCAGGTGATTGCTCACTTCAAAATTTTTCCCAGATCTCCCTCCCCAACCCAATGACTTCTACTTATATTTATTCTTTGGCCGCCCCAACTGCAGAGAAAGTTGAGAATTGCTGTCTTTAAACTGGTCTCAAGGCTGTTCTGAGTAAAATCAGTAAAAACTAACATTCTTGCCTTGTAGTTCTTGTCCAATATCATTGACCTTCACTTCTACTCTGCTTCACCCACTCATTCCCCGTGACCATTCTTGGTCCTTTGTTACCCCTAAACCCCTCACCTCCTGATCAATTAAGTTCTAATATCCTACTCTCTGACCCTCACCGACTACCCTTGCAATTCCTGTGCTCTCACTTCTGTTCTTCCACCACATGGAGGCATCAAATCAAGTCCCTTGGTCCTTTTATCCCCCGCCCCTGCCCCCCGCATTTGTGTAACTTACAAAATGTTACATCATTTTGGGTCCTTGAAGAGCCAGACACAAAGATGTAATTAGATGGTCAAGAGATTTATTGAGGGGAATGCCTATGAAGATAAAGGGGGAGGGAGCAGAAGTCATCAGGGAGAGGCTTTGAGCCATGATGCTGGTGTGACGCCTGTGAAAGGAGAGAGGGAAGGCAGGATTGAGTAGGAAGGGCCTCTGGCTGCAGCAGAGCTCTGAGAAAATCTCCATCAGGTCATTGGAAAGTCCCTGAGCCAAAATTGTCCATTAGAGAGATCCTGTGTTTGGCAGAAACAGCCCAGATCCAGTGTTTCCCCTGCACTCAACTTCCTGCCCTTTCGGTCACCCACGCATTTATCTATATCATATCCCCTAAAATTCCTATGCCTCTCCTAAAATCCCAGCAGAGGCTCTCTCCACCTGCCTTCCTGTGTCTTTGATCGCCTGCTTTCTACATCCTCCAGGTCTTTGCCTCATTAATTAGTCCATTTGCTCCTGCTTCTTCAATCCTACCAACAAGAGGTAACAGCAGGATCGTAAAACAGCACAGGGGGAGGCCAGGGGACTGCAAGGGGCTGGTAGGGCTGGAGCAAAATGTGTGAGATAGGGAATCCTTCATGCAGTCAGCAAGGGTCACTTAGAGAGGGCTCATGGGCTTATGCCAAAGAGCCTGAACTTTATCACACGATGGGGAGGAGTGAGCCACTGAAAAGAGCTAAACGACATGGAAATGTCATTTAAGGAATTAATCAGGAAATGGCAGATTAGCATTTCATTTGGGTCTCTCTGGGGGCAGCAAGAAGAGAGAATTTCAAGGACCAGAGACCCGAGCTGAGGCTGGGAGAAGACCTGTTAACAGAATATCACAGTCTGCCTGGGAAAGTGAGAATAAAGATTATAACGAAGAGACCCAGAAATAAAATTGAGGATGTTTGGTTGGCAGTAGGATATGTTTCAGGTGTCCTGACCTCCGGGCTCGGCTTTTGCAGAGCTCTCTTGCACTTCCCCTCAGGCAGCCCCCACTCAATGTCTCCCAGACTCACAATTTTATCTTCCAGTCTCTTACATCTGTCCTCCCCTGCTTGGGAGTCAAAGTCAACTTCACCCTCCTAGTGCTTCCAGGGTAATCAAGCAGGTCTTTACAATTCAACCTAGCAAACATCTCTAAAGTGTGTTTCTCCCACCTGCTCGCTGGGTGTCCCTTCCTCAGGTCAGGCTTGCCTGGACCACTGCAGCATACTCCTTGACGCTCCCCTGCCGCCACTCTTCCACCCCAATTTACCCTCCACGTTGCTGTCAGTGACTTGCTTTTCCTCTGATGGCAATCTTACAATGGCTTTCATTTGCTACAAGAAAAAAACCGAAGCCCTTTATTATTGTATATAAGACCTTCCACCATGTGGCTGTGTACACTTACACTCAGCCTTAGCTCAGATAAGTCATCAATCTGCAATACCACATGGTCTTTCATTGAAGTGACACTGTTTGTTACAGAGGCTTCCTCAGAGTAAATGGTGGATGGATAGGTGAATGAATGAATGAATGAGTGAATGAATGAACATTAGCTATCTAATTTTGACTTGAACTTAATAGCTCACAGGTATTAGTACAAAGTTGCTGAGCTGGGTGGGAGGGAGGGAGACGCAAGAGGGAAGACACATGGGAACATATGTTTATGTATGACTGATTCACTTTGTTATAAAGCAGAAACTAACACACCATTGTAAAGCAATTATACCCCAATAAAGATGTTAAAAAAAAAAAAAGTTGCTGAGCTAGTGCTGTGGTCTGAATATTTCTGTCCTACCCACGAAATTCATATTTTGAAATCTTGACCCCCCCCAAAGACGAGAGTATTAGTATTAGGAGGCGGGTAGAAGGTGCTTAAGTCATGAGGGTGGAGCCCTCTTGAATGGGATCCCTCGTCCCTTCCACCATAGAAGGAGACCTATCACCCAACCCTGCTTGCACCCTGATCCTTGGACCTCTAGCCTCCAGAACTGTGAGAAATAAATTTCTGTTGTTTACAAGCTATTTTGTGATAGCAGCCCAAAGGGACTCAGCTAAGAAAGATGACCTGCTAATTTCTCACTGTATTGGAAACAATATTATCTTTCCAAGTTCCTCATTTCATAGAGCCAAATAATAGAATATTATGGATTTTCCCTCAACTAAACAAACGAAAGATTATCTGTTTTAAAACCCTCACATTAGAACAGAGTGGCTTAAGCAAAGGAAAATCTAAAAGCTGTGCTGAAAGAAACATTTAATGATTCATATTGAGTGGGTGAGGATTCTCTTAACCCATGAGGCAAATCCATCTCAGTAGGAAAATGGAGACTATGAATAACACTTAGATCACAATTTTCATCTTTGTAGAATTGAAAAACTGGGTAATTTTCATGACTTATATTTTTATTAGGACATCATTCTAAATCCACATATGAAAGTCTTTGGGGATGGTGAATTGTAAACAATATTAGTGAATACCTGTTAGGTGGCACATTAATTAAAATCCAGCTGGTGAACAAAATGACGGTATCTTTTTTCAATGCCTCATCACAAAATGTAAAAAAATTTCCCTGTCACAAAGTGATTGTTCATATTAATTGAGATAAAACTATAATAAGCTGCAGACAGAAGCCCCCACTGCACACCCATGCTCCTGGGGAAAGAACTCAGGAAGTGCCTCACAGCCCAGGTTTCCTTGACAACCGCTCCCATAGAACCAGCAGCGTTCAAAGATAAACTCCAACCAAGCAACGAGGAAGACTAACTGATGATCAGGCTCCCACGTCTAAGAGGGCCTCGCGATTTGATGGTATCTTGAGAACTATTTCTAAATTTAAATGGAAATGTAGGTGGCTGTGTATTTTAAACCTCACTTCTTTTCTTTCACTGTTATTTTTTTCGTGGAATTCTCCCAGCTTCTTTCTCAGTTCCAAAATAAGACATCCCTTCTTAAAAAGGATAACAATCACAGTTAAATTGCTACCTTGGAAAATCTAACCTAGAAAATAATTCTTTCTCATGTAAAACCAAAACTCCCACCAAAGGGGCAGCAGGAGAGCCAGGCAAAAGTGAGTGGCAAATGGGAGGGAGTTCTGGGAGGTTTAATCACACTATTTTAAAGATCTCCTTGGGACCTCCCTGGTGGTGTAATGGTTAAGAATCCGCTTGCCAATGCAGGGGACAAGGGTTCGAGCCCTGGTCCAGGAAGATCCCACATGCCGTGGAGCAACTAAGCCTATGAGCCACAGCTACTGAGCCTGCACTCTACAGCCCGTGAGCCACAACTACTGAAGCCCGTGCTCCTAGAGCCCGTGCGTGCTCTGCAACAGAGAAGCCACCGCAATGAAAAGTCCGCACACCGCAACTAGAGAAAGCCCGCGCGCAGCAACGAGGATCCAACATAGCCCAAAATAAATAAATTAAATAAATAAATTAAAAGATCTCCTTGTGTGTGTGGGTGTGATGCATGCCTCAACAATCCCGGTGTACTGCCAAACATTGGGAAATTAGTTCACAGCCCAAACTGTCACAGAAACGCAAGCACACGCTGAGAAAAAAGAAGGCGACAGTTCTACTGAACCAGCCTCTTTCCAATTTGCTTGCAGATGGAGATCAAATGTGTCAGCAAACAATTTCAGGTTCAAGAAGAAACCTGTGTGCACACAATAGAAAATTTGAAAAGGGGTGGGGACAGAGAAGTAATGAACAACCTTAGGATAAACAATCCAAAGGAACCCAATATGTTGGAACAAAAGAAACCTTTAAGGTGTTGTAAGAGTCTTATTAAGCCAACTCTGGCCACCCAAAGAAGACAGACCAGAAATGCAATTACCCCAACCCGGAGGAGTAAATACATAAAATAAGAAGCCAGAGAGAAAGCAAGCCAGAATGAAGACTTAAATTAACAGAAGCACCCTAAGAAGTCACCTTTTTCTTTTCTTGTTTTCTCGGTGATATTTTAGATGCCTTTACCCAACGGTGCAATTATCTCAGCAGAAGGAAGTAAGAAATGAAATTGCAGTGTCCATGCGCCAGAGTGGATGAGGGCAGATACAGAAATTGAGGGCTGAAGGACAGTTGCTAAGCGCAAGCTTTGCCAGTCACCTGTGTGGACCATAATGCAGAAAATTCAACAAGTCCTTGAAATACTGAGCCTTAGAAAAGCACTTTGAATTATTTGATCTTAAGTAAAACAAACAACTGTTCCTCAATGTCAACAATGACAGCAAATCCACAAGAAGTTAGAGTCCTTTCATTGTGGGAGGCCAAAGTGGAATGTCCAGGTGGTGAGTCACTTCAGTTGTGTGATTTGACCTTGTCACTCATTTAATGTGGTTTGAGAGACCAGAGATGGGTCTGCATGCAACACGAGGTCAGGCCGGCTATTAAGCCATCTCAGTGAGAGTGCTAGCTCCCCTTCCCAATATGAGGATGTTGTATAGTAACAGATTAGAGCTCACAATTCTTGCTTTCTAAGGGAGGGATTCTCAACTCCAAGATGTTTCTTGTAGTTTGGTCATTTCAGGAAATGACTGATTCCCTCCAAAGAGAAATAATGTGAATTAACTTTCACTTCTAAAATTTTAGGCAATACATTAATTCACTGTTGGTGAAGGTATGGAGAAATGGCTGCTGCCTAAATTGTCTACGGGAAGTATTAATCGACACAAGCTTTCTGGAAGAAAAGGTGGCTGTGTGTATCAACATTTAAAAGGAAGTAATCAGACAAGTGGCTCCATCTTCAAAATATATCTGTAATCTGATCTTTTCTCGTCTCCCACTGCCACCTCCCTGGTCCAGGCCACCATCATCTCTTGTCAGCGTTTCTACAGAAGCCTCCAGATTGTTCCCTGTGCTTTCACCTTTGACCCTTCAGTCTATACTCAACAAGCAGTCAGATCATATTACACCTCGTGTCACATCCTCCAAAGACTTCCCATCTCTTCAGGATAAAAGCCAAGACCTTACGGGAGCCTTTTATTTCCTACTCCAAGCTCCTCAGTCTCCATCTTCTGTTTCTCCCCACTTTTCTGGCTCCACTCCAGCCAGATTAGCCTCTGTGCTCTTCCTGAACTCAGCAGGCATGCTTCTGCCTCAGGTCCTTTGTACTTGCTGGAAAGCTTGCACCCTCTCTGTCCTACCTCCACCCGCCCTTCACCAACTTCAAGTCATTTCTCAAAAGACATCTTCTCAGTCAGCTTTCTTTGTCCAGCCTATTTAACATTACAATGTCCCCTCCCTTCCTAGTCCTCTGTCCTGTTTAACTTTCTTTTTTTTTTAATAAATTTATTTATTTCTTTTTGGCTGCGTTGGGTCTTCGTTGCTGCACGCAAGCTTTCTCTGGTTGTGGCGACCGGGGGCTACTCTTTGTTGCGGTGCACGGGCTTATTGTGGTGGCTTCTCTTGTTGCGGAGCACGGGCTCTAGGCACGTGGGCTTCAATAATTGTGGCTCACAGGCTCTAGAGCGCAGGCTCAGTAGTCGTGGCACACGGGCTTAGTTGCTCCACGATATGTGGGATCTTCCCGGACCAGGGCTCGAACCCTTGTCCCCTGCATTGGCAGGCGGATTCTTAACCACTGCACCACCAGGGAAGCCCTGTCCTGTTTTTCTCCATAGCATTTACCAACCCATCACCATACGCAACCCGTCACCATCTGATACCCTATGTAGTTGACGATTTTTATTTAAATATCATCTAAAAGAGTGCCCCCCATAACTCTAGAATATCTGGGAAGTCCCCAGGCAGCTGATCTCTGAGTTATACAAACTAATAAAATAACTCATAACTGTCATTAAAAGATCAGTTTTCTTGCTTTTTAATTACCTCTCCCTTTATAAATAGCTATAATTGATATTTATATATGTCATGACTAATATCTCCAGAAGGGAAAAACAGCCCCTATGAAAGATAATCATTTGTTAGCTCCAGATCTGCTTATATATATTGCTGATGTGGAGCATATCTTAGTGTCAGATGGACGCTGGATCTTTCTGTACAAGTGGGATGTGAGAAGTGTAAATTCTTTTTTGTTGTTGTTGTTGCGGTACGCGGGCCTCTCACTGTCGTGGCCTCTCCCGTTGCGGAGCACAGGCTCCGGACGCGCAGGCTCAGCGGCCATGGGTCACGGGCCCAGCCGCTCCGCGGCATGTGGGATCTTCCCGGACCAGGGCACGAACCCGTGTCCCCTGCATCGGCAGGTGGTCTCTCAACCACCGCGCCACCAGGGAAGCCCAGAAGTGTAAATTCTTATGTGCAAATCAGAACATTCTACAGTTAATTAATTTAATACAGGCAAGACGTCTTCTCAAAATCCTATCCAATGAATTTAACCATCAGCTTTAGGGGTAACTAAATAGTACAGCCTCAGCCGTGGCCTTAACTCCATTCTGTTAATTTTGCAGTCTTATGATTGATGTATTCTCGTTTATTGCTTTCATTAACTGTAAACTTTTCAAGTCCAAAGCTTATGTGTGTGTGGAAAGGAGTCTTCTATTTCCTTTAGTCTGTGTGGCAGTCAGGAATTTAGTTTACAAATATTTCCAGATGACTCCCTGTGCGTTGATGCTGGGGATGCAGCATTGAGCAAGTTGGATAAGGGCCATCCAGAGGAATGGGGAAGACAGAGGTTGCATTGGAGCCATGAGTGTTACAAAAGTGAGCAGAGCAAGCCCTTGTTGTGTGTAACTAAGGGACCAAATTTTGCAGAGGTTCTGGGGGGCGGAGGGTGGGGGAACCAGGGTCAAGAAATACTGCTCTGAAAAGTGGGGTTTAACCTTTAACTTTCTTGGCAAATTTCGCAAAGAAGGGAGGACTCTTCGGACAGAGAGAAGAGCGTGTGCAGAGAAAAACCTGGATGTGGCAGAAAAGATGAAATGTTCCAGAAGCAGAAAGAAAACCCGTTAAGACTGGAAAGGTGGACATGGTCTTGGAGTCTGAGTGAGGGCTGTTAGGCTGGATCCTAAGGGCAAAAGAAGACAGTGAAAAGTTTGAAGTCAGGGATCCGTTTGCTCTGTAGTCAGTTGGTCTCTGCAGCCTTTTGATTTTCTGACCATGTCCTTGCCTAACGGCTGTGCTCTCATGCAAGAACAATTTCAGACTCACTTTCCAGGACTTTAAGGAAACTCATTAAATCCATTTTACTCTCTATCATGCTTATTTGTAGGATATAAAATAGATTTTAAATAACACCTAAAGCACCTAGTCAATAATTACCTAGAAGAAAAGTTATACTTCATTTGTAGTATCTATACTCTTCCATATTTTTCTAGCAGATGCAGTGCAAACAGTATCATATAGTATTTAGAAGAGCATGGATTCTGGAGCTTGGGTTCAAATCCCAGCTCTGTCCCTACTTCCTTGTGTGAACTTGGACAGATTACTGAATTTCTCTGTGCTTTGGTTTCCTCATTTGTAAGTTGGGGGGTAATTATAGGACCTCATAGGTGGAGTGACCACATAATTAATCATCCAAACTGGACGTTTTGGAGATGAAGAGGGTTCTAGCCCAAGTCAATGTGTGTAAAGCACTTAGAATAGTGCCCAGCACAGAGCAAGGCTGGTTATATTGTTATTGAGATGCTTTCATTCATTTCTAAGAAGACTAGAATCACCAACTGATTTTAAACATCAACATGGTTAGAAGGAAGAATTGAGAAATATTTAAAACCAGGGGAATGTGGAGTTTTGTAACTTGAGGATTAAATTTTGACAGAAAACGAAACAAAGAAATAAAAAAACTATATGAAAGCAAACCATGGCTGTGCTTAGAAAGACAAATACATTTGGTGGGCAATACTGGTTAAATACCAATATAAGTACTTTTTAAAGTGGGATTTAAAACTATCTGATTTACAGATATGGGTGTTAATGGGCCAGAAGCATCCATTAGAGGAGTAGTTAATTTAGCTCCAATTAATTAAAGTAATAACAGTTGATGATAGAAAAATTGAAGAAGAAAAAAGAAGGAAATAAAAGTCATTCATTTTCATACCGCTAAAAATACCCACCACTACTTTTTGCTACAAGCTCTTTGTGTAATATGCCACTTTTCTGTATGCTTTCCCCCGTGCATTCACATATATGTGCATGATTGATCTACCTATCATTTTTTTCAAAATTATGATCATCTTATAAATGCATGTGCATTAGTTTCCTAGGGCTGACAGCCCTAGGACAGAACAAAATACCACAAACTGGATGTCTTCAAGAAAGAGAAAGATACTCTCTCACAGTTCTGGAGGCTAAAAGTTCAAAATCAAGATATTGGCGGGGCCCTGCTCCTTTTCAGCCCTCTAGGGGAGGATCCTTCCTTGCCTCTTCTAGCTTCTGGTGGGCGCCAGCAATCCTTGGCCTCCTTGGCTTATGGCAGCATCACTCCAAACCCTGCCTCTGTCCTCACATAGCCTTTTTCCCTGTCTATGTCTCTTGTATGTTCATGTGGCCTTCTAATAAGAGCACCAATCACTGGATTTAGGGCCCAACCTAGTCCAGTACGACCTCATCCTAACTAATTACTTCTGCAAATACCTTATTTCTAAATAAAGTCACATTCTGAGGTTCCAAGTGGACATGAATATTTGGGGGACACCATTTAATCCAGTAGAGCATGTAGTGAAGATATCTGATTTTATGATGTAAGATAGAATACTATCCCTCCATCCCCTGGTATCCCAAAGAGAAGTGTCTGAATCTCCTCTTACCAAGATTCATAGGAAGTCCAGTCTAGCGCCCTTGCATACCTCCCTGCGCACCACCCTAGGAATGTCTGCTTACCTGCTTGGGTCGGGGGTGGGGGGATTCTGATGTCATCTGGGGCCCAGGGAAGATAAGAATGTCCAATCTCCCTAGAGTCACAGAGACTATGGCCTGGATTTGACCACTTCTCAGTGTTAAGTGTGGCCTAGGCATTAGCCACCCACCAGATGGACCATTTGGTAAAAGGCCGGCACCCCAAGGTGCTGCCCTAGCACAGACTCCTGCTTTCATGTTCACGGGCCTAGAATGGTCACTGACACGTGTCAGCTCAGGATACAGCAGACCAGCAGTCCTATCTTTTTCCACGCTCAAGGTAATTTTATGTCAAAAGACCCTCTGCCTTACGCAGGGCCCTCTCAATCTGCCCCAACAGAGTTGTCTAACTTTGAATTTCAGGGATAAGTTATTAGAGTCTCAGTCACTTCCCTTCAGAAGGCCCCTGGGCTCCTTACGCAAATGAGAGCACTTCTCCCAAGAAGGATTTGCACGAAGAAGCACCGGTACAGATAGATTGGCTCAGCCACAGAAAGTATACTGTCCTTCCCTCAGGCATCGGGTACCTAACTGCCTTCTTACATTTCAGAATAAGTTAATGGCTATTAATAATTCTTCTCACAGAAATGAAAGTGTGTGTCAGGAGGCTGGTGGTCTCCTCCTGCAGACCTAGAGGTCTCTGGCAATATTTCTTTTTTGGGGGTGTGTGGGAGTGACAACAGCTTTATTCTCTGACACACGGTTACATGGTTCCACTTTAGAATTCTGTCTTGGGACAAAGGAGCTCCGAAAGAAGTCACTGAACGAAACATTTGAGGAGCTTTTTACATGAAATCTATATCAGTCCCCCAGCATCGCTGCAGGATCCACATTTTCAGCTTTTTTTTTTTTTAACATCTTTATTGGAGTAAATTGCTTTACAATGGTGTGTTAGTTTCTGCTTTATAACAAAGTGAATCAGTTATACATATACATATGTTCCCATATCTCTTCCCTCTTGCGTCTCCCTCCCTCCCACTCTCCCTATCCCACCCCTCTAGGTGGTCACAAACCACCTAGCTGATCTCCCTGTGCTATGCGGCTACTTCCCACTAGCTATCTATTTTACATTTGGTAGTGTATATATGTCCATGCCACTCTCTCACTTTGTCCCAGCTTGCCCTTCCCCCTCCCCATATCCTCAAATCCATTCTCTGGTAGGTCTGTGTCTTTATTCCTGTCCTGCCCCCAGGCTCGTCAGAACCATTTTTTTCTTAGATTCCATGCATATGTGTTAGCATATGGTATTTGTTTTTCTTTTTCTGACATACTTCACTCTGTATGTCCATCCACCTCACTACAAATAACTTAGCTTCGTTTCTTTTATGGCTGAGTAATATTCCATTGTATATATGTGTCTGGCAATAATTTTAAAGCCCCTCCCACCGTGTACTTCTTCGGAAGTTAGTACCGCATCATAATTCATATATTATTCTATCACATGGCTACACTAAAACTTATTTAACTGTTCCCATATTTTGATACATTTAGATGGTTTCCCATCATAAATCAACTGAGGTAAAAATATTCACTTAATGAATATTTATTACTTATCTACTACGTGCTAGTCAATGTTTTAGGTCCAAAGGGTCTTTCATGTTAGTGACAACAGAGGACAGCAAACAAGCCAATGTAAAATATAATGCTTTCATAGTTACCACAAAGGAAAACAAAGCAGAACCAGGTGCCAGAGTAACAAGCGCTGCTGTTCTGCAATAGGGTAAGTGGGAGGGGCCTTACTAAAAAGCTGGCGTTTGATATAACCTGCCCAATCTGAGAACTGGAGAAGGTTCTGTATATAGCACAAGGACGCTCACAGGAAGTTTTGTCTTTTTTGTTTCTGCTGTTTCTTTGTTTGCTAACTATGTCACATATGAATGTGAATAAAATGGAGCTCTCTCCATTAAGTGAAATTGCCACTTAAATCAACCTAAGTGCAATTTGCACAAGCAAATGATGAATAAACTGGATTTAAAAATCGATGGGTGCGCGCTTCCCTGGTGGCGCAGTGGTTGAGAGTCCGCCTGCCGATGCAGGGGACATGGGTTCGTGCTCCAGTCCGGGAAGATCCCACATGCCGCGGAGTGGCTGGGCCCGTGAGCCATGGCTGCGGAGCCTGTGCGTCCAGAGCCTGTGCTCCGCAATGGGAGAGGCCACAACAGTGAGAGGACCGTATACCGCAAAAAAAAAAAAAAAAAAAAAAATCGATGGGTGCTCAAAAAACTATGATTAGTATTATATCTACTCCATGAAACATGCATGTTACGAAATGAAGGGATAAATTGAAAACCGTGAAAAGTGGCCACCAAATCACATTCAGTTGAGTCATGGCTGCATTTATCTGTAAAGTGTTTGTGTTCTTTTTTCCTAAGAGCTTTGACAGTTTATTGCCCATCGATAGTTTTGTCAAACAAAATTGGTATCTAATGAAGACTAGCAGAACTTCTCAGACTCTGAAAGTCTTTCACAACCTATCATTACCATTTACTTACTAAAAAGACCCAGTCTGCCTTTGCAATACTGTCCTGAACTTCAAATACTTAATTTTGTTACACTGAGAAACAAGCTCTTCATAATTTTATACCTTAGTTTAATCATGCTGCAACATTATAGGTAGCCAGATGTTTAAATGTCTTGCACTTAATTTTTAAAGTAAGTGTGTGTGTGTGTTCATTATCAGTCTAGTACTGTGTAACAAACAACCCCAAAACTTGGTGCTTAAAACAGCAATCATCTTATAATGCTCACTCCCTGTGGGGCAGGAATTTGAGCAAAGTTTGACTGGGCAATTCTTATGTTTTATGGAGCAACAACTAAGTCACTCAATGGTATCCCGCTGGTCAATGAGCTGAGCTGGTGGGGACGAAGGTAGCTTCATTCACATGCTGGGCTCCTTTGTGGCGGTGACCAGAAAGCTGGACCCCTTTTCCTCTCCACATGCTCGCAAGGCCCTTCCTCATGGTCTCTGCAGCAGGACAATCAAACAGACTTCATACATGGCAGCTCAGGGCTCCAGGCATGTGTCCCAAGAGAAGCTGCCAGTCTCTTAAGGCCAAAGTCAGCAAACTAGCACAGGGTCACTTCCACTGTATTCTATTGATCAAAACAGCTACAGAGCCCACCCAATTAAGGGGAGGTGACATAGACCCCACCACTCATATAGGGGGAGTATCAGAGAATTTTGTAGCCATCTTTAATCTGCTACAATATATACATTTACCTTTTATTATGGAAAATGTTAAACATATCTAAAAATAGACAAAATTTGTATAAAACTCCATGTCTCCATCATCCAGTTTCAACAGTTTGCATCTCACAGCAAATTTGTTTCATCTATACCTCCCACCTACTTCCTAGACTCCTATATTGTTTTAAATCAAACCTCAGACATCATATTAATTCATCCATCAATGCTAATTTTTAAAGTGTTATGGTACCCGGAAGACAGAACAACTTTTAGAGGGAAAATCTATTCATTTCAGAGGCTTTTCTTTTATTAATACCAAGTTGTTCTTATCTCTTAGAAGATACCTTCCTTCCAGGAAATCTCTAATTATTTGAACACCAAAGAACAGCCACTTTCCTATGTAGCTTCCGGTGAAGCACACACTGGACTAGGAATCAGGAGAACTGGGTTTTAGGATCTCAGCCACTGACCAGCCATGTGATAGCAGCTTTCACTGAGCCCTCACCTGCCACCACATTCATTTTTTTAATTCTATTATTATTCCAATTTCACAGATTGGGCTAGAAAAGGTAAGCAGCTTGCCCAAGATCAAAGAGTGGCAGAGGTGTGATCTTAGCCAGATCACTTGGAAGCTGTTTCCTCCTCCATCCCATGGAGAACATCATCCAACTTCAACCTACTTCACTGGAGAATAATATAACAAATGCTCTCGACAAACCACTTTGAAAATATTCCAAATTGTAATCACGAAAGCTTTTGAGTAGGTAATCCGTTTTCATGGCTCAAAAATCCAAACAATAGAAAATGCTGAAGAGTCTGGCTGCCACTCCTGTTCCATTATTTCACTCCCCTACTCATTTTCTCTGTACAAGTAACCATCTAATTATTATTTATTTATGCAAATGTGAATAAGGGTGTCACTGTGTGGCCCCTTCTTACACAGCAGTAAACACCTTTATATATTCAATCTCTGTGGGAGTTAGTCCTATGCCAGAAAAGAGCTTCCTTGTCCTTTTTTTTTTTTTTTTTTTTTTTTTTTGCGGTATGCGGGCCTCTCACTGTTGTGGCCTCTCCCGTTGCGGAGCACAGGCTCCAGACGCGCAGGCTCAGCGGCCATGGCTCACGGGCCCAGCCGCTCCGCGGCATGTGGGATCTTCCCGGACCAGGGCACGAACCCGCGTCCCCTGCATCGGCAGGCGGACTCTCAACCACTGCGCCACCTGGGAAGCCCCCTTCCTTGTCCTTTTTGATCGCTGCCTAATTACCTCATCATGTAGACATACTATCGTTTATTTAACAAGTTCCCTGTTGATAAACATTAGATTTTTATCTCCAACCTTTTGCTATTACAGACAATCAAGCACTGAGTTTTATTTTTGTGGGAAAACCAAGGTACGGAGTGCCTACGTGCATATATAATGAGAGGGAGTCAGTAGCAGAACCTGGTAGTTCACTGTTTTGTTCAGGGTTATGATTCTTTAACTGCTTTTGACGTTAACACAAGAAGTTCATCAAGCTTAACTAAAGAACCTATACATTCTTTTGGAGTCTTTTCATGAGGGAATCCCCAGGGTAGAGCCCATGGATATACCATTATCATTGTCACCTTTTACCAATCTTTTCTGGATTTGCTTCTTTTAAAACTCTGCCTATAAACGAGATCCTTGTGAACATACTCGTCCAAAGTCTGATGTCTTAGAAGAACTTCTTCTCAGAAAAGGTATTCTGGGATATGTGTTTCTTTTATCACAGTTTGTGCACTTATAAGCCCACGCTGGATTGACTGAGGACATAACACATAACCCAGAGACAACCATGACCGCTGACATTAAAAGAGGAGGCAAATCCAAGGCAAAGAGGGAGGCAACTCATGATTTTAGAAGAATAACATCTCCTTGTTTTCCTCTCTACTTCTCTCCCAGATGAGGAGGTGTGGCTCTCAAGCTGATGCTAAGTAGCTTAAGTTTGCTGTGGCCTAAGTGGGTGATATCAAAGATGGCCCCAGGTTTCCTTTACCACTCTTTTCTTTGTCACTGCCTGAAAGTCTTCACTTTTACTGTTCTTTGTCACTGCCTAGAGTTCCACCAATTACAGATCCATCTGTGTTAAAAGTGCTTCATTTAAAAGGTAAATATCTTCAGTCATTCATGCCTTCAAGTAAATTGATTTACTCAGTCACCCTATCCTAACACTCAGTGTGGATCAGCCATGCAGAACTGGACTATACTGAGGGTTGCAGGGAAGTGGGGTGGTGCTTGTGATAACCAGGGAGAAGAAACCAATGGGAAGGGTGCAGCAGTGGGCAGGATTCTGGGATGCTGGAGTTGGAGAACTCTTATTATTTCATCAGTAGGAGAGAAAGGCAGTAGGGAACAGAGACATGCAGAAGAGAAGTAAGATGGGCCTCCCAAAGAGACATTATCATTTTTGTAATTTCACTCAAGAGTAGCCTTGCTAACTTGGACCTATTAACCAAGAATGTATCGGTTGTGTAACTCTGGCTCTTTCCTCTGTACTGTTGGGCCTGGTTTACTATTCCAAATGTAAATTAGAATCTAGAGATGGCAGAACAAGGTACCACCAGAAAGTAAATACTGGTATAGATGGTTGTTTGGTCAGTGGTGTTCTCAATGACACTACCCCACCGACACTGTGTGTTAACCACAGAATATTTTGTTTCATGGTCTGGATTTCAAAATTCTCAAACATATTATTATACCCACACCAAGAACACGAGGAAACTACATAGGCTGGAGCAAAGATTTTTAAGAAAGGATGGAGTGGGGGAAAGAGAAGCAATACACACATTTTCAAAGAACTAAGTTAATTATTTCCAAAATGATTCGAGAAAAAGAATCTCAGCTTCATGCACATCTCAGTCCCCCATCCTCTCCTCTGCAAAGATTCCCCAAGTGGTTGAAGTCTTTAACATAAGGTGCCAAGCTGTCCTACAAACAGCAAAGCAGCCTAATGTAACATCTGTGTTTTGACAGATCAACTTCTAGAAATCAGGAAAAAAAAAAAATCTTGTAACATCACAAGCAATGAACCCTTTGCAAGCATGACAGATATTAAGCAATAGTGTCCTACTTCCCAAATGTCTCCTGCCAGGGGTTTTTTCGACATCTGTATATCTTTTCTGGGTCTCCATTTGGTTTTTATTTCACCCTCATTTAAGTGTTTCTTCCTCTCCTGACCACTGCAAATACTTCCTCCATTCTCTCCCCACACATCATAAGTAGTATTCCTCCAGCAATATCCCATTCAATTTCTGTTTCATATTTATACTATACCTCTTTCTTAAGCCCCACATGTAAGACCCCATGGCTGAGCTGGGAAACTAGATGTGGAAAGTATTTGCAGAACGGTCACCTGTGACGCACACAGGCCAGCACTTCAGATGGCCTCTGACCAGGACTGCGTGGGTAAACTTGGTAATAGCGTTCCATTTTCCTGTGCCTTTGTTTTCATTTTGTAAAATAAAATTCTAAAAAAAAACATCATATGATATCACTTACATGTGGAATCTAAAAGAATGATACAAAGGAACTTATTTACAAAACAAATTTAGACCCACAGACATAGAAAACAAACTTATGGTTACCAAAGGGGAAGGTGGGGGGGGGCGTAAATTAGGAGTTCAGGATCAACAGCTACACATTGCTATATGTAAAATAGGTAACAAACGAGGACCTATGGTGTAGCTCAGGGAACTATACTCAATACTTTGTAATAACTTATAAGGGAAAAGCATCTGAAAAAGAATATATATATATATATATATACATATATATAAATAACTGAATCACTGTGCTGTACATCTGAAACTAACACAACACTGCAAATCAACTATGTTTCCATTTAAAAAATAATAATAAAAATTAAAAATACATGATTTTAAAATAGCACTTAATGCATAGCCCTTTTGCTTACACCATCTCATCTGATCCACAGAAAACCCCATTAGGGTGGGCATTTCTATCCACAAACCAACCTGACTGGGTTTCCTGCAGATGTTCCTGATTTGGGGCACAGTTAGGTGCTGCAAACTCTATTGGTTCCTATACTCTCTTCCTTTCTTGCCAGCAGAACTCTGATTTGCCAAGTGTTCCTCCCTCAGGGAAGAAGACCCTCAGCCAGCTCAGCAGTAAAAGCCCTGAACTACCCAAGCCAATCATGGTGACTTTATTCTCTTTGCCAGTGATTGTTTTCAGGCAAATGACCCAGATCTGGCTAATGCAACAGGAGACAACGTCTGCTGGGGAGGTTCTAGGAAAGTCATCTAGATCTTAGAAAGACACAGGGATGAGACAGTCCTTCGGGACTTCATGCCTGAATTTTTTTATTTTTATTTATTTTATTTTTTATTTTTTTGCGGCACTTAGGCCTCTCACTGCTGTGGCCTCTCCCGTTGCGGAGCACAAGCTCCGGACGCACAGGCTCAGCGGCCATGGCTCATGAGCCCAGCCGCTCTGCGGCATGTGGGATCTTCCCGGACCGGGGCACGAACCCGTGTCCCCTGCATCGGCAGGCGGACTCTCAACCACTGCGCCACCAGGGAAGCCCTCATGCCTGAATTTGATGCCTAGAACTGTGGAAGCCATCTCATGACTATGCAGGGAACTAGCCCAGAAGAAGAAAGCCAACAAATTGGGATGACAGAGGGAAAAGGCAGAAGAATGTAAGACTTTTTTTATGGGAAGAGCTAACATTTATTCAATCAACAATCACTGGGTGCCTGCCAGGGCCAGACACTGCTGGTGGTTGGGACACAGAGAACACGTGACTAGTCAACATAAAACTCTGTGACGTCAGCCTGCCCTTGTTTTTCCCAGACATCACTAAGTGACAATATGTACAATGTTTCAAAAATGTAAGACTTTGAGGACGTCACTGAGCCACCGAATTAACAAAGTTTAACTTCACCCTACCTTAGGTCTTCATTTAAATGAAGTAATAAATCTCCTTATTGATTATTAAGGTCTTCTGTTCTTTGGAGCTGAACACAACCTATTGTGTCAAACTTCACAGGAATGTTTGAGTCTTTTGGCTCCGAAGGGACCACTCAGCTTACACCCACATGAGTTGAGATACTCACCAAATGTCCCAAGCACGGTTCTCAACCTTGCCTGTGCATTAAAATCACCTGGGGATGTCCAAGGTGTGTTCATGCCTGGTCTTCACACACAGAGGTTCTGACACAATTGGCCTAGGCTGGGGCCTGAGACTTGATTTTTTTAAAGCTCCCTGGGCAATTTGAATGTGAGAGCCATTGGTTTAAAAACTCCAAAGGACATGGAAGATACATTTTGGGACACTTTTCCCTTCTTACCTCTGTCCTGCCTCACCTCTCCTCCCACCCCCCCATGTTCTTAGCACCTCCCAAACACAGGGTGACCATTCATCTGAGTTTGCCTGGGACAGTCCCAGTTTGTAACCGTTGCCATGACATAATTATCAATAGCAAATCCTTTTACACCTAAAAATGTTCCCATTTGGATGCCTGGGTGCCTTACCTAAAAGGACTCTCAGTGGATCTAGTTTAATCAAGTCCCTGAATGCCATCTCTCCCATATTTCAGATGAGTGTGTGCCTACCCAAGTGTTTGTAGGAGGCCCAGGTTTGCAGAGGACCCAATCCACTTGCTGGAGTTTTTAATAAGTGCTTCAGTCCCAACCCTGGAGGCTTTAGCTTTAGGGTGGAAGATTGTGGGTCGCAAAAGAATCTCAGATGTCTTGTAGAGAGTTAAGTATTCCCTGTTATTTTTATGTGCTAAATTATTTGTTACCACTCTGGTGTGCATGTAGTGTCATCTGAAGTCAGGGGAGTGATCTAAATGATCCCCCTGGGTTCTCCCCAACCCTAGGATGCCCTCATAATGCATATTCTCCTGCAGCCTTTCAGAATTGAAAGAGGAAATTACACCGTGGGAGCTGCTGAAGCAGAAGAGAGCTCTGGATTTAAGATGCTGGGGTGATATCCAACGCAGACAGCTGAAGCATCAGGCAGAAGAAATTGAAAGGGGGGATCATAAAACCAAAGGAAAGATATTGAGTCTGTTTACTATGAGCTAATGAGAGTTTCAGAAGCTTGAGTGAGATTAGTCAGGCACTTTGGATATCATGCAACTATAACTAAGGTATGGGTATCAGAGGGAGCCAGCCATGTCTACTAGGGCAGCTAAGTGGAGTCCTAACTTCACAGAGATCTGATGAATCTTTTGGGGAAAAATCAAAGAAGATTTGGAGGACTGCTAGTTGGGCTCCATGAAGCTATAATGACGACTTCAAAACAAGAAGGGGTTATCAAGGCTGCCCTCATGCTCTCGGGCAATGCCTTAGATGTTTAGAGAAACTACTCTGTGGGAGGGCAAAGCTGAGGGCCCTCAGGTCTCTCTTGAAGCACTGGTCAGTTGTTGAAGAAAGGGAATACTTTACAATGAGACATTTAAAAGTGCCACTTAAACTCCTGAGTTCTCTGATACAACTCAAGAAGGAATGTGAAACAGGAAGAGCAAATTTCTTGCTGTTGCCCCAGAGGCAAGATATCTTTCCTCTATCTCTGGGAGAGAAGCAGGGTCAACTTTGGGGATTGTTTCAGTTATACATTGCTGTGTAACACACTACGTATTCCAAAAGTTAGTGACTTAAAACAAGAACCATTTGTTTGCTCACAATTTTGATGTCAGGTCACGATTAAAGCTGGGACAATTCATCTTTGCTCTACGTAGCATCTGCTGGGACAGCTTGACTGGGATGAGGATTGCTCTCAAGTCACCCTCGTCTCATAGCTAGCTGTCTGCTGAGAGCTCAGCCTGGGCAGGCAGCCAGGGGCCTCTATTCTCTTCCACACGGATCCTGGCAAACGGCTGCTTAGGCTCCCTTACAACATGGAGGCTGGGTTCCAAGAGGGACAAAGAGGAAGCTGACAGGCTCAGAACTGGGACAGCATCACTTTCGCTGTATTCAAAGCAGTCACGGTCCCAGCTCCAGTGCAGAGCGGCAGAGAAATAGATCCTACCTCTCTGTGTCAAAAGTGACAAAAAATGTACTGCCATCTTTAATACGCTATATGCACCATGGGAAAGATCAGCCATAAAATGTCAGAACGAATGGCCATTGAAGTAGAATTTCAAAGTTGTCTGGTCCTACAAGGAGGAAGGGAAGAGAAATTTGGGCAGTTCAACATTCCTGATGATTTGCTGGGGAGGAAGAAGAGACAAAGGCCATTTTCATTTCCTTGCTACTATAATTTACACTCCTAGTTTACGCCTAAATTTGTGCAGCCAGGGGAACAAAACATACATATCTAGAGCTGAAAACTGCAAAATTTAAGACTGACATATAACAAATTATTTAATTCAAAAATATTAAGTTAAAATATTTCGTATGTGCAAGATAGTATAATAGGTCTTATAACAATTATAAAATTTTACAGAACATGGTTTCTGTCCTCGAGGAGCTTTTCACTTGATTTAACAAGCATTTGCCAAGCATGTGTCAAGCACTATCTAGGTGCTACCAGCTAGTGGATGCAAAGATAGGAAACACCACCACCTCTGCCTTCACAGGCAGAGGAGAGAGATGAGCATAAATATGTCATGTGACAAGTATGACTCAACCTCTGTAAACGATAAGTAAGGTATGTGTATAATAGAAGAAAAAATGAAAATACTCAATCCAAAATGTTAATGATGAGATTATGGGTGAACTTTTGTTTTTTCTTTATACTTTAATGTTTTCAAAAATGAATTTTTTAAGATAGAAAAAATTATATATATTAAGCGCAAGATAGTGTTGTAATAGAGACATTTCAGGATGTTCAGGGAGCTGAGAGGGAGTCCCTAGCTCCTCCTGGAAGGAGGAGAGAGAAGTTTCTATCAACTTCTTAGAGGAGGTGACATCAAAGTATGGCTTGAAGGGGGAATAGAAGTTGTGATTGACATTTGTCATTTGGGGGGTGTAACCTTGCCTAAACCTCTTATCTGAGAGAAATTCTTTATTGTGTGTGCACTGCTGGGTCTCTAGAACTTTGTCTCCTGAAGGGAAGTCAGCGAGGTAAGAGGCCCCATTTATATTTCTTTCCTTCCTGGAAGTCAGGGCATGAGCACAAGCCCTGGGTTCAGCCTGTCAGACTTCCTGCCCATGATATTGAATCTGGTGTTAGAGGAACAAAGGCAGGATGGATAAAACTCATCTGTAGCCAGTGTGGAGGGGTGTGATGATGGTGAGAGTACTGGCTAATGGCAACAGTGCTCTGCAGCAGCAATGGCACAACCCTGTTAAAAAACAGTTGTATTATTGGCCCTTGTCCCTCCTTGGTTCCTTGTTCGTGTGTGTATTCTAATCTTGGTCCTCCAGCTTCCTGTTATTCTGTGAGTCCCCAAAACCCTTCCAACAAATTCCTTAAGGAGAGTCAAGCTTGGGTTTGGTTGTTTGAAGCAACTGACTGATGCAGGAGAGGGCTAGGCAAGTGGGGTGCTGGTGGGTAGGGGAGGGAGGGGGTAGGTGAAAGAATCGCAGCACGTGCAAAGACTAAGAAAGAGTGCATGTGGTTCTATCTAGAAGGAGAGATAAGATGTACTCAAATATATCCATGGTAGGGAAAAATATCCTTGCTAACTATTCTGGAGGTGCAAAGGAAGGCACAATCACTTTTTACTGGGTTTATTAGCAAAGATGCAGTGGAAGAAATGGAATTAGCTTGATCATTGGAGAAAAGGAAAGAAAGGGGTAGTTATTCCAAGCAGAAGGAAAAGTATATACTGATTGAAAAGATCCATGTATATTTAGGAATCTAGTAGTAAAGTAAATAGTTCAATTTAGCGGAAGCATGGAGGACTAGCAAAGGAGCTTGGGTGGTTGGTATGTCCAAATTCTACCGGCGTTTCGTGCTAGGACATAGACTTTGGATTTTATTTGGTACGTAATAGGAAAACACGGAATGTTTGTGAACAGGGAGTGTCATCATGCAAGTGTTGCTTTAAGATGCTAAATCTGGTGGCCATGGCCAGAATGGTCAGTTAAGGCTACTGCAATAACTTAGGATGAGTCGGTAACGTCCTGAATTAGGTGATGGCAGTGGGAATGGAAAGGACCAATGTGCAAAATATAAATAAGAATTTGTAACCTGACAGCTCCTCTGTTTTAAAAGAACTAATTTTAGGGCCTCTCTGGTGGCTCAGTGGTTAAGAATCTGCCTGCCAATGCAGGAGACACGGGTTCAAGCCCTGGTCCGGGAAGATCCCACATGCCGCAGGGCAACTAAGCCCGAGCTCCACAACTACTGACCCTGCACTCTAGAGCCCGCGAGCCACAACTGTTGAAGCCGGCGTGACTAGAGCCCGTGCTCCACAACAAGAGAAGCCACCGCAATGAGAAGCCCATGCACCACAATGAAGAGTAGCTCCTGCTCGCCACAACTAGAGAAAGCCCACGGGCAGCAACGAAGACCCAACACAGCCAAAAATAAATAAATAAATACATAAAATTTCTTTTAAAAAAACTAACTTTAAATACACATATGCACACACTGTGTTTATAAATGGGCTGTATTTACATATATACAGAGTATAATACACCTCACATGCTGGCTGTAATTCTCTCCAACTAATAGCATGGTAAATTTATTCCATACATTATGCAAAACAAATAAAACAAATACAGCCAGGCAAAAATGTTCTGCATCATTTCATGAAAGTGCTCGGAGTGTGTGTTAGTGGGGGTGTGTGTATGTGGACTTGGAATGCTGCAAAAAGCTTGGACTATAGATGGAGTTCTCAAATTCCTCTGAGAAATCAGGCTGTTTCCTATAACTATGCTCTTAGTGTAGTTGGAGTTGGTGATTAATACAATGTGCTATTGCTGAAGTAGACAGGTGTTCCCTGGTTTTGTCTATGGAAAAAACTCTGATAGTTCCAAGGACAGTGAAGTTTAAAAGGTCCCTTAATAAATAGGATGAGCTAAGGCAATTATGTGATAAACTGAGATTCAATTTACAACCCTCCTTCTATCATCCAGTCATGGATGATAGATCGATAGATGATTGATAGATGATTCTTCCTCCTAATTATATTTGAAATCTATACCTTATTCTCGTCTAATCCCTCACTGTCACCCCAAAACTCAACTCAAAAACACCTTCTTGACCACCACATCTCTAGTCAGATCCCTAGGTCCCTTGCTTTCCAACAAAGGGGATGCATTCATCAATTTGTCTGCTTTCAAGATGTCCCCTTTCTAGCAAGGCAGTCCCATGGCCCTTCCTGAGTAGACAGACAGTAGGCTACCTGACCCTGCCCTCAACTGCATCTGGCCCTGACTCAAGATTCACCCACCACATTCCCTTCCTTAGGACTTTGGAATTGGGACCCGATAACTCTAATTAGCTCTAAGTGTTGTTGGATCTGAAGATCATGCAGAGTCTAGAGCTTGGCACCATTTAAGGGAAGCCAAGGTGAACCATGTGAAAACAGAGCAATGGGATGAGTCTGGAGAGAGGAATATATGTGCCAAAGGAAGAAGAGACAAAAGATCCCATTACCTCAAAAGGAATGAAAGAGATAGAGATGGAGAAAGAGAGAAATGGTCAGAGGACTACTTGCTCTGGTCCTCAAGGTATTTCAGATCTAGGAACTGGGGTTTCTGAATCTTGAGGACCCAGGACACATTTCCTCCTTGGGTTCCATGACATTTCCCTACATCCTTATAATGAGCCCTCCTTGATTTCAGCCATTTTGAAGTAATTCCTATTCTTGGCCCCTAATTAACCATCCCACAGCTCCTAGTCCATTCTCTTAGCAACTACCATACTATACTGTCGCTGTTTATTTGCTGTCTCTCTTCCCTGTTGGGCTTTGAACTCCCTTGAGGCAAGAACTTTGTCCTGTTCTTGTTCATCCTTTTTATCTCCAGCACTTAGGGAAGTGATTGGCATATTAGCAGATATTCAGCAAATGTTTAGAAAGTACTTTTAGAGTTAGGGGTCATCCTTTTCACAACTTGTATTGATTCTGCCTTATTCTAACTCTGGTTTCCACTGGGTTTTGACAGCATAGACATTGCATACAAGCAATTGCTTCTGAGCTGTCCTAGGAGTCTCAGAGTGTGGTGCTAGGAGCTGGGAAATACCAGACTCCCAGGCTGAAAGGGACCTTGAGAGACCGTTGTTCTATGAAAACTGAGATAGTTCTGCTGTGAAAGATTAGCCACTCTCTTTTATTTAAGAACACTGTTTAACTTCACACACACAAATATTGTAGCAATACTAATGAAAAACTAAAAATTAAAAAAATTTCACCCGTGATGTCATCACTACAATAAAATAACCTGTTTTGGTTAAGCCCACAATGCCTGCCAGTCCTTGTTTGTATGCATTTATATAACTTTTACAGAGTTGATGTCATCATTAAGATAAAAATGTGTTCTCTTTTTCACTTAACAGTTCATCATAATTATTTTTCTATGTTGCTACAAAGACTTTCTAAGTTTTAATAGCTACATAATATCTTAATTGATTAGATATGCTTTAAATTACTTAGATTCTCCTACTATGGACAATCACATTGTTTCTTTTTCTCTTTCTTTTCTTTATTTCTTCCCTTCCTTCCTCCTTTTCCTCCTTCCCTCCTTCCTTCCTCCCTCCCTCCCTTCCTTCCTTTCCTTCTTTTTTCTTTCTGCTATTACAACTCTAATCGCATTGGACATCTTTGTGTAAATTCTTTTCTTCTTTAGCTTAAGTCAGAATAATTCTTCCCACAGCCCAGTTACTGGAATAAGGCTCTGCTTTCGTTTGACGACAAATATTTACTGAGCACCTACTGCTTTAGCTGCTAAATGCTGGGGACCCAAGGATGAAAATGATGCCTAGCCCTCAAAGAGCTCTCCTCCTGGCAATGGAGAAACACATTAACAGAAAAGCCGGAATATACCACAGTCGAGCACTGTGATATAGATAAGAACCCATTGCTGTGGAAGCCCAAACGGAGTTTGTCTGGGGGGGTGCTTGATTTACCACATTGCTTCCTAAAGGATGCAGATGTTCTCTACCCCAGCACACATGGGTGCAATCTCTCCAGCCCCAATGTCATTACTAGAGACATTCAAAGAAGGAAATCTGTAGGTCAGTTAATAGTAAAAATCATTTACTGAGCTCTTATCATGTTCCAGTGGTTTATGGACCTCATACAATTCCCTCAACAACAAAATGAGGTCTTTATTATTATTGTCCTATTTTACAGAATAAGAAATAGAGGATCAAAAGTGTGAAGTAACTTGCCAGCGTCACATAGCTAGAAAGTCATGGAGCCAGTGTGTGGATTCACACAGGTGAGATACGGAATCACACTCTTAATCGCCACACTCTGCCGTGGATAACACAACATGAGATTCCTTTACAAATGAAATCCCCTTCTCAGTGGGGATGCGGCTCAGTTGGGCTCTGTTTTCCATAAATATAACGCCTCCTTTCCAGCAAGGGGCTTACTGGAAAGCACTGTGTTTGTCGTGCTTGAGGCCTTGAAGATGGGGTTTTGAGTCTACTCAAAGTGTTCTCTTTCCTCTTCAACCCACACTAACAGGTTCTTTCCTCTTCAACGCACACTAACAGGTCCTCTTCCCAACCCTCACCCCAACTTTATGGACTAAAGCAGTGTTGATTCAGCGGATGGTATTTGGATCACCATTTGGAAGCCCATTCTGATTTAGCTGTGCTACTAGATTACTTTCATGGATGCCGTGGCAACGAAGAGCACATCCTCTTATTATGAGTCAGTATGATCTTCATCGCAGGTAATACTTGTCTCTCCATCTTTGACATGTCTATTTCCATCACTGTGGGAATTGCATACAGAAATATATATGTATATATGAAACTGCCTCTTTGAAAACACATACATATTCTCATAAATGTTTCCTAGGAGAGAAATTATTAGCAAGGAACCTGCATCTAAATAGAATAAAGAAGTTGTCTTTGGTTGGGTTCCCAAGAAACAGCCCCTGAGACAGCAGTTCATGAGCGAGTGATTTATTGGGGAAACACTACCAGGAGAAGCCAGTGAGGGAGTGGGGGAAGCAGGACAGGGACGTGGGAGATGCTGAGCAAAGGGACGATTTCAGATGATGTTTCTGCTTCCACCTGATCCCCAGGGGAGCTCTGGTGTGTTAATTATTCCTCGGAGTTTGTCTCAGTCAAAGCAAGGGAGTTGAACTTCGGTACTCCTGTGCAGTGAATCACTGGCTTTGGGCCAGTTTATGGGGATGTAAACTCTGCACACTTTTGGCTCTCTGGGCTATGGCAAAGCAAACCAGTAGCCCTTGGGAGTCCTCTGAAGAAGGTCCCAGGTACGAGATGCTAGATCAGAAGCAGGCAGAAGTGGAGGATGGGCACACAGAACCTGTAAAAAGCATCCTGCTTGGAATATAGTCCAGTCCAGAAATCTGACTGCACAGAAAGTAAGAGCACAGTCTCTAGAAGTAGATCTGGATTTGCATTCCGACTCCACTATGCTAGATATGTAGCATGTACGGCTAAGCCTTGGTTCTCTCCTTTGTGAAATGGTAATAGTATCTTCTGGGGGAGGTGTAAAAATTCAAGATATTTTATTTGAAGGATTATTTTGATGACTATAATAAACAGGAACTCAGTAAACCATTAATTCTGATTTAATATAAAGATAATTTTTTAAATGTACTCAGCCCAGTTGGATCAAATACATTAAAATATCCCTTTTCACATCATGAAATGTGCATAAATTATATGGAGAAATGATATATTTTTCCCGTCACTTTACCCGTGTAAAGTATTCCTTCTCTTAGAGAGAGCCATCAGTCAGGAAGTCAAAAATAAGCTTCTTTTCAACATGCAAGCAGGAAGAAACTTTATTCTTGCTCACCAATGCTTTTACTTTTAACTTTTTAAAATGAAAATCTTTGAACAGACACAGAAAGGGAGAAGAGAGCATACAGAACCCCTGGAGAGTATAATGAATCTAGTTTCAAAAATTATCAACTCACGGCCAATCTTCTTTCATCCGTACCCCAACATTCCCCTCTCTCCCATATTCTTTTGAAGCAAATACTAGATATTGTATAATTTCAATATGTATCTCTAAAAGGTAAGGACTTTTAATTTTTAAATTAACATGCAGTAAAACTGCCTTTTTGCGGTATGTATAATTCCATGAATTTTAACAAGTGTAGATTCATGTAACCATTATTACAATCATGATACAGAGTAGTCCCATCCCCCAGAGGACTTTTTTTTAATCTATAACCACAATCCTACTAGTACATCTCTTAAAAACTGACAGTAACAAACAGACTTTTAAAGATAAATATGATCCTATTTATCTACAATCATGAGACAACTCTCTAATTCACAGAGTCCCTTTTACAAAAGAAATGTTCATGTCTAGGCATTCAGATACACCATAAACAGAATGTGTTCTAAGCATCCTTCACCCTTCTTTCTGACAAGTGGTCCAAACATGACCCTTTTGTAACAATTCACTCATTTTCTTCTGCATACAATTATCTTCCTGCCCAACACAGATCTCTTTCTCTGATAGATATTTTATAACATCCTCAGTTCTCCCCATTAGCAGAATTATCCACCTTAACATGATTAACCCTTTAGATTTATAGAAGTCAATCAGTTTTAGTTGAATGATATAGTTTTACCTGAAATAACTCAAGTAGTGCCTTTGTTTCTTAAGAAAATAGTTTAGAATCTTAGATCTGGAAAGGAGTTTAGAAGCCATTCACTTGGATCCCCTCATTTCATGGATGAGAAAAATCAGCGCAGAGAAGTTTTAAAACTTACCAGAGGTACACCGCTGATTAGGAGAAGAGCTGAGACCAGAACTGGGTGTCCTGGTCTTGAGGGCTCTTTCCGCCACACCATATTGGTGGTCATCCTTTTTCCTTCATTTTGCTGTCACCTGAGTGTGGGTTTCATTACAATTTGCATATCCATATGCCATGAAAAGCAGTTAGGAATACTTTGTTACCAAAAAAAACCCCAAAAAAGATGTTTTATGAAATGCCCAGAAAAGGCAAATCTATAGAGACCAAAAAAAGAAAATCAGTGGTTGCCTGGAGCTGTGGGTAAGAATGGGGATTGACTGCAAATTGGCACAAGGAATCTCTAGGGGCTGAAGGAAATGTTCTAAAACTGGATTGTGGTGGTGATTGCACAACTCTGTAAATTTACTAAAATTGTACGCTTAACATGGGTGAATTTTATGGTGCCTAAATTAAACTATACCTCAATAGAGCTGTTTAAAAAAACAGTTCCATATTGATATTAAATTATCTCTTATAACAAGATGTCTGAAGTAGGTGATTCCCAGCTTGGTTCAGCAGTTTCATAATGCCATCAGACTCATGTTCTTACTGTGTTTTAAGTCTACTATCCTAGTTAGTTAAGTCTACTATCCTATGTTAGTCTAGTACTAACATACTATCAGAACATGTTGGTCTCTGATCCTCACGCTAGTCCTGTCATGGTCCTGTGACGGCTGTTGCAGCTCCAGGATCAGGTCCACATACACAGCAAGAAGAAAAATGGTGTCCTTGAGTTCTCAGCTCCCGTCTGTCTCCTTTATAAGAGGACGTCCCCCCATCGACTTCTTCTGGTCTCTCATTGGGCAGAACCAGGTCACGTGCCACCCCCATATGCATAAAAAGGCTGAGACTATGAGTAAATAGCAAACGGGAGCGGCGTTACCAAGACTGGCTTAGTGCTGGCGCTGGCCACATTGCCTCGCTGAACCAAAGGGAGGTTCTATTGGCAAGAATCGAGGGTGCAGGGTGTTGAGATGGCTATTGAGCGGGCAGCTCAGAGTGTCTCCCACACCAGGAAACTCAAAATGTGTTAAATACGTTATTCTTTGTTCAGAGTTTTTAGAGCATAAGAGTTAAGAACACAGACTCTGGAGAAAGACTGCTAAGGTTCAATCCCAGCCTCACCTAGCTCACTGGGTGAACTTAGGGGAGTTAGTCAACCACTCTGTTGACTTTGTTGCCTTCATTGTAAACTGGAGATAATAATAACACCTATTCGGAGTTATGTGAGAACTAAATGAGTTAACACATGGAAAGTGCTTAGAACAATGCCTGACACATAGTAAGCACTGCATAAGTGGTATTATGTATGTGTGAGAATGCGTGAAATGTGTTATTTTGGTACATCTTTTATTCAACAAATATTTATTGACTATTTGATATGTGCCAGGCAGTGAGCTAGACACTTGGATAAAACTATGAACAAGACAGAGTGCCTCTTGACCTTGCTGAGCCTGTATTCTGAGGGAAGAAACCTATAATAAATAAGTCAACAAGTACATAAAAATTTAGATTGTGGTAAGTACTATGAAGGAAATAAACAGGGTGAGGAGATAGAGAATAGAAGGAGCAATTGTCTTAATGCAGGAAGGAACAATTAAGCTGAGATCTGACCAGTGGAGTAGTCACAGGAGCAACCAAGGCAAGAACTTTCCAGCTAGTGAGAACAGTTAGTGCAAAGGTCCTGGGGAAGGAAAGAGTTTGGCCTGTTCTAGACTGTCCACAAAGCCAATATCACTGGAACAGGGTGAGTGAGGGGGATGGGACCTGGGTGAGGCTGAAGAGAAAGTCAGGCCCCACACCACATAGTGCCTTGTAGGCAGTGGGAAGGTGCTTGGGCTTTAGTCTTAGTGAAGTGAGAAGCCACCAAAGACAGAAATGGCCTGTATAATGTGTATGTCTTTTGTAGACTTCTTTTTACTGAAGTATAGTTGATTTACAATGTTTCAGGTGTACAGCAAAGTGATTCACTTTTATATATACATATATATATAGCTGTTATATATATTCTTTTTCAGATTCTTTTCTATTATAGGCTATAAAAAGATATTGAATATAGTTCCCTGTGCTATACAGTAGGTCCTTGTTGGTTATCTATTTTATATATGGTAGTGTGTATCCCAAATTCCTAATTTATCCCTTCCCCCACCCTTTCCCCTTTGGTAACCACAAGTTTGTTTTCTATGTCTGTGATAATGTGTTTGTTTTTAATCACTCTGGCTGCTTTGCGGATTGAAGGGTGACAGAGGTAGACTCTGGGAGACCAGTTGTAAACAACGATAGATTGAATGAGGATGGTGGCAAAGAAAATGGAGAGGAATCCAGGGAACCATTTGTGTGTGTGTGTGTGTGTGTGTGTGTGTGTAATAAGGACCATGTGTTCCGCCATCATGCTGGCTCAGTGGAGGATTTCAAACTGTTCCATGTCTTCTCACCTTTGTCGGGGGCACTGGCTGCCCTCTCATTCCACCACCACTCCTTCAAGAAGGGTCCAGGGCTGTTGAACAGTAGTTGCCCACATGAAGAGGTCAGAGGAGAGGCAAGCATCACTGGCTGAAGGATGGACAGGCGTGTGCCGATCACTGGCAACTAGTGGACCTCAGGGAAGACAACTGGACACTGACTTGGAGGTCACTGGGGCAGGTGAGAAGTGAGGCTTCTTCTGAAAGAAGCTTGACATTTCTCAGACTTAAAATCTTCCTCATTGTCCTTACCCCCTCCTCCTTTCCTCCAGGACCACAGTAGTGGTGGGAAACTTGCTGTACCTGAATCACCTGAATCTCTCTGTTTCACAGGTAGATTTAATAATTGTATTTGCAATCTTGGTTTTCTGTTTGTGAAGTGGGTGACTCTATCTATCTAGGGCAGGGTCAGGCTCTCAGGGGCAAATGGGGAAGAATTCCATAAGATGGGGAAGGTTGCATTAATTAATATTTTCAAATAGTAAGGAGACACATACATATATGTACAATAGGAATATGGGTAGACCTGCTCTTACAGAACAAGAAATTGGTTCCATTGCTCTAGTCTGAAAGTGTTGGGACTGGGAAGGAGGCAGGAGTGTCTCTACACTCCCATGAGGATGGATGGGTGGAGCTCCACAGGATGCAATGGTCAGAAAGAAGGCCACAGGATGGCTCCACCAATTGCAACTAAAAAAAGACCCAAGCTGGCCCCACCCCTCTGCCAAAAAGGACAATCGATGGTTATCTGGCAACCATGATGCTCCCTCCCCTTTTAGTATTAGAAGATTTAATTAACCACCCAAAGCTGCTCTTGATGTTATTTCCAATCAAGTTTCATCTGTGTAAACCTGTTAATGAGAAAGGACAGTGTATCCCACAGTGACTTGCCTCTGCTCCATACCGAATGGGTGACACTTCATCTATAAAATCATAGTCTAATAGAGAACAGACTTGTGGTTGCTAAAGGGGAAGGAGGGCTGGGGAGGGAAGGATTGGGAGTTTGGGATTAGCAGATGCAAATTAGTTTATATAGGATGGATAAACAACAAGGTCCTACTGTATAGCACAGGGAACTATATTCAATATCCTGTGATAAACCATAGTGGAAAAGAATATATACATCTATAACTGAGTCACTTTGCTGTACAGCAAAAATTAACACAACATAGTAAATGAACTATACTTCAATAAAATTTTTTTCAATGAAAAATAAATAAATAAATAAAATAAAATCATAGTCTACAAGAGTTTAATTTTACAGCTGAGACCCAGAGAATTTGGCTGGCCCAAGGTGACACAAACAGTTGGTGGCCTGAGAATCATCTTGGACTAACTCAGTTCTCTGACAGGAGGTTGTTGGGTGGAGTTTAATTGAATTGGCTTGACCCCAGCAGGGACCTCCTTCTCACCCAGTAAGTGAAAGCCTATCATGCTTGCTTATAATGCAAAATGGCCTCTTGCTACGTTGTGCTCGTGGAGTCCTGAACTTAAACTTAGTCTCACTGACTCACAATTAGGGGGAGAGCCGAGTGGAAGCATTTGTAGAAGACTTTAAAACAAGGATAGTTCTGTTACTTTCAAATACTGTATCTATAGTGACAGAAACTTTAACACAGGGCAGCCAAGGACAGATCCAGCCAGCACTCCCAGGGCAAGGATTGGGCCAGCCTGCCTCTCTAAGGCTCTGAGCTCTTTGGGTTCGAAAGGGGTACATGAGGGGATATTGGAGGGCTGACACTGTGGAGACAGGATTTGCAGAGGCCAGGGGCCAAGATTGCCAGATGGTCACATTGGATACCTACCTTTCAATTAGTGCATTTGAAGGAGCAAAAGGTGAGGGAGGTAATTAAGTGTGTATTTGCAGGTTGAGCTGCATATAAAAACTTGACAGACTCACACAGTGGCAGCTGTGGCCTGAGACAGCACGGCCTGGTTCTCAGGGACCTGTTCTTCAGAAATGAACAGCTCAGGTTTGTTAGTAACTTTGTCCTAGGAGATGGGCCCCAGGTGAGTTTGGAATCCAGGATGGATCAGACCCTGTGCTGACTGGCCCCATCCATCTTCTTTCACAGGTCACTGTGGTTCAAATGAAGATAGACACAGCCTTTAAGGAGAAGAGGGTAAGAAAAGATGTTGGAAAAGGAAACAGCCTGGAGATAAAATAGGACTTTGTTAGCAAGAGGCAGGTCCAGCTTTTTGAGGGGGAAGATATGAGTGCTTTTGCAATTTGGTAAGCAATAACTGAGTGCCTTAGATACTGGGGTATCTAAGGTGACTGACGTTACTAAGGGGAACAAAGCAGAGGCCCCCCCTTTCACTGGCCCACACTCTACTCGAGTGTATGTGTCTGGGGCTCACTTTCTTCTTAGTACCAATTGGTTCTACTCATCCCACTTCAATCTTCAGCAGCCTGGGGACTTCAGCAGCAGTCCCAAAAGGGAGAGGTGGAGGTGTGCTGGCAAATTGTAGAATATTATAAAGCTGTTAAAAAACAACTTAGCTCAATTCTCCTTTTTTGAGACCAGATTACCCTGATACCAAAACCAGACAAAAACATCACAAGAAAAGAGCTGTAAATGACCATAATTTGTTAAAAAGGTCCTATTCATTTCCAATGTTTATTTCGCTTTTCTTCGCAGTGGTTTATCTTGGCATACATCTAACTTTAAGGATCTAGAATCCATGTTTGTATTAGTTAACATGGCCTCAAATCCCATTTTGTTTAACAAATACTTATTCATCACCACTATACATGGGGTGTCATACAGGTGTCTATGAAAGCCTTTATCACGTCATATCAAAGCCATCTGCTTATGAGTTGGACTCCCCCACTACAAAACAGTATTCATGTCTCACTCATGCCTGTGTCCCCAGCACATTGCACAGGCCATTCCCATAGGACTTGGCATTCAACACATGTTTGGGGACTGTATGTCAAAATGTGGGTATACCTTTAATAGGGGGCTGAACCTACATGAGTGCCAATAGAGTGATGGGAATTGGGTGATGAATCTGAGGGAGATTTAGGTGCTGGGGTTGAGGAGAGGGACAACTCTAATGGGAAAGAAGGCTGGGAAGTAGGATAGAATCAGCTCATAGCGAGACTTAAGGCCCATGCTAAAGAGCTGGAATCTAGTTTTGTATCCAATGGGGAGATTGAAGGGTTAGGGGACAATGAAAGATCATCTTCATATTAGTTTTTAAAAAGAAAATTCTTGTAAAGCCCATATGTGTATCAGTTAGGGGGCTTTCCATTGAGAGTAACAGAAAACCTGACTCTAACAAAGTTAAAAAAAGGAATTCAGTGGTTTGTACAACTGAAAATTCCAGATGTAGGGTAGACTACAGACACAATTTCATCAAGACCCCGGTTTCATTTCTCTATGATTATCTTAGCTTTGTCCTCCTCCATGTGTTGGCATCATCCTCAGACTTGTTTCTCTCATGGTTGCAAGACTGCTGCCACCAGGGCTAGTTGCTATTCCTCCTAACCTTTAATGAAAAGTCCAAACTTTCACTCTGATTAGACCAGTTTAGGTCTCGTTCCCGCATGAACAAATTCATGAGCCAGAGCCAGATAAATAGGATTAAACTGATGGCTTAGGCCAACTGAGGCCACCCCCATGGCCAAGAGTAGATCAATCCATCCAAAATGCATGACTACTTCCCAGTAGGAGAGTGATGTTTGGAAAGCTGAGAAGGCAACCAACAATGTTCACTACAATATGACAGAATAAATGCCTAAGAATAAGGAAGGAATTTATGAAAAAGAAGAATGGCAAGGGAGAATTTGCCTTACTTTATTAAAATGATAAAAAATAGAATGATTTTGGCACAAAGAACCCCAAAATAAATCCAAGTTGATTTTAAAATTAGTCCATTACAAATGTGGCATTTTTATGGTGGTTTAGTTAATGAAAACTATTGGCATAATTATCAATCAAACTGGAAGGAGATCAAGTTAGATCCCTGGTCCTTGCAACATAAATAAGAAATTCCAAATGTATCGGAAAACCAAAAATAAAAAACAAAACAATAAAGGTATTAGAAGAAAATTGGAAGAAGAAAATTGATTCAGTCACCAATGGCCAATTATTTAATCAATCGTGCCTATATAATGAAGCCTAAAGAACAGGGTTCAGAAGCTCCATTCCCCTTCCCACACACCTTGCTCTATGCATCTCTTCCATATGGCTGTTCTTGAATTATATCCATTTATGATAACCAATAATCTAATAAGTAATCTCTTTTCCTGAGTTCTATGAGCAGCTCTAGCAAAGTAACTGAACCTGAAGAGGGAGTCTTTGGAATCTCCAATCTATAATTTATTGGTCAGAAGCACAGGTAATAACCTGGACTTGAAGTGGGCATCTGAAGTGGGGAGGGGACTTTCTTGTGGGACTAAACCCTTAACGTGCGAGATCTAACACTATCTCCAGGTGTATCTACCTATCAGAATCGAGTTAATAAGATACTGAGCTGGTGTCAGAGGACTGTTTGATGTGTGGAAAACCTACACGTCTGGTATCAGAAGTGAAGCAGTGCTGTGGCAGAGCATTGAGACTAGAGGGGACACACAGAAGGAGTGTGGTTTTCCTTCACATTTCTGGGACAGTGGCGGGATTTGCTAGATCAGCCCTGGCTCATGGAAACATGTGGTTTGGGAAGAGAAAGGATGAAAGGGCAGGGAAAAATAAAACTAGAAAAACAGTTCATTTATGATAGCATCAAAAAGTAAAATACTTGTGATTGTCTTTTTTAAAATTTTAGCCATTCTAGTGGGTGTGTAGTGGTATTTCACTGGGGTTTTGATTTTCATTTTCCCGATGGCTAATGAGATTCAACATAATTAAATAAATTTAACCAAAAAATGCATAACTTATACTCTGAAAACTGCAAAACATTGGTGAAAGTAAGTTTTAGATAAATGGAATGATATCCCATGTTAATGGATTGGAAAACCAAACATTGTTAAGATGGCAATATCCCCTCAGCTGATCTACAGTTCAATGCAGTCTCTATAAATATAGCAGTTGGGGGACTTTCCTGCTGGTCCAGTGGCTAAGGCTCTGCACTTCCAATGCAGAGGGCCTGGGTTCAATCCTTGGTCAGGAAACATAGATCCCACATGCTGCAACTAGTGTTCCCACATGCCACAACTAAAAGATCCTGCACACGGCAATGAAAATCCCGTGGGCCACAGCTAAGACACAGCGCAGCCAAATAAATTAATAGATAGTTTTTAAAAAGATAAAATAGAAGCTGTATTCTTTGCAGAAATTGACAAACTGATTCAAAAATTCTTATGAAAATAGAAGGACTGAGAAAATTTTTTTTAAATCTTGAAAAAGAACAAAGTTGGAAGACTCACACATCAGGAAGGTGTTTTTAAGATGGAGGAAATATGCCCAAATTTATAGGTGAAGGGGAAGAGCCACTTGAGAGGGAGGGATTAGATACCCTTAAGAGAGTCTTGGGATACCTTAAATGTAAATGGATTAAATACTCCAACCAAAAGACATAGACTGGCTGAATGGATACAAAAACAAGACCCATATACATGCTGTCTACAAGAGACCCACTTCACACCTAGGGACACACACAGACTGAAAGTGAGGGGATGGAAAAAGATATTCCATGCAAAGGGAAATCAGAAGAAAGCTGGAGTAGCAATTCTCATATCAGACAAAATAGACTTTAAAATAAAGACTATTACAAGAGACAAAGAAGGACACTACATAATGATCAAGGGATCATTCCAAGAAGAAGATATAACAATTGTAAATATTTATGCACCCAACATAGGAGCACCTCAATACATAAGGCAGATGCTAACAGCCATAAAAGGGGAAATCGACAGTAACACAATCATAGTAGGGGACTTTAACACCCCACTTTCACCAATGAACAGATCATCCAAAAAGAAAAGAAATAAGGAAACACAAGCTTTAAATGATACATTAAACAAGATGGACTTTATTGATACTTCCAGGACATTCCATCCAAAAACTACAGAATAAACTTTCTTCTCAAGTGCTCATGGAACATTCTCCAGGATAGATCATATCTTGGGTCACAAATCAAGCCTTGGTAAATTTAAGAAAATTGAAATCATATCAAGTATCTTTTCTGACCACAATGCTATAAGACTAGATATCAATCACAGGAAAAAATCTGTAAAAAATACAAGCACATGGAGGCTAAACAACACACTACTTAATTACCAAGAGAGCACTGAAGAAATCAAAGAGGAAATCAAAAAATACCTAGAAGCAAATGACAATGAAAACACGACGACCCAAAACCTATGGGATGCAGCAAAAGCAATTCTAAGAGGGAAGTTTATAGCAATGAAATCCTACCTCAAGAAGCAAGAAACATCTCAAATAAACAATCTAAACTTACACTTAAAGCAATTAGAGAAAGAAGAACAAAAAAACCCCAAAGTTAGCAGAAGGAAAGAAATCATAAAGATTAGATCAGAAATAAATGAAAAAGAAATGAATGAAACAATAGCAAAGATCAATAAAACCAAAAGCTGGTGCTTTGAGAAGATAAACAAAATTGATAAACCATTAGCCAGACTCATCAAGAAAAAAGGGAGAAGACTCAAATCAATAGAATTAGAAATGAAAAAGGAGAAGTAACAACAGAAACTGCAGAAATACAAAGGATCATGAGATCCTTGTATGCCAATTAAATATACAACCTGGAAGAAATAGACAAATTCTTAGAAAAGCAGAACCTTCCGAGACTGAACCAGGAAGAAATAGAAAATATAAACAGACCAATCACAAGCACTGAAATTGAGACTGTTATTAAAAGTCTTCTAACAAACAAAAGGCCAGGACCAGAAGGCTTCACAGGTGAATTCTATCAAACATTTAGAGAAGAGCTAACACCTATCCTTCTCAAACTCTTCCAAAATATAGCAGAGGGAGGAACACTCCCAAACTCATTCTATGAGGCCACCATCACCCTGATACCAAAACCAGACAAAGATGTCATGAAAATAGAAAACAACAGGCCAATATCACTGATGAACATAGATGCAAAAATCCTCAACAAAATACTAGCAAACAGAATCCAACAACACATTAAAAGGATCATACACCATGATCAAGTGGGGTTTATCCCAGGAATGCAAGGATTCTTCAATATACGCAAATCAATCAATGTGATAAACCATATTAACAAACTGAAGGAGAAAAACCATATGATCATCTCAATACATGCAAAAAAAGCTTTTGACGAAGTTCAGCACCCATTTATGATAAAAACCCTCCAGAAAGTAGGCTCAGAGGGAACTTACCTCAACATAATAAAGGCCATATATGACAAACCCACAGCCAACATCATTCTCAATGGTGAAAAACTGAAAGCATTTCCTCTAAGATCAGGAACAAGACAAGGTTGCCCACTCTCACCACTATTATTCAACACAGTTTTGGAAGTTTTCGCCACAGCAATCAGAGAAGAAAAAGAAATAAAGGGAATACAAATTGGAAAAGAAGAAGTAAAGCTGTCACTGTGTGAAGGTGACATGATACTATACATAGAGAATCCTAAAGATGCCACCAGAAAACTACTGGAGCTAATCAATGAATTTCGTAGAGTTGCAGGATAAAAAATTAATGCACAGAAATCTCTTGCATTCCTATACACTAATGATGAAAAATCTGAAAGAGAAATTAATGAAACACTCCCATTTACCACTGCAACAAAAAGAATAAAATACCTAGGAATACACCTACCTAAGGAGACAAAAGACCTGTATGCAGAAAACTATAAGACACTGATGAAAGAAATTAAAGATGATACAAACAGATGGATGTTCTTGGATTGGAAGAATCAATATTGTGAAAATGATTATACTACCCAAAGCAATCTATAGATTCAGTGCAATCCCTGTCAAACTACCAATGGCATTTTTCACAGAACTAGAACAAAAAATTTCACAATTTTGTATGGAAACACAAAAGACCCCGAATAGCCAAAGCAATCCTGAGAAAGAAAAATGGTGCTGAAGGAATCAGATTGCCTGACTTCAGACTATATTACAAAGCTACAGTAATCAAGACAGTATTGTACTAGCACAAAAACAGAAATATAGATCAATGGAACAAGATAGAAAGCCCAGAGATAAACCCACACACGTATGGTCACCTAATTTTTGATAAAGGAGGCAGGAATATACAATGGAGAAAAGACAGCCTCTTCAATGAGTGATGCTGGGAAAACTGGACAGCTACATGTAAAAGAATGAAATTAGAACACTCCCTAACACCATACACAAAAATAAACTCAAAATGGATTAAAGACCTAAATGTAAGGCCAGGGATATAAAACTCTTAGAGGAAAACATAAGCAGAACACTTTATGGCATAAATCACAGCAAGATCCTTTTTGACCTACCTCCTAGAGAAATGGAAATAAAAACAAAAATAAACAAATGGGACCTAATGAAAGTTAAAAGATTTTGCACAGCAAAGGAAACCATAAACAAGATGAAAAGACAGCCCTCAGAATGGGAGAAAATATTTGCAAATGAAGCAACTGACAAAGGATTAATCTCCAAAGTACACAAGCAGCTCATGCAGCTCAATATCAGAAAAACAAACAACCCAATACAGAAATGGGCAGAAGACCTAAATAGACATTTCTCCGAAGAAGATATACAGATAGCCACAAACACATGAAAGAATGCTCAACATCACTAATCATTAGAGAAATGCAAATCAAAACTACAATGAGGTATCACCTCACACCAGTCAGAATGGCCATCATCAAAAAATCTACAAACAATAAATGCTGGAGAGGGTGTGGAGAAAAGGGAAGCCTCTTGCACTGTTGGTGGTAATGCAAATTGATACAGCCACTATGGAGAACAGTATGGAGGTTCCTTAAAAAACTAAAAATAGAACTACCATACCACCCAGCAATCCCACTACTGGACATATACCCTGAGAAAACCATAATTCAAAAAGAGTCACATACCACAGTGTTCATTGCAGCTCTATTTACAATAGCCAGGACATGGAAGCAACCTAAGTGTCCACTGACAGATGAATGGATAAAGAAGATGTGGCACATATATACAATGGAATATTACTCAGCCATAGAAAGATATGAAACTGAGTTATTTGTAGTGAGGTGGATGGACCTAGAGTCTGTCATACAGAGTGAAGTAAGTCAGAAAGAAAAAAAGAAATACCATATGCTAACACATACACATGGAATCTAAAAAAAAAAAATGGTTATGAAGAACCTAGGGGCAGGACAGGAATAAAGACGCAGATGTAGAGAATGGACTTGAGGACACAGGTAGGGGAAAAGGTAAGCTGGGAGGATGTGAGAGAGTGGCATGGACTTATATATACTACCAGATGTAAAATAGATAGCTAGTGGGAAGCAGCCGCATAGCACAGGGAGATCAGCTCAGTGCTTTTTGACCACCTAGAGGGGTGGGATAGGGAGGGTGGGAGATAGACCCAAGAGGGAGGAGATATGGGGATATACGTATATGTATAGCTGATTCACTTTGTTATAAAGCAGAAACTAACACACAATTGTGAAGCAATTATACTTCAATGAAGATGTTAAAAAAAAAAGTTAGCCTAGGTACCCAACTAACACACACACACACACACACACACACACACACACACACACACAAAAGAGAGTCTTGGGAGTGGACAGAATAAAGAATAACAAGTAGTAGAGTTAGGCTTCGAAATAAAGTGAGGAACTTCATCTTTGAAGGGGATGGGGGAGAATTATAGAAAATAAAAAGATATTTTTTGGTGGAGAGAAGTTGAGCCTCCATCCAGGGGTGAAATATAAAATATTTAACAACCAGGGCTTGGTGGGCACCCACAGTCCAGACACCGCTATGGAGGCCTTCTCCGTCCGTGTTAACTCTTTAGTTGCTAGTCAAGGTGAAGTCTCAGGGTAGAGGCTGGGGCAGACAGCAGAGTGGGACCACAAAAACTCTAGTGCTGAAGCAACATCTCCTAGCAAGAACTTTAAAAGACTGAATACAAATGATCTAAATTCCTCAAAAACAGTCACCCGTGACAAAAAGACTATCATACCATAAAAATGATTAATCTTTAGCTCTCTGATTTAGGAGGGATTTTTCTTTCTGTTTTTTTATCAAATAAATAATGGATGCCTTTCATAAAAAACAGTGCATATTGGCAAAATGTCCAAAGAGAGGGGATTAATTGAAATAAAAATTGTTCACTCTCTTTTGGCTTATTCTCTTGTAGTAAAGGACAGTGTCGTAGTTCAAATGGGGATAATGGGGTTACAGTGAATTTTAGAACACGGAATCTGGTGTTTATTTGAGGTTCTTCCTCTGAGCACCAGCCACAGACCTCTTTCAGACTCCGCTTTCTCACTGGAGGAGAGCGAGATGATAATACCTAGCACTCAAGAGAACACAGTGAAGTGCTCGGGGTTTCCCAGATCACAGCTGCCAAGTGCATAATATGGAAACTGTCAGCAAAGAAGTCATATCAACCTCAACCACACGTTGGTCTCCAAAGGAAGGCACAACTTTACTTGTCCGTCTGCATTTCAGAAATATTTCTCCCTTATCACTGCAAAGCACTGCAGTCCTCTAAGACCAGATATGCTGGTCTGAGTGCTGCTGGCCCAGTGGAGCAGACCCTGAAGAATTCATTGGTCCCTGATCTAGGGCAGGCTGTATGTGCTGTAGCCTTTGCAAAACCTAGACTTTTCTGACTAAAAGAGACCTTTTATCTAATCCCAGTCCCCTAGATGAGGAAACCACAGCAAAGATTAAACCAACATATAGATCCATTTGGATCTTTTAATCCAGTATCCTTACTTCTTTCTTGTTGGGAAGCTTAAGTTATAATTTATTACACATGAAGGGAGTTTCTTGACACATTTCACTTATTTGTAATTCAGGTAAGATGCCAGCTTGACACATCCCCAGAGGTTTTAAGGTATAATAGGGAATGCATTATATTTGAATATATAGCTGATATGTTGACCCGGCGGGACTCATGGTATAATCAGAAAACAGCTCTATATTCCTGTCATGCCTGTTCAAACCTGCTCTGTGGGGCTAGTTGTTTCCCCACCCCTTGAATAAATTAATGTGTAGGAGCTATGACTTTTGAGGTCACTCTCAAATAATAAAAAAGCCTCTGAGAAAGACAAATATCATATCATCTCACTTATATGTGGAATCTAAAAATGATACAATGAACTTATTTACAAAACAGAAAGAGACTCACAGATATAGAAAACAAAATTATGGTTACCAAAGGGGAAAGGGGGAGAGGAGGGATAAATTAGGGGTTTGGGATTAACATCTGCACACTACTATATATAAAATAGTATTACTGTATAACACAGGAAACTGTATTCAATATCTTGTAATGACCTATACTGGAAAAGAATCTGAAAAAGATTCATGTATATGTATAACTGAAACTTTACTGTACACCTGAAGCATTGTGAATCAACTATACTTCAATTTCAAAAAGAAACACAAAACAAAACAAAAGGCCTCTGGTTATTGGTAGTCAAAAATAGTCTTATATCAGTAATTAATACGTCTGGTCTAGTGTAATAATAAAAAGCCCACACTTCAGTGGCAAAGGCGCGTAATTGTAGGCTCTCGCTGTATTTCTGCAGCCTGGCTTCTCCCCTCCTCTCACAACAGGAGGCTGTCTAACTCCTCCAGGACTAAAGTGGGAAAGAGAGAGAGCTAAGGAGGCAAAAAGCTGGCTCTAGGTGGGCATGGCTTCCTGCGGCCGTGGAGCTGACACTTCCTATCACTGGTGCTATCTCATGGCTTTGTTGGAGCCACCAGCACCCTGCTGGGCAATCTCTCACCACCCAACCCCTTGGCCCACGCAAGTTCATTTTGCATATTGATGGTTGCCTTAGATTCTTCCGCACCCGGGGCATCCAGAGGCATACCTCTGGCTTCTATCTGCTGAGGTCTCTTTGCCCTTCCAAGCAGTCCTCTTGGGTAGATCAAAGTCAAGCCCACACTGTCTGTCTCACTATCTTAGACTTGTCTTCCATGGAAGTAAATTACTTCCCCTACTAGAGTCCCTACCCGCCTGTGTTCAGGCCACTTTTACCAACTCTGGCCCTTTAGATTTCTCAGGCATGAGCCAGACATTGGTCCATGGCATTTCCCAAACTGCAGGGGACACATCTCAAGCTCTCCGAGAGACCGGCCTGAAGTCCCTCTCATCAGACTCAAGGTGAGAGAAGAACACCCTTCGCCCTCCCCCTGGGGGCTGCATAAGGGGGGTCTCTTAGAACACCTACACCTCCTTCCACAGAAACCCTTCTTCATCCACAGCACTTCCGGCAGCCTCCACTTCAACCTTATACCGTCAAAGCAAGTGAAAGTTCAGGCAACACTCCTTTGCAAGCCCTACTTGGTGGTCCTGCAACTTGTTTGGAATGTGAGAGTGGTTGGCAACCATTATCTGGGGCCCCTGTCAAAATGGAAATAAAATAATAGCTCCCGTTTAACAACCTGTTAAATGTTTACTTTACAATTACCCCGTGAGGTTTTCTTTAATAGGTAGGTGTTGGTAGAGATCAAATGCCATTTCAATGAACTTTGTATGCTTTTGCTGCTCACCAGAGATGGAACATCAGTTGGATTGGATAATTCAACTGATAAGGCTTGGTAATGATTGGATAAGGCTGGGAATTATTTTGTTATACAGAGATTATTATTACAACGAGATTCACTGCAACTGGACCAGCAGCAGGGATTCCCAGAATCCCAGGAGTGTTATTTATGAGTTGTGCTTCTCAAGTCTGCTTTGCCAGTTGAACAAAGGAACTGATTTGAATCTTAAACAACAATAAAGTGGCTGCAGGGAGAAAGAAAATGAGAGAATATAGAATCTCTTTGTGATTCTAAATGTTCTATAGTGGTTTCAGTTGGGTGACAAGTTCACTTATATCAGAAAAGCCACCACCCCTACTCAGATGGAGGGATACCTGTGCTGTGAGTTAAGTCAGTGGACTTGGTAGATCACCATGGTGTCAGAATCATGGTGCCTCATCGTGATCCTGTGGAATGATTCTATCCCTGTGTACTGATCACCACCCTACCCACCAAGTTTGTGGCTGGCCTCTATTTCCAGGTCTTAAACCCTGTTTGATCTGTACTTGTACCTTTCCTCAAAGCCTGAAGCATTTTGGAACATTGTCAACAGATCATTTTAGAATACAGGATAGATCTTTATATACATTTTTTAAAAAGAGAACCAGCTCCAGAAGAGTATTTTGCTCTTACATCCATACATGATTTAATATATCTAAGATTGTACTGAGTACATCCTGGATGAATTTTAACGGATGGGATACCAAGACCAATAAAAGAAAAATCAAAGCATGGATAAACTTATATTTAGTTTGTCTTCAGTTCTCTTGAAGCTTCACTAGAAGTCTCATGACATTAATGGAATCTGTTTATAACAACCAACTCTCCTTCGTGGCTGGGATTTTAACATAATCTTTCAGCTGTCAATATCACTGTCAGGAATGTAATTTATTCCACTCTTTGAGTTTATTTGGATGGACGTTTTAGAGATGAAGGTCACGATGATTTAGCGCTGCTGACAAATGGCACCGAGCCTTCTATCTTCACAAATTCAAGTTTGTTTCTTAAGCACAAGTGGGCCTGGCTCTGCGTGAAAATGAAAATATTCAAATAAATTTAACATAGTGCAAGGGTTCTCAGTCCTTCCATAAAGATAAGGAAAAGTAAGGACATTTTACAAATAGGGAACCCTTCTCCCAAGAAAGGCAGTGATTTAGTCATGGGCATGTCAGAATCATCTGTGACTCTTTGTAAAAATACCCTTGTTTGGATCGCTCCTCTCTGCTCAACACTCCCTGCTCTCGGGTTCTGACTTAGGGGGTCTGAGGTAGATCCAGGCATTTGTATTTTTTAAAGCTCCCACTGGTGATTCAGGTACGCAGACAGAGTTAAGTTCATAATAGTATGAATCCAGAAGTTTTTAAAGAATGGACTGGAAGCAGGTGTAGCTAGAGGGTGCTTTCAGTCATCACAGAGAGAAATGAATGGTAGAGAAGGGATGGAATTGGGGGGGGGCGGTCCTCACCTCAGAGCTGAGGTTCATTCACCAACTGGCCTCAAGCAATTCTTAGCTCTGGGAAGTCACAGATCACTGAGGATCTGATGAAAGCAGTAGTCACTCTCCTCGGAAAGAATGGGCATAGGCTATCCTCCACAAAATTCAGCAGAGGATCTAGATTAAAGTTTTTATTTTTGCTGTTTTAACCAGATGTTTTAACCTGAAGGGAAGGTATACAGAAGAGGCCAGGTCCCTGGCCTCAAGAAGCTCGCAGTCTAGTAGCCAGGAAAAAGCAGTAAAAACATATCAATACACACATAATAGTGTATCATGGGGGAATAGTACATCGTGGGGGAAGGAAGAGTTCTGGAATGTTGAATTGGAGAATTTGAACCGTGTGCTTTGAGAGGCAGCAGATGAGAAGAGGCAGGTGTGGTGGGGGGGGCCTAAAAGAATGGAGGTCAGCCTAAGGCAGGTGGATAAAGGAGGTCCTCCAGTGGGAGCCCCGGAAGGCTGCGTCTCGAAGAGAAGTTAACGGTGAGCGTGAGATAAAAATAGCCTTGATCCACGCTGCTGCCAGAGGTCACTGACATAGTGCCACTGATTGGCTGCGGTCTGCGGTGGGGAAAGCTATTCAGATGCCGATGAATACAGTTTTATAGCCGACTCAGACGAGACACTGGCAGGAAGAGAGCAACCTGGCGCTGGGAGGGCGGCCTTGGAGTCTCCGCTCATTGCCAGGGTCAGAAGTTGGCCCTGTGTTTGCTCTTCACGATGAAAGAAAACCGCGGGAGAGCGCTGAGCGGCGGAGAACTGCATTCAGCCAGTGGGCACGAAAATGAGTTTTAGCTGCTCTGTGCAAAAACCCTAGGTGTGGGGACAGAAGGGAGCCGACCAGCAGGTTACAACAGGTCAGGAATAAATAACCACCAGGCGGAGGATCCCAGATTCAGTCCTTCCTTTTGTTGAGTGAGGAGCGAGCACCAGGCAATCGCGTTCACAAAGGCTTTGGAAAGAAGCGGTTCCACCGTCCCCGCTCGGCTCCAGCCCCGGGTAACTATGCGGGGTCCCGAGGGGTGGTGGAAGCCGGAGGCCCCGCGGGGGTGTGGAGGGGGGTCACTCTCCCCGGGAGGCCTGGAAGCGGGACCCCAGAATAAGCCGGGGGCGGGCCGCGGCGCGGCGGGCGGGCAGATCCCACCCCTTCCTGAAGGAAGCGCCCTCCTCGCCGCGACTGCCGCCGACGCCGCCGCTGCCGCCGCCTCAGGTCACGGCCCCGCCAGGCGACAGCGGCCCCGCCGCACCGGAGCAGGTAGGCGCGGCGTCCCCTCTTCCGCGCGGGGCCGCCGGGCAGCCAGGGGGCATGGGGTTCGGCTCCGCGCCCAGCCCGGAGGCGGAGAACAGGGGACTGCGGGAGCCGCAGCGGGGCTCGGGCGGCGGGGTCTTCCCGGCGGCGGAGCCCTGCTCGGCGGCGGCCCCCACCCCGGAGCGCCGCGGGCTCGGCGCCGCCTCCCGAGCCCCCGCGGGTGCACTCCCGGAGCGAGGCGCGGTGGCTGGCGGCGTTTCGGAGTCCCGGCCGGCGCGCCTACTCCCCGCCGCCGCCGCCGCCGCCGCCGCCGCCGCCGCCGCAGTGCCGTCAGCCGAACCCCTGCGCCTCCCGCCCGCTACGGTTCGGATCCCGTCTTTGACAGGTGTGCCCTCCGCCCCCCGCCGCCCCATCCGATACCCAGGCCTTTTGTTGTCGGGGGACTCGGAAAAGACCCCAAGTTTGGCCTCCCGGTCTCCCTGCCGTTCGCCGTTCACTTTCCCGTTAGCCGAGACAGGCTGGCGGGGGCAGCAGGGGAGCCGGGAGGGAGGCACTAACTTGCCTTGCCCTGTGCGCAGCTCTCCGCTCTAAATGAACAATCTCGCTTTCCTCTCCTGGGTGCACACTTGGGAAGAAATGGGATTTTCGGTTTCTCCGGCGAGATGCCGGTGAGTGGGCGACCGACCGAGGCTGTTTGACCATCCACTGCAATAAAAGCATGATTAGCTTTGGGTTATGGAGAGAGCCCTTGTCGAGTGATTTTCTCCTCCTTAAACGAATCAAATGAAGAACGAGAGGGTTTTTCCCATTCTAAATTCATATTCCTTTTTTCTCTACTCACGCCTCTCCTCCGTCCACCCCTACCTCCACGGCACTTTATTATATCCCAAACACTTCCCTGATTTTTTTGGTCAGGTTTATTCCGGTCAGACCGTCTTTCACGGCTGAGCCAAGGACTGTGACTACAAATGTGAGAACACAGCCCAGTTGGGATGGAAACCCCTCTCCTGGAGTGAACCCGGTCCCACTTCCTGTGGGAGACCAGGAGAGGTCCTGTTAGGCAACCACATATACTAATAACATGGGTTTTTAAAAAAAGTTCTTGGATCTGTTACAATAACACAGCCTAAACTGTGATATTAGTTTCTGCTTCTTCATTTCTCTGCTTGAATCAAAGGCAGATTTTTAATAATTCAGGGTTGTAACTCCATTCAGGGCTGCAGTTCATTAAAAAGATAGGCAAATGTGGATGTATAAACTCCATGGTAACAGTTAATAAGTTGACCTACTTAAAGTTTTCAAGGAAAAATTGTTAGATTCATATGTGTGGTATTTGCAGATCATAGAATTTTACATTCTCAGCTCTCGTGCATTAAATAATCCCAAACTTTTTCTTCTGTGCGTCCCAGACACACCATGTTTCTATGATTAACTATAGCTACCATCTTTTAATGAGCTAGAAATGTGAGTTTAATCTTCAAGGCATAAGCATAAGAATTTTAATGGTGTCTTTTATTTATACAGTATTTAATAAATATTTTGCAAGCTCTCCAAGTTGGAAGTTCAAAAACTGGACATGATAAATAAGTTTTGCTAACAATAATGACAGTTGGTAGATGTTATGACACTGAACAAACATATTAAAGTGTTTGGGAAACGCATGTTTATTATAATCTGCCATTAGCTGAAGGAAATTTGTTTGTATTATTTAAATTGACCTTAAAGTATCCTTATAGCAATTACTTAACTCATGTATTTCTCATCAAATGCCTTTTACAGGTTGCTTGCTTTCGGGGAGATAGTTTACTCTGTGGAGTAATTCTTTCTTTTTTTTTTTGCATGAACATAGTAATGCCTTACGTTTAGGCTTTGTTCTAGAAATACCACAGTCATGCTTACTATGACCTTGCAGGGTTTTCTTGTACTCACTTTATCTGCTTTGTGTTCGTCAAGAGTGACGGCACTTGACTTTACACTCCTGTGTGTAAAGTGTGTGTGTCCTCCTGCTTTGTTTCCCCTGTGACCTAGACACACCTCTGCAGTACAGTGGCCAGATTAGCAGGGCAGCCTAGAGTCATGAAGAATGAAAAGCTAGCTGGCCCCTGCAATCCTAGCCATTTGGTTTCAACCTAATCCGGCCACTTGGGATCAGTTCAGTAAACAATTAAGCAAACAGACACTGACAAGATAATGTATTACCTCTCAATCTTCCCCTTCAGAAGAAGAATCTACAGCATTCAGAATCCACACTATAACAGTGATTAGGTGCTGTGTGAGGCTCAAATGATATATATGCGAAATTTCTCAAAATGTGATACAAAGACCAAATGTTACAGAATCTAAGTTCATGAAAAAGCTAGGAAAAGACCCAGGTGTGTAATATATATTTTCTTAATCCTAAGGGCAACAACAGATGTGCATCCCTACTTATTTTAACTATAAACTTTAATTCCCGGAGCTGATGGTGCCATATATCTTTATGTTGTTTTTTTCATAATTTGCTCTAAGCACTAGCTCATAAATTAGTGGAACTTGTTTAAGTTATTATTATCACCAAATATCATTTCCTAGCATGTTTGGATTTTGAAAGATAACTTGTGGCTATGGAAAGTCTTAATGCAAAGAGATTTTACACTGGCCAACTGCAATGATATTTTGAAATAATAATGAAATCTTTGGCAGTAGCCTTCAAATTCAACCCCATGGTATTCTGAGTCAAACCAGCTCTGCTAGGTAGCACTTGGAACTCTTAGATGAAGGGAGAAATGAACAATTTTCTTTTTAGCATCTGTGAATGGCCTTTCTCTAGATCAATGCTGTCCAATGAAACTTCGCACAGTGATGGAAATGTTCTATAATCTGCACAACATGGTAGCCATGAGCCACATGTGGCTCTTGAATCCTTGAAATATGTCTAGCGTAATTGAAGAACTGAATTTGAAATTTTATTTAATTTTAATTAATTTAAACAGCCACATGGGGCTAGTGGCTACCATACTGGACTGTGCAGCTTTAAATTCTCTCCACCCATTTCCTGCAGAGATAGCACTTAATGACAATTATCCTTAATCAGAAGAAAGTGGAGATTGGCATTGATAGAACTAGGAATTAAGATTTCACTTTGTAACCCTGTTATTATGAAAAAATAGTTGCAGTTACTCTGAAGAAGGTGTGTTATGCTGAAGTTCAACTCTATTCTAAAAATAGTTTCCCTTTTTAATTTCCTTATGTCTGCTAGCCACAAAAATAAGCATCACCCAGAGTTGTTTAGATGCTTGGCCCCATGTGTCTGTGTTCTTGAACTTGTTTTATTATTTGCTCTTTTGCACGTTATAGAATCATTCATTCTTAGAGTCAGTTTCTGCACTTTTCAGTATTTCAAAGGGAGGGAGATTTAGAGGGGCAGGAAGTTGATGATGAGGTACAAGCAGCCCCCCTACCTCTCCTGCACTCACAGAGACCCTATGAAAAGTCTGACAAGTGAGTGCCCCTCAAGGAGTGGCTGAAGCCTCTGTCTTCCTTGGGCCCTTCTTGTCTGGTTTCTTTCCCTTAGGCTTCAACCCAGACCCTCCCACCTAGCCCAGCCCCTAGGGATGAACAAATCCACTTAAAAAATAACCTACCTTTATTTTAGTAAAACCATTAGAATGGGATTTTATTTAACATCTACTATGTTGTTTCAATTTTTTAATTAAGTTGGCTTTCATTAAAGCCATCATTTTCACCATTGAGAGGGACACTTTTTTTTAACATCTTTATTGGCGTATACTTGCTTTATAATGGTGTGTTAGTTTCTGCTTTATAACAAAGTGAATCAGCTATACATATACATATATCCCCATATCTCCTCCCTCTTGGGTCTATCTCCCACCCTCCCTGTCCCACCCCTCTAGGTGGTCAAAAAGCACTGAGCTGATCTCCCTGTGCTATGTGGCTGCTTCCCACTAGCTATCTATTTTACATCTGGTAGTATATATAAGTCCATGCCACGCTCTCACTTCGTCCCAGCTTACCCTTCCCCCTCCCCATGTCCTCAAGTCCATTCTCTACATCTGCGTCTTTATTCCTGTCCTGCCCCTAGGTTCTTCATAACCATTTTTTTTTTAGATTCCATATATGTGTGTTAGCATATGGTATTTGTTTTTCTCTTTCTGACTTACTTCACTCTGTATGACAGACTCTAGGTCCATTCACCTCACTACAAATAACTGAATTTCGTTTCTTTTTATGGCTGAGTAATATTCCATTGTATATATGTGCCACATCTTCTTTATGCATTCATCTGTCAGTGGACACTTAGGTTGCTTCCATGTCCTGGCTCTTGTAAATAGAGCTGCAATGAACATTGTGGTATGTGACTCTTTTTGAATTATGGTTTTCTCAGGGTATATGCCCAGTAGTGGGATTGCTGGGTCATATGGTAGCTCTATAGTTGCTTTTTTTTTTAACACCTTTATTGGAATATAATTGCTTTACAATGGTGTGTTAGTTTCTGCTTTATAATAAAGTGAATCAGTTATACATATACATATGTTCCCATATCTCTTCCCTCTTGAGTCTCCCTGCCTCCCACCCTCCCTATCCCACCCCTCTAGGTGGTCACAAACCACCTAGCTGATCTCCCTGTGCTATGCAGCTGCTTCCCACTAGCTATCTATTTTACGTTTGGTAGTGTATATATGTCCATGCCACTCTCTCACTTTGTCACAGCTTACCCTTCCCCCTCCCCATATCCTCAAGTCCGTGCTCTAGTAGGTCTGTGTCTTTATTCCCATCTATAGTTTTTTAAGGAACCTCCATACTGTTCTCCATAGTGGCTGTATCAATTTGCATTCCCACCAACAGTGCAAGAGGGTTCCCTTTTCTCCATACCCTCTCCAGCATTTATTGTTTGTAGATTTTTTGATGATGGCCATTCTGACTGGTGTGAGGTGATACCTCACTGTAGTTTTGATTTGCATTTCTCTAATGATTAATGATGTTGAGCATTCTTTCATATGTTTGTTGGCTATCTGTATATCTTCTTTGGAGAAATGTCTATTTAGGTCTTCTGCCCATTTTTGGATTGGGTTGTTTGTTTTTTTGATATTGAGCTGCATGGGCTGCTTGTAAGAGGGACACATTTTTAATTAGACTTTTTCTCAAGACACTGTCTCTCATATTTCTTGGGTGAGTGACCCTCCTTCACCTATGTATCCCAGCCTAGGTACCTGGGATACCTCTCCCCAGGCCAGAGCTTGCGGTCCTGGGCGTTCACCTTCTCCAGGAAGGAGTCTCCCTAAATCAGTTATTTGGAAATTTGTCAAAGGTGTTTGTGCATACTAAAATATAAATTAAATTAACCCCCAAATTGTCTCTGCCCTTAAGGTGTTAACACTATCGGATAACATTTCCCAAATTAGTGTCCATTCCACGAGGGGATGGAGATGCTTGAGTAAATTTAGGAACTATTCCGTTTAACCACCCACCCCCCGCCCCGCCTTCTTTTTGAGATTTACGATGCACTATAGCATAGTAAAGTCTCTAAGATGAGATACGTATACTTATTTCGCTTTTTTATTGTTGATGTTTTTCAAAAAATTTTTCATACAACACTTATCATAATATTTTTCAAAGCATGTGTCCTGAGTTATGAAATCAATTTAACAGGTTAGCATCAGCATTTTTTTTAATGAGATGGGATATATAATAGAATAGGAGTTATCACTGTGAATCCCTCTTAGTGAGGGTTACTAGTGTTTGATGAAACGGTTTGGTTCCCCCATGCATGCAAGTGCAAGGCCACGAGGCAGTGGCGAGTGGTGGTCAAGAGCACGACAGAAACAGGACCCCTGGGTTCCAATTCTAACTCTCCATGTACAGTAAGCACTATATAAACTTGGTCATTATTCGTTTTTTATTATATAAATGTGTGTGTATACTGGATCATGATGTAAAATACTACCTCTGCAACTAGGCTTGAGAATCACTTTGGGAAACACCGATCTAAGACAGGACTCCATGCTAAATGCTGAACCTGGGCAGTCTGCTGACCGAGCCCACAAGTTCAACAATTTCAGCTCCCATATTGCAATGCAACAGTGATACATAGATGGACATCGGCAGACCCGTGAGACTCAAACATTGTACAGCATTGCAGAAGTGTGGAAGTGAGCTGATGACAGTTGTTTTCTGTGTAAGATGAGGCCTGATGAGTGAGAGAGGAGTCATTGCACATTTAGGCTGGAAGAGACCTCACTGCTGCCAGCCTGTGGCCTCTGAAGGCTAATGCCCTTGGACAGGCAGCCTGGGGCCCAAAGAAACCCAAATGTCCCAGAGGCTAAGAGCTCAGTCTTCCTTCCCTCCTGACCAATTCCTAACTTTTGCATACTGGTTTGTAGCAAATAGTCACAAAAGTCTAAATAGATATGTTTGTCCCATAAATCCCCCACTTTTTACTTCATTCTAAATTATTTGTTTTTCAAAATCACTTTCTGCCTGTTAGTGCTTCATGATTTATTTTCAATATGATAAGTGGAAAACAATGTTGCTTCAAGAATTTCATATAAAAGGAGATGTCTTAAAATTGAGGCTGGGAGTCTCCCTGCCCCGACCCAGTGCAATCTGGAAAGTAAAACTGATTTCATTTTGGAAGTAGAGTTCAGTTTTTCTTAAAGGTCAAACTAAATGTGAGCAACCACTTGTCCATAGACTTTGTCAGTTAGAATAAAAAAGGCAACAGCTTGTCATCATGGTTACTTTCCTTCTTTAACAAGTACAGAGGCTGTGTCTAACATACTAAAAATTCATAAGATATGCAGATTTTGCTCAAGGCTTCAGAACCATCCATATCCGAGGACCATGATACAGACTCTCTGTGAAATGCAAAGGAGTGAGATGAAGTGTCTTTGACAAAACATTGAAAGTCATGTAATACTTTTAGGCTAATGTAGACAAAGCTTAAGAAGTAAAAAAAAAAAGAGGAAGTAATTGTGGTTAACTATGGCAGTAGTGGAAATTAGCCTGTAGTTTAAATGGTGTTATGTAACAATGAAGTAATTATAATGAATTATAATGGTTTTCAACTGAATGTAAACATAAATGTCTCCAAAAATAGCATAGCCTTATTATTCATCAAATATTTCATTTATTAACAAAGTAGATATCTTCCTGGGTTTTTTTACACTTATGATGACTTAGCTGCCAAAGAAATATTTTAAATGGTAATAATTGGAAGTTTTAAAGCATAAATTAGAACTGTACATAGCTAAAATAGGTGGTGTATTTTTTTAACTGGGCTGGTTAATAAAATAGTCTTCAAATTATTTTTTATTCTATTGATTCATGAGTGAAAAGGTGTTAATTAAGAGATATTGATACCATTGTAAAGCAATCCAAATAGAAATATAATTTTTTACTTAACTTGGAGTGTTTGTGAATTAGAATTCTGTAATGTAATTGTCCTGGAGTTTCAATGGGAGTATATCTCCTGGAATTTCTAAGTTCTACTTTTCACTAAAACTTAAAGTGTATTTACATAGAAACACTAGTAACTAAAATATATCTACATGCAGTAGCAGGAATATTAATTTACAGGTGACAGTTTTTCTTCCTTGTGGTATTATGTTCCCATGTAGCCTAGACTTCAAAAGTATGTCCTTTTGAAAAATTTGCCAGTCTTGTCAATGACAGCACAGTGTTTACAAGAACCATATTTATCTCCCTGTAATTTTAGCAGCTAATAGAATTGTTCTTGAGAAAGCTGTCTTTTCTATGACAGTTTGATTGGTGTTTTTCCATTTTAATCTGAGCTTATATGTGACATAAAAATTGATTATATGAAAAAGAGTGGGTTGCCATTTGTATACCAAAATTTTGATTGTATAAATAAGAAAAATCTTAAGTAAACAGCCTAACGTACCACCTAAAGGAATTAGAAAAAGAAGAATAAACAAAATTTTGATTATATATGTATGCATGTAAAAATAAAGACAAAAATTTTCCAGTAACTGATTTGGGGGACGGATACCATTGTGGTCAAATAGTGGCACATTGTGTTTTTTTTAAGATCAGGCCACTGACCCAAGTGAGTGTTCACTTGCAGAGCCATAAATTTGGCAGTTCAGAAATGGTATTCTTTATTAGCTATTGGTCAATATTTGTGAAATCCCTAGAATGGTCCCTGGCCCAGAGTAACATTTTTTTCACTGTTACTTCCCCCTTATTCATAACATAGGTTTTAACTCATGTCATCACACGGATAATTAAAGAGGATTGTTTTGGATAACTGCTCCCCTACTGAGCATCTATGAGCTAGAAAAAGCCTTTGGAAGTCACATTGTTTCTTAGAGTCTTGGCATGACCACAGTGATCACAGAGAGATGATGTGTAGACTCCATTCTACTTTAGTCCATGAATATTTTACATTAGTTCTTGACATACTGTTTATCCAGGCTGACTTAACAGGACTCTGACATAGAACCTAGGTTCGCTTCAGTTTCATATAACTCCTGGTTTGCTTGCTTGTTGCCTGTTTACCTTGTTTTTCCAATTAAATCATTGGTGTTTTTGTGTGTAGAAATTACTATGCCTTTTTTTTTTTTTTTTTTTTTGGGTATCCCACTGGGCTATCTGAGAACAGGAGTTAGCAAACTATTTTGAAAATAAAGTTTTATTGGAACACAGCCATGCCCATTGGTTATGTATTACCTGTGACTGTTTCTCCACTCCCACCACAGAGCTGAGTAGCAATTAAAACAGAATCCATGTGGCCCATAAAGCTGAAAATCTCTACTCTTTGGCCCTTTATAGAAAAAGCTTGTCAACCCCTGTTCATTTGATACTCTTCCTATGGAATTCTTGAAGAAAATGTGAAAAAAAATGGTCTATTACAAATTATCTGTGGCTAATTGCTTTCTGTAGGGACAAATTTCATACCTGAATGACTAAATGAATGACAGCTCTCTTCCCTCTTCCTATTTCACTGTCCATTGGCTATGAAAGAAGGTGGTATCAGCCTAGGCTTAGGTGTCATGTAGACCTGGATCACTAGCTGTGTAACCTTAAATAAGTTACTTAATCCTCTTTAAGTCATTGTTTCCTCGTGTACAAAATGGGGATAAGTAAGGCACCTACTGTTGGGAGACAGTTCTCCATGCGCCCCATGCATTTCAACAGGTTTTTCAAAGAGAGGCACTGACTGCCCTTTCAATCTAAACTGTCTTTTTAAGGGTGTTTGTGTAGTAAATGGTCTTGGATGATAGACATAGTGTTGCCCTCAGAAGCCGAGAGCAGGCATGCTTATATCCAATATAATAGATTTAAGTTCTTGCAGCTGAGTTCCTCTCCATTAATGCTACTCACTGCATGTGCAGGAGTTACATGGCCCTCTTTTGATGCCCTACAGGAACTGGAGTTGGGGAACTAGTGCAAGGAAATGCTGATACTCTGGCTACTGCTGTTGCTGTGATAAAGTCCTTTGTCTCTGACCCAGAAGTCTTGCGTCTTCTGCCAGCAGCCAGGAAACTGTGGTAGGCTAACTTGTGCAAATAAAATCTCAGCCCTTTCATAGTTCTTGGATAACTATTTTATGGAGTTACTATGAGAATTGAATAAGGCAATGAATGTAAAACATTTAACACAATGCCTGGCATATAGTAAGTGCCCAATAAATGTTAGCTATTAATTATTATCTAGCTGGCTATTAACTCTACAGTGTGAAATTGAGTCTCAGTTTTGTGTGGGCAACTTCTATCTTAAGGTAGTGGTTTTTCAAGCTATAGGCCACCAGAGCTATGAGAACTGTTAAGTAGGTTTATTTTTCTTTAATGAAACAGAAAATAGAATATAATAGAATTATAAAATATCCAAGTGCAAAACATGTAGTAAGGATAAATATTGATGTGTAAAAAAATTTCTGTTATATACCTGTATATCTGTATACAAGGTTGTGATAGAAAATATATTTTTTACTGTCACACACAGGCAAAAAAGTCGGGAAGCCACTGCTGCCCTAATACATAGATGGGACTGTTCAGAAAAACTTTTGTTCGTGATAGCATAGAATTCCTTTCTTTGTTCTTTTTCCCGAAAAGGGGTGAAGAGTCACCATCAGTCATCTGAGAAAAAAATGACCAGAGATGCAGTGTGTTCACCCTCTGCATACCATGTGGCTCATTTTGCCCATGATGAGAAGAAAATGAATATAAGCACCCAGATTATTTTCAGAAGAAAAGAATATTTTTGTATTAGCAGTGTCCAACAGAACTTGCTATGGTGATGGAAAGGTTCTATCTCTGAACTGTTCAGTACAGCAGCCACTAGCTACTGAGCACTTGAATGTGCAGCTGGGGAACTGGACTTTTAATTAAAACAATTTCAAATTTGGATTAGTTTAAGTTTAAATAGCCATGTGTGGTTGTTGGACAGCGTGGCTTTTGCTTGAACACCCAGCTATGGTTTTCTCACAGCTAACTGCATGATTTGGCTTTTATTAAGTCCTAAGGGATAGCACCCTCCCCTTGGATTGTTCAAACAACCACTGACCTTTGCCCATGGAGGGCTTGGGCAGACATTGGGGTGAAGAAGTGCTTAATGAGCTACTGACTTGGCCACAAGTCAGGGGAAAATGGCAAAGAGCCAGACGGCAGAGGTTCTCAACCCTAGCTGTGCAATAGAATCATCTGAAAATCTGTAAAAATCCAGGCTGCACCCCAGATCAGTTAAATCAGACATTTTCACAAAGCTTACCGGGTGTTCTATCATACTCTGTCAGCTGGGCAGCATCACAGGTGGGCAAGGCAACCCATGCACTTTGATGATGCACTACCAGAGTATCACAGGCATGCCCAGGATCAGATGGACAGGGGAATGGGCACATGAAAGACAGTGGACCCCTCTTATTTAAACAAAAAGACTCCAATTTACTCCAGTCGTCTAGGTGGCATCCTAGATGATCTGACCATGAATCTGGCCTCAAAATCATTAGATACCTTCTCAGTGAGTTCTCCGGCACTAAACCACAGCTACTCACTCTCAACCCTCCACCCAGATCCTCGTCCAGCTGGTACCTTTTCACCTCAGAAATTTTAACCTCAGTGTCTTATTCTCTGAACATAGCTATGTATCCTTCCAACTCTTTCATACCCTACTTCTCTACCACTTTATCTTCATTAAGATGTCATCTCTTGACTTCTTCAATTTCCCAAAGTCTTCTTTATACATGCAAATCTATTCATACCCATCTTCATTTCCTTTCCTCAGAGGATGTGGTATCCATTTTTCCCCGTGTTTAAGGTTAGCCCATTACTTGAGCCCCGAATGCCATCTCCTCACGCCTTCTTTGGAACCTTTGCTCTATTAATATTCCTCTCTCTTCTGTGGTCTTGAATCTCTCTCTGCTCTTTACTGGCTCCCTCCCATCAGCCAAGTGTCACTGGCTGCTTCCTATCAGCCAAGTGTTTGCAGGTTTCTTCCATCCTAAAAAGTAATTATCCTGGGTTAAATAAATTAAGGTAGATCTCTGCAATAGACTATTATGCAGTTATCTGAAATATTGATGGCAGAGTATGTATCTTGCATGGAAAGGTGATCACAAAAATAAGTGGAAAAAGTATTACAATAGCTTTATCAAGTGAATTTCTTTTTTATATTTTATTTTCTTTTTTATATTTTATTTACTTATATATTTTATTTTAAGTGTGGTAAAAAAAAACACATAACATAAAATTTACCATCTTAGCTATTTTTAACTATACAGTTCAGAGGTGTTAAGTATAGTTACATTGTTGTACAGCTAATCTCCAAAATCTTATCATCTTACAAAACGGAAACTCTGTACCCATTAAACAATAGCTCCCTGTTTCCCCCTTCTCCCCCAGCCCTTCGCCACTGCCACTGACTTACGTCTCTATGAATTTGGCTACTCTAGGTACATCATATAAGTGGACTCATACAGTATTTGTCTTTTTATGATTGGCTTATTTCACTTAGCACAATGTCCTGATGGTTTATCCATGTTGTAGCATGTCAGAATTTTCTCTTTAAGGCTAAATAATATTCCATTGTGGGTATATATCACATTTTAAATGATTTCATTTTTGAAGAAAAATATATTTGTTAGTATAGGTACGTATGTATAATATATAAACACACATACATATATATAAAAGATTGTACATGAGAATGTTAACAGTGGTTATCTCTAAGCTGTGGGATTTTGAACACTTTTCATCTTCTTTTTCCTGATGTGTACCTTCTACAGTATTTGCAATGAGCACACTTCCCTGGCGTAAATGCCAAACGAGGAACCAGACATTCAGCGGCGCTGCATCAGCTACAGTGTAGTCATCCCTGTGCCAGGCACCTGCCCTCCTCCTCAGCTCATCCTTCACCACTCACTGCCTTACCCATTGTGCTCTGAGCACCACAAAACTCTGGTTCCTGCACGCACAGGGCTTGGATGCCTTGGTTGCTTGCCCCGTGCACGCCACCACAGCCGCGTGGGAAGACTCCACGCCCCTGAAGACTCAGCCCAGGGTCATTTCCTCCTTGCTTGCCCTCCCCCTGCCCTCCGTGCTGGGTTAGCTTCCTCCCTTCAAAGCTTCCTAATCCCTGTACCAATCTGGTGCTGCACTTGTTTCCTGATTGTCAGTGAGTGGCCTGGGGGCAGGGGACTGTGTAGTCATCCTTGTATTTGCAGCCCGTAGCGCTGGGCAGCTTGGGGAGCCACTGGTTGTTCAGAGGGGCTGGCTTACTGGATGCTCAGAAATGAGGCTGGAAGGGGAAGTGGAAGACCTCCCCCAAGGCCCTTCATTCCACTACACCCTGCTGCCCCTTGCATGAGCAGTGTGAAGATGTGAAAATACTTTACATTTTACTAAAAATAAATTAGATATTAAAATTATCTAAAGCACTGCGTTTCTATCTTAATGATACTGGTGAACTCTGGCCCCTGTCCTTGGTCACATGGGCCATGCCTGGTCTCCTGTTGTGTTGGGCTCATAACACACATTTGGTAAATACCTGTTAACCTCCTTAATGACCCTAGTAGCTCCCTGTAATCAAACCTCTCTTCCGTAAATTTAGCTACTTTGGCAGGCTGGGATAGGGGTTATTTAGGGCCATGGGAGGCCTTTACTGTCACCCTCCAAGTCATGTGATAGTGACTAGCTACCTACACTACATGTATGGTTGATCCCAATCAGGACCCTTTTGAGAAATAAAAAAGAAGCAAAAAGATCTACTGCTGGCATGGCTTGAGTGCTGTGTTTAAGCATCCTCTGGGTAAAAGCAACTAATGAATCCTTGCTGCACTTGATGTTGCCAGTTAAGCCTGGGCCAAGAGGGGCTTAAAGGCGTATGGGGAGTAATAGTAGTCCACTCTGAAAGCTGGAATGCGCCAAGTGTGGTGAAACAAGTTTTGCAGGCCAGTACAGTTAGGTAGTTTGGGACAATTCTCTTACATTTAAAAAAAGGATTCTAGGCCTCCTTTAGGGAGCATTAAAAAGAGCAGAAGGAAAAATGAAAAATAGTTTTAATGACTGTGGAACTGAATCATTTGGGGTCATCTTCAGCATCTCAGACCACAAGGATGTATCTTGGTTTTCCTTGAGAACAGTGGCCCAATGTAAGTGATTTACCCAAAGTATCTGAAATATTTTTAGCAAAAATTATTGATGACAGGACATTTAATGTTTGAAATGATAGGTTTTTCAGCTGTTGAAATGATATGTAGTTTATTGGCATAGGTGGTCTGTGCTGTTTGCATCAGAATCACAATAGCTTAGTTTAATGTTTCCCACTTAACGAGATCAGACTCTTTTTGTAGAAGTTTGGTTAGACTAGATAGTCCTTGTTATGATATTGTTGGTTTTTTTTCTTTCTTTTTTTTTAATTTCATTTATTTATTTGGTTGCCCTGGGTCTTAGTTGCAGCAGGCGGGCTCCTTAGTTGCAGCTTGCAGACTCCTTAGTTGTGGCATGCGAACTCTTAGTGGCAGCGTGCAGGTCCCTGTTTTGTTTTCTTTTGTTTTTCCCAGTAGGCCAGAAAAGGAAGCAGCAACGTTACTCAGAATAAGAATTAGACTTGGAGATGTAAATGTCAGCATTTAAGCCCTGGCCTGACCACCCTCTAGCTGGCTGTGTGCTTGAATAAGTTATTTAATTTATGGAAGCCTAGAGTTTCTGTTGTTCATCAGTAAAATGTGGGTTTGTCTGTCTTGCTCACTAGACTGTAAGCTTCTTCAGAGTAGGGGTGGTGTGGCTCATCCATCATTGGAAACTCGATACATGGGATGAGGCCTGGCAGGTAAGAACTCTATAAATATTTGTCAGGTAAAGGAGATTCATCTTACTTACTTTATAGGTTGTTTGAAAGAGCAGGTAAGATGAGCAGCAGTAGAGTATAGTGCTCAGAGCTCAGCCCCTGGGTCCCAATCCTGGCTCCAGCAAGTGACGGTGGGTGAGTAACTATTCTCTGGGCATCTGTGAAAGTGGATGGTGGTACCTACCTCCTAGGGTTGTATTAGATGTGCCTGTGCACAGTAATTGCTATATACATACCAGCTATTGATGTAACATGTGAATGGGTTTTAAAAAGTGCTATTCACATAAAGGTAGTACTTTTCAATGATGTCTTACCAAGTGTTGGACACACTGAAATACTTCCAGTACTGGGTCTTTTCTTATCTTAACTAGAGGTAATTCAGTTCCGTTTCACATTTTCTAAAGCCCTCTTACAGTGTCTTTCACCTGGACCCTTTTAGTGACACCCATGATCACCTGAATGCAAAGTATAAGTTCAGAGAAGGCCTGACCTTGGCTGCCCTGGCCTGGCACTGCTGCCTGCTCTCTTTTTACACTGTTTGCTATGTAGAAATAACTCTGGTCAATTCCCAGGCAGTAAAGATTGTTAAGATTATGCTAAATAATTCTGATTTCATATGTGCAGACACTGTAGTAGTTTCCACTCTGGTTTCCCTGCCTCCTGCCTCCTGGCCACTAGAGCCTCATGTGCGCAGTGTGCTGTCTGCCTCATCTTGCCGTTATTTCACTCTCGTAAGGTCTCCCCAGCCCAGGAACCCTCTTGAGATAGTATCTTATTATAGGACCAAATCCAAGCTACCGGTGTTGCCTTTCAAGGCTATGCATAATCTGAGCCTTTTTTTAAAAAAAATTATTTATTTATTTATTTTTGGCTGTGTTGGGTCTTGGTTGCTGTGCACGGGCTTTCTCTAGTTGAGGCGAGCAGGGGCTATTCTTCGCTGTGGTATGCGGGCTTATTGCTGTGGCTTCTCTTGTTGCAGAGCACGGGCTCTAGGCACATGGGCTCAGTAGTTGTGGCTCGCGGGCTCTAGAGCGCAGGCTCAGTAGTTGTGGCGCACAGGCTTAGTTGCTCCGTGGCATGTGGGATCTTCCCGGCTCAGGGCTCAAACCCATGTCCCCTGCATTGGCAGGCGGATTCTTAACCACTGCACCACCAGGGAGGTCCCCTCTGAGCCCATTTTATCTGTCCATGTTTTACTTCCAATTCCTCTCTAATGTAGACTTTTACTGCCCACTCACTGGGATGTAGTCTTGTCTTTCTTTCATTTTCATGATTCCCAACACTGAAATGACCTCCCTGCCCATTCTATTTATTTACATTTGCCCATGGATTTAAGACCCCCCTTTTTCATAAACCCTGTCTTTCCTGAATATCAATTGGCTTCTCCTGTATTTTCACATTTGGTTATATTTAATATAGAGCTTTCTTAGGTACCATTTTGAAAATTAGTATCTTCTCATTAATGACTCAGATGTTAACTTGATAATATTAAAATTATTATAAGCTTACCAGTTACACATTCAAGAAAATTGTACTAGTTTCTTACTGGTGTAAGTTTTAAAAAATTTAACTTTTCCTCTTGGCAGCTGTAATTACACCACACTGCCTATAAATAAAGCCCTGGAGTCCAGACCATATGCAGTAAAACAAAATAATATAGTTGAGCAAGGAAGGGCTACTATTGCTAGTATGGGACTCATAAGTCTCTATTTCTTGACTTTTATAATACATGAGACTTCGGCTGTTGTGTATATCAACATTTCTTCACTATTAAACCATGGATAGACAATAGAATGAAGAGCCAGAACCCTGATATCATTTAAGGACATAGTAAGAATTCAGTAACTGTTGTGGACAGATTAGTTTGTGGTTTATTTTTGGCTCCTCAGCGATTTAGTCTGATTTGTACATGTCAATTCACTTTTCTGTACTAATTTAGTAGATCCTCTAAATATTAGAATTTATTAAACTTAAGATATAATGGACTTCCCTGGTGGCGCAGTGGTTAAGAATCCGCGTGCCAATGCAGGGGACACGGGTTCGAGCCCTGGTCCGGGATGATCCCACATGCCTCAGAGCAACTAAGCTCCTGAGCCACAACTACTGAGCCTGCGCTCTAGAGCCCACGAGCCACAACTACTGAAGCCCGCACGCCTAGAGACTGTGCTCCGCAGCAAGAGAAGCAGCCACAATGAGAAGCCTGCACACTGCAACGAAGAGTAGCCCCCGCTCGCCACAACTAGAGAAAGCCTGCATGCAGCAACGAAGACCCAACACAGCCAAAAATAAATAAATAAAATAAAATAAATTAAAAAAAAAAAGGTGGTTAGAATTTGGGGCCTAATATGTTGTTGTATGTCAATTATACCTCAAATAATAAAAAGAATTTGGGATATATACATGACTTCCTAGGGGAAGGGGAGAAGGGGAACTTAGGGAAAAGCAAATTATTTTTCCTAAGGAAAAATCCTTAGGGAATGGGCCCTTCCTTGGGAGAACAGACGTGTGACAATATCTGACTTTTCTTCTGTGCAAAGAGATTAGAGTTGCTCCTGAAGGGATTTAGAACAACTGAGTTCCTTTGGGGAAGCTCTTCTTTTAGGCAGATGAGGGATTTCAGGAACTACAACACCTTTACTTCAAAATAGTTCCATATCAAAGGGGCATGTTTTGGGGTAGCATATCCTGATCCCCTCAAATCTCACACAGTGCCTTTTCAGTGTCTATTTAAGTGATAATTTTTTTCCTTCTTTTTTTTTTAAATGTATGTTAATAAAATTCCCAACCCATCCTCACGCTTCTGAAATAATTCATATACCTAGTTGTAGCTTATTCTTTTCGTACACTCTGAATTTTATTCCTTACAAAAGCAATCTCTCCACCTGTGAGAATTTTAGTTCTAAAAAGTAGCTTGCCTGGCAAAACTACAGTTGTCAAAACCAAGGTTTTAAAGGAGACTGAGGTAAGGAACCAACTTCAGTTTTGAATATGGAACTGAATTCAGTAAAGGGAAAGTTCTACGTGGTAACCTCTTCCAACACAAACCAAATTTGTTGATACTAAAACCTGTGTTGATAGGTAACTTTTTTCCTGATTCACATTCTTTAGTTGATCAGAAAACATTTCTGTGGTTTTCTAATTCATTGAGAGACTGAATATGCTTTGGACTTGAAGTCTCCCTTTTTGTCTTTACAAATTTGGCTAAATTCTCCTTAAACTATGGTCATTTGAGGGGATTATTAGAGTACTTACTGGAATGTTCGGGGAGGTTCCCTAATGGTCAATCCATCAGGGAGTCAAAGAGATCTTTCTGATCCACTCAGGAGACGCACCCACAAGATCCAGGGACAGAAATGATTGCTGTCCTTTTTTTTTTTTTTTTTTTTTTTTTTGTATAAGGGCATAAACTGTGGATATGTGAAAAAAAATCAAGAATTTTTTTATATATATATATATATATATTTTTTTTTTTTTTTTTTTTTTGCGGTATGAGGGCCTCTCACTGTTGTGGCCTCTCCCGTTGCGGAGCACAGGCTCCGGACGCGCAGGCTCAGCGGCCATGGCTCACGGTCCCAGCCGCTCCGCGGCATGTGGGATCCTCCCGGACCGGGGCATGAACCCGTGTTCCCTGCATCGTAAGGCGGACTCTCAACCACCGCGCCACCAGGGAAACCCAAGAATTTATAATTTTTGATAAAGAATTATAAAATTTCACCAAATCAAAACTGAGAGTTGATGTCTTTTGTTTTTAATCACAAATGAAATTGTTCTATAGGGTTTTTTTTTGGAGATAATGCTTTTCAGTTTTTGGTATCAGAAATATCCTATTTTCAAAAAACTTTGGGTAGTTTCCCATCTATTTCATGTTCTAATATATTTAGCTTTAAAATTAGCTTTTCCTTAAAATTTTGAAACTGTTAAAAAAATAATATTCAGAAAAAGGAAAATTCATGACTCTCACACAGATATGAAAATGAACATGCATTACAGACTTTATTGTACTCAGTAGTCAGTGAGGGAACCAGGCACATGTTATAACTAGTTCAAAGAGAATTTTTTTAAATGGACACACTTACAGATCCACAATACTGAATTATAGATAAGCAATATTGAAATGAATTAATAAATGTGTAAATGAAAACAAAAGCTTTCACAGGGAAGAGGAGAATCAGTTGAACTTCTACCAGACAGAACAGAATTTGCATGTCAATTGATAAGAATTATTTTGCACTGCTCTCAGTTACTTATAATTTACAATTGTAAAATAGCTTTCATAGAATCAGATAACCTGGAAAGTTGTCCTCTAGATGATACGGTTTTCCACTACACACAACTTTTTTCCTACAAAAAATGACACATTAGTAAAGCTAAAGAAATAATACATTTATTCAACAAAAGTTTGAATTTCTATCCAGTGTCAATTTCTTTCTGAATTTGATCCGTTTGGATTGCCTACGTTTAGATTCAGTTTTGGAAATTCGAATATTTCCAGAATATAGTCTATTTCATTGTGATTTTCAAATGTATTAGCATTCAATTGCTTATAATATTCTCTTATGATTAAAAAAATCTGTATTTTCTAGAACTTTCTTTTAAATTATTTTTGAATTCCTATGATTCAAATATCAAAAATTATTGTTATATGGTGAAGTATATCTTTCCTATCTTTTCCCCATCTGCCTAATTCCCACTCCTCCCAACAAGTAACTACTATTTGTTTTACAGGTGTGTGTGTATATAAACCCGTACACATATGTGCATATATATACATATATATGTATATATATATGTAGTAGACTGAAAAAAAAAACCCCACACAACATGAGAGCTGTGAGTTCAGTTTTACTGGGGGCTGGCTGAGGACTGTGCCTGGGAGACAGCCCCTTTGATAGCTCCAAGCCACTGCTCTGAAGAGGTGCAGGTGGGGGGAGATCAGTATGCACGCGATTTTGGTGAAGGGGGCACGTGCGTCAAGCACACGTTTTGGCAGAGGCTTGCTGCTGGTCACAAGGAGCAGATGTCTCCGTTAATGATTTTAGTGCTTTTCTACGTGTGAGAAGGTGAAAGAATTTGTGTTCATAAAATTTCCTCCTGAAAATATCTAACTATCAGAAGGCCCGTTCTGCCACTTTTTGCCAGAACACAGAGTGCCTCATTCCTCATCTCCACCCTGAATTCCTTTCAGGGTGTGTTGGAGGTCAGAGCCTGCAGTGGTTAATGACCTAATCCTTGTAGAGCCAGATGGGAAGCATCGCTTTTTAGCTGGCAGCACCAATGAATGTAAATACACATTGTAGGGCTTCCCTGGTGGTGCAGTGGTTGAGAGTCCGCCTGCCAATGCAGGGGACATGGGTTCGTGCCCCGGTCCGGGAAGATCCCACATGCCGCGGAGCGGCTGGGCCCGTGAGCCATGGCCACTGAGCGTGTGCGTCCGGAGCCTGTGCTCCGCAATGGGAGAGGCCACAACAGTGAGAGGCCCGTGTACCGCAAAAAAAAAACCCCAAAAAGCAAACAAATAAATACACGTTGTAGATATTTTCTGGAGCCTGTGTTCCGCAATGGGAGAGGCCACAACAGTGAGAGGCCCGCGTACCGCAAAAAAAAACCCCAAAAAACAAACAAATAAATACACGTTGTAGATATTTTCTAACAGTATTTTTGCATATTTTTATTTTTAAGATATTTGATTTATGAAATTTTCTGTGGTGGAGGTAGCTGGTTTAAGAACCAGCTCTTGGATTTTTCTTTATGTTAATTTGCTCTTTTTTATAATTCCTTGATTGTTGCTCTTAACTTTATTATATTCTCCCTCTTAGTTTCCTTACATTTGTCCTTTTTTCCCCTAAATTCATGAAGAGAATTCTTCTTTTATTCTTCCTTCCTTTTTTTATTATAATGAAAATATTTAAGGTCACCCATTTATTCCTGAGTATAACCTGGGCTGCATCTTCCTATGTACAATATTTGACAAATTCAGAAAGATTTTGCTGGTATGCATTATCACCAGCACTAATTCTTGTCATTTTTATTAAAATTTTGCTGACTTCATAAGCAAACATGTTATCTCATTGTCTTACTCATACTCTTTCATAGGTTCTCCACTGGCTTCTTATTCTCAGCCTATATAAACCATTGTGCTCAGTCTTGCCATAGTTCCCATCCCCAAAGATCTTTGATCCTGGCTCTTCTTTGAACTGTTGCTCCATCTGTCTGTTTATAGCCAAAGCCCTTGAAAGAGTACCCACTGCCTCACCGCTTTCTCAACCCAGTTGTACTCTAGCTTCTGAGCCATACTTTATGAATACCATTCATGCCAGTGTCACCAATGGTTTCTGAGTTGTCAGATCCAATGATTCCATGTTGTTTCTGGTCTTTGCTGAGCTCTCAAAATATTTGGTGTTGTTGACCATCTCTTTTCTAACAATATATTCTCTCCTCCTTTTGCTCAACCTCCATGACCACTTTTTCAGCCTCCCTTCATTGCCCTCTAAACATGAGTGTTCTGCACCCTTTCTTCTGTAAAATAAATTTCATATTTTATGGCAAGAGAAGAAAAATTTTTTTTTAATAAATTTATTTATTTATTTTTGGCTGCATTGGGTCTTTATTGCTGCACGCGGGCTTTCTCTAGTTGCAGCCAGTGGGGGCTGCTCTTCGTTGCGGTGCACAGGCTTCTCATTGGGTGGCTTCTCTTGTTGCAGAGCATGGGCTTTAGGTGCGTGGGCTTCAGTAGTTGTGGCTTGTGGGCTCTGGAACGCAGGCTCAGTAGTTGTTGCACATGGGCTTAGTTGCTCCGCAGCATGTGGGATCTTCCCGGACCAGGGCTCGAACCCGTGTCCCCTGCATTGGCAGGCGTATTCTTAACCACTGCACCTCCAGGGAAATCCCCCAAGACAAGAAAAATAAAAAATTTTCTCTGCCGTTTGGCCTCCTCTCTTCCCTCTACCATGCATTTTGTATCTGCATTATGCATGGACCAAACCTCCCACATCAGCAGAAATACCTGCTCAACCATAAACAGCAACATTCTCCCAGCACCAACAAGACAACTCCTTAAAAGATAACATTCCTCCTTGATCTTGTAAGGGACCACAATGACGGTTAGGTCTGGATTGTGTAAAATGTCAATAATATGTCATTAATGTACAGCCCTTGGTCTCAGAAAACTTATATAACTGTTTTGACTTCCAAGGGACAGAGCAGTTCTTGGAGCTTTCTGGGATGCTGTCCCCAGGTTATAATCCTCAAATAAAAATTTTCATTTCTTTCTTAGATTTCTTTCTTAATTTTCCGTCAACTCTTCTCACCCTACACAGTATGTCTGAGTTATTGCAATGGCTACCTTGGCTTGAATTTTGAATCTTGGCTTGAACCTCTATGCATCTGACTCCCAAACCTCTGTCTTTAACTTCACCCTCACTTCTGAGAGATGTACTTCTTTTCTGAATGTCCCAAAGGCATCTCAAATGCAGCTTGTCCAGACTATCAAATTTGTTTGCTTCCTTGGGCATCTTGATTCTCCTTTTGCTACTCCTATCTTAGTTTATAAAACCTTACTTGTCACTCAGTCTATGCCTTTGCTCCCTTGGGTTCTGCTGCAGCTGCCCTGCCTTGGATCCATCAGCTATCCGGCTTTTATGCTTTTATATATTGGCTGTTGATCACTGATGAAGAAAACTCTAGGCAGAGGTCTCCAACCTTTTTGGCACCAGGAACTGCTTTCATGGAAGACAGTTTTTTCATGTACAGGGGTGGAGGGTGGTTCAGGCAGTAATGTGAGCGATTGCGCAGGCGGAAATGCCCGCGAGCGACGGGGAGCAGCAGGTGAAGCTTCACTAGCTCACCCGCCGCTTACCTCCTGCTGTGCAGCAAGACAAATTCAGGATCTCCAGCCTAATTTAGGCCTTCAGGTGTGGAGCTGGATGGTTTTTATAAGTCTGCTCACTCTCCCAAAACCTCAAAGTGATTACCCTCTCCAGGCCCCTTATATCCCACTGCCTTTAATTTTTTTTAAGTCTTTATTGAATTTGTTACAGTATTGCTTCTGTTTTATGTGTTGGGTTTTTTTGTTTTTGTTTTTGGCCGCGAGGCCTGTGGGATCTTAGTTCCCCAACTAGGGATCGAACTGCACCCCCTGCACTGGAAGGCGAAGTCTTAACCACTGGACCACCAGGGAAGTCCTGCCCACTGCCTTCTCTTTCTGTCTCTCTCAACAGATGTACTTTGCTTTGGCTTTCTACTTTCCCAGGAAAAATAGTGGAAATTATCAGGCATGAACTAACGGAGATTTTCACCCTCCTGTCTTTTACCGCCTCCCTCCTGTGGCGGATAATCCTCACCGCACTGTTGAGCCAGTCCCGCCCTGCAGGATCTGGAGCGACTGTATACTGCGTCTCTACCTACTAACGTTTTCAACCTTCTGCTTTTATTCCCCATTGGCCATAAAATATGCTTGAATCTCTGTTTTTTGAAAAACAAGCTTCTCTCTTGACCTTTATCTCGATCTCCTTTACTTATGGTCGCATACCTTTGCTTTCCTAGCCAAGCTTCTCTGGAAGGTAGTCCACATCACTTTATCTACTTCTTCACTTTCCTTTCATTCTACATTGTTGCAATGCGACTTCTCCCGCCACAATTCTGCTGAAACTGCTCAGATAAAGACCATCACTGATCTACTAATTGGCAAATCCCTTGGCCTTTCTTCATCCGGCGACTTGACCTCCTTGCCTTTGAGAGAGGTGACCATTCCCTTCTTCTCAAAACCTTTCCCTGGCTTCCATAACAAAACTCACTCTTGTTCTTCTGTCTGGCTGATTATTCCCACTCACTCTCCTTTGTCCTCCCACTCATGGTGTGCCTGGGCCCTCTGTCCTTGGCCCTGCTGAGCTCTGCTCTGCTCTCTTCCCCTTCTCTCTCCACTCGCTCATCTCCTGCCCTTTGCGCACTCTCCTTAAGTGGTATCCCCCCTGCACTTCATGGCTCCCCCTATCACCAGGACGTTTAACTCCCAAATCAATATGTACAACCTGACTGCTTTCCTGAACTCCAGCCCTGGATCATCTCTTGCCGTCATGCCTCAAAGACACTGTAAAACTTGACTCATCCAGAATAGTGGGCCAAGAGGGCAAAGCAAGTATTATAGAAATAGTAAGAGAGAAGGGAGAACAAGAGGGAGGGTCATGGGAAGGGGAAATAAATTGTCAGTGAATTTTTATGTTTCTCCCACTGTGCTTCTGCTGTGTCAAGGATGCTCGCCACCCTATCCCCACTTTTCCACACTAGAGCCGTAGTTTTCAGAGTGTGGTCCCCAGGCCAGTAGTGGCAGCATCACTTGGAAACTTGTGAGAAATACAGATTCTCAGGCCCCTCCCCAGGCCTACTGAATCAGACACTCAGAGGTGAGGCCCAGAAATCTGTGTTTTAATGAGCTCTCCAGGTGATTCTTATGCCTGCACTAGTGAATTCCCTATTCATTCTTCATGGCCCAGCGTCAGTGTTACCTCATGTGCAGAGCCCTCCCCAATCCTCTCATACAAAATTAATGACTTCCTCCTCTGTTTTCCATTGTACTTTATCCATGCCAACTATATAGCACTTATTCTATTGTAGTTAGCTCTTTAAGAATCCTTCCTCCCCCACAGATTATAAGGTCTGGGGTTATTATTGATCTTTATATTTCTAGCACCAGACATGGTGCCTGGTATGAAGTAGACATGTTACATTATCACAAATTACTTTTATTTTTTCTGCTCCCATGACCCCTTGTCACTCCCTTCTTACCTGTTCTTTTTCTTCCTTTCCTGGAACCTGGCTTTTGGGTATGAATAAATCATCACAGTGAGATCTTACCATTTAAAGGCAATGTTTTCATTGGGTTCAAGCACTCAACCCTTTCATATCTATCAATCAGGGTTCAAAGAGAGAAGCAGAACCACAAGTAGAGATATTTAGGGGTGTGTGTGTGTGTGTGTGTATGTGATTGGATGATTGGTTACAGGGATTTGAACTTACACGATTATAAGCTAGTTAAAATGTCTGTGCTTCTAAGTTGGAGCTTGAGTCCACTTGGTCAGACATTTGGGAAGGGAAAGGTAGATGAAAAAGGGGTGTGTAGGGAGAGCAAAGGAAAACTGGGTCCCACAGCACCTAGTGGAGTTCATGAGCATGAACTAGTACCCAAGGACAGACTGGAACCAGTCCTGTCTCCAATCTTGGTGACATGGATGTCCCATCAGTGTAGCGAGTGCCTGTGTCACAGAGCTAAACACACTCCCCACCCAGCAGTTGGAGGCGCTGACGGAGAATCCGGGAAAGGGGAGCAGCTTCAGGCCCAGCGGCTGCCCCTCACTGAAGAGGGAGCCAGCAGATAAACAACTGCGTGTGGGAGCCACAGAAGCGCCTGCCCCAACCTTCTGAGTGTGAAAACAAATGCTTCTGTGCACCTAAAAGTACTCCAAAATAAACTTTTTTTAAAAAATGGCTGCTGCTTCACTTTCACCTCCAAATCTCATGTGAAAATATCCCTGTGTTGGGCTTCCCTGGTGGCGCAGTGGTTGAGAGTCCGCCTGCCGATGCAGGGGACACGGGTTCGTACCCTGGTCCGGGAGGATCCCACATGCTGCGGAGCGGCTGGGCCCGTGAGCCATGGCCGCTGAGCCTGCGCGTCCAGAACCTGTGCTCCGCAACGGGAGAGGCCACAACAGTGAGAGGCCCACGTACCGCCAAAAAAAAAAAAAAATTCCCTGTGCCCCATTCTCACCAGGAACATATCGGGAAGGAAATTCTGGAAAACTTAGTTCAGGCTAGCAAGTTGACACCTTACATAGCCACCACAATATCCATGAGTCTGATTCTGAAATACCTGAGATTTACTCTCTGAACTGAAAAATCTGAGATACGGGCAATATTTTGCAAGAAAACCCCACTATGGGCTGGGTGGTGGAGGAAAACTCTTCTTAGATTGGCTGGCAGTGGAATTGGTTCCAGAAAGATAGATAAGAATTACATGGGGGAAGACTAGGACATCCCAGGGGAGACAAATCATGATTCTCAACAAAAGACCCTCAGTCACCAGTGAAAGGCATAATTATGCTGAGGACATTATCTTTACTGAGGTAAGATAGATTTTAGAAAGATTATCAGTAAGAATTAAAAGCAAAGCCCTCTAAATTTAATTAATTAGAATATCCTTCATGCATTATAGTTTATTGAGGTCTTTTGTATTAGTGAGTGTAATAAAGGATAATAGAGTTTAGTAGAATGTAGTGGGCGAGAGCCTGGACTCCCCACTTACTAGCTCTGTGACCCAGAGCAATATATTATACAATACTTCTGCAAGCCTTTGTATTCTCGTTTGTAAATGAGCACTAATAATAGTCTCTACCTCATAAGTTATTGTGAGGACTTAATGAGAGAATCCATGTAAAGTACTTGGCAGAATACTAGGGACATAATATGTTAACTGCTGCCAATGTCTCATCATCGGTGCTGTTGATGTTGTTACTGATAATGCTATTATTTCTCTAGGAAATACTTCGCAGGCAGGTTGGTTCCAAAGGTTCAGTCATACCTTTACCACTCTAACTATGAAGCCCATTTAGCAGACAGGACCCAGCATTCTTATCAGAAGAAATTTGCTCTCCTTCTATTAATCTTTTCTTTGGATTCAAATATAGTTGCCCTTATCTCCTCAGCCTCAACTCCAAAATGTATCCCTCCACTTTCCTGTAAAAGTTCTCTTTCCTTTGCCTAAGTAATGGGCTTTGCAGCTTTTCTCCACTACCTGTGCTACCAGGCCTTGGGCAAGGATGGTTTGAGAGCCCAGGGTACAATGGCTGGAGCCCCAGCCTGCCTGCCTGTTCACGAGGGGTGTGGCTGTGTGCACACCACCCATGGTTGGTCACCTGACCCACCCTCAGGTGCTAACAGGAAAGAATGGGATGTGGTTAAAGCAATTTTATGGTCTCCCTGTAGCAGAGTACAGAGACTTGTTTTGTAGGGACAGGGAGAAACAGACTGAGTCCGCCCACAGCCGTGGGTATCAATTTATAACCATAATCAGAAGCTGTTAAGCCTTTTTCTGCCTAAGGGAAAGTCCTGCATATCTCTTTATCTTTGTTAAACAATAAAAAACAATGAATGGAATGTTATCCTTTAATTAAAGAGCTATCCTAACCTCTTTTTTTAAATCTTGATCATTTTTGAGTTTTCATAAATCTCTATCTCTATCTGTAAATCTTCAGTCTCATCCTCTCCCCCCACCCCTCCCCATCTTTAATTAGATTTTCTGGTTTTTGGCCACTTTAACTGGAGAAAAATCACTGAAGTACAATTTGAAAATAATACAGTCCCTTCTGGTTTTATTACTCATTTTCAGTATTGGTTGGATCCCCAGAATGTACTTTCATTTACATACTTCTCTTTTAAAACAAAATCTATGGATCCTATCAAAGCAATACTTTTTTTCTTCTTTACTAAGCCCAAACTGACTTTACTCCAATTACAAAAATTCCTACAGCAGAATAAATTAAAGGGTTCCTAGTCATTGAGATGTGTATTTTGCAGGCCCTGTCTCAGCTATATTTCCAAGAATGAAATGCCTCAAGCATTCTTTCTGCTTTCATGTCCCACCTTCAAAGTATTTCTTGAATTCATCTCTTTCATGATGTCTCAACTGCTACTGCTTTGGTTCAGGATATCAGTGTCTCTGCAGGACAGTGCAAGAACTCCCCCAGTACCTCAGCCATACTGAAATCCTGTTCATTGGTAAAACAGGTTCATAATCGAATCGTGTTTCCATGGCTTTGTTCAAGCTGTCCCCCTGCCCAGGATGCCCTTTTAGCTTTGTCTGCCTGGTGAATTCCTTCAAGACCATCTGAAATGTCACCTCTCTATTCATCTCTCCCCAGCTTCCTCAGTGGGATCATGCATGCCTTAGTTTGGGCTTGGTAGAGCTTCTTTGTATTATGAAAGTCATTACATTTGCGTTTGTAATTATTTGTTTCCATCTCCTCCTCTAGACACCTTGAGGGCAGAATCCTTGCCTTCTTCATAATTGTAACTTCCCCACTACCTAATACAATACCTGATCCAGGGAAGGCACTTGGTAAATACTTGTTGAGAGAATGAAAATGCAATCTCCTTTTTTAAGGTTGGTATATAAAGAAGAAGAAAAAACATAATAAAGAAGACTATTACTTAGATATTTTTCTGAAGAAACTAGAGAAAGCCACAAGTAATTTGTTTCTCGTTTAAAAGAAATGGGCTATTCCTTCACAGCCAGAGGATAAAAGGCAGGATTCCCAAGATACTCTTCTCTCTTTTTAGAAATGTATAATATCTACCTAAATGTACAATGAATGTCTTTGTAGAAAGAAAAAAACAATTTTTTTGTTCAAAAAAGATCAAAGAATAAAATGGTACATCTGAGATAATCTTAGTCTCTACAGCCCAATTTTGTTTTTGTTATTTTAATTAATTTATTTTTATTTTTGGCTGCGTTGGGTCTTCGCTGCTGCGTGCAAGCTTTCTCTAGTTGCAGCGAGCGGGGGCTGCTCTTCGTTGCGGTGCATGGGCTTCTCATTGCGGTAGCCTCTCTTGTTGCAGAGCAGGGGCTCTGGGCTCACAGGCTTCAGTAGTTGTGGCATGCGGGCTCAGTAGTTGTGGCTCACGGGCTCTAGAGCACAGGTTCAGTAGTTGTGGTGCACTGGCTTTGTTGCTCCGCGGCATGTGGGGTATTCCAGGACCAGGGCTCAAACCCGTGTCCCCTGCATTGGCAGGCGGATTCTTAACCACTGCGCCACCAGGGAAGTCCCCCAATTTTGAAGTATGGTAATGTTTTTAGTTGTTGTGTTTTAATGAAGTAGATTATTTTGACCCTACCTCGTCTTTCTTCTCACTTTATTATCATATAGAGTGCTTCAGGACCCTACAGTTGGCTATCTGATGCCTCTCAGAGCAGTACACTTTTTGATTTCATGCATTAAGGTGCCAAATTTTCTTTGCACCCCAAATAAACCTAGAAGCATCTCTTTATCTTTGTAAATCCACCATTTAACTGAACTGGAAATAAAATTTTGCATGCTACTGACCCCTAACTGATTTTCAGATTATGTTCTGTGATGTTTTGTTAGAGCTTACTTCCATCATGTCAAAACCATTTCAAGAATAGTCAATGTTTTGGTTTCTCCACATTGTTTCATTTGGTCAGTTGTGGATTTTGGTAACAAGGACAGGGGATGCCCAGGCTAGCTCACCATTCTTAACCAGAGAACTCCCAAAGCAGAGACGTGTGATTAGAACATGGAAATGGCAGGCGAAAAAAAAAAAATCCATACCCTCATGGAGCTTACATGTAGCCAAAGAAGAAAGACTGCTAATAAAATGGATAAAATATAGTGCTGGGTACTGTGGAGGAAAATAGAGCAAGGAGGTTCAGGGAATTCTGGAGGTGAGGAGTGAGGGTGATTTAAATTGGGTTTTCAGGGAGGGCCTCCTCAAGGAGGTCCCATTTGGGTGAAGATTTGCAGGGGTGAGGGGGCAGTCATGTGCATTTCTGGGGGGCAGCGCAGGGAGGTGCTGGGGGTATCCAAGGTCCGTCTGGAGGCCAGAGTGGCCGGAGCTAGGGGAAAGACATGGACAAAGTCAGAGAGGAGTTAGCCTTCGGAGGTAGGGGTTGGTGTTTACCCTTAGCAGGAGTTGGGCTAAAGAGTGGTCTGATCTGACTGTGTTTTAAAATGATCAGACCACTGTGCTGAGAAGTGGCTAGGCTTAGGATCTCTTTTGGAACAGGATTTCCTGGCACACGGAAGGCAGGGTGTGTGAGAAATTGAGCCATTTAAGGCGACCCTGAGATTTCAGCTTGAGAAACAGGAAGGGTGGAGCCACCATTAATGAGGAGTGGAGACTCCAGGTTTGGGGCAACAAGGTCAAGAGGACATCTGTGTCTAGTGATGTATAAAGCTGCCCGTGGTGTGTTAAGTAAAAAATTTCAGGGCTTCCCTGGTGGCGCAGTGGTTGGGAGTCTGCCTGCTGATGCAGGGGACACGGGTTCGTGCCCCGGTCTGGGAAGATCCCACATGCCGCGGAGCGGCTGGGCCCGTGAGCCATGGCCGCTGAGCCTGCGCGTCCGGAGCCTGTGCTCCGCAACGGGAGAGGCCACAACAGTGAGAGGTCCGCGTACTGCAAAAAAAAAAAAAAAATTTCACACTTATACATATGGTGGGGAAAGCCTGGGAAGAAGCATGTTTAAGTGCTAGCAGTTAACTGTTTAGGGTGTGGCATTACTGGAGACTTCACCTTCTATTTTTCATGTGTATACAATGCACAAGTCCAGGTGATATGAGGGGTACAAAAATGTATAAGACATGGCCCTGACTGCAGTGCATGTGAGAAGGCAAAGAGCAGAACTGGATAAGGTAGGGCGATCAGACCCGGTGAGTCTACCCAGGTCCAAGGTCTAAGCTCTCAGCTTTGCAGGTTTCCTTCATCATTCTCCAGAAGGCGCTCAAACTCTGAAAGCCAACTCACACCAACAAATTCATAAGACATTTCTAAACCAGAATAGAAATGTATTCACAATAGGTTTAAAGTAATATTAATTGTTTGCTTAGGAAAATCCTTTCTTGTGAGTAACTCCATTCAGAAAACCATATTATAAGCCAAAATGTGACTTGGTAAATATAGATTTAGAACAATAGAAGTGAGGATATTTCTACCAAGCAAGGCTACTTTGGCAAATTGCTATTCTTTTCTGTCGAGTTGTTTCTTTCCAGAAAACTAATCATCCTCAGAATCAAAGAAACTTTTCCCCAATCCAACACTATTCAGACACACTAAAAATTCTAATGGATCAACTTGCTCAGTTCACGAATCTGCCCTTAATTCACACCAGGCAAGGTACAATTCAAGATATTAAGGGGAGTGTAACTAATTTGAGAATCTGAGTAATATGCTAGAAATTAGTTATCTACAGAGAGAGAACAGGTTATCTATTTGCTGATGAGCTATTTCTAAAAGAAAACTATTGTCTCAATCTGTTTTTTGTAAGGGGACCAATTAGTGCAGAGCCATTAAAGGAGAATTTTGCAGATACCATAGCTGGAAGGAAAAGTAACACGGGCGGATGGCAAGTCTTGAAAAGTAGAACAGTACTAGTCCAGAAACTGGGCAGCCAAATCACAGTCAGAAAGAGACTTGGGCTAGGTATGGTAGAGGGAACTGTCGAAAGTTTAGGAAAAATCAACAGAAGTAAAACCATTGAGTCACTGAAGTAATCATACTAGTTTACGTTTATTGTGAACACACGAAAAAGATAGTTTGCAAGACAGGAGCACTCAAACCAAAACATGGAATGAGGCTCAGAGGTGTATTGCTGTAAAGCAGCTGATATAGTACGGAGGCATTGGTTGTTTATTCTTCACAGTGATTGGTTACGATATTAGAATTTTCTTAAATGAAAGGAATTGGTTCGTGATGACCTCATATCAATTCAAGAGAACAATTTTAGTTTCGCTTATGATTTTCAGAGGCATAAGCAAGAAGTGACCCAGGTCACATTAGCATCGTTTGGCTTGCAAAATAAGCTAAATTAAGCTTTGCTTTTATAACTAAACTGGTTTTTTCTGCTGAAGGAATTTTCAAGTCTAGTCTCCATTTGTGTTTGATTTTAGCAGTCCCCTGCTTTGGTCATTCTCTCAGCAAGCTCAGAGTGTGAACAACTTGTATAGCATTACTCTTGGTTACCGTTGTTGCTGTAGCCAGGCTGAAGAATCACATATTCGCTGTATCCAATATTTGTCAGGACAGAGGGTCATGCAATTGCTGTTACCAACAGTTGCATCGTCATCATAGACCTGGGAGGTCAGATCATTGAGTTCCTCAAGTTGTCTAATCCTGATGGTGTTATCACTGATGTGTGTGTGGCTGCCCAAAGGTATTTAAAACGCTTAAGAGGAAACAGCACGCTGAAAAAGTTAGTCAAGGACTGAAAAATTCCCCCAGCAGAGATTTCCAGAGGCCAAGATTTAACCAACCAAACAACTCAAATGGATTATAATCAGATTCAGACTTTACCTTTCTAAGTCAATCTACATTTCTATTTTGAGTGATTTATGTAGCACAACATGATGTATTGACAATCACATATTCTCATGATTACTTAGGACAGGATGAATGTGAGGATGTTTTATTTCAGGAGGTGGTGCTGCAGGTGAGTTTTCACCTAAGTTAGGCCTCTACATGCTGTGGGCAATCGGGTAATTTAATAAGAGACATTTCTATGGAAAGAAAAGGAAAACAAAGGGTGATAGTTTCAGCAGATTAGACATTCAGTTTCTGAATTTGGAGAACAGCTAGTTGAGAAAATTTCTAGTTTTGAGTTCGGAGCATCTCTAGCAGATGGAATGAGGATGGCAGTCTCAGTCTGATGGATTTCCCTGGTTTGCAGTTTGACTGTCTTTGATGAAGTCATCAGGTATTCTATTGAACTTTCTTGAGTGGGCCATATAGCAACAGGCATGAAGGTTCCATATGTGATTTACTGTAGTAATTTCTCTGAAGTTTAAAGTAGATAACAAAACCTCAAAGACAATGAACTGGACCAGAATCTGAGAATAGGTATGCTACAGTTTTCTATTGAGATACAATTTTTATAGTAACCCATTTTTATCAAAAATATTTACAGTGGGGCTTCCCTGGTGGTATAGTGGTTGGGAGTCCGCCTGCCGATGCAGGGGACGTGGGTTCGTGCCCCGGCCCGGGAGGATCCCACGTGCCGCGGAGCGGCTGGGCCCGTGAGCCATGGCCACTGAGCCTGCACGTCCGGAGCCTGTGCTCCGCAACGGGAGAGGCCACAACAGTGAGAGGCCCGCGTACCGCAAAAAAAAAAAAAAATTTACAGTGAAACTAATTTGTTTGTAAAACAAAATAATAAGTCTAGTCTTATTATTTACATAAATGTAGTAACAATAATAATTCTATGCAATTCTCAAATATGACATTTCAGCCGAAGTTTTGGTAATATTCAAGGGGCTTTACTGATAAAGTCAACCTTAGGTCTTTAACGTTGTCTGGTAATAAGGAATCTCAGATTAGATCTTTAAAGTCTATTTAGGATAAGAAGCCAAGCTAAGGACTTGTCTAGTTGTGTCCTGTTACAAGGAGAACAGATTCTTATTGAGCTTATACAAATACATATATTGTCATGAAAAATAAAAATATTTAATAAGGGTTTCTGAATTCTGGGGGAATCGAATAGTGAGAAAAAGAGAAATGTTTCAACTTTTGTTTACAAAAGTATACTTTATCAAATTGCTGTAAGGTATAAATAGTTTTTTTAAAAGAGAGGAGGAAAGAGGCTCTTTAAATCTGTAAAACAAATCATTAAAGAAGCAGCAATGTTTTCAATGAAGTCATAAAAATTGTAGTCATCTTCATCAGTTCATTCAGTCTCCTGTAATTAATTTTTGTTTTGCTTCATCTTGGGTTTGAAGCTTTATGAATCTATCAGTTTTCCATTAGCATTTAGAAATTCTTACTCAGTTCAGTAGTATGATGTTAAAGTTGCCAGCGTCTTGGCCTTGAATCTCTTTGAATATAAAGAGATTTTTGCCTGTAGTTGATAGTAAATGCTTTCAGCGAAGAATGGAGAGTAAAACAATAACTATCTGTGAGTGACAAAAGACTTAAATAGCCATCGTTAAAGATCTGGTGAGAGAAAGTTCACCTAAAATGATGCAACTGAGAAGCAAATTGTTATTTTTGTGATACACAAGATTGTAAAATAATAACTGGAATTATGACTGATAGTATTATACCAGGACACATCAGATTTTTAGGAATTTTCTATAATTTCTGGAGCACTTATATAACCATGTAAATATAATCTAAAAAGGTTAAACATTACTTTTTATTTGACCTTGTTTCCCATGTAATTTAACATATCAAATAAGCCTAAATAAATTAACATTTTTCTTTTATAAGGAGAGAGAACAAATCTTTTGAGATCTTCCCTAGGCCCTCTGGAAAATCCCAAATTTAGTTTGAGGTCAAAAAGACTTCATTCAGAATTTGATTTGGGGAAGTTTGTCCAAAATGTCAAACGGTTTAAAACACTTGATCAAACAGGATCACAGGTCACTGTGAAACAATACCTAGTTATACATTCAACCAAAGTGACAATTAAAAGATTTCAAAGGCTAATAGAGAAAGTTATATAGTTGTAAAAAACCTTAGCTCTTTTAATATGGAAAACTCAGTTTTCTTAATCAAAGACATGATAAAGACAACGTGAAGCCCCAGAAATTATTTTGATAAAACACAGAGTCTTTGTTTTCTAGGCAGCTTACTTTAAGGGTAAAGAAGAAGCTTGCAGAAGCTTATCAAGAGCAGACCAATGGTCCAATAAGTTTTAGTTTTACATAAGGACACTACTTATTAAAGCTTATTTTTTAAAATCCTTATAACAAAACCATTTAATTTTAGTCAGCTTTGACTTCACAACATAAAATTTCTTTTCCACAAACGTGTAACTTTCTATATCCATTTAGGTTTTGTCTTATTCTTTTCCTTTCTTAATCTGGAACAACTAGTTATTTTATTTTAGACAGCATTTCTCTCTTTTTCCCTGACAAACTCATTCTATATTCCTTGCATACTCTGCATATAAAATTACATCCCATTTTCTTCCCATATTTTGTATGCAAAGTTGTTTCCCTTCACTCTTATTGTTTCTTATAGTTTTGTTTTTATGTATTGATTATAAATTTTAACCATTAGTAAATTTTACCTTCCAGTGAAAACTGGGAAGCAGGCAGTTGTGAACTGTCTATCACATATTAGCATCCAGTAGTAGATTAGCAAATTTATATAATTTAATAAATATATATTATTTTATATATAATATATATAATATAATATAATATATAATATATAATAATATATAATTATGAAAACATTCTTTTTAGAGACATGTTTTTCATAGTATAATTTTTAATGTGGTAAAAGATATTTATTAATAAACCTAAACATATTTTGTCTCTCTGTAAAAATTAAAAAACCAAAAGTAGATAAACTTATGTTTAGCAATCAGTCTCAGTATATTATCTTATTTGGATATCTAAATATTTGAATATCTAGATATCAGTGAATATCCATTATTTAGTTTAACTTAGTATAAACTTTTCTTATTTGTTTATTTAAATTACTTTTTAAATTTACTTTTAACAACCATGCTTAGATTATACATCAAACAGCTAAACATTATCTTAAGTTATTTTTCTTGTTGACAAATTTTGTAACATAGAGATAGCATGAGCTTATGTGACACGCAAACCCAGGTAGGAAAAGTTGTATGTTTGTATTACATTTAATGTTGACAATCCTGAAGACATGTCTGTTTTTATTAAACCAACAAACTTAAACTAGTTTTTTTTCCAAATTAGTTGTTATTTTATTTAAAAATTCTTTTAAGTTTTTATACAATTTTTCAAAGTTACTTTCCATTTACAGTTATTACAAAATATTGACTATAGTCCCCAAGTTGTACAATACATCCTTGAATCCATCTTACACCTAATAGTTTGTACCTCCCATTTCCCCACCCCTGTGTTGCCCCTCCCCTGCCCACTGGTAACCACTAGTTTGTTCTCTCTAACTGCGTCTCCTTTTTTTTATTATATTCACTAATTTGTTGTGTTTTTTAGATTCCACATATAAGTGATATCATACAGCATTTGTCTTATTCTGTCTGATTTATTTCACTTAGCATAATGCCCTCCAAGTCCATCCATTGCTGCAGATGGTAATATTTCATTTTTTATAGGTGAGTAGTATTGCATTGTATATGTATACCACATCTTTTTTATCCATTCATCTGTTGACAGACACTTAGGTTGCTTCCATATCTTGGCAATTGTAAATCATGCTGCTATGAACATTGGGGTGCATGTATCTTTTCAAGTTAGTGTTTATGGATTTTTTTGGATATATACCCAGGAGTGGAAATGCTGGGTCATATGGTAGTTCTATTTTTAGTGTTTTGAGAAACCTCCATACTGTTTTCCACTGTTGCTGCAATAATTTACATTCCCACCCACAAATGTATGAGGGTTCCGTTTTTTCCACATCCTTGCCAGCATTTGTTATTTGTGTTCTTTTTGATGATAGTCATTCTGACAGGTGTGAGGTGATATCTCATTGTGGTTTTGATTTGCATTTCCCTAATAATTAGTGATGTTGAGCATCTTTTCATGTGTCTGCATTTCCTCTTTGGAAAAATGTCTGTTCAGTTCTTATGCCCATTTTTTAATCTGGTTGTTTCTTTTTTTGTTGTAGAGTTGTGTGAGCTGTTTATACATGTTGGATATTAATCCCTTATCAGTCGTATCATTTGCGAATATTTTTTCCCATTCAGTAGATTGCTTTCTTCGTTTCGTCAGTGCTTCCTTTGCTATGCAAAAGCTTTTAAGTTTTATTAAGTTCCATTTATTTATTTTTTCTTTTATTTCCTTTAAGAGATGGATCCAAAAACATATTGCTGCGATTTATATCAAAGAGTCTTCTGCCAATGTTTACCTCTAGGAGTTAAATTAGTTTTTATTTATCAAAGATTATCCCAGATCATGTGAACTTGAAAAACATTTGGATTAGATTTTACATTTCTGAGAGTTTTAGGAATCAATTTATATGAGCATTTATTTTTCTTTAAGTCAATTAAATAGAACTCTTAAAAATATCACATGTACATAATATACATACATACATACACGTAAACATATAGACAGACACAAAGAGAGATCTTGTGGCCTTCATTTAAAAATTTTAGCCACGTTGGGAATTCCCTGGCAGTCCAGTGTTTAGGACTCCAAGTTTTCACTGCTGAGGGCCCAGGTGCAATCCCTGGTTGGGGAACTAAGATTCCGCAAGCCACACAGCGCGGCCAAAAATAAATAAATAAAAATTTTAGCCATGTCTTAGGTACAAGACAAAAAAATAACTGGATCCAAATTGTGTTTTGGGCCGGTGGACTCAGTTAAGATAACCTGCTCAGTTAGACAAAGTTATTTACAAAAGATTTTTTTTTGCATTCTGTAAGGATTCTTTTAGAGAAAATATTTTTGGAGTCATTTTGTCTTTTAGAAGCTTCTGCATGCCAGTCAAAGAATGCATTCCATTATCTCTGAGAGGTTTGGGATCCTCTCTTTTCCAGGGTCTCCCTTTAGGTGGACTTACCTCAGTTAAAATTTCCCCAAAATGGCCACTGCAATTACAAATTATTCAAAAGTTCACCCATTTTTCCAGAAAGGCACAAGATCCTGGTCCCTAGTGGGTATACATATAAGAAGCAGGAGTCTTTTAAGGGAGAAAGAGGAACTTTAGATCAGGTAGACCCCCTCTCTGCCTTTAGATTCCCCGAAACAATCTATGGGGAGCCCAGTAATCCAACGGCTGCCTAAACCCCAGGGAATCACGGGTTTCTCCCCTCACAGACAGAAGCGTGACTTAGCAAGAAGCTTCAACAAACAGAAACAGAGAGCAAGTGTGCACAATAAGGTTGGAGAACTCAGAATGCAAAGAGAGGAAAGCTCAGACCCAAGAGAGACTTAACCCCCAAACTCCAGGGTCCGCGAGAAAGCAGTGAGCGCAGTGGGCTGTGTGTGGGTCCTGACTCCTGATTGCTCACCAGCCTTGGAGTCATTGGGGGAGTCTTCTTTGGATCCCACTTCTGATGCTATGAACTGTCAAAAGTTCGGAAAAAAGCAAAAGTAAAACCAATGAATCACTGAAGTCATCATACTAGTTTAAGTTTATTGTGCACACACCAAAAAAGACAGTTTGCAAGACAGGAGCATTCAAACCAAAACATGGAATGAGGCTCAGAGGTGTATTGCTGTATTGCTCTAAAGCAGCCTATTGATTGTTTATTCTTCACAGTGATTGGTTACAATATTAGAATTTTCTTAAATGAAAGGGAATTGGTTAGCGATGCCTCATTATCAATTTGGGGGAACGATTAAGTTTCACTTTTGACTTTCCCAGAGGCAGAAGCAAGAAGTGACCCAGATTGGCCTTGCTTGTCTTGCAAAATAAGCCGAATTAAGTTTTGCTTGTATAACTAAACTGATTTTGCTCAGGGAGTTTTCAAGTCTGGTCTCCATTTGTGTTTGATTTTAATGAAACAAAAAAGAGACACTTGGGAGAGACGGCATGTGTGTCCTAGGGGATGATTCCTCTGCCTCCACCCTGCCCCTCCCTTCCACTCTCAGGAACTGGGTATCATGTATGATCACATATGATCCATCTTCACAGGGAAGCAGAGATGGGCCGCAGAAGGGAGCTGGCATCTGAGCTGTGAAAGGGGCAATTGGGAGAGCATTGATTGACCTAAAGAAGTAACCCAGGACCAAGGCCAAAGCATCCGGGGTCTGGTGAAGGACACTCGAGCCTTTGGAGAACCACCAAGGGGCACAATGGCTGGGCCCAGCACACTGAGTGGTTCAGAGTTCCAGTTTCACGCCAGTCACTACTTTCTGAGAGTTGGGAAGCATGCCAGTCTCTTAGCAGGATGCTTGTAAGTCGTTGTTCAGATGTGTTACTGCTCAAAGTGCTTAATTTCATTGGTTCACTATGGAGCCACTTTTGTTGGTGATTTTGCTAATTTTGCTCTTAATTCTGCAGGCACACCCTTATGTATACCCTGTAGCCTTCTAAGTGCTTAAAATTAACATGCAGTGACATCATCTGTGGGAATGAGGATTTGAGGAAGACAGAAGAGGTTGATGATTTATGAGGTCTATTCCAGGTTGTTTTTTGTGCAAGGGAACTGTATGAAATGAGAAACTGCATTAGGTCACCTTTCACAAGGTGTGTGGAACGCCAGCTGGGTGTGGAAGACTAGGCATCAGGCAGTAAACTACATTTTATAAATCCCTGGTTTCACTGATTTTTATTCTGGTGATGTAGTGGTTCTGAGTGTTCGGGGGAGTTCAGGTTCTGAGTTGCTGATTAGTTACTCTGGCCTTGAGAGAGATGCAGGATGATGTACAACCTTCTTCACTGCACATCTGAGCTCCACAAAGCAACCTCTGGTCTCATATATTTCATGTGGTTTTTTGGTCCTTCCAAAGACGTCATCAGCGTAATTTCTAGGAGACAGTTTGAAGGATTTTTGTACCATACCCTGCTTCACCAAGAGAACATTAAAAGCTTACCTTACTTTCTCTTTCAGGTTCCTCACTGAATTCCTGAGCAGTCACTGTTAAGCTAGAATAAATTTGCACATTTCTACTTTCTTTTTCTGGACCACAAATGGGTGGGCACTAGTGATATTAAGACAGCAATTTATAATAATAGGCTTCCAATTATTGAGCTCTTGCCATATACTTATCAAAGAGCCTTACATGTTTTAACTTCCTTAATCCTCATGGCAGCCCTAGGAAGTAGGTATTATTATGATTCCATTCTATAGATGAGAAAATTGAGGCTTAGAGAGGTTAAGCGATTTGCACAGCATCACCCAGCAACTCTGTGGCAGACTCTGGATCCAGGACACATGCTTAGGGATCCAGCTCTATTCTGTGTTCCCACTGTAATGGAGAGTGGAAGAATTATCATTTTGACTCTCACTTTTGATATATCACATCCACTGAGCAGCTGCCAGTTTGTTGGATGAGGAGATACAAGTTCAGTGCTTGGGGCTTGATGGTCATGTGCAGTAGTAGCCTAGCATTTTTCAGCCACATAAGATTCTACCTGAATTTCCTTCTCAGATCCCCATGTCTTGAACTTACCGAACTTACCTATCCTTTGGGGATTTCTTTTTTGCTCTTGTTTGTTTCAGGCCTGTGGAGTTGGTGTCAGAGCCCAGCAAGAGAGCGCCAGCATCATGAGGAGTCGTCGTTTGTTTTGGCACTTGGAGCTGTGACTGTGGGTCAGAAGGGGTTGTTGTGATGCTGTTTCAAAGCTCTGGATCAGGGACTCCCGGGCACAAGGATTTCATTTCCAGTTAGCCTGTGGTCAGATGGCTTTATAGTCTTTTTTGTGTTTGTTTTTTGCCTTAGGGATAGGAAGGCACATGAAATAATTGCATGTGGCAAAGAGTCTAGACAAGATTCTTTAGAACTGGTGAATCGAGAATGTTAAAAGCAATGACGTCATTGTCATCTATAAAATAAAATTAATATTACTCAACTTTTTTATACCTCCCAGGATGCCCTGAGGATTCATTTGATTCCAGATCTATAAAATACAACTAGCTCTTTAGGAAAAACATATGTTTGTGTATTTGTAAAGGCTTTTTGAAAATTATGTGTAAAATATTGGTCACTGCTAAGTGAGGAAGATGTCCCCTGGCCTTAATTATTTCATGTACTTAGAGAAAACACCTAGTCACTTGGAATGCTTGGGTATCATCTGATCATCAGGGCAGGATTCTCTTAAATTGTTGTCACCTAAGAATCCATGTACTTCTCCAATAGCTCGTGGACAGAGTGGCTTCATCATTTTTATGGGAAATGATGGCAGGTATCAGATAAGATATTTGGGCTGCGGTGAACAGAGTATCTGAATGTATTCGCTGTGGTAAAAGGTTCAGCTGCTGTAAAAAGAAACCCAACAACAGTGTGGCTTAAAAATGAAGTTTGTTTTCTCAAGTATCAGTCCTGGGCGGGTGTCCCATATCAGCGGGAGAGGAGAGATTCATGACAGGCCGTGCTCAACGTAACTTCTTTCTTCTGGTCACCACTGTCTCAGCCCGTAGGAAATGAGTGTTTGAGAGACGTGTGTGCCGGGACGGGAAGTGGCACCCATCTCTTCTACGCACATTCCATTGGCAGGAATTCAGTCCCAGTGCTACTTCACATGCAGAGGAGGCTGGGCAGCCAAATGATGCCTAGCTATTCTTTTAACACAGTGGAAGAAGGGGAAAGTGGATTTTCATAGACAGCTAGCTAACAATCTTTTTAAATTTTTATCGAAATATAGTTGATTTATAATGTTGTGTTAGTTTCAGGTGTACAGCAAAGTGACTCAGATATATATACAGATTCTTTTCCACTATAGGTTATTATAAGATATTGAATATAGTTCCCTGAGCTATACAATAGGTTATTTATTTTATATACAGTAGTGTGTACATGTTAATCCCAAACACCTAATTTTTGCCTCCCCCCCTTCCCCTTTGGTAACCATAAGTTTGTTTTCTATGTCTGTGAGTCTCTGTTTTGTAAATAAGTTCATTTGTATCATTTATTTAGATTCCACATATAAGTGATATCATATGGTATTTGTCTTTCTCTGTCTTATACTTCACTTAGTATAATAATCTCTAGGTTCATTCATGTTGCTGCAAATGGCACTGTTTCATTCTTTTTTATGGATGAATTAATTTTCCATTGTATATATATATACCACATCTTCTTTATCCATTCATCTGTTGATGGACACTTAGGTTGACAGCTAACAGTCATATGATTTTGTCTCTGTCTGGCATACTTCACTTAGTATGATAATCTCTAGGTCCCTCCATGTTGCTGCAATGGCATTATTTCATTCTTTTTTATGGCTGAGTAATATTTCATTATATATATATATATATATATATATATATATATATATATATATATACCACATCTTCTTTATCCATTCCTCTGTTGATGGACATTTAGGTTGCTTCATGTCTTGACTATTGTAAATATTACTGCAGTGAACATTGGGGTGCATGTATCTTCTTGAATTATGGTTTTCTCTGAATATATGCCCAGGAGTGGGATTGCAAGATCATGTGGTAACTCTATTTTTACTTTTTTAAGGAACCTCCATACTGTTTTCCATAGTGGCTGCACCAGTTTACACTCCCACCAACAGTGTAAGAGCGTTCACTTTTCTCCATACCCTCTCCAGCAGTTATTATTTGTAGACTTATTAATGATGGCCATTTTGACCAGAGTGAGGTGATACCTCACTGTAGTTTTGATTTCAATTTCTCTAATAATTAGCAATGTTAAGTATCTTTTTTTGTGTGTGCTTTTTAAAAATTTATTTTATTTTTAATAGATCTTTATTAGAGTATAATTGCTTCACAATACTGTGTTAGTTTCTGTTGCACAACAAAGCGAATCAGCCATATGCACACGTGAGTCCCCATATCCTCTTCCTCTTGAGCCTCCGTCACATCCTTCCTACCCCACCCCTCTAGGGCACTGCAAAGCACTGAGCCGATCTCACTGTGCTATGCTGCTGCTTCCCACCAGCCAACTATTTTATATTCGGTAGTGTATACGTGTCGATGTTACTCTCACTTCGCCCCAGCTTCCCCCTCCCACCCCATGTCCTCAAGTCCATTCAGGGCAGATTTATTCCTGCCCTGCAACTAGTTCATCAGTACCTTTTTTTTTAAGATTCCATATATATGCATTAGCATATGGTATTTGTTTTTATATTTTATAACAGCTTTATTGGAGTATAATTACTTTACAATGGTGTGTTTGTTTCTGCTTTATAACAAAGTGAGTCAGCTATATGTATACATATATCCCCATATCCCCTCCCTCTTGCGTCTCCCTCCCACCCTCCCTATCCTACCCCTCTAGATGGACACAAAGCACCGAGCTGATCTCCCTGTGCTATGCGGCTGCTTCCCACTAGCTATCTGTTTTACATTTGGTGGTGTATATATGTCCATGCCACTCTCTCACTTCGTCCCAACTTACCCTTCCCCCTCCCCATGTCCTCAAGTCCATTCTCTACGTCTGCGTCTTTATTCCTGTCCTGACCCTACGTTCTTCAGAACCGTTGTTTTTTTTTTTAGGTTCCATATTTATGTATTAGCATACGGTATTTGTTTTTCTCTTTCTGACTTACTTCATTCTGTATCACAGTCTCTAGGTCGATCCACCTCACTACAAATAACTCAATTTCATTTCTTTTTATGGCTGAGTAATATTGCATTGTATATATGTGCCACATCTTTTTTATCCATTCATCTGTTGATGGACATTTAGGTTGCTTCTGTGTCCTGGCTATTGTAAATAGTGCTGCAATGAACATTGTGGTACATGTCTCTTTTTCAATTATGGTTTTCTCAGGGTATGTGCCCAGTAGTGGGATTGCTGGGTCATATGGTAGTTCTAATTTTAGTTTTTTAAGGAACCTCCATACTGTTTTCCATAGTGGTTGTATCAATTTACATTCCCACCAACAATGCAGGAGGTTTCCTTTTTCAACACACCCTTTCCAGCATTTATTGCTTCTAGACACTTTGATAATGGCCATTCTGACTGGCGTGAGGTGATACCTTATTGTAGTTTTGATTTGCATTTCTCTAATGATCAGTGATGTTGAGCATCTTTTCATGTGCCTCTTGGCCATCTGTATGTCTTCCTTGGAGAAATGTCTATTTAGGTCATCTGCCCATTTTTTAACTGGATTGTTTGTTTTTTTGATATTGAGCTCCATGAGCTGTTTGTATATTTTGGAGATTAATCCTTTGTCTGTTGTTTCATTTGCAAATATTTTCTCCTATTCTGAGGGTTGTCTTTTTGTCTTATTTATGGTTTCCTTTGCTGTGCAAAAGCTTTTACGTTTAATTAAGTCCCATTTGTTTATTTTTGTTTTTATTTCCATTACTCTAGGAGGTGGGTCAAAAAAGATCTTGCTGTGGTTTATGTCAAAGAGTGGTTTTTCCTATGTTTTCCTCTAAGAGTTTTATAGTGTCTTGTCTTACATTTAAGTCTTTACTCCATTTGGAGTTTATTTTTGTGTATAGTGTTAGGTAGTGTTCTAATTTCATTCCTTTACATGTAGCTGTCCAGTTTTTCCAGCACCACTTATTGAAGAGGCTGTCTTTTCTCCATTGTATGTTCTTGCCTCCTTTGTTATAAATTAGGTTCCCATATGTGTGTGGGTTTATCTCTGGGCATTCTATCTTATACCATTGACTATATTTCTGTTTTTGTGCCAGTACCATACTGTCTTGATTACTGTAGCTTTGTGGTATAGTTTGGAGTTGGGGAGCCTGATTTCTCCAACTCCATTTTTCTTTCTCAAGATTGCTTTTACTATTCGGGGTCTTTTGTGTTTCCATACGAATTGTAAAAATTTTTGTTCTAATTCTGTGAAGAATGCCATTGGTAGTTTGATAGGGATTGCACTGAATCTGTAGATTGCTTTGGGTAGTATAGTCATTTTCACAATATTGATTCTTCCAATCCAAGAACATGGTATATTTCTCCATCTGTATGTGTCATCTTTGATTTCTTTCATCAGTGTTTTATAGTTTTCTGAGTACAAGTCTTTTGCCTCCTTAAGCAGGTTTATTCCAAGGTATTTTATTCTTTTTGTTGCAGTGGTAAATGGGAGTGTTTCCTTAATTTCTCTTTCTGATTTTTTGTTGTTGGTGTATAGGAATGCCAGAGATTTCTGTGCATTAATTTTGTATCCTGAAACCTTACCAAATTCATTGATTAGTTCTAGTAGTTTTCTGGTGACATCTTTAGTATTTTCTATACTATGTATAGTATCATATCATCGGCAAACAGTGACAGTTTTACTTCTTTTCCAATTTGTATTCCTTTTATTTCTTTTTCTTCTCTGATTGCTGTGGCTAGGACTTCCAAAACTATGTTGAATAAGAGTGGTGAGGATGGACATCCTTGTCTTGTTCCTGATCTTAGTGGAAATGCTTTCAGTTTTTCACCATTGTGTATGATGCGTGCTGTGAGTTTGTCATATATGGCCTTTATTATATTGACATAGGTTCCCTCTATGCCCATTTTCTGGAGAGTTTTTATCATAAATGGGTGTTGCATTTTGTCAAAAGCTTTTTCTGCATCTGTTGAGATGATCATATGGTTTTTATTACTTAATTTGTTAATGTGGTGTATCACATTGGTTGATTTGCATATATTGAAGAATCCTTGCATCCCTAGGATAAATCCCACTTGATCATGGTGTACAATCCTTTTAATGTGCTGTTGGGTTCTGTTTGCTAGTATTTTGTTCAGGATTTTTGCATCTATGTTCATCAGTGATATTGGTCTATGATTTTCTATTTTGTGATATCTTTTTCTCGTTTTGGTATCAGGGTGATGGTGGCTTCACAGAATGAATTTGGGAGTGTTTCTCCCTCTGCAGTTTTTTAGAAGAGTTTGAGAAGGATGGGTGTTAGCTCTTCTCTAAATGTTTGATAGAGTTTGCCTGTGAAGCCATCTTGTCCTGGGCTTTTCTTTGTTGGGAGCTTTTTAATCATGGTTTCAATTTCATTACTTGTGATAAGTCTGTTTATATTTTCTAATTCTTCCTGGTTCAGTCTTAGAAAATTGTACCTTTCCAAGAATTTATCCATTTCTTCATGGTTGCCCATTTTATTGGCATATAGTTATTTGTAGTAGTCTCTTACAATCCTTTGTATTTCTGCTGTGTCAGTTGTTATTTCTCCTTTTTCATTTCTAATTTTATTGATTTGCGTCCTCTCCCTTTTTTTCTTGATGAGTCTGGCTAAAGGTTTATCAATTTTGTTTATCCTCTCGAAGAACCAGCTTTTAGTTTTATTGATCTTTGCTACTGTTTTCTTCATTTCTATTTCATTTACTTCTGCTCTGATCTTTATGATTTCTTTCCTTCTACTTTGGGTTTTCTTTGTTCTTCTTTCTCTAGTTGTTTTAAGTGTAGTGTTAGATTGTTTATTTGAGATTTTTCTTGTTTCTTGAGGTGAGATTGTATTGCTATATACTTCCTTCTTAGAACTGCTTTTGCTGCATCCCATAGGTTTTGGGTCGTCATGTTTTCATTGTCATTTGTTTCTATGTATTTTTTAATTCCTTCTTTGATTTCTTCAGTGATCTCTTGGTTATTTAGTAACGCACTGTTTAGCCTCCATGTATTTGTGTTTTTTACAGTATTTTTTTCCTGTAATTGATTTCTAGTCTCATAGCATTGTGGTCAGAAAAGATGCTTGATACAATTTCAATTTTCTTAATTTTTCTGAGGCTTGATTTGTGACCCAAGATGTGATCTATCCTGGAGAATGTTCCATGTGCACTTGAGAAGAAAGTGTATTCTGCCACTTTTGGGTGGAATGTTCTATAAATATCAATTAGATCTATCTGGTCTGTTGTGTCATTTAAAGCTTGTGTTTCCTTATTTATTTTCTGTTTGGATGATCTGTCCATTGGTGTAAGTGGGGTGTTAAAATCCCCTACTATTATTGTGTTACTGTCGATTTCTCCTTTCATGGTTGTTAGCATTTGCCTTATGTATTAAGGTGCTCCTATGTTGGATGCATAAACATTTATAATTGTTATATCTTCTTCTTGGATTGATCCTTTGATCATTATGTAGTGTCCTTCTTTGTCTCTTGTAACAGTCTTTATTTTAAAGTCTGTTTTATCTGATACAAGTCTTGCTACTCCAGCTTTCTTTTGATTTCCATTTCCATGGAATATCTTTTTCCATCCCTTCACTTTCAGTCTGTACGTGTCCCTAGGTCTGAAGTGGGTCTCTTGTAGGTAGCATATATATAGGTCTTGTTTTTGTATCCATTCAGCCAGTCTGTGTCTTTTGGTTGGGGCATTTAATCCATTTACATTCAAGGTTATTATCGTATATGTGTTCCTATTACCATTTTCTTAATTATTTTGTGTTTGTTTTTGTGGGTCTTTTTCTTCTCTTTTGTTTCCCACCTAGAGAACTTCTTTAGCTTTCTTGTAAAGCTGGTTTGGTGGTGCTGAATTTCTCTTAGCTTTTGTTTGTCTGAAAAGCTTTTGACTTCTCCATCAGATCTGAATGAGATCCTTGCTGGGTAGAGTAATCTTGGCTGTAGATTTTTCTCTTTCATCACTTTAAGTATATCCTGCCACTCCCTTCTGGCCTGCAGAGTTTCTGCTGAAAAATCAGCTGATAACCTTATGGGGATTCCTTTGTATGTTCTTTTTGGTTTTTCCCTTGCTGCTTTTAATATTTTTTCTTTGAATTTAATTTTTATTAGTTTGATTAATATGTGTCTTGGTGTTTTTTTCCTAGGGTTTATCCTGTATGGGACTCTCTGTGCTTCCTGGACTTGGGTGACTATTTCCTTTCCCATGTTAGGAAAGTTTTCAACTGTAATCTCTTCAAATGTTTTCTCAGACCCTTTCTTTCCCTCTTCTTCTTCTGGGACACCTATAGTTTGAATGTTGGTGTGTTTAGTGTTATCCAGAGGTCTCTGAGATTTTCTTCAATTCTTTTCATTCTTTTTTCTTTATCCTGTTCCTTGGCAGTTATTTCCACCATTTTGTCTTTGAGCTCACTTATTCATTCTTCTGCTTCAGTTATTCTGTTATTGATCCCTTCTAGTGATTTTTCATTTCAGTTATTATGTTGTTCATCTCTGTTTGTTTGTTCTTTAGTTCTTCTAGATTTTTAAGTATGTTTTCATGTGTCTTTTGGCCTGTATGTCTTCTTTGGAGAAATGTCTGTTTAGATCTTCTGTGACATTTTTCTTGTGTCTGTTCTTTTTTTTAAAATTGTGGTAAAATATCATATAAAAGTTACCATTTTAAGTGTATAATTTAGTGGCATTAAGTACATTCACATTGTTTTGCAACCATCACCTTCATCCATCTCCAGAACTCTTCTCATCTTGCAAACTCTGTAGCCATTAAACACTAACTCCCTATCCCCTTTTTCCCCCAGCCCCTAACAACCACCATTCTACTTTCCAACTCAATAAAGTTGATTACTCTAGGTACCTCATATAAGTGGAATCACACAGTGTTTGTCCTTCTGTGACTGGCTTATTTCACCTAGCATTATGTCCTCAAAATGTCCATGTTGTATAGTATGTCAGAATTTCCTTCCTCTTTAGGCTGAATAATACTCCATTGTATGTTTACACCACATTTTGTTTAGCCATCCATTGATGGACACTCATTGCTTCCACCTTTTAGCTACCTTGAAAAATGCTGCTGTGAACATGGGTATGCAAATATCTCTGAGTCTCTGCTTTCAGTCCTTATGGGTGTGTATCCAGAAATGTGTTACTGGCCCATATGGTAATTCTATGTTTAATTTTTTGAGGAACTACCACACTGTTTTCCATAGCAGCTGCCCTATTTTACATTCCTGCCAATACTACACAAAGGTTCCAGTTTCTCTCCATCCTCACCAACATTTGTTATCTTCTGGGGTTTTTTTGGTTTTGGTTTTGATTTTGATAATAGACATCCTAATCAGTGTCATGTGGTACATCTGTTTTTTGATGATGTAGGTTTCTAAAATTATTTTTCTGTTATGGTAAAATATATATAACGTAAAATGTACCATTTTAACCATTTTTAAGTATATAATTCAGAGGCACTGATTAGATTGGCAATGTTTTATAACCATCACCACTCTATTTCTAAAATTCTTTCATCGCCCCATGGATGAAGTTTTTAAAAGTGAATTTTAAACACTACGACAATTAATCCCCAAATACTTCAGTGTGCATCTCTAGAAAATAGATACCTTTTCCTATATAATACAATATTTTTATTGTAAGAGCCTTCACTTACATTCCATTGGACAGAACTTACACACAGGGCCACACTCACTTGAAAGGGAGGCTGCTAATTATAGTGTAGTTGAGCAGCCACTTGCCCAGTTATAATGGAAGAAGGGAGAGCAGATTTTGATGCTATACCAACCTACAGTAATAAAGCAATGAAGACTTAATTGGTTTACATTACAAGAAGTTTGGGAGCTGGTGATATCGGGAATTTAGTACAGTGTCTAATGAATGATATTATCAAGGAGTCAGTTCTTTCCATCTGCTACTCTGCCATCCTTAGTATTTTGGCTTTGGGTCCTTGTGTTTGTTGTCTCATGGTTACATGATGGCTGCCATAGCACTAGGTATCATACTTTCACAACAGCATCCCAAGGGGGAAAGGAGAAGAGTGGGCAGAAAAGAGGCTTTCCGTTTCATCTCATTGGCCAGGTGCAAGGGAGTCTGGAAAGATATTTGTCTAAGGAAAATGAGATAGCTATAATTGACTTATACTGGCCATGACTTATACTCTTGGGCCGAACACATTGCTATGCTGGGTAAAACTAGATTCTGTTAGCTAAGAAAAAGAGGAGAAATGATTTTTGAGTTGGCAATTATATTTGCCATATGTGGGAAATATTTTTATTATTGAAGGTATAAATGGACTCTGAGGAGGATCTTGGCATAGAAATTCTAAGAGGTTAATATTGAATTGAAATACTGGAAGAAGGGACTTCCTTCTGGGATTATTCCGTGAATGGTGTGAGGACAGTATGTTCCATCTATTTCTGAGAAAAAGAATCATTTGGGCCACTAGCGTGAATGGATCCCTATAAGTCATTTGTCGACTGAATGAAAGCGATTGATTTTAGAAATCAAGAGCCCACTGAAGAAAAACCAGTCACCATTCATTCCACATAGAAACTATCATATTCCTTTGGAGATGGTAATATTTTAAAGAATTCCATTATTAATTAATATATTGTTTCTTTCCAGTGCTTGAGGAAATTATTTTGGCTCAAAATTGACCTCATAGCTTGAATAGTATTGTTTATATCTGTATGATTAAAGGAAGTCATATATTTTTATATGACACCAAGTCACTCAAGCTATCATGCTTTCCCAAACTTAGGATTTTGAAAGCAAAATTTTAACCATCAGCATATTGAGTTTGCTGTATTGAAGATCTCTATGCTGACTTACATCTGAGACCCTGTAAACATTTTAGGGCTGAAACAAAACAAAACAAATAGTCCTTGTCTTTACCATCTATAATTGTAAATGAATTACAAAATAACTCACGCTCTCCGCATTTGTCTATGATACATGTGGAAAATAACTCGAGATTCCCAGAAGGTTAAAAAAAAATCAAGGGTGCTCTTGGTCCATAGACACTGCAACAATCCTGGTCATTAGCGGGTGACTCGTTAATCTTTCCTGCTCCATGCCAGCTGGCCCTGGGAGCAGAATGAAAAATTGCTTTGGTAGAGAGCTTATTTCCTGATAAATTACAAAATTTTAAGAAAGATAACTGAAGACCCCGAAGATCACTTGCAGTGGCATATAGTTAAGACTTATTGAAAAGCCATCAAATGTTAGGCACTGTTATCAGAGCCTTAAATGTATTTTCAACCCTCATAAAAACCCAATGAGTAGGTACTATTATTGTTCCCACTTTACTGATGAAGAAACTGAGGCACAAAAACCGAGAGGACTGAAACTGAGGACTGAAAAACCGAGATCACACAACCACTATAATAAGTGGCAGAGCTGGGATTCCAAGCCCTGGTAAGCTGGCTTCTGAGTCCATGAACTCTAGCTGCCTCTCACCACTACCCTAGGTTATACAAAATCCTTCCAATTCATAACAAGCAAATCGTTTCCAGCCCCAAAAGATATTATCTTAACTTTTGAGACATTTCACTGTCATAAGTAGTTTCTTATTAATAAAGTTTTAAAATCTGTAAATCAAGATGATCCAATGGGCTTTCTTTTTCCATTTGTTGCTTGGAGGAGTTTTACCACCACCTGAAAGAACGGAAAGTTTGTCTTCAAGGATTATTATTGGTAACAGTATGCTATATTCTTTGACTTGAGTAGCTTCATTAGATTATACTATAAGAATCATCTGTTTGGAATTTGGTGATATAATTATGAATATATGACCTCAATTTTATCAAGACCTGTTCATGTAGTTGGAGTCAAATCACGTTTTTCAAATCACGTTCATGTAGTTGGAGTCTTGGGTGCTGAGCAAATGTGGGCTTAAGTGACACTTTGTTTCTTTCCATGAGATTGTAAATTTTCAAATGACCAAGTGTTCTCTTGAGCATTAAAGCTCAAGGAGCATTAAAGCTCAAGGAACAAAAGTGTCGACAGCAGAGCCACTGCAAACGTTTGACAGTTCATTTTTCTTTCTGAGGAAGAAGGAGCACTCAGGGAAGCAGGGAGCAGATTGAGATTTTCAGCCTTTGACTCTGAGTGCTCAGCAGTCCCCACTGTGCGGTCCCACTCCTACCACAGATTCCATGAAAGAGACTGAAGATCGCTCAAACTTTGAGAATGCTATTTATTGGAAGAAAAGAACATGCAAGAGAAATGTACAGGGGATTAGCAGTACTGGCATTCGAGGAGGATTTGACCATCTGGATAACAGCTTTGCAAATCATTTGGGTAAATGACACCATTTGGAGGGGAGTCTTCCAAACTGAGTCTAAATGCCAGAACCCTTTCGAGAAGGTTTATGCAATTCTGGCTCTTTTCCTCCTTTTGTCAGAAACGCATTAGGTGACCTTGTTCCAGATATAGTTTACCATTTGGGACATGGAAGCAATTATCCTAAGTTTTTTCCTATGAGGTATTATTGGAAGATTAATATCAATGGAGTAAATATTACACAAAAATTTTAAAAAGTATAATTCAGAATGCACAGATAAAACTATCTTAAGAGTATGGAGTAGTCCTTCCTTCTTCCCCTCTTTCTTTAAAAAGGGAAGGAAAAATGTATCCTCATAGCTGGTAGGTACCATGTTGATGCAGCTCAGGGAAAGAGTGGAACTTGTCCTTGCTTGGAAATATAAGTAAAGTTTGTGTGACACTTTCTACTGTGATAGGAAGAATTGGGCCAGTTTATTTTAATGGTGTCTGGAAGGATGGGAGAAAGAGAACCACCTCTCAGTTTTAACTTTTAATTCTTAGATAACATTGAGGCAATGAAGAGAGTTGATTGAATAGATCTATTCATTTTTTTCTTTTAGAAGTACTTCCAGTCAAACATCTGAACTTGTCAAGCCAGAACACCTTATGAACCAAACCAAATCAAACATTCATCTCCTGGCATCTCCAGAAATCCTCGTCCAGCACAGAAAGTAGAGAGTATATCAGTGTTTTTTCTATTGCAGGTTCTTTGGTTACATTATCAGCTGGGTATGCGCTAAGGAAAGACAAATAGATTATTTTGGACAAGAAAAGTATATGTAACAGAGTCCCCTTCTTTGGTTAACACAGTCCCACCAGGGAGGGAGAAGGAAATAAAAGCATCAAGATATGTCAGATGGGGTACTGGTAGGTTAACAAAACCAGAAGCTGGTCCTGAAAGAGCATTTTACTTTGATTTTCTGGTCTCCATGATAACTCAAAGGTGGGTAAGGAGGTGAAGTAAGTAAGGGAACTTCCCCCATCTACACACATACACCTCACTGTTCTGTTCTTAACCTCATACTCGTCAGTTGACCAAAGAACCGGGCATGGTAGGGTGTATTATGGCTTAAATATATGTGCTTCATTGTAAGAATCTTCTTTACTACTTATTACTAAGTCAGAAGACTGACTTAGCTCATCACCTATTTCCTGATCCTTGTTAAAGTGATTTATAAATGGTCTAGGGTCTAATACAATTGAATAAGACAATAGAAATCTATTGTTTAAAAAGACATAACCAGATCACAGATTTAAATGTAAAATTATACATCTTTTAGGAAAAAAATACAGGAGGAAATCTTCGATATTAAGGGCTAGGCAAAGAGCTCTTAGGCTTGACATCAAAATCATGATCCACAAAAGGAAAACTTGGTAAGTTAGAACTCATCAAAATTTAAAAAGACAGTCTTTTAAATAAATAGTTCTGGATACTATCAAGAAACCAGAAAATAGGGAATTCCCTGGTGGTCCAGTGGTTAGGACCCCACGCTTTCACTGCCAAAGGCCCGGGTTCAATCCCTGGTCAGGGAACTAACATTCCACAAGCTGCACAGTGTGGCCAAATAAATAAATAAATAAATAAATAAAATCTGACACAATCCCTGTTTAAATAAAAAAGAAGAAAAAGAAACCAGAAAATAACGAGTGTTGGTGAGGATGTGGAGAAACTGGAACCCTTGTACATCACTGGTGGGAATGTAAAATGGCGCAGCTACCATGGGGGTTCCTCAAAAACTTAAACATAAAATTACCACATGACCACCAAGTACCAGCAATTTAATTCCTAGGTATATACTCAAAAGAACTGAAAGCAGGGACATGAATAGATATTTGTGTATGTCATACATATGTTTATAGCGGCATTATTCACAATAACCAAAAGGTGGAAACAAGCCAAGTGTCCATTTACAGATGAATGGGTAAACAAAATATGGCATATACATACAGTGGTATATTATTCAGCCTTAAAAAGAAATGAAGGGCTTCCCTGGTGGCGCAGTGGTTAAGAATCTGCCTGCCAATGCAGGGGACACAGGTTTGAGCCCTGGCCCGGGAAGATCCCACATGCCGTGGAGCAACTAAGCCCATGCATCACAATTACTGAGCCTGTGCTCTAGAGCCCACGAGCCACAACTACTGAGCCCGTGTGCCACAACTACTGAAGCCCATGTGCCTAGAGCCCGGGCTCCGCAACAAGAGAAGCTACCGCAATGAGAAGCCCGCGCACCACAACAAAGAGTAGCCCACGCTCGCCGCAACTAGAGAAAGCCGTGCACAGCAACAAAGAACCAAAGCAGCCAAAAATAAATAAGTAAAATTAATTAATTTAAAAACAAAAAGAAATGAAGTTCTGGGACTTCCCTTGTGGTCCAGTGATAAAGAATCTGCCTTCCAATGCAGGGGACACGGGTTTGATCCCTGGTTAGGGAACTAAGATCCCACATGCTGCGGGGCAACTAAGCCCGCACACCACAACTACTGAGCTTGCGCACCTCAACTACAGAAGAGAAAACCTGCAGGCCACAACTAGAGAGAAGCCCATGCACTGCAAAGAAAGATCCCGCATGCCTCAACAAATATCCCGCGTGCCGCAGCTAAGACCCAACACAGCCAAAAATAAATTAAATAAATAAAATTTTAAAAAAGGAAAAGAAATGAAGTTCTGATACATGCTACATCATGGTTGAACCTCAAGAACTTTATAATAAATGAAATAAGCCAGACACAGAAAGACAAATACTGTATGATTCCACTTACATGAGGTAGCTAGAGTAGTCAAAATCATAGAAATAGAGAGTAGAATGGTGGATACCAGGGGCTGGGGGAGGAGGGAATAGAGTTATTGTTTAACGGGTATAGAGTTTCAGTTTGAGAAGATGAAAAGGTTCTGGAGATGAATAGTGGTGATGGTTGCACAACAATATGAAGGTACTTAATGCCACTGAATTGTACACTTACGATGGTTAAAATGGTAAAATTTTTACATTATGTATATTTTATCACACATACACAAAAATAATTTTTAAAAAGACCCTGTATAAGAGGATAGAGATGCTACAGACTTGAAGAAAATAAATTGCAAACTACATGTCCAAAAACAGACAAGTATCTAGAATATATGAAGAAATCTCAAACTGTTTTTTTATTCTCAACTGTAAAAAAAAAAAGAAAGAAATCCAAGTTGAAAATGGGTAAAAGACAAGAATAGACATTTCACTGAAGAGAGCATACAGATGGCAAATAAGCACAGGAAAAGATGTTTAATATCACTAGCCACCAGGGAAATGCAAATTAAAACCACAATGAGATATCACTCTATGACTCTCAGAATGGCTAACATAAAAAATTGTGATAGCACCAATTAACACTGATTATTTAATGATAACACCAAATAGTGATATCATCGATAGTGATAATGATGTGAAGAAACCACATCAATCATACATTGCTGGTAGGAAAATAAAATGGTACAGCTGCTCTGGAAACAGTTTGACCAAGTCTTTAAAAACTAAACATGTATTAGCTTTGCGCAGTGGCAGTATTGTAGCCAATGAGGTTTATCCAAGGCGTGCTTATTGCTAACTGAAAACTTTTCCCAGTACCCCACCACCATAACGACTTGAAATATAGTCCGCAATGGCAATTTTTGACAGTCTCTATGGAGATTGAAAGAAAAAAACTAAACATGTATTAGCAAATGACCCAGCAATTGCAATCTTGGGTGTTTATTCCAGAGAAATAAAAACTTATGTTCCGAGACTTCCCTGGTGGCGCAGTGGTTAAGAATCCGCCCGCCAGTGCAGGGGACACGGGTTCGATCCCTGGTCCAGGAAGATCCCACATGCCATGGAGAAATGAGGCCCGTGCGCCACAACTACTGAGCCTGCGCTCTAGAGCCTGCAAGCCACAACTACTGAGCCCATGCACAGCAACTATTGAAGCCCACGCGCCTAGAGCCTGTGCTCCACAACAAGAGAAGCCTCTGCTCGGCACAACTAGAGAAAGCCTGCACGCAGCAGCGGAGACCCAATGCAGCCTAAATAAATAAATAAATATTTTTAAAATAGTAATAATCAATTTAAAAAAACTTATGTTCCCACAAAAACCTGTACACTAATGTTCATAGCTTCTTGATTTGCAATGGCCAAAATCTTGAAACAAACCAGATACCTTGTAAGAGGTAAATCAACACAATTGGTCCATCCATACCATGGAATACTACACAACAATGAAAGCTACCAAACTGTTGATCAACACAAACCTTAGATGGTCTCCAGGGAATTATGATGAGTGAAAAAAAGTCAATCCTAAAGGTTGCATACTATATGATTCCATTTGTATATCATTCTTGAAATGGTAAAATTATAGGAATGGAGAACAGATTAATGGGTGCTAGAGATCATTAAGGAGGGTGCAGGGGAGGGAAGTGGGTGTGGTTATAAAAGGGCAACATTAGGGATCTTTGAGGTGTTGGAACTGTCCTGTACCTTGACTGTAGTGGTGGCCACATGAATCTACAAATGTAGTAAAATTGCATAAACTAAATACACGTGCACACACACACACACACACACAGAAAGGAGAGCATGTAAAGCTGGTGGAATCTGAATAAAGTGAAAGGATTATATCAATGTCAGTATCTTGGTGTTGATATTGTACTGTGGTTATACAAGATGGGAAGACAGAGTGAAGGATGTACAGGATCTCTCTGTTTTCTTTCTTACAACTGCCCATGAATTTGCAGTTTTCTCTAAGGGGAAAAAAAAAAAAAGCATAACCAATGTAAACTTCCAAGGCATCCTTTTAGGTTAAAAAAGGGAAATTTCATCTATCATTAGGCAAGGGATACAGTATGGTTTTCTCATAATTTGTATACAAGGTTTCCCTATGAGAATTAAACTAGTAAAAATAAAACAATTTAGGGCTTCCCTGGTGGCGCAGTGGTTGAGAGTCCGCCTGCCGATGCAGGGGACACGGGTTCGTGCCCCGGTCCGGGAAGATCCCACATGCCGCAGAGCAGCTAGGCCCGTGAGCCATGGCCGCTGAGCCTGCGCGTCCGGAGCCTGTGCTCTGCAACGGGAGAGGCCACAACAGTGAGAGGCCCGTGTACCGCAAAAAAAATAAAAAATAAAATAAAATAAAACAATTTAGGAGAGTAGCCATTAGCCACCTTAGCTGCTTCCAAAACAAAGTAAGAAAAGCAATGCATACTTAATGATAACCAGAGGGTAGAAAATTAAGAAGGTGGGCCTTCAATATATGTGTAAGAAAAAGGTATTAATTAATTTTTTGGAGCATCATCTGAAGAAAGAAACTATTATTAATACTATCAGGAAGGGAGTCTGCCCTGTTCTAGAAAAGCGGGAGCCCAGAGAAGAAAGTGTTAAGCTGTCGTGAGGCCCTGCCCTTGTCCTAACAGGTGTATTGATCTGCTTGGCAGTTAAGAGTTGGCAGGGATGCCACTTACAGAACATGTATTTATGTGTGAGGTACTTTACCTGCCTTGTCATTAATCCTCAGCACAACTCTACAAAATAGAAGTTATCTCCATCATTAAACTAAGGCTTAAGAGATGAAATAACTTGCTAGTGAAATAACTTACTAGATCACACAACTAGTGAGTGGCTATTGTGCTTGATGCCTTGGTCTTAGAATTATCTCATTAACTCTCTTCACTCTAACTTCCTGCTTCAAAATTTTGATTTTCCATATAGACATTCCTAAAAGGGAAGCCCATGTGAATATTTACCTTTTGGCAGTTCTGTTTTCACTGTGTATCAGTTAAGTTGACACTGTGATTTACTCACCAGCCTAGTGTGAAAATGGTTCATAGGCATGAGTTCTTCTGCAGCTGATTATTCTGGGTATACAGGAGCATTCTGTTACTGTAAAAATATAAGATACTGAACTTGGGTTAATTTCCAAGGTACCACCACCCTGTGAGGCTTCAGTCTTTGATGCCCTTCTCCCTCTCTTAGAATTCAGTCTTCGTGCGGCAAGATGGGGAAATGGTGTTGCTGATTTAAGTAAATGGCTCAGGCTTACGGAGTCAGTTACAGGCAAAGAAGAAGTTGAGAACTAGGTCCCCTAACTCTTACTCCAGTGTAACCCTTTTGGCTGTACTCATCTTTTCAGAGCACCCTATTTCAAGGGGCAGATCCAGAAAAATTGGTTTACATGCTCAGTTAACATCCCTATTTTCTGTACTCCCTCTGCATCTTGGCTACTGGTGGAATTATTTTTGTTAGCATTATTGATAGCTTTATTATGAGCTCAATTTTCTGGACATAAATAAATGAATAGACACTGAAAAGTCATATTGTATTTGTTTAAAATGTTCATCGTTTCGACATCGTATAAACTGGGCAGCCATGCACCACTGTCTCAGATAATAGCTTTTATATATTGCATAGACTATTACATATAAAGAGTTATACTCATTAGACCTCAGTATTTCCACTGCCTGGTATAGTACCTGGCACAAGTAGGTTGTCAGTACCTGTGAACTGGATCAGATTGGATTAGACTGAATCAAATTGATTGAAAGTGGCTCTAATGTGTTTCGACTCCTAGATTCTGTAATTTATTTAACACCCCTACCCAAGTAGGTGTTTACACTACAGCATGTCTGTTCAAAGACACATTATTAGGTCAAGTTGTCTGTCCCCGGATCTGAAAGATCTACCTAATCAGGTAGGTCAGTTCTGGGAACTAAGACCTTCCTGAGACCGCGCAGATTACCAGCCTGGAAGGGAAGGCTGTGTTCTCTCTCTGTTCTCAGCACTGGGAAGGGCCAGGGAGTCTCAACACATGATAGCAGATATTGCAGAGGTGCTCAGAAATGTGGCAGCGCTGGTTCAAACCCAGTAAGTGACTTTTTGAAGTTAATTGTAAAACCCCAAATAATGAGCAGTGATATTTCCTTAGAGGTGCCACTTAATCACTTTACCCTTCTCTTTGTTAGGTCACCTGCGGAAGTCACTAGGGCACTTTATTTTCTTGAAACAGGTTTTTTTCCATCTTGAAAGAGTGAGATCAATTTTTGCCTTAGTTATTAATACCTGTTCATTTTATTTCAGGGGTACAGGCATGGATGGGAAGAAATGCAGCATATGGATGTTTTTACCCCTTGTATTTACCTTATTTACTTCAACTGGATTGTGGATAGTGTGAGTATTCTCTTATTTAAGGACTCAGGTGCAATGTAGATAAAAATGTCAAGTGTTGATAGTATGGTTGCCCCTTCGTATCTGCAGACTGCACATCCTTGGAGTCAACCAACTGCAGATCAAAATTATTCAGGAAAAAAAATTCCAGAAAGTTCCAAAAGGCAAAACTTGAATTTGCTGCTCACTGGCAACTATTTACATAGCATTTACATTGTATTTACAACTATTTATATTTTATTAGGTATCATAAATAACTTAGAGATGAAAGTATACAGGAGGATGTGCGTAGGTTACAGTTGACCCTTGAACAACAGGAGTTTGAACTGCGAGGGCCCACTTATATGTGGATTTTTTTCAATAAATACTACAGTACTGTATGGTCCATGGTTGGTTGAGTTCGAGGATATGGACCCTTGGATGTGGAGCTGACTATGGGACTTGATTATCCACAGCATCTGGTGTCCACTGCTGGTCCTGGGACCAATCCCCCACATATACCGAGGGACAACTGTTCATATTCATATGAATGTATTTGTAAATACTTTAAAATAATGTTTACTAATTCAATCATGCTAAATTCCCCATTTCTCTTCCCTTCTTGTTTCACCCAAAGTAGATAATAAGAGCAAGTAACAAATTATGCAAAGCAGGTGGTGAAGAATACTGGTGATGTGGACTCATTATTTGCAAGATTTGCTAATTTGACATTAACATGCTATAAAGATTCCATTCACAGTCCCGTTGATAGTCCAGTTTTTTGGTGTGTGTGACTGGGTCTGGTATGTTTATAAAATGGGTATCATTACATTAGAAGTCTTGCTTGTCACAAAACATTCCCACACTTGCTTATTTCAAGTACTGTTTACTTCTAGAAAATTATTTTAGTTCCTTGCAGTTCATTAAGAAAGGTGGACACGTATTCCTGAGAAATTAGAAGCTGAATCCTAATTTTAGTTGCCCAAAGTTGTATGGTCTTACTTCTTTGCTTCCCGGTTTCCAGATTATAATGATTGCCATTAATTAATTGCCATTAATTTTCTTTTGAAAATTACAGAAATACTATTAATGACATTTATGGTTCAGAGGGCTAGGTGAGCTATAGGTAAAGCATTGTAGTGAAACAACATTGTCCCAGTTAGAAAAAAATGAATATGATTTAATGTGGTTAGTCCAATAAAACTGGGAAACAAATGATTCTTGGGTTTTTTGTTTTGTTTTGTTTTGTTGCGGTACGCGGGCCTCTCACTGCGTGGCCTCTCCCGTTGCGGAGCACAGGCTCCGGACGCGCAGGCTCAGCGGCCATGGCTCACGGGCCCAGCCGCTCCGCGGCATGTGGGATCCTCCCGGACCGGGGCACGAACCCGCATCCCCTGCATCGGCAGGCGGACTCTCAACCACTGCGCCACCAGGGAAGCCCGATTCTTGGGTTTTTTTACATTTCTTTGTTTCATAAATTTTTTTGTTTTTTCTTCATAGATACTTTATAGCTGTGGAGGATGACAAAATTTTCCCATTAAACTCAGCTGAAAGGTAAATTTATCTCTGGGTAATTCTTTGTTCATCAGTAGATTTAACAAAAACTTTGCCACTGATGAAGTTAAGCTATGCACAAGTGACCATGCTTTAACCTGAGCTTCTGGGTTTTCTTTTGTTATCCAGGAAACCTGGTGTGAAGCATGCACCGTATATAAGGTAACTTGATAATTCTCTTCTGATCTGTTGGATCTTAAGAAAGTTTAGGGTGTATTAGTTCTGGCTGCTAAGACGAAGTAGCATAGACTGGATGGCTTATAAACATGAGAAACTTATTTCTCACATCTCTAGAGGCTGGAAGTCCAAGATCAGGGTGCTAGCATGGTCAGGTTCTGATGAGAGCCTTCTTCCAGGTTGCAGACTGCCATCCTCTCATTGTGTCCTCACATGGCAGAAAGAGGGCAAGAGAACTCTTTAGGGTCCCTTTTATAAGGGCACTAATCCCATTCACCAGGGCTCCACCCTCATGATCTAATCACCTCCCAAAGGCCCCACCTCCTAATGCCTTCACATTGGGGGTTAGGATTTCAGCATATGAATTTTTAGGGGACACAGACATTCAGTCGATGGCAGAGAGTTATCAATTTTACTACAGTAATAATAAAACACTTCCTGTTTTTCAAGTATTGCAGGTGATGAACCTCCTGCAAGCTGTGTGTTTAGTCAAGTTATGAACATGGCAGCATTCCTAGGTAAGAAGAGCATAAAGAATGCTTTATGTGCTTTGGTATGTTTCTTTTTTATTTTAAATTCTCCCAAACTCATATCAAAATCATGGTGGACTTAGTTGATAATTCGGTATCATATCATGTCAATATGCTGAAGAGGGCTTTTTGTTTTGAGGGTCTTTTTTTTCTCATGAATCCTTTTACATTCACCTGCTTACCTTACGTTTTCTTTTCCCTTTACCATCTTTAATCATTTCAGCCAATTCTTGACTTTATTTCTTTTGCTGCATGAAATAATATATTTCATGGGCCATAAAATCCTGCATGAGAATGTAATATTGTGCAATATGTTTGCTTTAAAAAGAATGCCTTATTTTTTCTTTCACTGACAAAGATGGAAAAATGCTTAGGCTCTGTGATAAATATTGATGGGTGTAGATATTGTCTTTAAATCTAAAGGTCAGCCTTAACATTAGGGTGATGCTCTCCCCTGTGCCTATACACATATCAAGCTGGCAAATGGAAATGTAGGTTAAAAAAAAAAAGAAAGAAACCTTTTGTACTCATGTCTGGCCCCAATTCCCCACTTTTCCTTTAGGGACCAAGGCCCTCATTTAATATCCTGTCCCCTTTGTACTGTTCCCTGGGGATCGTGGGAACCAGCCATGCTCTCTGTCTTCCTCCAAATTGACCTTATAGCCCATTTCCTCCAGGCCAGGACTCTCGGTGTCTTTCAAAGGGTCAACCAGCTACCACCACTGGCATATTGTTGGGTCGGCCAGTGACAGCTAAATTTTTCAACAGTGGTTTTCTGGAAGTGTTTATTTTGCATAGTAAGACTTTCACTCCAAGTAAGAGAGAATGATGATGTTATTACCAAGGGAGTATTGGCACCTGTCCCCCAGAGAGGTGCCCTGTTATTTCATCTATTTATAAACACCCCACAAAGAAATTTCTATTCACTCTTACATGTTCCTTTTTAATGTTTGCTGTAGGAAAAGGGAAGACCTGTAGAATTCCCTGGAAAATCCAGGGAGACTGTTGGTCCAACATGCAACACAGGCAGAATCTTAGTTGGTTCAGAAGGCTGATAATGTGAGAAACATGGAGAATGTTCCCTGTGAGGCACCAGGGGAAGTGCTAGTGGGTCCGGTTTTGTGTCACTGCCTTTACCCTCAAAGTTGCCAGGAGCTGTAGACTCACTCTTTTTTCCTAGCCTTGACACTACTCTTCTGAAGAGCTCTAATAAACATATTCATGCTAAGGCATAAATGACCTCTAAGGAGATATTTGCATTTAATAGAACACAAAGTCCCAAGGGTGAATCTGGACTTGCAGGATCAGGGACCCTTCCCAGCCCCTCTGCAATCACACCACATAGGCCTGCAGGTTGTTACAGACTCATATGATCATCCCCACGGAGCACAATAATAACAATAATTAATGGCAGTCACTTAATATTCCAGGCACAATGCTGAGTGCTTTGCAAATACTACCTCTTCTAATCATGATACACAGGAGACTGCCTTTATGAGGAAGGAGACTGCCTTTATGAGGAAGCTATCACAGGCTGTCTGTCCTCCACTGGGCTTTAAAGAAACCAGTGAACATGTTGGAAACAATATATTATCCTTTATATTCTTAAGACAAATTGATATGTCCCAATAGTCTTTAGTGTAAAATCTAAAATATGCCAGTTTGCACAGCTCACAAATTTATCCAGTTATAAAGCTGATGATTAACTCATTATAAAAGCATTTCCAAAAACACAGTCATGAAAACAAGTTCCCCTCTTGCAGATGACATTCGTCATCATCTGACTCTCCAGTCCTCCCCTGCTCCACCAAGAAGCAATTAAGTTTTTACTAGCTTTTGCTCTAAGGTATTACAGCATCCAATATTTATACTTTATTATCTTTCATCATTTTTAGTGCCATCTGGTAGACACAGAACTGATTAAGATTAGTGTTCAGTGGGAGTGAACCAACAATTATTTATCTGGGAATGAAAAAGAATCAGTTTACTAATGATTGTTGCTCTAAACTGTGGTTGCTTTTGTCTCCCCAGGCCTATCCCTCTTAGACCTCAGGCTGTTACTTTAGACGACATCACTGACTATAAGAAACAACATAGACCACCTGTAAATCACTGCTTGTTGGCAGCTGTATAGATGATAATTTATAACCTACAAATGAGTTGGTGTAGCAAAGATCTTATATCTTTTTGATGGACTAATCAAAGATCAAATGCTCAGTGATTTCCTTATAGAATTAGTTATGCTTTTTGTCCTGAATCCACACTTCCATTTCTCCTGGGGGGTGGGGTGTAAAGACCTAAGACAAATTTCTTTTTTTTTTTAGGTAAGAAGTGGATTTATTTAGAGAGAAACACACTCCACAGACAGAGTGTGGGCCATCTCAGAAGTCAAAAGGCCCCAGGTTACAGGGTGGTTAGTTTTTATGGGCTGGGTAATTTCTTTTTTTTTTTTAACTTCCTAAATTTTATTTATTTGTTTGTTTGTTTATTTCTTTTTATACAGCAGGTTGTTATTAGCTATCCATTTGATACATATTAATGTATACATGTCAATCCCAATCTCCCAATTCATCCCACCACCACCACCACCCCACTTTCCCCCCTTGGTGTCCATACGTTTGTTCTCTACATCTGTGTCTCTATTTCTGCCTTGCAAACTGGTTCATCTGTACCATTTTTCCAGATTCCACATATATGCGTTAATATACAATATTTGTTTTTCCCTTTCTGACTTACTTCACTCTGTATGACAGTCTCCAGATCTATCCACGTCTCTACAAATGACCCAATTTTGTTGCTTTTTATGGTTGAGTACTATTCCATTGTATACATGTACCACATCTTCTTTATCCATTCATCTGTCGATGGGCATTTAGGTTGCTTACGTGACCTGGCCATTGTAAATAGTGCTGCAATGCACATTGGGGTGCGTGTGTCTTTTTGAATTATGGTTTTCTCAGGGTATATGCCCAGTAGTGGAATTGCTGGGTCATATGGTAATTCTGTCTTTAGTTTTTTAAGGAACCTCCATACTGTTCTCCATAGAGGCTGTATCAATTTACATTCCCACCAACAGTGCAAGAGGGTTCCCTTTTCTGCACACCCTCTCCAGCATTTATTGTTTGTAGATTTTCTGATGATGCCCATTCTAACTGGTGTGAGGTGATACCTCATTGTAGTTTTGATTTGCATTTCTCTAATAATTAATGATGTTGAGCAGCTTTTCACGTGCCACGGCCATCTGTATGTCTTCTTTGGAGACCAAGAAAAATTTCTTAAAAGGAATATTATTTTCTGCTCTGGAGAGGTTGTGAGGATAAACTAATAGCTGAATGATTTTGGTCACCTAATAGCGGCGTCTTTCCCTCCTTCAGCCAAAACATATTGATTGTCATGTTCTACTGCTGTCATAAATAAGAATTATTGATGCATAAACAGTAAAACTAAACAAAATGAAAAAGAATTTGGCCAGACACCAGTCTAGAACTGCAGTGAAGAGCTGCTGTTTTGAGTTTGAACTTTAAAAACCCGATCAGCTTCAAAATAAAAGAATTTAACAAAGGAAATAAGGAATTACTCTAATATTTATATTTTTTAACAGGCAGATAAATTAAATAAGGGACACTTGTGTAGCAAAGGACTGTTGGGAATATCAAAAACAACAAAAGGGTGGGTTTTAAAAATCTTTTCTAAAACTGTAAGTAAAATTTTTAAATGAAACAAAAAATATATCTATTGAGCAGAATGTTAATGTGGTAAAAATTGGTTGACATATATAAAGATGGTTTTGAAATTGCCCTACTGCCCAAGAAAGCTTTTTCAATAAGGTATAATTAAATCATTACTTGGTTGTAAATAGACTTCATAACAGATAGTCTGAATCTGTCTGCATTTAAACCTGTTAATAAAACTGTTAATGGATCAGAAGCTTTATTATTTCCACAACCATAAAATTTCAACTAGACCCTATTATGGAAAGAAATTAGGCCTAGCCTCAGCTGATTAATAATGGAGTTAATAGGTTAAAAGGGCCAAGTGTGGTGTTTGGAATGCTGTTCTGGAAGTTGGGAATGTTGGGATGATTCCTGTCTTCAGGAAAGTTTCTGTTTCCTGGTTAATGTCATCATCTGTTCTTGATGAAATGACTTACCATCCGTATTACAAATGAGAAGGCTAGCAATGCTGGAGCCAGGAGAATAGTACACATCCAGAGTTCACTGGAGAGAAATGAGTAACACAGACAGTGGCACTGACTGTGTCCCTTTGGGTAGAGTGGCACAAACTACCTGGATGGGCAACGTGAAGAGCCATTTCGGTGTCTGCTTTGGCAGTGGGTTAGGGCTTCGGCGAGAGTTCCGACACCATCCTAGCCCTCCAAACTAGATGACAACCAGAAAGTTCCCAGAGCCATACTCTCCACTAGTCGTTTTTAAAAGAAATTAAATGTGCCGCCTCTGTATTCTGTCATTATGTGCTGACTAATATCCACACACAATTAATTAGCAAATGTCTCCCCTGGTGCCTTGTGTGGAGATTTCTGGTCTAAATCTAATGACTTCTTTATCTGAAGATCACTTTGTGTCAGGGCGCTTATGTTGAATTTCTCGTCTCCCCACTTCTTCCTCCTATTCGTATCCCCCAAAGTATTAGAAATTGTGCTTATTTTTTCATCCTCTAGGATAGGTATTGTCAACACTAATAGACTTCTGATAATATGATAACTCCTAACTTGATCCCTCAAACCATTAGGTTGAAAAACTATTATCAAAAAAATGGTTCTGAAGAACCTAGGGGCAGGACAGGAATAAAGACACAGACGTAGAGAAGGGACTTGAGGATACGGGGAGGGGGAAGGGTAAGCTGGGTTGAAGTGAGAGAGTGGCATGGACATATATACACTACCAAATGTAAGATAGATAGCTAGTGGGAAGCAGCCGCATAGCACAGGGAGATCAGCTCAGTGCTTTGTGACCGCCTGGAGGGGTGGGATAGGGAGAGTGGGAGGGAGGGAGACGCAAGAGGGAAGAGATATGGGAACATATGTATATGTATAACTGATTCACTTTGTTATAAAGCAGAAACTAACACACCACTGTAAAGCAATTATACTCCAATAAAGATGTTAAAAAGCTATTATCAACTCAAGTATAATCTATTAATTTGAGGATGAATCATGGGCATTAGCTTTAACATAAATATACTAAAAGCTAAATCAGATCCAAACAATTTAAGATTTCATAGATTGCAGTTTATTTCTATTTTGTTTCCAGAATCCAACTATTAACCAAGTTGTATACCACTCTTTGACCAGAGGTACTTGGAACTGAAGTACCTCTGTTACTGAACTGAGTACCTCTGTTAGTTCAACTCACTGAACTAACTTTGTAGCTTGAAACTATGAAATTCGTCATACTTGGGAAATGCAAACTTGTGAATGGGTTTCTTTGTTAATGGCTACTAATAATGGCCTGAAATCAAGGCAGACTTACAGCAAATAATTACCTACTAATTGTTGTATAAATAGAATGATTCTTGAATTCCTAATTGTCTTCCCTGCTAAACCTTAATGTCAAAATAAATTGCCTTAGGAAGTAGTAAGTGCATTTCTTCATATTAGATATAACATATTAATTGCAAGTGCTTTTTAAAAATCATTTGTAGACTGACCTCTCCCAGCTTTTTGTATAAATATGAAAATATCCCTGCACCAAGCAATTAATAAAAGGAGATTCTTAGATTAGTGACTTGAGTATGGACTGGCCTCAAGGTTACTATTAGAAGTCAGATTTGAAATCTAAGTAACTTCCTTTTTCTCTCTGCAGATTCTCCAATGACAATTTGATTCAAAAGAGTGGGATTTTAAAATAAGTAATTAACATCATGTGAAGAATTGAGCTTTCTTAATATAATCAATATGATTTTCAGTACATACCAAACCCCCAAATCTGCTATGTTAAAATACAGATTCCATGATTTTATTGCTGTAACTGCTCTAATTTGGGTGAGCTGTCTTTGTCCTTTGACAATGAACACCTGCAGGTAGAATCAGAAGGGAGAGGGAATAAACCAGTAATAAAGGGATTTGTACATGTGCCTTTATCTTCCTTCCTATCCCTGGGAATGATTTCTGGCACAGGGGCCAGCAGGTTTGTCTAGATTGGTAACCTTGTCTTCTTCCCCGTGTTTTCTTGCCCTATCTGTTCTAACACGGTTCTAAACTAAAGGCTGATTGAATCAGTGAATTCCCGTGCCACGGGCTGTCTCTCTGTGTCTGATCTGTTGTGTGCCAAGCCTCTGTGATGTTCTCCTAAGCCAGTCTGTCTTGTGCTGACCTTGTTTTTGAAAACTCTGAGAACAACACTAGTTGTTACCAGTCTATCATCTTGCATCACCCAAATAACATATAGCACGCTGCTTCAGTTCCTCTCTGCTTTCCCCAGGTTAGCTAGAATAAAACATCTCAGTAATCAGAAACATCACATGGAAAATTTCTTTTAAAAATGCATCAGTCATTTTAGAGATTTAAAGGTGTACTGTGGCAAAAAGTTTACTTCTGCACATTGTGGCTTTAGAACGCTGCTTCCTAGTCTGACTGTGTGATTTAACTTTTTCAATTATAACATTTTGTTTTATTCCCAGCTCTGGTGGTAGCTGTTCTGCGCTTCATACAACTGAAACCAAAGGTTTTAAATCCATGGCTGAATATTAGTGGATTGGTGGCGCTCTGTCTGGCTTCCTTTGGAATGACCTTACTTGGTAATTTTCAGGTACTTCATTTGGCCTTTTTCACCTCCATCTCACACTTCACCTATATGATGATCACAGCCACTGAGTTATAGTCACTATGTGGCCCATAGAATTCTCCATGAATCTTTAAAAAAATGCTAACAGTGGTTCCTGATATGCACAGTTTCTCCAGCAGTCAGCCCATCTGTTCTTTGAGCCTCGCCTACGTAAGTCTGAATTAAACATGAGAAATTCCTCCCTATGCATTGGAAATACAGCACAGCTATTGGGAAACGTATTTACTAAAATAGGGCTTTCAAACCGCTATATACTTTTTTTCATAACAAATTGTATTCTAATGTACGTTTCTAGAAAATTAATAGGATCATTGCCTTTCTGTAATTAAACATTGAACATTCTTATTGGATGAAACCTTGCATTTTAGATTAGCAAGCTCACATGGGAGTCAGTTTGAAAACCCAGAATTTCTCTAGAACGCCTGTGACTTGAATAAGGAGGTACTAACCCTCACTCTTCTTCCCAGAGATGTAGAAACCCAAGGTCACTTAAGCATAATTTCCCTTGCCAATACCCTCACACAACTCTTGACCTAAATGACTTCATTTGTAAAATAGACATGGAGACCCTGCCCAGTTACAGTAGTTTTCTGTTTTCCCTGCCTCCATTCCCTCCCCAGCATCCTCTGGCCTCTGTGATATACTACTGCTAGAAACTTCCTCCTTACTGTCAAACACCAATCCTGACACTTCTCCGCTGTCTGTTGAGTGAAATCCAAATGGTGCAGGCATTCCAGACACTCAGCATTCTAGTGAGTGTTTAGGAATGTTCTTACTGAAAATATGGTAGTGGATTTTCTAAGACTGTCTCTCATCCTTGACCCTCAGTGCTGATAATTCATTAAATTAGGATAACTCATTCCCCAAGATGTCCCCTGGCACACAGTAGCAACTCAATAAGTATTCTTTTTAATAAATAAATTTATTTATTTATTTTTATTTTTGTGGCTGCACTGGGTCTTCGTTGCTGCACGCGGGCTTTCTCTAGTTCCGGCGAGTAGGGGCTGTTCTTTGTTGCAGTGCGCGGACTTCTCATTGCGGTGTCGTCTCTTGTTGCGGAGCATGGGCTCTAGGTGCACGGGCTTCAGTAGTTGTGGCACGTGGGCTTAGTTGCCCCACGGCATGTGGGATCTTCCCAGACCAGGGCTTGAACCTGTGACCCCTGCATTGGCAGATGGATTCTTAACCACTGTGCCACCAGGGAAGCCCTTAATAAGTATTTTTTACTTAATGGGCTGTCTGACAGATAGGCAGGCAATCCCACCCATTCCTATAACTATTCTAGATTTCATTCCATATCAACCTAGATAATGAGAAAGCTGCATTCTTAGAACATATTGGCTAGGAGGATGAATTATCAGGAGAATATTTGAGAGTTTATCTGTTAAGCTCCAAAATGTTAGGGCACAGAGCATTTTTTATTGAGATTTTGGTGGTAGTCTTTCCTCCACTTATCCATCTGTGCTACAGGGACTGGCATGTTGTAAAATGCTCAGTAACTATCATTTCTCTCAACCAGGTCTTAGATGGAAGTTACTGAATAGACATTTTGTTTTTCACTAAAGTTCCCCGAAGAATCCCAGTGATTGGGTTGTTTGGGTGAACCACAGATATTCAAAACTGTAAATGATGACGCTATATATGAAGAACATTTTCTGGAATATCTACAGAGATTACACAGGAAACAACACATTAGTTGCCTGTGGAGAAACCAGGTGGCTAGTATATGAGATAAGAGACAGACTTTTCAATCTATACTCTTTTTACAATTTTTTAAAGTTTGGCCCATGTAACTGTATCATCTATTTTTAAAATTAGAATTAAAAAATAAATGAACAGACTATGTAGACCATGGAAAACCAATTTCCTAGTAGTAAAATTTGACTTGGGGAATCATTACTTAAAGTGTTTCAGGACTTTCCTGGCAGTCCAGTTGTTTGGACTCCACGCTTCCAATGCAGGGGGTGTGGGTTCGATCCCTGGTCAGGGAACTAAGATCCCACATGCTGCGCAGCCAAAAAATAAATAAATAACAATAAAATAAAATAAAATGTTTCAAAAATATGTGTTTTGAACTGTGAGGGGGGGAAGTGGCTTCTTCAAAGAAGAAAAAATCCTACAGCCAAAACAATAGAAAAAAATTGTAAAGGGAAAGTAATATTGATTTGATACAACCATTATTCATAGCAACGCTAAACAATAAAACACCTGAAGGCAATGGCGATTCAAAAAGATATTTTCACCATGTTTTTAAAGCCATCTTTCAACAGTAGATTTTATTACCTGTGTTTCCTATATATGTGGGGTACATGTGTAGTTAAAAATATATGCAATTAATAAAGGTGTTTTAAGTGACAGATATATTTTTTAAATCAGTGGGTAATGATTTGGGCAGTTTACATCTCTAACCCCCAATTGAAATAACCCAGATGGGTCTCCTTTAACCTATTAACTGTATAAAAGCCTTGACCAGGAATCTTCGAACACTGTTGCCCTTTAATGGGTCTCCGGATATGGCAAAAGCTCATTAAGTGCAGTTTTCTTATTATAATAGGAAACAAAACAAAAGCCCATTAACAATGAATTGGCCACATTACATAGACTGGCCAGTTTTGTAAGAGCAAAGAACAGCTCAAGTGTTATTAGTTGTCCCAGCCAGTGAAATCTTGACCTGCTTAGAATTGGCCATCCTCAATCAGTAAATACACAGCCGGATTCTGGTCTCATTTCTTAGTGTAGAAAACAGAGTTTGGGGTTTATGTCTGTAGAAACTTTGACATTTCTCTTTTTTTTGTGTAACTCTCCTGCTTTTTTCTTTTACTTTTCTACAAAGCTTTTCTGGAAAATAAATTCAAAGAATAAATTACCACTGCCTGTATGATTCTTCCAAACAAACGTTTTGAGGTGTGGGCATACTATTCATTTCTCTTCTTCCCCTCAGAGTTGGAACCAATGGAGAATAGACACAAAGAGCCAGTGGAGATGAAGGGTTCTACTCTTTCTACAACCTATCATCCCATTATTGGGACATCTCTTTACCTATTTTTTTCTCCTTCACGTATTCCATTGGCTTGTATGTATTTTCTAAATGGGCCTCCACAGGTCATTATCTGTTCATCCCTTAGCTCACAAATGATGAAGAAATCCATAATGTCGGAACTTCCTTGACTTTTGGATTTGGCACACTGACCTGCTGGATCCAGGCTGCATTGACACTCAAAGTAAACATCAAGAATGAAGGACGGAAAGTTGGAATTCCACGAGTTATTCTCTCAGCATCTGTCACTCTCTGCGTGGTCCTCTGTATCCTTTGAATGTGAAAACGTTCTTTGCCAGTGAGATTAAAACACAGATAAGTTGTCCATGTAGAAAATGAGAAGAGTGCCATTCTCAGTTGGTTAGGATATACTGTCGTATCAACTCAGAATATTAGACAAAAAAGAAAAATAAATAGGTATAAAAACGAAAACTTTCAGACCTATTTTTCATGCCAAAGAGGAGATGGAGAACCAAGCTCTGCCTTCTCAAAATGGTTTCAATCTGTAGGAATGGTGCCATGCATTCTCCTTTTGATGTAAAGTTTCCTTTTGTGAAAAACATAGAATGCATAACCAAAAGAGAATTGTAGGGTTTTTTTCCTTCCATCTTGAAAAATTCTTTTCATTTTCGACTTTATTAGTGGCTCTGTTATTTCATTTAATCTATTAACTCTAAAATGAATTTCTAGGGACAAAAATACATTTATACCTTTCAGGAAAACAAGTAAGCTTTTCTGGAAAAATTCAAGAACTAGATTACCACTGCATGTACTGTTGTCCTAAACAAATAATTTTGAGGTGCTATTTATTTCCCTTCATCCGTCGGAGTTTGAACCAATGGAGAACAGTCACACGGAGCCAGATGGGGATGAAGAAATCAGCCTTTATTCCTAGTAAACTTGGAAAGGAAAATTGTGCAGGCCTCTTATCTTACACCCTGGAATTCAATCTATCCACCCAGTAAGAAGCAGAGAAATCAGGGAAAGGCAGAGGAGAGCACTACACTCAGCTGGAGCCCAAACAGATCGCAGAGGGACTGGTCTAGGGTGGAGCACAGTGACCCCACCTACTATAGCAGGGCCCAGTGGAAGTCGGCCAGTAACCACCCCACCAATCAGATCAGTCACTCAATCCTAAGTGTTTACTCCATTAGGTCCTCTGGAAACTGGAGAAGAAGGGAGTTCCTAGACGGCAAACTGTATAGCTAACACAGTTACAATCATCAATATAATAGCCAATATTTATTGGGTACTTATAATGTGCTAGGCAGTATTCTAAGCACTTTAAATGTGTCAACCCTTTTAATCCTCACTTAACAAGTAGGAATAGTGAAAAACGAAGGTTAATTACCCAAGATCACACATGATATGTGTCGATTTGTTCTAAACTCAGGCTCAGTTCTTATACTCTTAACCACTATGCCATCCCTCCTTAGAGTGGCTTTAAAATACGAAAATGTTGGGCTTCCCTGGTGGTGCAGTGGTTGAGAGTCCACCTGCCGATACAGGGGATGCGGGTTCGTGCCCCGGTCCGGGAAGATCCCACATGCCGCGGAGCGGTTGGGCCCGTGAGCCATGGCCGCTGAGCCTGCGCGTCCGGAGCCTGTGCTCAGCAACGGGAGAGGCCACAACAGTGAGAGGCCCGCGTACCGCAAAAAACAAAACAAAACAAAAAAAAAACCGAAAATGTTTAGCGTTTGGAGATGTTCATTAGTGGAGTATTTGGAGCCATTTCTTTATTCTTCCCTCACAAACTGCCATTCAGTCATTTTAGCGGTTTTCTTAAGTCTCATTAGATTGAGAACATTTAAGGACTTGAAATTCAAGCCAAAAAACTTGCTTATTACTAGCAACCTGATAAAATATTTTATGAGTAAACGGGTCAGAATTCTGCCAGTGCGAGATTTGAAGATATATTCCTCCCCTGTAAGTTAATATTGCTTTGGCAACATTTTGAACCCTCAGTCAGAAGAGTATGTACAGATTTTAAATCATTCTGAGTTTTGAGCTTATACCAAACAATTCTGATCCATGATATTTCCGAAGACTTGGAACCATTTCGTGGTTCCCAGGTGAATGAATCCAGGCCTAGTCAGGAGAGCGAAGTTTGGCTGAAGTAGTTGTCACAGAATTTTTCACTCTCTGAAAATTTCCCAAGATTTTAAGGCTAAGTTCTGAAGGTAGAACTAATTCTAAGGGAACAATTCTGATTTTTCTAAATAACTTTATTTAGTCCTTGGCCTCTTAGCTTTTCACTATAGAACGTTATGAACCTCTCTCCTCCCCAGCTCCTACCTTCATATATACTGATGTGTGTGTGTGTGTACATATACATACACTCTGTGTATAGTCAGGCATAGATGAATCATCTGTTCTTTGGTTTTTTAATTGCCTGCTTTCATTTAAGTTTAAATGCAACACCAGGAATGAAACCAGCCTATAGAATATTGTCTGAAAGGCAATAGTGAAAACTAGAGAGAAGAAGAGGGGCCACTTAGACCTTATTAGTATCACTGCAGAGACAAACACAGCCTATATGGAGGTAGTTAGCTGTTTGATACGTTCACATTGTTCCATCGTCATTTGCAGTGTCTTTTTTTTTTTTTTTTTTTTTGTGGTACGCGAGCCTCTCACTGTTGTGGCTTCTCCCGTTGTGGAGCACAGGCTCCGGACGCGCAGGCTCAGCGGCCATGGCTCACGGGCCCAGCCGCTCCGCGGCATGTGGGATCCTCCCGGACCGAGGCACGAACCCGTGTCCCCTCCATCGGCAGGTGGACTCTCAACCACTGCGCCACCAGGGAAGCCCTGCAGTGTCTTTTAAAAATACAGCGTTATTTTTCTGGCCAACTAGTTACTTTGGAATTGTAATTCTTTAGCTAGTCTCACAGTTTATTAGGCAGCCGTAGAGTATAGTGGTCGAATGCATGGCCAGGGAGTCAGAGTGCTTGTGTTTGAATCCCAGTTCCACCAGTTAATACCCGTGTTACCCATTTGGCCTCCGTTTCCCTATTTTAAGCGAACTGCTGATAACAGGATGTTGTGATGAATAAGTTAGGTTTTCCATGAAAGCACCTAGAAGCATGTCTGGCACAAAGTAAGGGCTCAATAATGTTACCTTGTATTATTTATGTAGATGGTGTTCAGCTGGCTCTGTGAAGCTCTTCTGCTAGTCAGGGGGAGAGCCAGGCTTTACCCGTAACCTGTCTCTGCCCAGAAAAGAGCCCCGTCTTAATGTGGCCGATGGAGGAACTTGCCTTGACTACTTCTCCCCAGACTTCATCCTCATGGCCCAAGGCATCCACCTGTACGCAGCCAGGGTCCAGTGGGGCCTGGTCATGTGCTTCCTGTCTTACTTTGGCACCTTTGCTGTGGAGTTCCGGCATTATCGTTATGAGATTGTATGTTCTGAATACCAGGAGACTTTCCTAAGCTTCTCAGAAAGCCTGTCTGAAGCTTCTGAATATCAAACCGACCAGGTGTAACCCATCAGTTTTTCCTTGCTGGTGAGGTGGGTGTAGCATCAGGGGAGGGGCCAAGGCACACCCACAGGACTTGACACACAACCTCATGACACATCGTAAACACAGGCACGTGCACACGCACACACTCACACACACATTCATGGCCACGTTTGCCAAACGAGCGTTTCGGGGCGAGTTATTTAACAAAAAAGCACAAGCCCTATGTGTCGAAATACACGCTGTTAGCACTGAAAATATAATGCACGACAGAGCAAGAAGCTTGTGCATGATCACCTCTCTTTTCCCCTCTCTCCCAGCACCCCCTGCTCTTCTTGTCCTCTTCACGTATTCCAGACATCCTGATCACCCTACCTTGGGCAGGCCAAATGTAACATGGGAATAATGCCAACTCCCAACTGCCTTCAGATCCAGAGGGCTTGGAACCAGCTCATGAGGACATTCTGAATCTGGCACTAGGGCTCTTGAATGGACAGAGTGTCATTTGGTTGGATGGAAACTGTATAGAGATGTGACCCCGTGTAACCTGTGGATGATGTTGGATCAAGGATAGAACTTTCCCACAAAAACTCCCTTCATCATCGTTCAGTGGCTGTCTGAGCAGATTCGACAAAAGGAATACGCTACGAGCTGTGAGGGGGAAGCCCACCACCACGATTTGGACTTTACTGTGACTGAGAAAATATTTCCAAATGTGAATATTTGTAGGCCATGGTCTGCCATGGAGAGATGGGGGTAGCGAGGGTGTGGTTTCAGTTTTGCTTCCATAGTATGCTATGTTCAGTTTTTATTTTCTATTTCATAGTTTGCTTTGTTTTCTTTTTTTTTTTTTTGAAGTAACTACCATGGTTCTCTTGGGGCCTCACGGACAGAGAAGATGTAGGCCAAACGCAAGAACTGAGCTTGTTTGGGGCTCAACATGATAAAAGAAAAAAAAAAGAAAGGTCACCTGCAGGCTTAATTTGCTGCTTTTATGTTTGAAGCTAAGAAAATGTTCACAGAAAAGCACAAAGAAATACGTGTGGAGGTAATAAAAAGAGCTCCTGCTGGACATTTGTAAAAGAGAGGAGTTTCAGAGGATCGTGTTGTAAATCCAAATCAAGGAGGAGTTTCTTAATATGTATCTGTTGCTCAAATTTAGTATTTTGGGGGGCGGGAGGTTAAGGGCTTTTCATACTCAGAATTTGTAGAAGCCAATTAAATGGTTACCCTCCCCGAAAAACAAATTGGTTCAGTTCGTCCCCTACAACACATCATGTAGTTCCCACCTGCGAAGAGTTTAGAACTCAAACTCTATTCCTGGGCTTTAGAGGATGTGCTTCATAAAAAAGGGCAGAATTCTAAATCAAAATGCGTTGGAGTGGGCCAAGCTGATGGACCCTCCGTGAGTGCACTTTGTTTCAAGAAATCCCCAAACTTACTTCATAGGGGCTTGGGATTTCATGGAATATAATGTGAAAAAATGTTTTTTTAATCCAACCCAAACTCTGAGCTTCTTGAGGAGGGGGTTCAATGACTTTTCATCTCTGTATTTATCCCCACCTCTTAGCACAGTGCCTGGCACATATTAGGTGCTCAACAAACATCTGTTGAATAGAATTACTGGTAATTTACAGTACAAAAAAGGAGTATCAGAGAAAGACTCAAAGATGTGTGAGAGAATGGAAGATGACTGTTTCATGCAAGACAGGAATGGAAGAAATCACGAGGGTTAGATGGGGGAGGCAGAACACCTCTAAGGGACAAGTAAAATGTGAGAAAAAGAGACAAGCAGAGAGTGTTCTCCTATTAGAAAGTCATCTTACTGTAAATAGTCCAAGGTGACATTTATTATTTTTGAATACTGCTTTTGGGGTTTTTTTTTCATTTTTATATTTTAAAAATTTTATCAGAGAACAAAGATTTATGAAGTTTTCTTTTACTCTACACGATCCAAATTAAATAGCTTTTGGTGATGCACCGTACACTTTCTTAAGAGTAGATCTAATAGCGCATTTTAACAGAATCAAGCAATGACTGGCATTATTCATCGGGATCTGACCACTAAATAAAATTCTTTTGTGCAGAATTGTGATTTTTCTTTTGTCTCTTACAAGAACATTTCTTCTCTAATATTAAAGCATGTGTAAACTGACTCAGACATTATGTTGAAAACTTCAGTGTGACATTGGCAGCATATTTCTAGGGTGTTTTCCAACACTAACAACCAATTCTCTGATTCTCTGGACACCAACTGGGTGTCCTACAATTCAGTTCAATTCTGACACTACCCAAAGTTATCCTCAGACCCCACGGGTTTAAAGGCTTGGTCCCGCAAGACCTCCCTCGCTTCAAATGCCGGTTGCAAGTATCATGTCCCCAGGTAACCCACACTTCGGTCCAACCTGGTCATAAAATTGGAGGGTTCCCACAATTCCCTTCCCTTCTGGATTCAATAATTTCCTGGAACAGCTCGCAGAACTTGGGAAAACACTTTACTTCCATTTTCTGGTTTATTTTAAAAGATATAACTTGAAAGCAGCCAAATGGAAGAGATGCATGGGGCAAGGAAGGGGAGGGATGCAGGGGCACAGCATCCTCCCAGGGTTCAATGTGCTCACCAACCCAGAAGCTCTCTGAATCTCACTATTGCTGAGTTTATAGAGCTTCCTCTCCAGCCCCCTCTGCCACCCCTGCCTGGAGGTCAGTCAGTAGGTCTAGCCACTTGGTCTTTCTGGTGACCAGCTCCAACCTGAGGCCATCTAGTGGCCTCACCCTTAGTGATCTCATTAGCATAAACTCAAGTGTGATCAAAGGGGCTCATTACAAAAAACAAAAGCCATTCCTATCACTCAGAAAATGCCAAGAGCTTTAGCAGCTCTTGGCAGGAACCGGAAGACAAAGACCAAATAAATTTTTGTATTAGACCACACAGACACATAAAGATCAAGATTACAGAACCTCCTAGGAGTTAAGGACCACAGCATTCATCCAGAAGGACAAGGCCAGGGAATCTGCATTTGGAGTGAGCATTCCTGGAGGAGCTAACGCAGATGACCCAGAGAACAAAATAGTAAATATACTACACTATGTTTCTGGTAGTCCAGCTAAGTCTCTTGAAGAAAAGTTGCCTTCCTGGTCAGGAGAGAAATATTTTACGAACAATGTTAACATTTTCAAGGTTCAGTAGTTTTTGATTTAACGGAGAACTGACAGTGAGGTCAAGTTTTATTACCTGTGTTATTTATTGGGTTTTCTTTGCCCCTGGTATGGGAAAGTAAAACTTGCGTACCCTGAAATTTGCATTCTGCTGGTTATTGTGGAGACTGGTACATCACTGTTTATTTTGGTCCTTAGGCATTGTGTCAGGATGGATCGGGTTTTGCTATCCCAAAATAAAACTAACGAAACTAAAGTTTATTACTCATGCTAGGTGTCTAACCCGGGTTATCAAAGGAGCTCTGCTCATCACTATGACTCAGACCCTGGCTGGTAGATGCTCTGTCTTAACACTGCTCCCACAGTTGCTGTCAGCCAAGGCAATGTGGGAGACTGCTCACTGGTCTTAAAGCTGCTCTGAAGTGACAAACAAAACCACGTGGCCATACCCTAGAGTGGCTCTCCTGCCATGGGCTCAGAATGGGAGAAACATTTGTGAACAGCCTAGTAACTTACTGGCCACAGTAAATGGACTCCTGGCCACATGTGTTTTGTCCCTCAAAGTAGTGGGAAGTTGGGGAAAGAGAATTCCACATGTGAAATAAGTTGATTTTCACAATCCTCAGTTCCATATCAGCTCAGATTCCCTATTAACATTCCTCAAAGTGAGGGTTCCAAGAAACAGCAAATATCCAAATCTGAAGTCCAAGGAAGGGAGGGTGGGTGAGAAAGCTAGGTTCCTCACTGGAAAAGCAAAGATCTTTCCATTAGCATAACTATTGTTTTATTTCTCCTATCTTAAAAAAAAAAAAGTCCATATTTGCTCTCTCCAGCCCCTCTCTCCCAATTCTTTCTTCTTCTTTTTTAAAATTTATTTATTTATTTATTATTTATTTTTTTGTTTGCATTGGGTCTTTGTTGCTGCGCACAGACTTTTTCTAGTTGCGGCGAGCGGGGGCTACTCTTCGTTGTGGTGCGCGGGCTTCTCATTGCAGTGGCTTCTCTTGTTGTGGAGCATGGGCTCTAGGCGCGCAGGCTCAGTAGTTGTGGCTCGCGGGCTCCAGAGCGCAGGCTCAGCAGTCATGGCGCACGGGCCTAATTGCTCCGCGGCATGTGGGATCTTCCCAGACCAGGGCTCAAACCTGTATCCCCTGCATTGGCAGGTGGATTCTCAACCACTGCATCATCAGGGAAGCCCCCAATTCTTTCAAAAAATTTTTAAAAATTTTGTTGAAGTATAGTTGATTTACAATTGTGTTAATTTCTGCTGTACAGCAAAGTGACTCAGTTATACATATATATTTTTTTCATATTCTTTTCCATTATGGTTTATCACAGGATATTGAATATGTTCCTTGTGCTATACAGTAGGACCAATTCTTTCCTGAACACACTCCAGTCTTGCTTGTTACCACTTCACTGGACCTGCTCTGCTCAAGTTCTCCAAAGACCTTGTCATGTTATATACACAGTTCATTCTTTTCATACCTTACCTAGCAACACTTCACAACTGGATCACCTACCTGCATAAACATTTTCTTCACGTGGCTTCCAGAACACCATGCTCTTTTAGTTTTCCTCCTGCTTCTGTCCCCTCCTCAGTCTCCTTTGCTGGGCCTTCTCCTCCCTGACATCTTTGAATGTTGAAGTCCCCCATGGCTCAGGCCTTGGAACTCTTCCTTCCCATCTACACCCACTCTCTTGGTGACCTCATGCAGTCTTCTAGTTTGAACAATTGCCATATGCTGACCCCTCCCAACTTCTCCAGCCCAGACCTCTATCCTAAATGCCAGACCTGTATATACAACTACCATTGTGACATCTCCCCTTGAAGGGCACCTAAAGTTTAACAGTCCTGATCTGATCTCTTTAAACTCACTCCTCCAGGAGTCTTCCCATCTAAGTTAAGGACAACTCATCTTTCAGTTACCAGACAGAAACCTTGAAGTAATCCTTATCTCTTCTTTCTCTCACACCCCACCCACATCTGTCAGCAAATTTGGTTTGCTCTATCTTCAAATTATAATAGAATTCGTCCACTGCTACCATCTAATCCAAGCCACTGCCATCTCTCCTGGACTTTTAGAATAGCCTACAAAAACTACTTTCTCTGCTTTTTCATTTGCTCCCTTCAGACTGTCCTCAGCACAGCAGTCACAATGATCTCAGATCATCACTCCTCTGCTTAAAATCCTCCAGTGGCTTCTCTTGTACTCCTACTAAAAAACCCCGTTCACTAAAATGCCCTACAAGCCCCAACAGGACCTGCCTCTCCATCTTTCATTTCGCCTGGTCCACTCCCTCTGCCTCCTTGTGTTCCTCCAACAGCCAGCCATGCTCTGACCTCAGGACTTTTGCACTTGCTAAAACCTCTGGCTTGGACAATCTTCCCCCGTCTCTCACCTTCTTCACCTACTTAAGTGTTACCTTCTCACTAAGGCCTCCTTGGCCTCTAAAATTCACCCCCCTCAAGCCCATCCCAACACTGTCACTCTTTCCAGCTTTATTTTGCCCCATAGCATTTTTAAAAACATGGTCCTGGGCTTCCCTGGTGGCGCAGTGGTTAAGAATCCACCTGCCAATGCAGGGGACACGGGTTCGAGCCCTGGTCTGGGAAGATCCCACGCAGAGCAACTAAGCCCATGCGCCACAACTACTGAGCCTGCGCTGTAGAGCCCACGAGCCACAACTACTGAGCCCGCCTGTCACAACTACTGAAGCCCGTACGCCTAGAGCCCGTGCTCCACAACAAGAGAAACCACTGCAGTGAGAAGCCCGAGCGCCGCAACAAAGAGTAGCCCCCACTCGCCACAACTAGAGAGTCTGCGCACAGCAACAAAGACCCAACGCAGCCAAAAATAAACTAATTAAAAAAAAAAAAACATGGTCCTGTGATTACTTAAAAGTCTGACATATGTAACCCTCTCTAACACATTTTACTTATTTTATTATCTCATCTTCTCTACCCCTAAAGTGCAAGCTCCACAAGGGCAGGGATTTTTGTCTGCCATATACCTGGCACCTAGAACAGTGCCCAGCATATAGTTAAGTGCTTAGTAAATTTTTTTAACACCTTTATTGGAATATAATTGCTTTACAGTGGTGTGTTAGTTTCTGCTTTATAACAAATTGAATCAGCTATACATATACATATGTCCCCATATCTCCTCCCTCTTGCGTCTCCCTCCCACTCTCCCTATCCCACCCCTCTAGGTGGTCACAAAGCACCGAGCTGATCTCCCTGTGCTATGCGGCTGCTTCCCACTAGCTATTTGTTTTACATTTGGTAGTGTATATATGTCCATGCCACTCTCTCACTTCGTCCCAGGTTACCCTTCCCCCTCCCCGTGTCCTCAAGTCCATTCTCTACATCTGCATCTTTATTCCTGTCCTGCCCCTGCCCCTGGGTTCTTCAGAACCATTTTTTTTTTTTTTAGATTCCATATATATGTGTTAGCATACGGTATTTGTTTTTCTCTTTCTGACTTTGGTAAATATTTTTTAAAATAAATGAATGACTGGTAGCTACTATCCCCTTCTTTTTCTTTTCTTCTTTCTTTTTTTTTTAATTTAGTCTCTTAAATATGAGCTGCTCAGTGTTCAAGGCACTTAGGAAACAATAGTAACAGGGTCAGATTTCAGAGGATGCAACTGTCCCCATGCTTCTCATAGCAAACAGCTTTATGGGTCTTAAGGAGGAAATTCTAGATTAAAAAAAGGGTTTTTCTTATGATGTCTGCAGCAACTAGTACACGTTAAATACCCAAGTTCTAAATAGGACCTAAAATAATCCTTATGCAAACTCCATGTCAGTACCTGATTTTCTCTCATGGAGCTTCAAAAATAAAATCGTTATTTTTGGATAACTGGGTCCTTACCTGAGGAAAATTGCATCTATTTCATGGTTTTAAGACAGGAAGCTGAGATGACTCTGCAGGTCATACTCAGATATTTTAAATTTAAATCGTCAAAAACTCTCCTTACAAATACTGTTTGGATTAGGATAAAGAAAATGGTGTAAGTTATTGAATGAATATTTTTGTAGAAAGTAGAACTAAGGGATTTAACAGTCAATATTGGAATAATATCTAACACCTCTAGATTTTTGTTAAACCAAGTTTAGATTTGTAGCCCGGGATCGTTCAGAGGGGCTGGAGCAAAAGAGCTTTGACTAAACACAGGAACAAAGTGGATCCAGGGACTAGAAGTACTCCAGGGACTTCCCTGGCGGTCCAGTGGTTAGGACACCGCACTTCCACTGCAGGGGGTCTGGGTTTGATCCCTGGTCGGGAAGCTAAAATCCCACAAGCCGTGCAGTGCGGCCAAAAAAATAATAATAATAAAAATTTTAAAAAACAACAAAAAAATAAAGAAGTACTCCAGAGACTACCCAGTGATTTGCTTCTTGAATGGCCCTGGAGGCGCCTTCTCAAAATACAGCCAACTTCCATGTCATATCTATAAGCATTATCATTTCTTGCCCTTGGAAAGCTTTAAATGCTACCTTTCGCTAGTATGAAACCTGAGAGCATGATGCCTATTATTACTGGCAGTCTTTTTCTACCCCATTGCTCTGTATTCTGTAAGTAATAATGAACTCCTGGAATTTCAAGCACAGGCTGTTAGGAATGGGAAGTAAAGAACAAATTTGTGAGGCCGTGAAAAAGACAGTGGGTGTCACTTGCTACCCATGTGAGGAGGGTGAAGGGGAAGGAAAAATCAGAGACATTCCGAGGTTTCAAGCCTGGATGATTGGGAAGGTGGGACACTCACAAAATCTAGGAAGATAAGAGATGCCACTGTTTGGAGGGAGGAAAAGGGAGCACGTGAGGCAATCTTGATGCTCCTCACTTGCACTCTGCAGCACAGGCCCTTTAAATCCATCTGTGCTGAAAGGGATGAGAAGTCTGTCCACTGCTTGGTACCATATGACACACTTGGTGACTTTCCAGTTACTGTGGCTGCCTAGCAAGTTACCACAAAATATAGCGGCATAAAAATAACTATGCATTATGCTCACAGATTCTGTGAGTCAGGAATTCAGACAGGGCACAGCAGGGACAACTTATTCCTGCTCTACGATGTCTGAGGTCTCAGCTGGAAGACTTGAGGGCTGGAGGCTGGAAGCATCTGAAGGCTAGTTTATTCCTATGTCTGCAGATGGAGGCCAGCGTCAGCTTGGGGCCTCCTTTCCTCTCCCCAGGGGCCTCTCCACCTGGTCTCTCCCTATGGGCTAATTTAGGCCCTCACAGCATGGTAGCTGGCTTCCTCAGGGCAAGTGTCCGAGGCCTAGCTCCTGAAAAAAAGGATATAGAAACTGTATCCTTTTCATAACCTACCCTGGAAAGTCACAGAGCATCACTTCTGTGGGCCTCTTTTGGTTGGAGCAGTCATAAGCTCCCACCTAGATTCAAGGGAAGGGAACAAAGGCCCCCACCTCCTAGTGGGAGGAGTGTCAGTGTCACACTGTTAAAAGAGCACGTCGGGTGACATCAGTGAAAATGGAGGAATAAGGAACATCAAAAGTGCTTCCCTCCAAAAAAGCAACAAATAGACTGGCAAAAACTGTCACAATCAACTTTTTCAAAATTCTGGAAAGTTAGTAAAAGCTTACAGCAGCCCGGGGGAATGCTTAGTCAAGGCAAAAACAGCTGAATCTCAGTAAAGACAGAGAGCTTGGTGGTGTTTTAACTCACCTTGGTCCCATCCCTGCTCCCCAGCTCAGGGGTAGCCTAGACAATAACAGCCTGTATTTCTGGAACGGGTAAGAGAACCAAAGGGAGCAGAAAAATGGACCTCATTTGCCAAGAACTGTGGTTGTTTGTTTTGAGCTGTGTATTAGCTCAAGCTGCAGTCACAAAATACCACAGGCTGGTTGTTTGAAACAGCAGAAGTTTACTTTCTCACAGTTCTGGAGGCTGGCAAGTCCAAGATCAAGGCTCTGGCCGAGTCAGTTTTTGGTGAGGGCTGTCTGGTGTCTCTTCCTCCTGCTGTGAAGACATCAATCCCATCAGACTAGGGCCCCACCCTGATGATTTGCTTTAACCCTAACTATCTCCTGAAGGTCCTATCTCCAAGTAGAGTCACACTGGAGGTCAGGACTTCAACATATGAATCTGAGAGGGGCCGGTGGGGGGAGGGGGCCAGCCCTAGAATCACAATTCAGTGCATAACCATCTGCCTGGCGGCTCCTTGGAGGACTGGCTCAGAGTTTACCTTTATCTTGCCGAGCTAAGAATTCTGCCAGTGTTGAGGCAGCTGCCCAGGGGCATTTGTCAAAAAACGTTTAAAGGCAATGTATTAGTCACAGTTACCGGGAGCACTGGATAACAAATGGGACAAAAGACAGACTAACCAAAAAGCTTGAGAGGAAAGAGTGGAGAATGAGGTGCTTCGGCAAATAAGGGCTTTGAAAAGCTCTGACATATTCCTGGTGTTATGGGTTGAATTGTGTCTCCCCAAAAATATTTGTTGAAGTCCTAATCCCCAATAGCTCAGAATGTGACCTTATATGGAAATAGAATTGTTGTAGATGCAGTTGGTTAAGATGAGGTCATGCTGGAGTAGGGTAGGCCCCTAATCCAATACTACTTGTAAGGCAGCATGTGAAGACACAGACACACAGGGAGAATGCCATGTGCGATGGAGATGGAGATTAGAGTAATACATCTGCATGCCAAGCACTGCTAAGGGTTGTCAGCTGTCATGAGAAGCTAGGAGGCAAGGGACAGATTCTCCTTCAGTGCTTCAGTGCTTCCAGAAGGAACCAACTCTGCTGACACCTTCACTTCAGATTTTTGGCATCCAGAACTGTGAGAATAAATTTCTATTGCTTTAAGCCACCCAATTTGTGGTATTTTGCAGCCCTAGAAAACTAATACAACAGGTAAATATTAAAAGAAAATATAAATATGTTTGTTGTTTGTAACTCCTTTTTTTTCTCCTAGCTGGTTTAGAAGACAACTGCATAAAGAAATAATTATAAATCTATGTTGATAGGCACACAATAAAGATGTAATTTGTGACAACAACATAAGTGTGGGGGGGATGGAGTTACATATGAGCCAAGTTTTATATCCTATTAAAATTAAGGTAGTAGTAATTAGAACTGGATTGGTATAAACTAAGATGTTAATTATAACCCCCAGAGAAACCACTAGGAAAATAACTCAAGAATATAGTGTAAAAGAAACAACAAGCAAACTAAAATGGCGTACTAAAAATTACCTCTTTAACACAAAAGAAGTCAGCAATGGAAGACTGAGGAACAAAAAAGATATAAGAAATATAGAAATCAATTTTGAAGTATATAATGCAGTATTGTTGACCATCATCACAATGTTGCGCGTTAGATCTCCAGAACTTATTCATCTTCTAGTTACAAGTTTGTACCCAACAGCAAAATGACAGAAGTAGGTCCTTATCAGTAATTACATGAAATGTGGTGGATTAATCTTCAATTAAAAGGCAGAGACTGACAGAATGGATTTTTAAAACATAATCCGCTATACTCTGTCTCCATGAAACACATTTTCAATTTAAAGATAAAAATAGGGCTTCCCTGGTGGCGCAGTGGTTGAGAGTCCGCCTGCCGATTCAGGGGACGCGGGTTTGTGCCCCGGTCCGGGAAGATCCCACATGCCGCGGAGTGGCTGGACCCGTGAGCCATGGCCGCTGAGCTTGTGCGTCCGGAGCCTGTGCTCCGCAACGGGAGAGGCCACAACAGTGAGAGGCCCGCGTACTGCAAAAAAAAATAAAATAAAAATAAAGGTAAAAATAGGTTGAAAATTAAAAAATGAAAAAAGATATGCCATGTAAACAGTAACCAAAACAGGGCTGGAGTGGTCAGAGTAACATTAGGCAAAATAGACTTTTAAGACAGAAACTGTTACAAGACACAAAAAAGTTTATTCATGATAATGTTAAAGGGCCAATCCATTCAAGAAGATATGACAATTATAGACATATATACACCAAAAACAAAGCACCAAAGTAAATGAAGCAAAAACAGACAAGAATTAAAGGGAGAAATAGTCCAACAATAATAGATTGAGAATTCAATACTCCACATTTACATTTAACAATGGAAAAACAACTAGACAGAAGACTCAATACTATAAACCAACTACACCTAGTGAACATCTACAGAGCACTCCACCTAACAACAGAATACAATGCTCTTCTCCATGGCATAGAGGACATTCTCCAGGACAGACCATATGTTAGGCCACAAAACAGGTCTCAAAAAATTTTAAAAGATCAAAATCATACAAAGTATGTTCTCCAAGTACAATGGAATGAAATTAGAAACCAATAACAGAAGGAAATTTAGAAAATTCACAAATATGTGGAAACTCAACAACACACACTTAAACAACCAATTGTTCAAAGAAGAAATCACAAAGAAACTAGAAAATACTTCAAGATGAACAAAAATGAAAACACAAGATCTATAGGATGCAGTGAAAGCAGTACTCAGAGGGAAATTCACAGCTATAAATGACCATATTTAAAAAAATAAGAAAGATCTCAAAGCAATAACCTAACCACCCACCTTAAGGAACTGGAAAAAGAAGAGCAAACTAAACCCAACACAAGCAGAAGGAAGGAAATAATGAAGATTAGAGACAAATAAAATAGAGAACCTTAAGGAACTAGAAAAAGAAGAGCAAACTAAACCCAACACAAGCTGAAGGAAGGAAATAATGAAGATTAGAGACAAATAAAATAGAGAAGCAAAAAACCCAAATGTTGCTTCTTTGAAAAGATCCACAAAATTGATAAATCTTTAGTTAGACCTCATATTATCTCAACTTAAACTAATCATACTTTTGTTCCCACCACTCCACTGAGACTGCATTTGTCCAATCCAAGGGCCACTGCTATTCTCAAATGACTTGAATTCTTACCAGCACTGACACATTTGAGCACCCCCTTCTTCATTTGGCCCTCATGCTTCTCTCCTGATTTTCCTTCCTCCAGGCCCAATCCTTTTCCATCTCCTTGGCTGGTTTCTCTCCTTAGCTTGATCTCTAACGTTGGAGACTAAGGGCTCTGTCTAGGCCTTCTATCAACAGTCTCTTCTTATGTGCCCACATCCCATAGCTTCTAATAGCATCTCCAGGCCAATGAGCTCACAAATCTGATCTCCAGCCAGGGCAAGACCCTCAGCTCTAGACTTAAATTCAACTGCTTGTTGGTCACATTTACCCTGGCATTTCACACTTTACGTGCTATGTCAGTGGCACCACCTATCCAACTGCTCAAGCTAAAAGTCTAGAAGTTATCCTACCAAATCCAATCAATAAACAAGTGCTATCATTGTCACCTCTAAAACATACTCTGAATGTGTCCACTTCCATATATTTCCACTTCTGCCACCCTAAGCCAAGCCACCACCATCCTTTACCTTTATTACTGCAATAGCCTTCTATCTTAGATACAGCAAACTGTCTCTCTGAAGCACCATTTTATTCATGAACTGGAGGTTATAAACCTAAAAACATGTCCCAGACACCCTAACATGTAGAGTTCTGGGTTAGAATCAGCTACTGCCAGTTAAAAGCACTAGCACAATATTTGTAAAGAGAAGGAAGACAGAGGCAATCTTCCTATTGGTATTGCTGTTGGTAAGCGAGGTCACAGAGTACCAGTGCTTGGAGGAAGTTGTAAGGGTTAATTTGGTATTCCAGTATCTGGCCAGCTTTGTGGATATGAGGCACAGTGTCAGTGATGGCAGGATTCCTGAGCTCTGGATTCAACTACTGTGGGAGTCCTTCAGCTCCGTAGCCCAGCAGTAGCCCCCCACTACTACTACTCTAGTCCTTCCCATCAATTTTGTAAATGTCTCGCTCTTTCTTTAAAACCCCTCTCTGAATAAAATACCTAAAGCAGTTTCTGCCTTGGCATTCAACCCTGATATATCTAACTGCATCCGCTCTTGCCCACCTATAATCCATTCTCCATCCAACAGAGAATTCCCTGAAAAGTGTAAGTCACATCACGCCATCTTCCATTTAAAATTCTCCAGTGGCTTCCCACCACACCTAGAAAACAACCCAAACTCCTTACCATGGTACCAAGCCCTAATGATCTGGCTCTGCCCACTTCTCTGATGGCATCCAGCCACTGGCCTTCTCTCAATTCCTGGAATAGGCCAAGCTTTGCCCTAGATCTTTACTACATGCTGTTCCATCTTCATGGAATGCTCTTCCTTCTAGTTTCTCAAATATCTATTCTTTTATGTTTAGATTAGATGTCACCTTCTTTAGCATCCCCTTTGTAAAAAGCCACTCTACCCTAGTTTCTCTGCAGAGCACTTACTGGTGTCTAATTTTCTGTTGCTGTTTATTATTGACTGCTCCCTCCAAAAATGGATGTACCATGAGAGTAGGGAGGGACTTTGTCCCCTTATAGCATACTGTAGATGCTCAATAAATATTTGCATGAATAACTTAGGTAAAATCTGCAAGCAGAGTACATTTTACTTCTGTTAGAGTTACTCCAATGTTTCAACAAAAACTACAAATTCTTCTTAAATATTAAGTTGAGGATAACAGCAGTTTACCATCTAGGCTTGGGTGCTAGGAATTACAAATTCTTTTGGCATACATTACATTCAACTTTGTACTCCAATGGGTTTTTTTTTAAACCCCAAAACAAGTCCATTTTAACACTGCAGCTGGAAAAACCAGCTATCCAAAAATCACTGATTTTTTTAAAATGTGACCTAGGGAATAAGGGGGGAAGAGAAATATTAGTGGGTAGATTTCATTCAGGATTACTGCCATTTTTTCAAAACTACTCTGACTTTTGCAATATCATGTTATGATTTTTTGGTTTTTTTTTTTTGGCTGCATTGGGTCTTTGTTGCTGCGTGTGGGCTTTCTCTAGTTGCAGCGAGTGGAGCTACTCTTCGTTGCAGTGCGTGGGCTTCTCATTGCGGTGGCTTCTCTTGTTGTGGAGCACGGGCTCTAGGCATGCAGGCTTCGGTAGTTGTGGCATGGGGGCTCAGTAGTTGTGGCGCACGGGCTTAGTTGCTCCGCAGCATGTGGGATCTTCCTGGACCAGGGCTCGAACCCGTGTCCCCTGCATTGGCAGGAAGATTCTTAACCACCACGCCACCAGGGAAGCCCCATGTTATGGTTTTTAAGAATAAATATACTCATTTTCCTCTCTTAATGCTACCTCCTAGCTCCCATCTGCTGTGTCTGGGGAGGCCTCACACTTGCTAGTCTCTAGAGAAACAGCACCATCTGCTGGGCAAAGCCTGCTGTGCACCTGTCTTGGTGAAAAACGCTGGGCTCTCAACTTCTTGTGCCACCATGAACTGGACACCAGTTGGGCTTAGCAACTAAAGCCTGCCTTGCAGAAGGCCAAACAGAAAGCCCTGCTACCACAGAAGTGCTGATAAGATTAGAGACGCCTGAGGCTTCTCTTCTAAGAAACCAACTTGGGTTTTGACCCAAGATTGGAAATCAGTGCCCCCGAGGGAAAGAGCACAACTAAGGCAGATCTGGATTAACAAATAGAAATAACAAGAGCCACAACTTTAAGAGACCTTTGTCCCCTGCATTCTCTGCAGACAAGATGCTGAGAAAATTTAGTAACTTTGTCTGTTTCCGGAAATTGCAGAGGTGAGAATTTTTTCCCCTTTCCCTTACTAAGGATCATGATTTGAACTGGACTCACCTCCTAGCTCACTACCCACTCTCTAGGCATTTTTCCCTTCCTCATGACCAGCCTACTTTATGACTCAAGTTCTTCCTAAGATCCTTTTCCATCACGTTAATTATGAATGCGTTTCCTAAGACCTCAGAAATATTCCACTCACCTTCTTTTTCCCTTCCTTCACAGCCCACTCTGAGGAACTGAATCTGATATTGCAACTTTCTCTTAATTTTTTAATCTATTTCCATCTTCAGCTACTCAGTATAAACTACAGTTTTTCTGGTACCTTTTTTATCATGGATAGTAAATGTCTCTTGCTGTAGACAATGTTAGTGTCCCCCCAAGGTGATGTATTGATGGTGGGGCCTTTGGGAGGCCTTTGGGGCCATGAATGGGATTAGTGTCCATATAAAAGAGGCCCAAGAAAGCTGCTTTACCCATTCTGCCATGTGAGCTTACTGTGAAAAAGACAGCCACGTGTGAGGAGACAGGCTCTCACCAGACACTGAATTTGCCAGCACCTTGATCTTGGACTTCCCAGCCTCCAGAACTGTGAAAAATAAAGTTTTGTTGTTTATAAGCCACCCAGTGTCTGGAATCCTGTTACAGCAACCTAGATGGACTAAGATACTTCTCCAGCTCAATTCTCTGCTGGCTAGATACTGAGCATCCTCCTTTTCCTTTAATTCCTTTCTAATCTAGTCCCTGGTGCATAATTTTCTTTCTTTCCTTCCTTAATTTTCCAATTGTTCATTTACTATCATTAAGAGACCCCTTTTCTTTCGCCTTCTCATAAACTTTTTCAGAAACTATATGAAGTTCATCCTTTAATTACCATTTGGGCTTTACCATCACTTACAAATTACTCCCATTTCTAAGATTTACGTATATTCATTCCCCTTTCACTACTCTTCTGTATCTATCTTCATAGTCCTTAGATTTCTTCATTAGCTACTAGAAGATAATAACTGTCAACATAAAATCTTTTACATTCCCTGTCCTCTCATATTTGCAAGGCTACTTCCTTTTCCTTATTCAAAGCATCCCCAAAATTATTCCTCCAGGATTCATTAGTTTTTCTTGATTAATTAGGAGAATAATTGCCTCCTTCAAGCATTATCTTATATACCTCAAATATAAGATTCTCAAAAATCTAAGAAATCTACTCATATCTTGAATGTTTACTATCCAAATGAAATAATAACCACTAAGGTTAGCCATATATGTATATATAACTCAAATGATAGTCAGTGATTTTCTACTGGCATTCCATTAAAACACACACATGCATATTCACACATATCACAAACACACACAAGATTAAGGCAAAAAACTAAACTAAAATTCTTATTTGTCCAATCTCTCTTCAGTTTCTCTTCTGCTTATGGCAGTAAGCAAACCTACATAAAACTGAGTGAAGGAACTTCCCTGGTGGCGCAGTGGTTAAGAATCCACCTGCCAACACAGGGGACACGGGTTCAATCCCTGGCCCGGGAAGATCCCACATGCCGCAAAGCAACTAAGCCCATGAGCCACAACTACTGAGCCTGCGCTCTAGAGCCCTCGAGCCACAACTACTGAGCCCGCAAGCCACAACTACTGAAGCCCACGTGCTGCAACGAGAGGCCACAGCAATGTGAAGCCTGCACACCGCAACAAAGGGTAGACCCCGCTCACCACAACTAGAGAAAGCCCGCGCGCAGCAAAGAAGACCCAACGCAGCCAAAAATAAATAAATACAATAAATAAATTTATTTAAAAAAAACAACAACTGAGCAAAGAAGAAAATGTTTTTATTAATTACCACATGAAATTGACACGACATCCTATTAGGCTGAACTAGGATAAATAATGCTGTTATAAAATTTACATTTCTCATATCCATTTCAGAGAAAACATTAGATATTAGGGCTCTTCTAGGTCTTATGGACAAATTTCAGCAAACCTTTTGTTTTTTAATAGTAAACAGCAGTTAACATATGTTCTCAAACTGTGCTAAGAAGTAGTTAGCAAGGTTAACTCTGAAATCTGTGATAAGTGGCAGGGTTAGGACTATTTGTTAAACATTAGGAAGCACATTTCTATTTTAGCTGTTACGTTAGTGCATCTTTTTCACTGGTAAGGCAACTGCTTGCTGTGGGTACCACAACGATTAGCAAGTTTCTTAAGTAACAGATATATGATTAATCAAGACTCAAATGAGTTTCCTTTCCCAACTTTGCTCTCTTTTGGAGCAGAAACAAATAGCTTTGTCATTTGTAAATAGGGAAGGTTAATAGCTTGAAATTCAGTTGCTGTAATCTTCTAACTCACAATTTAAAAGAGGAGTAGATTATTACTAGGAATGTCTTCGAAATACTTCTAGTTTTTAAAATAACCAGGCTTCTGAGTAACTTCTCAAACCTACCTTTCTATTTTGGTACATGACTTGATAAACATAACACATTTGACCTGTATAGTAGTAATTTCTTCTATCAACTATATTTCGCCCTCAATAATGGTTAGAGCTGTGGTTTCAAACAATTTCTACATATAAAGCATCATCTTTAAATAAGTTTCCTTTTCACTGAACTGAGATTCTTTTTCCCACTTACGTGCTTGTGAAAGGTAATTTGAACATACACACACTTACATACCTTATGTATGTGTATGTATGTATTTTTTAAGTAAGTTACTTTTACCATTAGAATAAAACTAGACTACAGGGACAACTCTGTGAAGACAGTTTGGTCTTCCTTAGAACTCCTCCTCTAGGTTGAGGAAGGCAGGTACAGTTCACTGAAGGACGTGATGAGGCTGAAGTAAGTCTTCTCATCATCTGTTAACCCTGCATTGCCAGGTCTCACCACCACAGCTACGTGCACGTCAGCTTCCTCAGCAGCGCTGGCCTCTGCGAAAATCCAAATATGTGTCAGAAATGGCAGAATATGATGTTTGGGATTTGCTTCAAAATAATCAGAGGGATGTGGGAATGTAACAAATAAGTCTGGTCCAGATTTGGTAACTGTTGAAGCTAAAAGACAAGCACAGGGGGTGGACTTATTATTCTTTTATATAATTTTTAATTTTTCCATAAAAATTTTTTTCAAACGCATAACTAACTGTACTGACAGACAAGGAGGGCAGTGTGTCCTAGACTTCTAAGCTTTATTAAGTACTTATGAATGCACAAAGACAGAGCCATGTCCACAGCTTTCTTCCATTCCCTCCCATCAGTCCTACAGAGAACTGAGCTGTTTCCCAAAGGACAGGCTGTCAGGAATAATACCAATTAAATAGATATGGGGCAAATGGAATCCCAGGATCTAATCAGGCTGAAATACCTACTCTCACACCTGGAGCCCAAACATGTCACAACCCTTGGCTAGACTGCCCATCTTTTTTGTCTGGCAAATTCCTACTCTTCAAAATTCAGCTCAAATATTCTATCTTCTAGAGCTACTACCATCTGTATTAGAACATCCTATGTGCTCCATTAACACCCTGTATTTAGTCCTATCAAGACAATATGATTTGACATGTTATTACCTGTTGTCTCTCTCCTCATTGGACTAAGAGTGTTTTAAGATCAGTGACTGCGTGGAAGTAAAAACAGGACTAGTCAAATGAAACTAAGTAAGCTATGTATTTGAGGGGGTATCTCTAATATGTCTTGGGTTATGTACCCCTCCTCATTTTGTGTCCATCTGAAAGATAATAGCTAATACCTTGTATTAATTTAGCACCTACTATGTGCCAGGTACTATTCTAGGACCAGAGATATGTGAACAAAACAAAGTTCCTGCTTTCCTGGAACTTCCATTCCCATCTACATCTTCACAACAACCCTGAGGTTGTTAGTATTACTATCTCCATTCTACAGATGCAGAAACTGAGAGCTAGCAAGTGGTAGAGGTGAAATTTGAAATCGTGTGTCAGACTCTGTGGTCTGTGCTCTAGAACAAGGGTCAGCAAATTATGGCCCACCGCCTGTTTTTGTAAACATGGTCTTATTGGAACACAGTCACACCCACTCACTTATGTACTATCTGTGGCTTCTTTTGCATTACAAGGACCAGAGTTGAACAGCTACTACCTGGCCCTTTACAGCAGTGGTCCCCAACATTTTTGGCACCAGGGACTGATTTCATGGACGACAATTTTTCCACGGACCGGGGTAGTGGTGGGGGACGGTTCAGGCGGTAATGCGAGCGACGGGGAGCGGCAGATGAAGCTTCCCTCGCTTGCCCGCCACTCACCTCCTGCTGTGCGGCCCGCATCCTAACAGGGGATTGGGGATCCCCTGCTTTACCGAACAATTTTGCCAACTCCTGCTCTAGAGCATTGCTGCTCTGAGTGTAGTCCCTGGACCAGCAGTGTGGAAATCACGTGGAAGCTTGTTACAAATACAGAATGTCAGGCTCCCCAATGTGCAACTACTGAATTAGGACCTGCAATTTAACAAATGACTCCTCTGCACAGATAGTAAGTTTTGATCAGAAATTTCAAGGAAGGAAAACTGGCAAGAGAGGAGGAATTGTAGGCAGACATAAAGTACATGTGCAAACAGTAGGAGAATGGACACAGGACACAGGTCTGTGGTCACAGAGATGGGGCATACTTGGGCAGATAGAGCAAAACTGGGGAAGAATCTGAAACACATTCTTTGCAATTCAGATCTGGTGTAATAAGAAACCCCAGTAGTTTCTCAATCTGTGGAAAACAGCTAGAGCAACGGAATGCATTAATTAAAGGGCAGCAGTACTAAGAAAGAGTAAATGGGGCAGAGCTGTCTCTTCCACCTACCCACCTCCTATGAAAGGACTGTCACCTCCCAGACCAAAAATAGTGCTCCAAAATCCCCACCTCTGGCAAATTCTGCAGATGCCATTCACTCCAGCAGCAAAGGCATTGCCTTCCACGCACCCCAAGTTCCCAGCCTGGCTGCCTCAAGCACAGTCCTCTGGACCAGCAACCCAGGATCTCAACCACGTTGAGTCATCACGATCCATGTGGGACTTACTAGTGGCCGTTCCACATTCAGCCTCTTACCAAGATCACCGTGGGGCAAGTTTTTGTCCTTAAGCATCTATTTGCTCTTTTCATATATTATTGAGACACTTATCTAATAATACTTGTTGACTTCAAACCCTGGACCTCTTTTTTCTTTCCCTCCAAAGGGAAAAGTCTTTCAGTTCTCTCTTTTATATTTGAGTATTATTTGGGATATCAACTTAGTCTTCCACTCTGCCTTGGCAGTGGAAGTCTGGACACGTGCTACTAAAACACAGGATCAGAGACAATAGAAAAGAGCAAGGCAGGTAGCCAGGTGCCTGGCCCTGTCCCAGCTACAGGTGAACCCAGGTCTGGCCCTACTGCCTAAGCAGGAATGGGGCTGGCAGAAGATGAACGGCAGGAATAAAACCTCCTTGCAGAGGACTCAAGGGAGAGACAACTTGGAGATTATCTCTAGTCTCTAAAGAGAATAGGAATAATTTCTGGGATATGGCTTAAGAGAAAAGAGAAAGACTTGAAATTATGATGTACTTTGATGGCAACTAGAAAAAAAATGTGGCTAAAGACAAGAATATGAAGAAACTATAAGTGGTCTTCGGGCAGGGGTTACAATTATTAGCGGTAACCAAAAAGCAGGGAATAAGGCGAGAGTCTGGGGATCACAGGTTGAATCATGCATTCAATCCCAGAATGCTTGGGACAGGCTGACTTTGTGGGGAGCTCCAGCCACAAAGCAGATCTCTAATTCTAAGCCTGCAGACACTCACCGATCAAAATCCTAGCGGAATTAAATATAGGGCAAACCATGGATTTTCATCTCCAACAGCCCTGTTTACATGAATGATTAAAGAAAAGCAATTCACAGGTTAAACCAGCTAAACTCACCAGAAAGAGATCTATTTCCTTTGCATAAGGAGCAAAACAAAGCAAAAGGTCTTCAAATTATCATTCCTCACACCTTTATCTACACAGATAGTAAAGTGACCTACCCAGCCCACCACTCAAAGCCCCAAAAAGCCATTCAAGGAAGAGGGTAAAATGTAGCTTTGAATCAGTAAATGGTTTATACACAGAAATATGACAGGCAAACATTTACAGTACGCTGACAGTTCAAAGCAGAGGCCAGGTGAAATAGCTATTGGTACATAGGTGTAGCCTGGCCAGCTGGTTACACAGTGAACCTTGAAGCTGTGTGTCCACGCGTCTGTCTCTCACCTTCAGTGCAGTTAAGACACGCAAATGCAAAGCTTTCCAGGATGCAGAAGAATAAGATGAGTTTGTAGAACCTTGCACTTTGAGGCTGACCCAAACCAGGACGTGTAGCAGGGGCAGGTCTCCGCTAAATCTACTGAGCTTTCAAAATTCCAAACAACAAATGGCTGTGATTTGCTACCATCTCCCTAGATCAAAAATTCCAGTCTAGATTCACCGAGGATTGAAATTTAACAAAGATATTAGCGGTTACTGAATGTCAACTGTACGTCAGGTAGAATTAAGCCTGTCTACCACTCTTTCTCTGGAACACACATTATGACTTCTTGAAGGCATTAGATGACCTATGCTGGTTAAGATATTTTTTTTAAACTGCTTCACAAATTAGTATATATTTGTTTATATGCCTACAGATCGTACCTAACATGATAAACCAAAGCAGCAGACAAAGAATATACTCACGCTAGCACAGATAAGATGCCTTTGCCAGTAGCCTGGGTTTGCCTTTGGGCGACATCTCTGAAAAGTCCCAGTGAGTGGGAGTGACTCTAGTTCTGCCACAACGAACAGAAGGGCTGGAGGGAGGAATGTCAACTACAGACTGCCGAAGCTGCTTCCACGGGGCCCAGGAGTCCCTCGGAGCCACCAGATAGGAGAGCGCCCCTGCCCTCCGCCCCTTTTCCCTACTTCCCTTCTTGAGCCTGGTGAAATAGATGTAGTGTATCAGAGCAGCTGCACTGTACACAAAGCCCTGTACTATGGGTAAACGAATGGTAAAACTTATGATCCAAGATGAATGGAAGAAACACAAAAAAGTAAAACTATCCTCCAACACAAGTGCAATTACAAATACACCAAAGTAGGACCCCGAGAGACGCACAGACTCTAAGGAAAATGACCACAAGATCAAAGGCTGCAGCCAGCTGAGGGAGTCTGGGAAAGCCTCGCCAGCCAGGGGCAGAGACCCCCCACCTCCCCCAGCACCCCCCGACCTCTTCGCCTGCTGCTGCTTGCTTCCTTCTTCACTACCGGTTCCTTCTGTAATTCTCTGGAGGACTCATATTCTCATACAGATAGATGCTTGAGCGTATGCTTTACGTTTGGTCAAAACTGCTCTTGAGGGCTTCCCTGGTGGCGCTGTGGTTGAGAGCCTGCCTGCCGATGCAGGGGACACGGGTTCGTGCCCCGGTCCGGGAAGATCCCACATGCCGCGGAGCGGCTGGGCCCGTGAGCCATGGCCGCTGAGCCTGCGCGTCCGGAGCCTGTGCACCGCAACGGGAGAGGCCACAGCAGTGAGAGGCCCGCGTACCGCAAAAAAACCTGCTCTTGAAATCACTTAAATTGCCGATACTGTACAGTATGTGCTGTTTCATACATTCACTCCTTACAGTGATAATGCATGTGCTAATGCACTGTATATCATATAAAGAGGGCCATGCTGGGTAAAAAAGATGCCAATTTTTAAACATGAGATCCGTGTGCAGTGAGGCTGAGGTTTACAACATGAGGGGCGCCCAGGGCCTGAGCCCATCTGAGGGAAGGGAGAAATGAGGTTCCTCCTCGCTGAGGGGCAGTGCTCATCAGCCAGCAGGAAAATGAGGCAAAATCGCTCTAACTACAGACTTCTCTCTCTCTCTCTCTCACTTTTTTTTTGCTGAGGGTGTATAGCTGATCTCACTTCTGTTAAGTACATTTGATGCAGGTCCCCTGTGACTTGACTGTGCTGGACTGGCCACACACCCACGCGCATACTCCTGGCTGCATGCTCCTTCCCACCCTTACCGCTGGGTGCCTCTGTTATCTCCCCATTTCATGTTAAAAGGAGAAAAATTCATCTTTCCAATGCCACTTCCCCCAAGGATGGGTAGATGGAGAGGGAGGTGGGTTGGCTGTTTCACTGTTTCCTTTTATAAACCTGCTTCATTTTCCGGGGCTACCCACATAAACTTTCTTTACGAAGGCAAAGCGTGTGCAGTGCCAGGCTCGGCTCCCACCCTGGAGCGTACAGTGCAAGAAGTCAGATTACTCACCTCGGGTAACGTCCGTCAGAAACAAGATGTTGTTGGTTGAGCACCCAATGCTGCTGGCAATCTTTCGATAACTCTCACTCTCCACTTTGTGTCCAATCTTGGTATCAAAGTGACCGTCCACAAGCTGGACACAGAGAAGGGGAAAGAACGATGCTACTAACACACATGCAACCCAGCCCCTCTGTCTCTCATCCCTTTTCTCTGAACTACTCGACAATCATAGTGACTTCATCCACTCAACAAATATTCCCTGTAAGTCTACTTCATAGAGAATTTTATGGAAGCTACAAAAAGTAAATATAAACTAAGGTTTTATAGAAATAAACATTTGGAAAAAGAAAACTACCAATTCAATGTATATAAGATCATTTTATAATCTTGGCCTTCTTCCATTAGCATTAATTTTGTATCCAAAATCTTTTAAAATATATATGCCCTATTTCCTATCCTTAAAACACTATATTCACTCAAACTACTTGTTAGACTGGGTTTCACCCGATGAAAGGTTCTCAACATTGTCCTTTTGATCCCAGAATGACCAGATTTCTCTAACCTGCTTAATTAGTAAGCTATTACTTTACTTTCAAGAAACCTTCATTTTCTAATTAAAACATTTTTAAATTCTACCCAAGAGCTCATATATACCCTTGACATCTTAGAAATAATTGGGGTCAAATATATAACTTACTAATTTAACCAACAGTCATTAAAATAAGTTCACATTTAGGATCAGCTATTACGATGTGATCTTTCGAATATTTTCAGAACTTTTCACAAACTAAAAATAAGCCTAACAAAGATAAATTAAGGTAATATTAATATTGTGATTTTTAAAGTTAATAATTGTTTTGCATACTTTCTTTCTCTCTGAAGTCTGCCTCACACTAAGCAAGTGTAGAATAAAGTTTTATTACTGAACTCGGAGGGTAATTACTGTGTCCTGTCTACTCTCACCTTATTGTCTATTTCATCAGAGAGAGCAGAAAAGAAGCTTATATCTGTATTCAGAGGAGAATAGTTAACAAGCAATTAAAGGGTTTTACTACTGATTTAATATTTGACTTAGAACTAAGATGAAAAGCAGGAAAGTAAGATGAGACTATGACAATCTCCAAAGTCAGTGTTCTCTGCACATGGTAGAGGGTCAATAAATATTTATTTAAAAAAAATAGTTGGCTGAGTAAACTACTGTGAATCACTAATTTCAGCCTGTATTCAGTTAGTCAGCATTTCTTTTTAAAGTCCTAAATGTAGTCCCTTTTTCCAATGACTACCCTGTCTTCCAGGGGACGTAGGGACTGTGGGACAGAAAAGCTAGCAAGACTTTTCTCAGGTACAAGGAATGTTAATAGGAGGCCTTAAGTAATCACTGTGTAATAACATGCCCAGTTCTCTTACAGAAGAATGCTGAATCTGCTAAAATAAAATCTGTCTCTCTCCAAAGTACCAGAAACAAATGAATCCACCATTTACTCTCCTGCATTCAAGAAGTCTGTGTGCCCTTTTGTGAGGGACAGTGGCATGTGCCACTCTTTTACATCTTACCTAATACTTTAAACAACCAAAAGAAGCCATTAGTTTCCTTTGCTTTGGGTTGATGATTTTCTAATACTGACAAGATAGCTGATTTACAAGCTAGCTTAGGTCTTATTTATCTGTGAGATATATAGATATATATATATATGGTTCTAATACTACTGTCATCAGAATCACTTAGGGTAGATATTTGAAAATGCAGATTCCCAACCGTAGCCCAGACCTTCTGATATAGATTTGCCAGGAAACAGGGCCCAGGGATCTACATTTTTAACAAACTCCCCAGGTGATCCTTATGCACAGCAAAGTTTAAGAACCCCTGATGCAAAGATTGGTACCACAGCTACACTTCACCCTTCCACAATGTATTCCCCAGTTTTTCCACTTCTTTTTTACAACCTGCATAGCATATGTAAATGCAATTATCTGAATGCTGCTTAGCTTATAACTTTAGCACTCACATTCACTGTTTTATGCTTTGATGGTGTCAAAAAAACAAAGTAATCGGGTAACCTACCTCAAGAATATCTCCCTCTGTAGAATGCCCAAATAACAGTTTCTGTGCCTCTACACTCCCTGAAGAATAGATATACACCTTCATTCCAGCCTCTCTCCATTTCCTGACTGCTGGAACCACATCTTCAAAGAACCTAGAGGGAAGACCACCAAGTTGAAATGAAGGAACATGTTATCCAGCCAAATGAAAACCAGTCAAATAGCTGCCACAAGTTTCTCTATTTGTGTCCAAATGGTGGCCAGGAAAAGCACCTCCATGAGACTGTGAACTCCTGCAGATCTAATGAGCGTGTCCCCAGAGTTCCAGGGTCACAGTAGATTAGAAGCAGTAATTTAGGTCGAGGGGAAAAGAGTTTTTGACAGACAGCCACACTAAGGACAGTAAAAAGTGATTACAGAAAAAGAGATAAAATAAGAAAGGAATTTTTTTTAATTGAAGTATAGTTAATTTACAATGTTGTGTTAGTTTCTGGTATACAGGAAAGTGATTCAGTCATATATATATATATATATACTTTTTCAGATTCTTTTCCATTATAGTTTATCACAAGATACTGAATACAGTTCCCTGAGAAAGGGGTTTTTTGAATTGCCAAGAAATTCAAAAAAGCAAACAACAATACTAGTGTACTATTGTGTGCCTTTGATATAATTCATGACGAGAAAAGGTTCAATTATGTCCAGCGTGCCTTAAGAGAGCATGGAAATGCTTTTAGAAAGATCTACACCCAAACAATTAAAAAAATGTTTGGAGGCTCAAAGCTATTAATCTTTGATTAGCTAGAAAACAGAACTACGTTTCTTGAGAACTAAGAAAACCTTAGGTTTTACTATACAGGAAAAAAATTATGTAACAAAGCAGTGAACAGACATGTACCATTTCACATTAGCTAATCAGCAATGATTCCTGACAGTCTTGTTCACCAACTCTACAGTGGACAACATCACAGGAGATGGGTGAAAAGAGAAGTACAAGCAACTTGGGATGTGGAACCAGTCATCTATAAAAGATTAACTGGAAAATGTCAGAGAAGTCTTCTACTGGATGAAACAACATTGAACAAAATGAAGAAAAGGGATTAGCTACTAGTTCAAAACAAGCAGTAACTGTTACTTTGTATGTTACTTTGCACTCAGAGACAGGATTAGTCCATGTTGAATTTGCAGATTGTTATTGCTCCAAAGCAGGGCTTAGAAGTCAAAGATGATTTATTTCAAGTCCTTGGTTTTATAATTAAGGAACTAAAACCAGGAGAAGGATGGGCTAACTCCTGTGAGCATCATCTCCTGACTCCAATGCTTTGAGTGTTTTACCAAGTGAACTAACTGATATTTACTTCCACATCACTGGCTTATCCTGAAATTCTAAAGCATCCTTAAAAGGTGGAAGCCCCTTGTAAAGTACGTAAGGAATGGCATCTCAGTTGACAGAAAAACAAAAGAAATATAGGCAGCTAGTAACAGTCTTGGATCTTAGGGTTTACATCAGGCAATGCCCTGAAATCCTTAGTGGCAGCAACTTATTAAGATTTCTTAATATAGCAACATAGGACTCACGAGTCTCCTTCGGCAGGAGTGCTCTTAGGAACCCCACAATCAAGACTCCGAGGTCTGGAAGTTGCTGTAAGAGCACAGAACAGAGTGGCACTGCTGACACTGAGTAACCCCACAGTGACGGGGTGCATAATTTTATAGCATTCTTACTTCTCTAACAGAGCAGAAAGCAGGTAATCTAACTTTCAATCCTGGGAAGCAGCCCAACAGTGCTGTCACTCATACACTAAGGATCAGATATGACTTAGTTCAAGGAAGTTGCCATTTTCTAAGAAGCTGTTTTTTGTGTGTGGGGTTTTTTTTTTTTTCTTTTTTAATTGGAGTATAGTTGATTTACATCTAGGAAGCTGTTTTAGACTTGAGTTAAAAGTCTCCAACCATCACACAAAGCCAGACATGGGCCTGGGGGATTTATCTGGGTGAAATGCTTTATCCCAGCTTTGAAAAAACAAAACAAAATAACTCACTCACTTGTTGGAATAAAAAGAATGTTGATTTTATCTACTTGGCAAATCATGCAACTTACACTGGAGAGAGAGGACTAGTGGAAAATGTATTTGCTTTGGTGGCTAGTGAAGTGTTTAGAGTCACTTGAGGAGCTACATACTCTGCTTTCATGCTCCCAGCTTTGAATGCCGCTCTCCACATGTGGCCCTGCAGCTGTTTCAGCGCCGTGGTCTTCCGGTCCAGAGACATCTGCCAGCACACGTTATCTACCACGGCCTGGATCATCCGCTGCAGGTCATCCGCCCCATTCCCGGATGCTGCTGGGATCGGAACAGCCCCATCCAGGTGGGAGTCCTCTTCAGCCTTTAAATCATAAACAACACAAAATTTGTTTCTTACTCATTTTTAAAAAGATCCCTTAAATGATACCTGAAAACTAGCAGACCAACTTTCTCCAACCACCATTAGCACCGAGCCCTGTTAAAATTAAAGTATCCTACGCTTTGGGACTGATATGAATGATTCCTAAAAAAAACTGGATTATAATTAATAAATTTACCTTTCCTGTATCACTAAAGCTGAAACTTAAACCAAGAGGCATGTTGTGTGTGAGAAAAGGGATAGCACAAAATGATAAAATGTTATAATAAGACCTGGTTTGTTGATTCACTTACTAGGATCAACAAACCAGGACTTCAATTAAATCAGATCATTTTCTCTGCACTATAACTAACTGAGGAAGAAATAAAGAAAATCTCAGTGAAATTAGTTTATGCCTGGAATTCAATGAAAAGAAACTAGTGAAGCAATGTCTGGGGTTGGTTTACATTCAGTCTCCTGCAATCTCCCACATCCTGCAAAACCTTAATAGCTATTTAGAAGCTGTTTAGCCTATGACAATGCATATGTCCAATCCCTAAAGACTCAATGATTGATTTATATGCTACAATGAGGGATTATGTATGTATGTTTCAACAACAGGAGTTGAGACAACAAAAAAAGGTAAAGAAGGGAGTGTTTCAGACTAACCCTGAGTTATCTGGAAAATTCAACAAATCCAAATGCCCCATGCCTCAAAGGATGTAACTCTCTTTCCAATCCTAACTTCTAACATTATAGAATTTACAGAAAGCCTTCCACATTGTCCAATGTAGAAAATTAACTCAGAAAAGCCAGAGAGTTAGCTCTGCATAGCATGTAAGACCTTTGCCAATGAAGCAATTTTAATAAGAAAAACAACAGATCGGTAGTTCCACAGCACACGATGTGGAAGGAGAAAGACTGAAAACTGGGGAGGGATCAAAGTAGAACAAAGTACATGTAACGAAGGCGAAGGCAGGTATGAAGGCTGGGCTGAATGTGAGCTGGGGAGAGAGGTATGTGAGGGCCCAGGAACTCTGTGGAGGGGCAGCAGGGGCTCATGCCATGAGGAGAAGAGAGTGGAGAATGAGGTGATGAGGTGTTATCACTTGGAGACATTGATGAAAAATGTGATCAGATGGCACAAGACCCTTTTGCATTCCATCCAGAAATGACTTAGTTTTATAAATACATGATATTTTATGCAACTGAAATAGCTCCAGAAAGAGGCAATTGTAGAGACCACAAACTGCCATTGATGTCATTATATCTGGCCTTTTAATTAGGTACTGTGAATTCCTAAGCAGGCAAGTCACTACAACGTCCATGCCCTGTGAATCCAGAGCACTTATTTTAAAATAAGCTCAGAGAATATTCTAAGTCTTTAGGCATCCTCAGTTCTAACACCCTTGGGAATGTAGAAGCAATGGAATAGAAATATCCCAACCTGTTTCCTCAAAAGATTGATATCCTGCTGGCACTCCTCTTCTTCCCAATGTGTCTGCAGATACTCTTTAACATTTTCTTTGATGTAAGGAAATAAAATGTCCTGGATAAAAGTGCAAAAGAAAAAAACAAGAATTAGCTTTAGTGGTTTGCATGAGATCAAGTTCTTCAACAACCTCACCTTAGCTAATTCTAGCAAATAAGACAATGAAAATTTCATTGAAAATATGAAAATTGGTGCTCCGGATATAGGAGTCAGACGGAGACTGAGAAACAAACGAACTAGATCAAGAGTCAGCACCTACAGCCTGTGGGCTAAATCCAATCTTCTCCCATTTTTGTAAATGAAGTTTTATTGGAATGTGTCCACACTCATTTGTTTACAGGGTGTCTATGGCCACTTTGGGGCCACAATGCAGAGCTGAGTACTTGTAACCAAGACCATATAGCCCTCAAAGTCTCAACATTTCGCATTCAGTCTTTTACAGAAAAAGTTTGCTGACTCAAACCAGATGGCTAGACTATACATCCTTGAGGGTAGGGATCAAGTATACCCTGCTCACAGCTACATCCCCATTGCACACCACAGTACTTGGGACATGCACATAACTCAAATATCTTGTGACAGAATGATGTCCATGTATGACAAATGTTTTTGTTGTTGTTTTAATTAATTTATTTATTTCTTTATTTTTGGCTGTGTTGGGTCTTCGCTGCTGCGTGTGGGCTTTCTCTAGTTGAGGTGACCGGGGGCTACTCTTCGTTGCAGTGTGCAGGCTTCTCATTCTGGTGGTTTCTCTTGCTGCGGAGCACGGGCTCTAAGTGCACAGGCTTCAGTAGTTGTGGCATGCGGCCTCAGTAGTTGTGGCTCACAGGATCTAGAGCACAGGCTCAGTAGTTGTAACACATGGGCTTCGTTGCTCAGCGGCATGTGGGATCTTCCTGGACCAGGGCTCAAACCCGTGTCCCCTGCATTGGCAGGTGGATTCTTAACCACTGAGCCACCAGGGAAGTCCACAAATGTTTTAAAAAAACACCTGATCATGATGATTCTTTCTTGGAAGTCAGAATACCTACAGAATTACCCTATGTATTCTGATGTGCAAAACAATTCAGAAATAAATAACCTGTCAGTAATCCATGCATTGGGAACATGATTCTTCTTAGGTCAAAATTTTTACATCTACTTGCAATTGTAGTGTATGTATCTTTTCAAATCCAATTTGACACATTCAGGAAAATATTAGTGTCTACTATATACTAAGATATGCTACTGCGGCATGGAGAAGGGGATTGAAAAGATAAACAAGTCACAATCCCTTTTCTCAATAAGCTTCTGAAGAATCTAGTGGGGGGGGATGGAAGGTAAACAGAGAATTGTAACATGGTGCAATGGGTGAGACAGAGTATGAGCAGAATGCTGCACAGATCCGGGGTGTAATGGCCCTGCAACAGTCTTAGCAATAATCAGTCTGAAAAAACAGAAAATAAATATATGCTCTGAATAGAGACAACAGGTATACAATTCAGAGAAGGACTTACATTTTAAGGGAAAGTCTATAATCAAGTGGAATCCAAGAAGTCTGTTTATTTAAATTGATTCACTCATTTATTTATTTAAATATGCACCAAATGCCCAGTACGGGGCAGGCCTTTGTGGCAAGGGCTGAGGATATAATTGTGCGCAAAACCCATACGTGATCCCTAATCTCAAGGAGCCAAGTAGCAGAAACAGACATTAAAGTTAAGGTGGTACTTCAATAAATGGTACAGACGAGAGGTACACAGTACTACTAGGGCATAATAGGAAAGTTTGACCTAGTGAGGGAGGTCAGGGAAGCCTTCGCTGGAGAAGTGACAACAGAACTGAGATCTAAATCAATGATTCTGAAAGTGAGATTCAGGACCCCTGAGGTCCTGAGACCCTTTTAGAAGGCTCCACGAGGTCAAACTATTTTCAAAAAAATACTAAGATGTTATTTGCCTTTTTCACTTTCATTCTTTCAGGAGTGTACAATAGTTTTCCAGAGGCTACACAGGTGTGATATCACAACAGACCCAATGCAGATATGAGAATCCAGCCATCTTCCTAGCCCGTTTATAAAATGTAAAACAATGTCTAAAACAGTCTTCTAACCATGTTTTCCAAAACAAACAAAATATTCTTCATAAAAATATATTATTTATTAAAGTTAACAAATTAATAGGGTTTATTGTTTAAAATGAATAAATATTTTTAAATTTCTCAGTTTTAATTGCTAATATGGTAAATGTTGATCAATATAACCCACATAGGGCTTTCCTGGTGGCACAGTGGTTAACAACCTGCCTGCCAATGCAGGGGACACGGGTTCGAGCCCTGGTCCAGGAAGATACCACATGCGGTGGAGCAACTAAGCCTGCGCACCACAACTACTGAGTCTGCACTCTAGGGCCCGCGAGCCACAACTACTGAGCTCGCGTGCCACAATTACTGAAGCCCTCATGCCTAGAGCCTGAGCTCCGCAACAAGAGAAGCCACTGAAATGAGAAGCCTGCACACTGCAACGAAGAGTAGCCCCCGCTCGCCGCAATTAGAGGAAGCCTGTGTGCAGCGACGAAGACCCAACACAGCCATAAATAAATTTATTTTTAAAAAAATATATATATACACATATATGTATATGTGTGTATATATATATATATATATATATATATAAAAAACACACATAAACAGAAGTTCTTTGGGTCCTCAGAAATTTTTAAGCGTGTAAAGGAATCCTGAGAATAAGAAGTCTGAGAACCACCAAAGGTGGATAGGACTAACCTGGAGAAGACTAGAGGAGAGAATGTTACACACACAGAGAACAGTGTGGGTAGGGAAAGACTCCCGTAGTGTGCAAAAGGCCCTGGAGACAAGCAATCCTCTTCCCTGCAGAGAGGGCTCACTAAATGTAAAAATAAGAATGGGCTCCAATTCACTAAGTGCCAGCATGTGCTACTGCAGGGTCATTTGTGCCAAACGGCACACCCAGTTTCTTCTGATTAGTACTAACCAGTAGCAGCCCACCACCCAGCTTTGTGCTGAAAATCACTGATCTGTGTCTTCTCCCTCTCTTCCCTTTCCGCTTCCTCCTTATTACAAGCTTCTGCATCATGAGATTTTCTTAACTACTGCTACAATAGAGTGAACAAGGGCAAAAAGAGAAGAAAGAAGCTGGCAGAGGAGAGGCGGTGGGGGGATGGGCAAAGTAGGTGAAGAGGTACAAACTTCCAGTTATAAAATAAATAAGGCATAGGGATGCAATGTACAGCATAGGGAATATAGGCAATAATACTGTAATAACTTTGTACGGTGACAGATGGAAACTAGACTTATCCTTATTTTGTAGTGTATAAAAATATCAAATCACTATGTTGTATACCTGAAACTAATTTAATATTGTAAGTCAGTGATTCTTCAATTAAAAAAAAAAAAAAAGAGGAAGCTGACAGAAAACTTTTTATTTTATTTCCTGCTAACAGGCCTGGGGGATGACATGGTTAGGACATAGTTAATAGATCATTATGAATAAAACCATGTTTTTTAGTGTGCATAGAATTTCCCTGACTGGAACAAAGGCTTGGCTCCATAATTAGAATTTTTTTAACACTTCAGAAGACCCAATTCTAAGTTCAACTTAAATTGCACTCCCAAATGAAAATATACAACACAAGAAAGTTATTTTGGATTTTTTTTTAAATGGTAGGCCTGAAGTGTTTACCTCTCTTCACAATACGTTTTTCAAATTTCACCTGCCCTAGTAAAAATAAAGAAGCCATTCGGGATTCCCTGGTGGCGCAGTGGTTGAGAGCCCGCCTGCTAATGCAGGGGACACCGGTTCGTGCCCCGGTCTGGGAAGATCCCACATGCCGCGGGGAGGCTGGGCCCGTGGGCCATGGCCGCTGAGCCTGCGTGTCCAGAGCCTGTGCTCCGCAACGGGAGAGGCCACAACAGTGATAGGCCCACGTACCGCAAAAAAAAAAAAAGAAGCCATTCAATTTTGTTTGTTCTCATGGTGCATTCCAGTAAGTAATGGATCACTCAGCAGATTCAGAACAGTGTGATCAGACAAAATTTTCAGCATACTTGACACAAAAGCTTTGTTTAAGCTCCATAAAATCTCATTTTTGATCTTAAAGAAGGAAAATGAAGAGCCAAGATTGACAGCTTTCCTTTTCTGCAAGAGATTCCTTTTACTGGGCTGATACACTTCTGATTTTCTTGAAATACTCGGTTTTCTCAGCATGCCCCTCCTCATTCCTTGCTTTCTCCCACTTAGCATCTCTCCTGCACTCATGCACTGTGGCAGGACTGCAAACCCGCCCCCACTTGAGAGTGCTATCTGAGAAGATGCAGCAGAACCGAAGGCGCACATACACAGCACTTCTTCTCCTAGGCAGACACACATGTGCAGAGAAGAAAGTAAAAAAAAAAGTTTACTGTCCCACTGGGTATGCTGCAAAATAATTGGAAACAACCTAAATCGTCATCAGCTAGAGAATAAACGGGTATATTCATACTCTAAAACATTACATAGCAGTTAAAAATGAATGTACTAAAATCGTATTTATCAACATGAATATAAACTCTAACATATGAATAAAAGTCTAATACAAAATGGGATGTGCTAAGGGACTCGGTTATAGCTGTAATGTTCTATTTCTTTAAGATCTGAAACAAACATAATATGAAGGTTTAATTAGCTTTGTGGTCGGTGCATAGTCATTACATTAATCTTTATCCTTGCTTGTTTTAAATGGGTTACAATTAAAAAACAAACAAGCCACCTTTGATCCCTCGTCCTACACCTTTCTCATTTGGTCCTTCTCCTCCAGCGGCCAGCCTCCATTACTCCCCAACTCCTAAGCAACTGGAATATTCCCCAGGGAAAACTTTTGGTCAGATTCAGGGCCACCCAGTAACTGAAGAGCTGAAGTACTCAAAAAATTTCTAAACGCATGCAGTGCTGTATTATTTACTTTGTGCTTCACAAAGTTGAATTTCCTATATCCAGCTTTACTGGTACCAAGAACAATTCATGAAGAGCCTGTTAATGCTGAGAGCCCAGGTCCTTAATCTCTGTGGGAGAGCAGATAAAGAGTACAGACTACAGGCAGCATGCCAGGCTGGGGTCCTACCTCTGTCTTTTACTAGCTGTGTTCAAGTAACTTATCCTCTTTGAGCCTGTTTTCTCATCTGCTAAACGGCAATGACAATACCAAGCAGTCACTGCAGTCATTAGAGATAATCAGATGAAAGCACCCAGTACCTTACCACTAATTATATACTCCAGCACAAACATTTAAACTGGGCAAGCATCACCTTTACCCCAATTTAGTGATAAATAATTGCAGAGAAGTCCCCAGAGATAAATCACAAAGACAACCAACTCATTCATTCAACATTTACTGAGGACCTATTGAGTGCCAGACATTTCTGATAACAGAGTTATAAACCAGAGACCCTCTCCTCAGAGAACTCACAGAAATAAAAGGTTAAGATTTCAAACAATTCTAAACTTTTAGGAAAAGCTTTAGAAATTAGAAATTACTTTAGAACTCCTGGTCATCCAATTTGCCTCTTTCCTCTATCCATAAAACTCCCCTCTGCACTAATACACAAAGGCAGGCAATGAAGCTTGAACTTAGTATAACTGGAATTGGCATGCTAGCAGATCGAACAGTCTATTTTAGTGCAAAAGTGTTACTGCATAACATAAAAGTACATGGGGCAAATAACTAAATTGTGAAGATTTTATCCATTCTTTAAACATACTTATTGAGCATCTATCATGCAAAAAAAAATGCCTTCAAGTTGCTTATTTTTAAAAGCCAATAATTATATCATAGCCTGATATGTACTACGATACCAGGTAAGAATGCTCTAAAAATAGACTTTTTAAAGTTAGTACTTATTGCCCAAACCTGCCCATTGAAAATTTTCAGGCTTTAAAATTAATTCCAGAAATAACTGTGATGATAAATACTTTAACTTCAGTTATAGTTATAATCCATTTATAGATAATTTCAGAATTCTATAGTATGTAAAAATGCTGCAATAAACCCAGGATTCTATAAGCATGTAAATATTTTTAGTTCACCGGTCACCTATGGGGTTGTTACAGTAGTACATATAACAAAAGGCTACAGAACTAAATGAGAGTACTTGTCTTTCAGGGGACTACGATTAAATTCCACTAAATGTTAGATGGGATACTCTGCAAGCAGAAATTTATTATTCTACACAGCTCAACGACAGCATTCTGAAAAAGCTCCATTAGGGCTACAATATTTCTGACGATCTAATTAAAGAAGTTGCCTCATAAATGTTCAGAAGTCCAAATATGGATTTGCTTTATGGTCAACTGGCTGTTTTAATGAAAATGTCATAGAATCAATAAAAATAAAATTGTTGCTATAATATTTACTCAAGTCTCCTTTGAAGAAAATGGGTAATAAAAAAGTAATGGGTAATACTACTGCTATTTAAAGAAACTATTTTAAAAGGCTTCCAAAGGAACCACACAGTGCAAATGATTTATAGTATTTGAGAACTTAATATTTTCCAGCCAGAAAATTAAACAACACAAAGGCAATATTGGTGGGCTATTATTTCTGTATTAATCTCAGAGGATAAAAAGCAAAGGAACAGACTTCCCTGGTGGCACAGTGGTTAAGAATCCGCCTGCCAATGCAGGGGACATGGGTTCGATCCCTGGTCCGGAAAGATCCCACATGCCACGGAGCAACAAAGCCAGTGAGCCGCAACTACTGAGCCCACGCACCACAACTACTGAAGCCCGTGTGCCTAGAGCCTGTGCTCCACAACAAGAGAAGCCACCGCAATGGCCCGTGCTCGCCGCAACTAGAGAAAGCCCGCACGCAGGAGCGAAGACCCAACACAGCCAAAAATTATTTTTTTTAAAAAGCAAAGGAAAATCAAGTAGCTTGATGGATCTTAAGAACAAATCACAATTCTTGGGACTTCCCTGGTGGTGCAGTGGTTAAGACTCCATGCTCCTGATTCAAGGCATCCAGGTTCGATCCCAGGTTGGGGAACTAAGATCCCACGTACCGCAACTAAGCCCGCACGCCGCAACGAAGACCCAGCGCAGCCAAAATTAATTAATTAATTAATTTTAAAAAAAAATCACATTCTCTAAATAAAAAATAGAACATAATCGTATTTTCGGAAATGTCTAACAGATAAAATCTAAGAGAATATGGACATAAAGGTTTACAAAGGTTTTCTCTGGGTCATGAGATACCGAGGGGAAACCCCCCCTTTTTTTTGACATATTTATTTCTACAATGAAAGTGTATAGTCTTTTTTTTTTAAGATTTTTAAAAAATTTTTATTGGAGTATAGTTGATTTACAGTGTTGAGTTAGTTTCTCCTGTACAGCAAAGTGAATCAGTTATACATATACATATAACCACTTTTTTTTAGATTCTTTTCCCATATAGGTCATTACAGAGTATTGAGTAGAGTCCCCTGTGTTATACAATAGGTCCTTATTAGTTATCTACTTTATGTATAGTAGTGTGTATATGTCAATCTCAATCTCGCAATTTATCCCTTCCCCACCTTCCCCCGCTGGTAACCATAAGTTTGTTTTCTACATCTGTAACTCTATTTCTGTTTTGTAAATAAGTTCATTTGTATCATTTTTTAGATTCCACATATAAGTGATAATTATATGATGTCTTTCTCTTTCTGACTTACTTCACTTAGTATAATCATCTCCAGGTCCATCCATGTTGCTGCAAATGGCATTATTTCATTCTTTTTTATGGCTGGGTAATATTCTATTGCATATATATACCACATCTTCTTTATCCATTCACCTGTTGCTGGACATTTAGGTTGCTTCCATGTCTTGGCTATTGTAAACAGTGCTGCTATGAACACTGGGGTGCATGTATCTTTTCGAAATAGAGTTTCCTCCAGATATATGCCCAGGAGTGGGATTACTGGATCATATGGTAGTTCTATTTTTAGTTTTTTAAGGAACTTCCATATTGTTCTCTATAATGGTTGTACCAATTTACATTCCCACCATCAGTGTAGGAGGGTTCCCTTTTCTCCACACCCTCTCTAACATTTATTGTTTGTAGACTTTTTTTTCTTTTTCTTGGCTGTGCCACACAGCACGTGGGATCTTAGTTCCCCGACCAGGGATCGAACCCATCCCCCCTGCAGTGGAAGCGCAGGGTCCTAACCACTGGACTGCCAGGGAATGCCCTGTAGACTTTTTGATGATGGCCATTCTGACTAGTGTGAGGTGATACCTCATTGTAGCTCTGATTTGCATTTCTCTGATAATTAGTGATGCTGAGCATCCTTTCATGTGCTTTTTTTGGCCATCTATATGTCTTCTTTGGAGAAATGTCTATTTAGATCTTCTGCCCATTTTTTGATTGGGTTGTTTTTTGTTCCTTCTTTTTTTGACATAGAGCTGCATGAGCTGTTTGTATATTTTGGAGATTAATCCCCTGTTGGTAGCTTCATTTGCAAATATTTTCTCCCATTCTGTGGGTTGTTTTTTCATTTTGTTTATGGTTTCCTTTGCTGTGCAGAAGCTTTTACGTTTAATCAGTATAGTCTTTTCTTAAATTGAGATATAACTGACATATAACACTATATTAGTCTCAGGTGTACAACATATTGGTTCAATATTTGTATGTATTGTGAAATGATCACAATAAGTCTAGTTGACATCAATCACGACACAGTTAAAACAAAGTTTTTCTCTTGTGATGAGAACTTTTAAGATTAACTCTCTTCGCAACCTTCAGATATACAATACAGTATCATTAACTCTAGTCACTGCGTCATATATTACATCTCCGTGACTTATTTGTTTCATAACCGGAAATCTGTACCTGCTTGAACACTTCTAACAATGGAAAATTTACTACTTCTTGGAGTGGCTCATGCCATCCATCAGAGTGCTTCAGCAGTTGTGGTATTAGAATTACTCCTTAAATATCCTTCCTGAAGACCATACTAGGAGCTACCAAAAAGAAGTTTCGGTGCTCTGGCTGCTACAAAGGGCCACAGGGGCTCAGAAATTATAACTTTGCTGTCCCTATTTTCAAGGGGTAAGCAGAGACATAACCGTTCCCCTTTGAAAGCTGAAGCGTTTAAGGAATGAACATTAGATTTCATCATCTGCATTCAAAAAGAATTAATAAAATGTGTTGCTCATAAGACAAGTGTCTTCTAAATCACATTAAGAAGATTAAACTGTAATTCGGGCTTCCCTGGTGGCGCAGTGGTTGAGAGTCCGCCTGCTAATGCAGGGGACACGGGTCCGTGCCCCGGTCCGGGAAGATCCCACATGCCGCGGAGCGGCTGGGACCGTGAGCCATGGCCGCTGAGCCTGCGCGTCCGGAGCCTGTGCTCCGCAACGGGAGAGGCCACAACAGTGAGAGGCCCGCGTACCACAATTAAAAAAAAAAAAGATTAAACTGTAATTCAAGAAAGATAAACTATAATCTAATTAATTGCAATGACTCACATCTCACAAAGGAAGGTTATCATTACAAGGGGCTAGTAGTTGGCATAAGGTTTTAAAAAGAAGCACAGAGACAGAAAGAATATCAGTATCTCATGAGCTGCAGAGAGGGAACCCTGACTGGCTCTAGGATGGAGTCCAAGTCCCTATGAGCAGAGAAGACAGGGAAGAAACTGACATTTACTTCCTTGAATCCACCTGTCATCTCTGCAAGGTGACCCCTTTGAATAGATGAAGAAGTTGAGGCTCAAAAAGGTTTCACTCTATACTGAATAGGGTCAACTTCAGAAAATATATATGTAGAACACATATACTGGGACAAAATACACTAAACTGTTGAGCAATTACCGAATGGTTAAGATATGGTGATCTCTATTTTCCTTTTTATATGTTCGTCTTCCAGACTGCATCTTAGTCTATTGTACATTTTTTAATCATGATGCTATTTAATAGAAGAGGCTGATCTGAAAAATCAAAAATCTAAAATCCAATCAAATAAATATATGTGGTTTGCCCATGGAAAAAAAAAAGGAGAGCTCTTTAAAGTTCTTATTTATCATTCATATTGTTTAAAAATAATTAAACTTGAAAAAAGCACCTCTTTTTTGGCACGCGGGCCTCTCACTGTTGTGGCCTCTCCCGTTGTGGAGCACAGGCTCCGGACGCGCAGGCTCAGCGGCCATGGCTCACGGGCCCAGCCGCTCCGCGGCATGTGGGATCTTCCCGGACCGGGGCACGAACCCGTGTCCCCTACATCGGCAGGCGGACTCTCAACCACTGCGCCACCAGGGAAGCCCAAAAGCACCTCTTAAATAGTGTTGTATTAGTTTCTTATGGCTGCTGTAACAAATGACTTCAAACTGTGAGGCTGAAAACAACAGATAAACATCACAGATAAACATAAACAGATAAACATTCTCTTGCAGTTCTGGGGGCCAAAAATCTGAAATCATAATGTTGACAGCGCCTGATTCCCTTCAAAGACTCCAGGAGAGGTTCCATTCCTCGCCGCTTCCGTTTTCTGGTCTTGTAGCTGCATCGCTCCAATCTCTGACTTTGTGCTCACACTGCCTCCTCCTTCTCTGTGCATCTATCTTCCCTGTGTCTCTTATAGGACGCTTGGCATTGAACTTAGGGCTCACCAGATAATCAAGGGTGATTTCTCCATCTCTGTCAATACTCCTTTTTTCCAGTAAGTTAACATTCATAGGTTCCAGGGATTAGGAAATGGATATCTTTTGGGGGGCTATCATTCAGCCCACTACAGCTGGCTTATTCATCGTATAATCAATATTGTATTTCCAATTAGGAACATCACCGTTTTTGAAAGCAGATTCTAATAAGACATGACAGATTAAATGACTATGATGTACATTTGAAGACTGTATAATAATGCCACATGTTTTAAGGGTGAATGCTAATATGAAGTATGTTACTGGGTTACATTAAATTCCTTGAATGCTGTTTTATTTTAACAGAATATTGCTTGATAAAAGAAAATCATTTTATTGTCCAAAAAAAAAAAAAAGAAGGTTTCACTGCTGGTACAAAGTAAAGCCTAGACTCAACCCCAGGTCTACTGAATTCTAATGCCTGAGCCTATCCAGCTCTGGGGGTGAATGGCTTCGGGGAGCACAACTCATTAGGATCATCCAAATCCCTGGATACTGATAATATATTCTCTACAGAAACTTCTAATACCATTTTTCTCAAAGAGATTTGTACTAAAAAGAATGAGAGATTTTGGTTCACCTGGCAGTTCTGTAACAGTTCTAATAAGTAGGAATAATATGAGTAATCGTAGTAATAGTGGGAATAACTGCCAACACTGACTAAGCCATCACTATTCCAGGCACTCATTCTACAGTCAATCCTTAGTGATCTCCTCTAATCCATGATTTTAAATACCATCTGTTGCTGATGACCCTCAAATCCATAGCTTTAGCCTGGACCTCTTCCCTGAACTCCAGACTGCTTTTTTCCAGCTGCCTACCCCAGATCTCCACTTGGATGTCTGAAACTCAACTCTTGCTTCTAGCCCTTAACCCTACTCCTCCCACATCTCCCCCAGCTCAGTAAGTGGCAGCTCCATCCTGCCAAGATGCTCAGGCCAAAAGCCTTAGAGTCGTGCTTGACTCCTTTTTCTCTCACATGCCACATCCAACCAATTCATCAGCAAATGAGTTAGCCCTACCTACAAAATACATCCAGAATCTTATCACTTCTCACATCTGCCACTGTTCCCAAGGCACTCCAAATTTACTCAATGAATTGATTAATGAATGGCCTGAATTATGTCATTTCAATCCTCATAATAGCTCTATGAAACAAGTGCCCTTATTTCCTCCATTTCACAAAGGCACATAAAAGTTAAGCATAAATTAAGAAACTATGGTTATAGTTTATCAAACAGGTCTTTTTTTTTAGTTTGAAGAGTCAGATCCCCAGAACCCGATCATCCCAGGAAAAGGGATCTAATTAGCTTACTGGACCCACACAAGGTCTGGGGCAGGAGTCAGCCAGCCTCTCGGAGCACACCACGTTAGCTGCCAAGCGCCGATCTAACCATGAGCTCCTCTCTCAAGTCCCACCCAGGCCCCACTGCCAGGATTACCACTAGTTTCCAAACCACATGTGCTAGTCTCTCTCTACTCAGTAAAGGGTATCAGCTCCACACTTTTTAGACTTAAGAAAAGGAACTTGTTAGAAGGTCACATAATGAATCATTGAAAAGAAAATCAAGTTAAGAAATGAACCGCTCACGTACATACCCAGAAGACAAAGAACCCTTTTTGTATTAAAGAATTCTGTGTTTGAAAAGAAATCCATGCTTCTGAAATGGAGTCCCCTGGGAAGGGTCCAATGAGTTTCCAGTAGGGCCTCTGAGGACAGAGCTACCAACTTTCCACACAATACAGAAAGGTGATGGAGAACCAGGTGCAAGAGGGTCAGGGTGGCTTGGCTTCCACCCCTCTTATGACCCCTACCCGAACCAAAACCAATTTTGAAAATTAAGTGAGTTAATAAATGTGAAAATCTAAAGTTTTATACAAAAATAAGCTTTTACTGTAAAAAGAATACTTTTTTTTTTTTTTTAGTGAAGGGGTGACATGGGGTGAGCTGTAAGGATGGAAAATTTTAAGAACCATCAGACAAGGTAGGACTTTTCAGAGCTAAACACAGGATATCCTTTAAAAGTTTATCTGAGCAAGATAAAGGCTTATCTATGTATTTTCAAAACAGGGGTTATTTATTAGAATTGGTACCTTTTTGGGGGTCAATGTGACTACATTTCTTTCAAGGATCTAAGTGACTTTACTGTATGCATAGGGAAAAAAATCAGGAGGAATGTTCACCAAACTCTTAATGACTATTGCTGGGTGGTAGGAGCAGAAAGGGCATTCATTCTCTACACTAAAATCTTCTGTAATGTTTGCAATTCATAACAAGTGTGAATTAATTTTTGAGGAAAAATTTTGGGGAAAAAACACTTCCCTCTATGCTCACATTAACAGATACAAGTTTCCACAGAATAACATATTTAGCTCTTTAAATACTTAAATTTAATTGTTAATCAAAATTTTTTTATGGTTTTTAATTTCCATTGTTAACTGACTTCTTTCTCTAAAACTAAGAGGTTTTAGAAATCTTGGGTCAATGAATATTCTAATGAGACTCTAGAAATACATCAGTTAAATTGCATACTGTGCAAATAAGATAAAAGTATCACCTTGAGGAAATCTGAAATATCAGGGATAGCAGAAGTGGGAGAAGCAATACCAGCCATTCCCAGGCCCATTCTGGAATGCATCATATCACCATCAACAAGCATTTGCTGAATGCCTTATGTGCAAGTACTATGCCAGGCTCTGCTTTCTGCCCTTAAGGAGCTCTCTCAGCATCGCTGGAAGACAGCACACACAGACACCACCACAAGGCAGCATCTGCTACAGTGGCAAATACATGGCCCTGCAAAGGAGGGAGAGAGAGGATTTTGAAATTCCTGCTTAAACAGAAGTCCTGTGAAAGCAGAAGCAGGTCTTGCCTGTGTATTCCCATAACCTAACACAATAAATATGTTTTAAATTAATAAGTACATGGAACCAACTTGCACTTGGAGAGGAAAAAGTATGACATCCCAAGCTGGAGGAATGGTGGTGGCACGAAAGTGTGGCATGACCCAAATGGGCATGTTCAGCTATTAAAAAAAAAGTGTAAAGAAATAGAGGAATAGAAAGTTGGAAAACCCAATTCACTGAAGTTGAGGAGTTGAAAGCATCTTTGAGCCAACAGGAAACCACAAAGGATTCTGATGGTGCAAAGACAACCTGTTAACGTTCCTGTCTTCCTTACTAGGTTCCTTAAGGATGGCAGCAGCATCTTTAAGGATTTTGGTTGCCTAGCAGAGCCTGGCACATGATAGGTATTCAAATAAATGTGAGGGAAAAGAAGGGAAGATTGATTAGGCTGGAAAGATTATGCAAGTGCCATGATACGGAAGGCGGTAGGCGAATAAGAGACCAGAAATTAAGGCCGGAGGTGTTTTCTAATCTACCTCATGATATACTCAGACCCAATACAGTGATTCTCCAAAGGCTCCTCCCCTTGTCTCAAGTTGAATCAACAAAATTCCTCTCACATACCACCATGGGTATATCTCCCTTTAGGAATCCTGAGCAACTGGGAAGGTTTGGGGAATGTTGATCAACCCATCAACAGCTACTTATCAAGGCAGTCCTGCCATTCCAGTGCCTCCTCAAGTTCTCTGAGGTTAGCCAAGTTCTGCATCTCGTTCTTAACTTATATCTGGCCAGGGCCATAAGGAACAGAGGCAGAGGTAATCACAGCGGGTTTCAGTAAATGTTAGTTCCCCCTTTTCCACAATGACCCTTCACAAGCACTTTCTGTCTCCACCAAACAGTCTGATATTTCCTGCATTATAATCAGTGTTTCTACAGGGCTTTATATTTTTCAAAGGTTTTTGCACTCTATCTCAATCTTCATCACTACCTTATAAGCATGACAGATCCTACTACCCCATTCTTGAAGATGAAAAAGCCTAAATCCCTAGACTGAATGAAGCCAGGGAAGATGACACAATTACAGTTACTAGCATCAATAATAAACAGCACAAGTGGAAGCAAGCTTGTGGTTGCTGTCCCTTGTGGGTAGTCTTCTAGCAGTTTCATATTGAAAGCAGAATGATAAAACTTACCAAATGGATATTTAACTAAAGTTGGGAGATACTATCAGACAACACAAGCTCTCTTCTTAGAAAGACCATAAAATTAACATAACCGTTTTCATGAGAAAAAAAATGTCAATTTCAACATTTCTTGATTATTATCTTCCAAAATATATCGTTAGAATATAAGAGAACATAAAAGAGTAAATTACAAGTATTGTTAAACAATCAAGAATGTATTAGCTATTTCTAAAAGTGCTTTAACATAAAATATCAAGATATTCCAAAGAAATTCATTAAACAAATGTCAGAAAAGCATACAAACATGATTCTGCTGTTAATTGAATCAATATCTTTATCATTTTGATTTTCAATTACTTCAAATAAATATTATTTGTAGGATCAAGGATTTGTCTGCTTAATTCATATTTTCTAACACAGAACGTTCAGTTTGTGATCTCTTCTTTTCCCTTAGTCTTGTTCGAACCTTGCCAAATATCTTTTTCTTTAAGGTAAAACTCCAGTCCCTTAAACACTGTCTTTACCAACCTCCACACCACCACAATCCTTAAGAGAAACACAATCTTTAAAAAAAAAAAAAAAACTGTCAATTTTTTAAAAAATTTATAGATCCTATCCAGTACCATAAATAATAAATTTCAAGACAAAACTGGAGCTACTATAAAGCCGAACTCTGATGTAGCCAAAAACCTGTAAAGGGATCTATTAGTCAGAAATGTTGGTGCTAGCCAAGTGTGGCAGAGAGGAAACTGCCCCCTACCCTCAAATGTACATGTTCCTAATCCCCAAAACCTATAACTATGTTACTTTACTCAGCAAAAGGGGCTGTTTTTAAAGACATGATTTAAATTAAGGATCTCAGGATGGGGAGATTACCCTGGATTATCTGGTTGGGCCTGATATAATCAAAGTCCTTGCAAGTGAAAGAGGGAAGTAGGAGTGTCAAAGTCAGAGAGTGAAGGACCAATCTGAAGATACTACTCTGCTGGCTTTAAAGACAGAGGAAGGGCCCAAGAACCAGGGAATGTGGGTAGCCTCTAGAAGCTGGAAAAGCAAGGAAGAGTTTTCCCCTAGTCTCCAGAAGGGACACACCACGCCAACACCTTCCTTTTAGCTCACTGAGACCTATTTCAGAGTTGTGACCCTCCAGAACTGTAAGATGATAAATCTGTACTGTTTTAAACCACTAAACTTATGGCAATTAGTTACAGCAGCCACAGGAACTAATACAGCAGGTTAAAGCAAGGCACTACTCACCTGCCCATCTGCCAGGACACTTAGAGCCTTATTCTTCAGGTCCCTGTTGTACAGACATTCAGTGAAATGTTTCTACTAACAAATTATCTAGAAAATGACATAAGATGGTGGTAGTGAGGGAGAAGAGGGAGCCGCAGAGGAATTTTGGAGATCTGTCAGGAATTTTCAGGCCTATTATCTTGCTTCCCTATAAGTACACATAACTCCTTTCTATTTCTATTATTAAGAAAGTTGTTTTTACAGTTCAATTTCTGGAAGACAACTTGCAAAAGCTGGGGAAGTGGCCACTTGCTTAATGGTTTGTTGTCTACCAGTTTATTTCATCATCTTGCTCTCCTTTATCAACTTACTTGACTTTTGAGAGGTTTTGGTTCTGTTAATGATAGACCTCCCCTAATTCACCTACACCCTTGGGCTGCTCTATCACCTCCTCTGAGCCACTGGAAAAGAGGAGTGCTAACAGACCTCGGCACAGGTAGAACTTACGAATTTGTATAAAGCCTAACTACAGGGACTTCCCTGGTGGCACAGTGGTTAAGAATCCGCCTGCCAATGCAGTGGACACAGGCTCGATCCCTCGTCTGGGAAGATCCCACATGCCGCGGAGCAACTAAGCCCGTGTGCCACAACTACTGAGCCTGCACTCCAGAGCCCGAGAGCCACAACTACTGAGCCCATGTGCCACAACTACTGAAGACCATGTGCCTAGAGCCCATGTTCTGCCACGAGAAGCCACCACAATGTGCACTGCACTGCCTGTGCACTGCAACAAAGAGTAGCTCCCGCTCGCCACAACTAGAGAAAGTCCATGTGCAGCAACGAAGACCCAACACAGCCAATACATAAATAAATAAAATAGATTTATTAAGAGGAAAAAAAAAAGCCTAACTACAGAGTTCAGTCCATGGACCATAGTATCACCTGGGAACCTGTACAAAATTCAGCATCAAGTTCTGTTCCACATTATTCAGCAATAAAAAAGAATGAAATCTTGCCATTTGTGAAGTGGATGGACCTAGAGGGTATTTTGCTAAATGAAGTAAGTCAGGCAGAGAAAGACAAATCCCATCTGATTTCACATATCTAAAAAACAAATGAACAAACATAACAAAACAACAGAGTCATAGATACAGAGAAGAAATAGGTGGTTGCCAGAGGGGAGGGGGTTGGGGGATTAGTGAAATAGGTGAGGGAGATTAAGAGGTACAAACTTCCAGTTACAAAATAAATGAGGATGAAATGTTTAGCATGAGGAATATAGTCAATTATATTGTAATATCTTTGTATGGTGACAGATGGTAACTAGACATATCACGGTGATCATTTTGTAATGTATAGAAATATCTAATCACTATGTTGTGCACCTGGAACATAATATTGTAGGTCAATTATACTTCCATTAAAAAAATATGTAGACACTGGGAGGAAATGCATCAAAATGCAAACAATGGTTATCTCTGGGGGGGGTGGAGATTATGGGTGGTTGTTAATTTTTACTTTATGCTTTTATGTATTTCTAATTGTCTGCAATGAACACATATTGCTTGTAAAATTAGAAAGAAAACAATAAATGTCATTAAAAATGAAAAAAAAGTTCCTTTACAGATCTTCTGAATCAGAAATTACATTTTAGACAGATCTCTAGATGATTTGTAAACACATTCAAGTCTGAGAAGCACAAAGAGCCATTGGCAAGGGTACTCACCATGACCCACTTACTATATTTTAGGGACAAATATTCTAATCAGATTCATACTTTCAGTTAATGAGAGGCTCTTAATTATTACAAAGATTTTATTTCCAAGCACAAAAAGTTTTCCTAAGGCATAAGTGAAAAACATGCCCCCGCCCCTGCTAGTACCCCTGCCCACTACTCCTGACAAGATTTGTTGAGATGGTGGATGAAATAGTGATTGTAAGGCCAACTGGCCCGAGGCAGGGGAACACAATCAGATTCACAGGTTGCATCAGACCGAAATTCTCCGGACCACCCAGTTCCAGAAACTGCCCTGGAGACATTCCGGACCACCCAGTTCTGGGGACTTTGAAACCAGCCCAGCCTTCCCGCCTTTTGAGGGGCGGGACTAACGGTCCCCCAGGATACCCGAAAAGACCACCAAATAAGGAATACCCTGCGCCCTCCCAGATTCACCACACCCCTTTCCCTTCTTCCCCTATAAAATCTTGCCCAACCCTCGCCCGGGTGCGACTTCTCTGGCCCCTTTCTCTCGGACCAGTGAACCTCGCCCGGGAGCGCTCCCTAATAAAGTTCACTTGAAGCTTTCCTCTGTTTCGCGGTGCCGTTTGTTAAGATCCGACCTTACAGTGATGGAAATATATTTATTTTTATAAAGTTTTTTCAAGGGCTAAACATTCATTAAATGTTCACAGTAGCCTTATGAGGTGGATATCCCCAAAGTACAGTTGAGGGAATATGTACCTAGACTCAGAGACATTAACTAACTTGCCATAGATCATTTAGGGAAGAGCCGGAATGCTAATCAAGACTTGCAGTCTCCAAGCCCATCCTTATAACTACTACTCTACGAAGCCAATCCTCATTATTTAAAGATTCTGTATTTGCAAATTCTCCTACTCACTAAAACTTATTTATAACCCCAAAATCATTACTCACTGCACTTTCCCAATTTTTTGAGGACAGGTACATACATGAGCAGAACAGCTAAAATTGTGAAAAACCAGATGCACATGTTCCCAGTATGTGATGCTTTGCCTTCTTATTTCACCTCTCATATTTTAAACAAGTACCCTTTTCAAGGTCTACTTAGCACCACATTTTTCGCATTTTGTGCTTTTTGTTGGTGAGTGTTCAGTTTAAAATGGTCCCCAAGCAAAGTGCTGTCTATTGTTCCTAAAGGCAAGAAAGCTGCCTTACAGAGAAAACACATGTGTTACATAAGCTTCGCTAAAGCATAAGCTATAGTGCTACTGGCAGTGAGTTCAATGTTAATGGATCAAAGATATATATTAGATAAGGCAAACAGAAACACACATAAAACAAGGTTATGTACTGATCAGCTGACAAATATGCTGTGACCAGAGGCTCACAGGAACCAAACCCTGCATTTTCTCTAGGGGCAATGATTCAGTGTTTGCTAAGATGGCGTTCACGGTAACTTCACAGAACATAACTGCCGCAACTGTTGTTACATGTACTAACTTGACATGTAATGGCAGGAAAGGCACCAAATTATAGAGCGTTTTCAGAAACAAGACACCATTTTCTCCAACTCAAAAACAATAGTTGAAGGTTCTTGACAGGATAACCCCAAGGACTGGTAATGGTGTTATTTCATAGCTTACAGACTAAAAACACCGGAATAATACAATGCACAAAGTCAGAAAATGAATATTATATCACACAGACAAAGATCAAGCAGTGGCTCTGTGAGGTGCATGCAAGATGATTCAAGGGGAGAAGGGAAGTGAATACAATATCATTCATTTACACTTATTTAAATCTCATCTTTAAATTCCAATTTACTTTACAACTTAATAGTACAGTAATATGTGTACACAATAAATTCTATTGGTAGTGCCTGCCTGCTCCAATTCTGCTGATGATGTACATGACCAAAAAATGTTGGGAGATCACCACTGTAGAGAATCAAAGTTAGCGCTTGAAAAGAAAAACTCCAGAGGCACACGTCCTGCAGTGGGCTGGTGGCTTTGAGGACTTGCATGCACTGGGAACCATCTATTGCTGCTCTGTCCCCAACACATTGTGAGGATCCTCACAAAGATATCCCTCCAGGCATCAGTTGATTCATATGAGAAATTAATTAGCTGGTTGTGACACTGATTAGATGATCCAAGCTAGGAACCCTTCGCTTTCTAGAAATTTGACCAAAGAAAATAAGACATAATAGCAGGAAGTAAAAACATTGTTTATTGTTGCCCGGAGCCCAAAGGCTGAAGGCATGCCCTGATAGAGCAACAGCCTGTCCTCAGAGCACCCAAACTGGGAGGATTCTATGGTATCCCATAAGATATCCAGCACTGTTAGTGTCATCTTATATAGTTAAGTTGCATCATATACACATTCAACTCTAAGTGCTCAGCAAAGAGAGAGAGAGAGAGAGAGAGAGAGAGAGAGAGAGAGAGAGAAAGGGAAAAAAAAACACATAACCAGAGCTGGCAATCTGTCTGCCATTCTACTCAATGAAGGTGTTCTGTTCCCTTGGACAGTCTCTCAGTTCCTCAGTGTCTCTTACAGCATGAATGGTTTAAAGTTTGACACAATATATTTTTCATCTACATCACCTAATCCCAAACCAACTTCCTCTGATACTCAAAGGAAGAAGCAGGGATACGTTTCAACCCTGAAGGAAAAATGGCTGCATATGACTTACTGAAAGACGGAATCAATCTCCAAAGAGAACTGATTTCCTAAGGGTAGTTCAAGGGCAATTTTTGAAAATACTCAACTTTCACAGTGTACGCTGACTGTAGAAGCAACCCCCCAGATAAAGTGAGACTCAACTATAGTTATTCTGTTCCAAGGGCTCACTCTTATACCTACCACCTAGAGGTGGTGTATATTGAAATTTGCTGCCATATACTTTTATGGTACTTCTTACTGATTAAAGTGCTCTCATACCAGCTGTGTCATTTAACACCCACAAGGCCAGGCAAAGAAAATGGAACGAGCACTGTGGTTCCCATTTCAGAGATCGAGTGCAATAATGGAAAGAGTAAGAGTTGAGTCAGACAATTTGGTTTCAAATCCCAGGCATACTGTTCAATTTTTCAGAGCCTTAGTTTCCTATCAGTAAAATGCAAAGAGTACACACACCTCACCAAGTTTTTGAGGATGAGTCAAGTATACAAGCTGCAGGTATACATTACTCAATGTTTCCTTACACCATTCCACAGGAAGGAGGGCTACAAGTTCACACACCTAATGTGACTAATAAAGCCCAAGTAGAACAAACATCGCCCAATTCCCAGCTCCATGCTCAGAGGTCCAAGAAGCATATAACTTAGCATCTCTTTAAAAAGTGTTCAAAAAGATAGAGATACTCTGGTAAAAGTTTTTCTGGTTCAAGTAAATTTGTGACATGCTAGTCTCTTTAAGGCTCACAGTGTGTGTGTGTGTGTGTGTGTGCAAGTGTGTACATGATATAAAGGCTCTGAGAAGGCGTGCAATAAAGAAACCTGGTTGAATACATATAGAACATTCCCCCAAAGTGGATTTAATAATGGAAACCTTTTCTGCATAATTACTAAAAACAGCCACACAAACATAATGTTCTTCTGAACATACTTTTAGAAACACTGGTTTTGGTAAATTAATGTATAACAAACTAACAGACGATTATATTGTAATAGATTAATATTAATAAAAATAATAACAGATTATAGAACAAGGCACAAGAAACTACCCTTTAAACAAGACCCCGAATCATTTTTTGGCAGTCTGGTGTCAAATCCAAAAAAAAAATCTATTTGGGAATTCCCTGGCGGTCCAGTGGTTAGGGCTCCACACTTCCACTGCAGGGGCCTGGGTTCGATCCCTGGTCGGGGAACTAAGATTCCGCAAGCCAAACAAAACCAAAGAAACAAATCAAAAACAAAAAAAATCTATTTAGATCATCAAGGCATTTTTATTCTCAGAAAAATCTCAGGATAAGTCTTTCATAAACAAAGATTCCAAGAAGTGGCTCGTGTCATCTTACAGAAGACATAGTGGGTAAAAAAGGTGAAAGAGACACATAATGTTTTGTTACAAAATTGATTTGCATGAGGTATCTTACTCCCTAAATCAACTTTCCAAGAACGCTACATATGCCATATAACTACCTGTCCTGTCATTATCCCTGGTCTCCTGATAACAGTGGCAAGCAAGAGAAAGCCAGAATGGAGATAGTGACTTGTAGACTATAAACCACAAAGATGAGGAATCCTTTTTATCTTTGAAAACTACAAGAAAGCAGTTATTATTTTTCCTACTTTGTACTTTCCCTCCTTTCTCGGTTATTACTGCACGCAAGCACTTCTAGTGAATACTTTTATCTTAAACCTCTAGAAGTCAAATAAGAGAAGACCAGGCCCGAGGAATTCTTTAAAAAATTATATTAATATTTGATATTTACTTATCCTGGCAAATACAATATATATATAAAAGGAACCTGCTCTAATGCAAAGTTGTAAGTTTGTGAACTAGGTATAGACAAGTGTTGGTTAGCACTGACATCCTAGGAAGAAGGCTTTTGGTAAGAACTTTAAGCTTCCATGGTTTTTCGAAGAAAATGAACGGAATCTAGACGTTTGCTAGCCTAGTCCAGTAACATACAGTGTGCATTTCGGCCACTAAGAGCAGGAGTGGGAAAGGGCCAAGAGCAACCATTACCGCCTATCACCAGGGGTACCTGAAAAGTCATCTTCATCCTTCAGCCTTCCCATTTTACTAGACTAGAAGCCTCAAGGACCACTAGATCGCGGCCGCCGCCACGCCAGGTCCAACCCGCCACAAGGCGGAAGCTCACCAGCGAGTCGACGCGGCGCACACCTGCCCGGCGGGCGGCGCCCACAACGCTTCACCTTGCTGCGGCGTACCTGCCCTCCTCGGCCCTTCTTCACCACCACCTCCATCCCTTCCCACCTGCAAATAACCGAGGGCAGGGACGCGGGAAGGTGAAGACGGTGAGGAAAAGCATCCCCGCAATCCGCCGCAGACTACCTCCTCCCATCCCAGAGCCGCTGCAAAGCCACATCGTTTCTCCCACGCCTCGTGTCTCTAGTGCAAGGTCTGCAATAGTTTAAAATTTTTGTTTTAAAGCACAAGTAACTTCCCCGCTCCCTTCCGCCCCTCACCTTCACGAAAGCAATCGGGGTTGTGGTACCTTCGATATCTAACAGGATCACAGTGACTTCGGCAGGCACCGAAAGCACAACCATTTCCCCACCGGCTGCTACTACGAGAATCGGCCTACTGGTAGGGAGGGCGGAGGGCCGTGCCGGCTGCGCCCAGCAAACTGCTGGGCTTCCGACAGCCCCGAAAAGAGTCCCGGAGCGCACAACCGCGCGCGGCCTGACGCACGAGGCGGAGAGGACACGTCGGCGCCCCTGAAAATAGAGAAACCCGCAGCACAGGGACCTTGAACTCGCAAGCTGCCCGGGCCTGGAGGCCTAGACCACGTGGGCAGGGAAATGGGGCGGTCCTCGCGAGGTTCCGATGGGGCGGGGAGAGGTAATGGCACCGACGTCGATTGGCCGCTAGAGGGCCTCTAACCCGATCAGTCAAAATGGGCCTCGCGTGGGCGGGAACAAAGAAGCGAACGCGGGAGCCCGGTGCGCGGGCGCGCGCTCTCCGCAGACTGGTTGAGCGAGCGGGAGAGGCCCGGGGCACGTGCAGACGGGAGCCCCGCGAGTGGCGCGCCGGGGATGTGAGTGCCCCTTGCCCTCTACGGCACCTAGCCCCCTCCCTGCCCACGGCCTCCGCTTTTGCATTTTTACAGTAATCCGACTGGGCCCGCGCCCCTCCTCCCGTCAGCCAGCGACAGAGGCCGTTTGCATCCCGGTCAGCCTGACTGCGTTGGCCTCGGTTCCGGCCGAGCGGCTAGGGAGGCCCGCCGCGCCCCCTCGGCCCGCGCGCCTGTAGCGGCAGCGGAAGAGGCCCCCGCGCCGCGCCGCTGTCCGGAGGGGCCAACGCGCGCCCGCTTCCTGTTCGGCTGCTTCCAGCCAGCTCGAGGACAAAACACGCGTGCGCGCGGCGGACGGCAGGGCGCGCTCGCCGCCTCAGCCACCGGCGCTGGGCGCAGTCCGCCTTTTTCCGGAGCAGCGCGGTCCCGGTGCCAATCGATAGCAGCAGCTCCGCACTGGGGGACCGAGGGCGGAAAAAGGCGGGGTTGACGGCTCTTTGCTGGGAGTGGGCTGGACCGGACGCCAGAGACAAAGGCTCTCAAGGCAAGAGGGGCTGTGACGCTGCTCGGGATTTTTGACCCAGGACTTTTCGCCCCTTCGTTTTTCTCTTCTGACGCTCTTTTCCCAAGCCCGCGTCCCTTCACCTGCGACCTCGTTCCTCAGCGGAAGGGCCGCGATGGAGGTCCCGCCCCGGCTTTCCCATGTGCCGCCGCCATTGTTCCCCTCCGCTCCCGCTACTTTAGCCTCCCGCAGCCTCTCCCATTGGCGGCCGAGGGCGCCGCGGCAGCTCGCCCCACTCCTCCCTTCGCTCGCTCCCAGCTCCGCCCGGCAGGGGGCGCGCCGGGCCCAGCGCCACGTCACCGCCCAGCAGCCCTCCCGATTGGCGGGTGGGGCGGCTATAAAGGGAGGGCGCAGGCGGCGCCCGGATCTCTTCCGCCGCCATTTTAAATCCAGCTCCATACAACGTTCTGCCGCCGCTGCTGCCGCGACACGGATTGCACGCCAGCGCCTCCCGGCCGATAACTCAGCCGCTATGGAAGACATGAACGAGTACAGCAACATAGAGGAATTTGCAGAGGGATCTAAGATCAACGCGAGCAAGAATCAGCAGGATGACGGGTACCGTACGCTTCTCCTCTTTCCCCCCTCCCCCAGCGCTCCGCATGCACCCCTTCGTCCCTCGGGGGCCGCGTGCTGCCCCTGTTCTTTCCCCAAGTCGATTCCCCGCGTGCCCGTTGGGCCTCACTAGGTTGGAGGGAACAGGAAAGTAGGAAACGGAGGTGGGGCGGTGACTCGAGAGGCCCGCGGGAGGTGGGGGAAGGGCAGAGGGGTTGGAGGCGGAGGGCGGCGGCGTTTGTGTCCCGAGTGCGCAGGCGCGCGTGGGGCCCGAGGGGGAGGGGCCGGCCGCGCTGTGTCCCATGCTGCAGCTGCAGCCGCCTCTTCATTGTGTCTGTGTTACGGTTCCGCGCAGTTTTCAGGGGGAGGATTTAGGGAACTTCTGGTTTGGGAACCTGTAGGCGACTGGTACCCAGATTCCCAGTACGTCTGATGATGAGTTCTTTTAGGTGGAACGTTGGCTTGATAGTTGAGGAAGACGGTGAGCCTAAGTTGTGTGGGATCAGTATAGAAAGTTGGATTTTCTAGTCGGGAACAATCTTTACCATGTATTGTTGGCCTCGTTTAAACTTGGCATTGTGCAGTGAGGAGAGCAAGGTGTCCACCGTTTTGAATAAGTGAGGAACTTGGGGATCTTTGTGGTCTTCGTGTGTGTCTGTAAACGGGTTAAATTATTTGTACATCAGGATGTATTTCCCCATGCTTATTTTATACTTTTATTTCGTAAACGTAATTTCAGAATTTAAGTAATCGTTGTAGTTGCTGCTAACCTTAAAAAACAACTTTTATTTCTAGTAAAATGTTTATTGGAGGCTTGAGCTGGGATACAAGCAAGAAAGATCTGACTGAATATTTGTCTCGATTTGGGGAAGTTGTAGACTGCACAATTAAAACAGATCCAGTCACTGGAAGATCAAGAGGATTTGGATTTGTGCTTTTCAAAGATGCTGCTAGTGTTGATAAGGTAGGAACATGTTTCGCATTGTGGTGCTTTTGTGTGTTTCTTGCAAATTGTTCAGAGGGTTGCTTGTATGTTGTCAGATTAAATAAATCTGTCTTTTAGGTTTTGGAAATGAAAGAACACAAGCTGGATGGCAAATTGATAGACCCTAAAAGAGCCAAAGCTTTAAAAGGGAAGGAACCCCCTAAAAAGGTTTTTGTGGGTGGATTGAGCCCAGATACTTCAGAAGAACAAATTAAAGAATATTTTGGAGCCTTTGGAGAGGTGCGCTCTGCTTTTACGTTTACGTGTATTTTCATTTGATATGTTTATATAATGTTTATCTCTGATCCAGTTCTTACAGAGCAAACTCAATGTTGGATGAGGGTGGGATTAAATTATTGCTCAAGTCCCTTCCAGTCACCGTACCTTAATCAGTGCTTTCTGTGTTATAATGGAAACTAGTGTCTAATGGAAACTAATTCAGCAAAAAGAAGGATGCTTTGGTGTGGTTAGGGTTTGGATTTATTAACTAGTGGCATCTGTGGAGTAAGAAATGGTATTAAATAAGGTTTTACTCTCCCTTTTCAATGCTCCATAGATGAAACAGATCACTCTAGTTTCATGTGGATAATAACGCAGTGGTTTATACAGAAATTATTTCGTTAGAATGACATGTTATGTTGAAGCTTGAAAAGGACTTGTGGCATTCTAAAACATCTTGGTAGCTTTTTACCATTAGTGGGTGACCTTGAGTGTGTATCTTGATTTCAGATTGAAAATATTGAACTTCCCATGGATACAAAAACAAATGAAAGAAGAGGATTTTGTTTTATTACATATACAGACGAAGAGCCAGTAAAGAAATTGTTAGAAAGCAGATATCATCAAATTGGTTCTGGGAAGGTAAAGCCATTTTGATTATAGTAAATGAACATATCATTTTCTTTTCTTAAAGTGAAATTTCTCAACCTGTTTTGAGAAGAAAAACAATGGCTTGACATTAGAATATTGGTAATAATTCTGTTTGCTTTTTAAATTTTGTTTTTAGTGTGAAATCAAAGTTGCACAACCCAAAGAGGTATATAGGCAGCAACAGCAACAACAAAAAGGAGGAAGAGGTGCTGCAGCTGGTGGACGAGGTGGTACTAGGGGTCGTGGCCGAGGTGAGACTTAATTCCTGGGCAATGACTCAATGCTGTAAGCTATAAACTGCGGAATATGAATAAGCCCATAGGAAAGTGAAGCCAAATTTAAACTGTTACAACATGGAAACTGCTCAGCTTAGTGGGTGGGCTTTTGTATTTACTGGTTTCACCTCTTCAAACAATGGCCACTCTGACAGTGTCATTACTGATGGGAAAATAACACCATTAAACGTAATTAAGATTACATGGAACACTTTGGCCTGATAGGTTTTCTAGGGCAGGAGTCCTTGTTTTAAAGATAAACACTCTGTCTTCTCCTTTGTCCTGATTTTTCATTGAATTTCGGAAGCCTGATACTGGCACAATTGGACTTTCTGCCCCCTTTTTTATGCCAACTGTAATAATACTTTCTTGGTCAGTTAGCAATATAGGTATCCATTCTGCCTTTTTAAGATTTGCAGAGTGAGGGACAGGAACGCATCATTTTATGTTAGGATTGGGGGTCAGAAGTTGTTTCCTAACAATCATTGTGCATTGTTTCAGGTCAGGGCCAAAACTGGAACCAAGGATTTAATAACTATTATGATCAAGGATATGGAAATTACAATAGTGCCTATGGTGGTGATCAAAACTATAGTGGCTATGGCGGCTATGATTATACTGGGTATAACTATGGGAACTATGGATATGGACAGGGATATACAGACTACAGTGGTAAGAATATTTAACTTAATTTCATAAACCAATGGTACTAAAATTCGGTGTTTAAAGTACAATCCCATTCTGAGACTGTGTGTGTGGGTGTTTTCTATTTCTTGAAGTGTTTGGAGTTAAATTTTTGAGACATTTAATAGTCATGGGAGCTTATACTGATAGACTTCAGTCATTACAAACATTCTAGAATGTGATATGTGACTAGTTTATAATGACTTTTAAAATATCTGGTTATTTTAATTGCCATGGAGGATTTTGCATATTTAATAGTTTTTTAAATATACAGTGAAACCATTTCATTAAAAGCTAAGCATAATCTTTTGTTTTTTCAAAATAGGCCAACAGAGCACTTACGGCAAGGCATCTCGAGGGGGTGGCAATCACCAAAATAATTACCAGCCATACTAAAAGGGGACGTTGGAGAAAACAGGTGTGTATAAGAGTTCAAGACACCAGTGGAAATTCTAATTTAATTTAAAGATCAATAGACAAATGAAAAATAAGTGAAAACAAAATATCATGTAGCCTGTTTTTACTAAATTGTTAATTTTTTACTTGCTTTATGAACCTGTTTTGCCTAAAGTGTCTATAGATCTTTAACTTTAAAGTTTTATCTCACTTTCTTTAGTATTACAGAAAAACTTAAGAGTTTTTCTGTTTGCTTTGTGTACCAGGTGGTCTAGAGGAATAATTAAACTTTTTTAGAACTATTAACAGGTAAAGTACTGAAATGGGTACAACTTAAGGAAAACAGGAATGTTGTCTTCTAACTCTGACATTATACCTTGTTTGTACCCGCCAGCGGGAACTTCATTGCAGGCCGTGTGTCACCCTGACCACGTCTATCTCTGGGGGTCGCACGTTGCGGGCAGAGCGCAAGGCATACACCAGAAAACGCTGTCCTGTGGTATGGTCTCTTCCAACTTCATGTACCAGCGTAAAGATTAAAGTGGAAAACTTCAGACTTTGGCTTCTTTTTTAATCTTTTTGAAGATTAAGTGTCTAAACTTAACTTAAATGGTTTTTTACAGGAGTTAAAGTACATAAATGCCTTTTTACAGCTTAATCATTTTGGTCTTCTGTTTAGTGTTGTATTTCAATTGTGGAGCCTCATTTTAAGTGTTCATTTAAGATTTAATGCTTGCTTTTTCTTTTTATAGCTAATAGTGAAATCTACAAACCAAAACAAGAACTTTAAAATCTGGGATATAAATTAAAGATCATATGCACACAGAAATTTGTTTTCTTGTAATACAAGCCTATTAGAAATTCATGTTTGTAATAGCATTGTACGTGGCTTACTAGAGATGTTTCTAGTAGACCTTGAACCTAGCACAGTTCAACCTGTGAATATGGGAAGACTGCATTCCCAGATTTTCTAAGTAAATTTATTTTAATATCATTTGGGAACTTCAGGGTGAATTTATTAATTACCCGAACTGCGTTTTGCCAATGAATTTGCATGTGATCTTTAATTATTGAAGAAAAGAATAAAGTGAGAACTTAAAACAATTCATGAAAGTGGACCTTTGAAAGCTTGTCAGAGTTGCACAAATCTAATTGCCATTTTGTTTTTGTTTTTAGGAAGAGATTGCTAAAGTAACCCATCTTGCAGGACGACATTGAAGATTGGTCTTCTGTTGATCTAAGATGATTATTTTGTAAAAGACTTTCTAGTGTACAAGACACAACTGTGTCCAACTGTATATAGCCGCCAATTAGTTTTTGTTTTTACTTTGTCTTTTGCTATCTGTGTTATGACTCGACGTGGATTTGTGTTTATACAAATTTTATTTGTATGATTTCATGTTAAACTTCAAATAAATGCTTCCTTATGTGATTGTTTTTCTGCGTCAGGTACTAAATAGCCCTGTAAAAGTGTAATTTTAAATAAGCAATAATTAAGGCACAGTTTATTTTGTAGGGAGTGTTGATCCATAGGGAGAAACTGTGGTCCTTTACAAATAGCCAGCTACAGTGTCTACTCTGTTCTCTTTTTGTTAGATGTATTCTGTGTTCTAAGGCTTCATTTCCCTGTTAACTGAGGCTTCCACATACCTTTAAGTAATGTTGTTTTCTCTTTGTGTATCTGGAGACTTTGTCATGAAAGTTTCTGTGGCGTAGTTATAGTGTTGTGATGAGTGGAAGCTTTCTAGTAGACCATAAATCTTCTGGTTATATTTTGAAAAGTAACTTTTTAATGGCACAAAGCATGCTGGTAGCTCCTTTTATGAATAGAAAATATTTTGCTTTGCTCTTGTCTCTGGAAAGGCATTTGTTACGACTTGCTGTATTCAGTGGTCTGCTAGAAAGAGCTTTGGCTAATCATAATACCATAACTTTGTTTTCTTGATTAAACTGTCTAAATATACCCAGGGGGAAAAAAACACTTGAACTGTGTTATAGGAGCCACAGTTTAAGAATATCAGATGTAGTTACATTTAACACAAGGATTTTGGCAAATAGGTATGAAGTTACTAAAATTTGAACAAAAGTTAGATTAAAATATATGACGTAGTGGATGAGTAACTAAATTAATTGTATACTATTCTGTTGGTATTATGTCACAGCAAGCACCAAACTGAACAAAATGTTTTCTGTTGGGGCATTTTTAGGAAGCTGTATTGGGTGTTAACTGTTACGTGGTGTGAGTTCTTAGAAAAAATCATGGTAGTAAGTTTCATCATTTTTAGCGCAGTTAGTGCATGAGCTGAATAGTTAAGCATATCCATATTCAAACGTAAAAGGAATAGTGGGGAAAGGTATCCCTTAAATCTTATGTAAATGCAAATCTAAGTGTGACCAAGTCATGTCATTACAACAGATCTTCTGGTGCAGTAAAAGTTTTAGCTGTAGATTTTGGAGGATGTCCTGGGTAAACTCAAGTTTTGAATTTTACATTCAGTGTAGTTATTGAATTTAAGGTTTTTGTTTTTGTTTCTGTGGTTCCATGTTAGCCATTAGGATTGGCATACAAGTTTATATGTGGAATAGTTGACCTCACCTTCAACCAAGTGTAAATTTTTTTATGCTAATGAACCTGCCTTGTTTTATTTGGTGCCTGCAACTTTCTTTGTTCTGATGATGTTTGTACTTGCTGGGCTATCAAGTTACAATGCTTTTGGCCTTTTGCTCCTGTGTCGCTATTTGACCGTACACCTAGGCCAAGTACCAATGTTGGCTGTTGCAAGGGATTGTTTGATTTGTTCAACATGCAACCTTAGGGAACAGAAAGGAGATTTTCATTTTAAGTTATCTTGTCAAAGTCAGTAGGTGCAGTGTCTTTAGGGCAGTGAATCCTGTAAGTTCAAATTTATGATTAGGTGACAAGTTGACATTGAGATTGTCCTTTCCCTGATCAAAAATGAATAAAGGCTTTTTAAACAAAATCCAAACTCTTCAGTCAAGTCTTGATATATATGACTTTGAAGAAATACATCTAGAGATTATTGAGGTCTTTTAGAAAAACTGAAGTACCTATGACAAACATAATTAACCTGTATATTCTTAAATATGCTTCCTGAGTTGTTTTGAGCAAGTTCTATGTGTTGCTACTTACCCTGAAAGAAACCTAATTAGCAGTTTTGTTGATTAACATGTTAGTATTCTGTAGTCTGATGGCTACATTTACAAGATTAGGGATTTAAGAGTTAAACTGTCATTGGGATACTAACATGGATGAGCAGAGCATTTATTTCATTCTCTTCCATGCATCTTTTTCATAATGGTGACAGTAACTGGACCCTTTGCTAATCTTACAAATTTCAATACAAAAAAACCTGAGAAATTAATTGCTATAGGTTGCAAGTATTTGATAGGATATCCACCACAGGATACTATGTTTCACTGATGAAAAAGGTGATTCAAGGACACTGCAATTATAATTGCACTTTTAAATGTAATTTTATATAAACTGCAATTTTTAGTTACAGGTGTGTGTGTGTGTGTGTGTGTGCGCGCGCGCGCGTTTCTGCCATTTGAATTGCTCCTAGTGTTAAGCGAAGTCAGAAAATGTCATTCTGTAAAAATCTCTCTCAAACTTTCCAACTTAATAGAATTGCCATCTACTGTGGTCTCAACTTTCTGAGCAAAAGCAATACAACTTTGTTTTCATGTAAAGTCATTCAAAAGTGTATTGCCATAAAAATGTAGGCTGTTCCTTTAGGATTGGTTGAGGTTTTATATTTGTCTTGAAATAGTCAGATGTGGGATTTCAGTGAGTTTGGGTTGAATAGAAAAAAGTGGAAACTTTGACTTAACCACTGTGTTTTATAAACTGTAAGAAAGAATACAGTGGTATTCTATGGATTAGAGGGTAATGCTGAACATCCTAAAGATTGTTGCTTTAAGTGGCAGTTTAATTCCTGACCTTATTCTTTGGTCTACTCATTCAAGAGGAGTACCCCCATTTGAGGAGGTATATCATGATCTCTGTGATTGGGGAAGGGATATTCAACAGTCTCTGATTTGTTACTTAAAATCTAAAAATTTCAAGAGTTTGCTTTATCAAAGACTAGCATGTGTTATAAATATGTGAGAAGCACTGTACTGCAGACAGGTTTTCTCATACTGTTCCAATGCTTATCTCCTTTTGAGAATCTGACTAAAATGAGTTTTCTTAAGACAAAAAAAATCATGGCTATATATAAATGTCTCAAGGAACTACTTTGAAAGCTATCTAGTTTTAAAAGACTCGAAGTTGGCTCTTATGGTGACAGATTGACTAGAATTCATTCATTTAGGTCACACCATGCAGTTTGTAGGATCTTAGTTCCCCCACCAAGAATCAAACCGGGCCCCACAGCAGTAAGAAGCACCAAGTCTTAACCACTGGACTGTCAGGGAATTTCCAAAATTTATTGAATTTGCTATCATTGATGTGGTTACCCAAAGGAAGTTTCTTCAAATGTTCTCAGAAGTTTGTGTGCTGGCTGGTGAACAAATACAGGGTGATTGTTTTATTGATGAGACAGGAAGGGCCAACCCCATAAAAGGACTTATGGAAAACCATAATCCCCTGATTTTTCAAATTGAGGAAGTTGGCTAATTGAAAGTAACTCATTACATTTTGGAGTCTATCAAGCATCTCTGAGGACTAGATTCAGTGTTTGCCACTTCTGGGAGGGATCTCTAAGCATTAAGATTGGTCAGCAGTCTCATTTGTGAGTGCTGAAGTCTTTTGTAGGAAAGTAGCATTTGATTATAATTCATTCATTCTTGGGACTTCCCTGGTGGTGCAGTGGTTAAGACCGAGTTCCCAATGCAGGGGGCCCGGGTTCAGTCCCTGAACTGGATCCCACATGCCTGCCACAACTGAGGAGTGCGCCTGCCACAGCTAAGACCCAGTGCAACCAAATAAGTATTTTTTAAAACAATTGATTCATTCTTGTTCCTCTGATGAAACTGGAGCCTAGATAATCTGAAGCAACTATTCATTCTCATGAGAGAGCTTTTCTATGGTATTTATTTTATTTATTTGGCTGTGCCGGGTCTTAGTTGCAGCATGCGGGTTTCTTTGTTTTAGTTGCAGCTTGCAGGATCTTTTAGTTGTGGCATGTGAGATCTAGTTCCCTGACCAGGGATGGAACCCGGGCCACCTGCATTGGGAGCGTGGAGTCTCCGCCACTGGACCACCAGGGAAGTCCCTGTCCTATGGAATTGAGTGATTACTTTGGTTACCCTTGAACCATGAGACGTATGGGACATAAAAGTTCTTTAGACCACCATACAGGCAGAAGGGTGAAGGGAGGGTGTGACAGTGAGGACTAAAATATTTTAGGGTACTTCCAATATTTTTCACTACCAAGAAACACTAGGTATTTTCTCCCCATAAACTGTATGTTTTGAATGGCTGTACATGTCACATATATTGCTCTCATTATGTAGTGACATTTCTATTAATCAAAGGCATATAGCTGTCAATCAGAACGTCTACAGTGATAATCAGCGTTGTACCATCAACTTAATAATGCCAGTTAAAATCTAAGAAACAATATTTTCATTAGCTTGTACAGATTTTTTTTAATGTGTGATTTCTATCAGACAAAATACAGAAAAAAAGTCCAAGAATTTTTATTACTTCTTCCTAGGAGTTTAGAACTATACCTAGCACATCATTTGGAGATAAGGACAAACAAAAGGCATTTTTGAGTGTGTGTTACTTTCATAATCTGGAAAAAAGTGATTTTTAAAATATTTTTATGGATATAATTATAATTTTTTAATTATGCATTTGAATGACTTCAGAAATAAAGAGACCCCCAAATTACACCTTTGATCTCATTTAAAATATGTCTATTTTTTCATGTATTTATTCTTTAGTTACAATCCATGTAAAAATAGGACTTAGAGCCTGTCATAACTAAGAATATCTCCACTTTGACCTATCGTCACCACTCGCCCAGCTTGTGGGATCTTAATTCCCCGACCACCAGGGATTGAACCGGGGCCCTCTGCAGTGAAAGCGAGGAGTCCTAACTACTGGACCGCCAGGAAGTTTTCTTCCCTTTTTCATTTAATTAAAGTTATTTTAATTGCTATTAACATGATGCTTTAGAACACCAAGATATAGACGTGGCAAAAGGGTTTTTATTTTCCCTTGATTCTCCATCCAAGACAATAACAAATTCAGACATAACATTCCATTACCAATTCACTGATTGTGGAGTTTGGTTTTTTTGTTTATGTTTGTTTTTCCCACGTATCCCAGACCCCAGGAGAGAAGGGTCTTGGTGTTGGTGGCAGGTACAGGGATTTTTCACCAACCCATAGCCAAGATTCATGGTACTACCATTGTAGGGTTTTGGTTTTGTATTTTCTTGAACGTGAATCTTTTAAAATTCTACTGGTGTTAAATATTTGCCACTTGGTGAAATAAAATCATTCTTCTCTTCATTAAAGACCAAGGAGCAAATTTCTCTCTCTGCCTTTAGTAGAAAAAATCAAGCAGACACTCTTAACCAGGAAATATACAGGCATTAACTACTGCTCTCTTGACAATTCTCCTGGGAAAGGTATGCAGACTCTTAGTATAACTTGATTAAGAACAACGGTCACAGTTGATTAACTGCATTTATTGCGTAAGAAAGTAAAAAAAGCATTACATGAAGATGTCAAAGTTTTTCAGAATTACTCGATAAATCACTGCTAAGATCATGCCCTGTTTTTTAAATTTGCATTACATATTTACATTTCCATGCATTAGTGCAGTCCTACATATAGTGTAAGAGTATTCAGGTGTACATATATACCTAATAAGATAAAAGGCATACAGGCCATACAGGCATACATATACTTTAAAAATATTGCAGGTAAAGTTCCAGACGATCGCAATAAAGCAATACGGTGAGTCACACAAACTGTTTTTGTTTCCTGGTACATATAGGTTATGCTTACACTATAACTGTAGTCTATTAAGTGTGCAATAGTGTTATGTCTAAAAAAACAATGTATACACCTTAATTTAAAAATACTTTATTGCTAAATAATGCTAACCATCATCTGAGCCTTTAGTGAGTCATAATCTTTTTGCCAGTGGGGGTCTTACCCAGATGTTGATGCTGCTGACTGATCAGGGTGGTGGTTGCTGAAGGTGGGTGGCTGAGGCAGTCTCTTGAATAAGACACCAAGGAGGTCTGTCTTTTCATGAAGGATTTCTCTGTAGCATGCAAGGCTGTTTGACGGCACTTTACCCTGCTCAGTAGAACTTCTTTCAGAATTGGAGTCAACCCCTCAAACTCTGCAACTGCTTTACCAACTACGTTTATGTAATATTCTAAATTCTTGACACAACTAGGGCAACTCCCAGGCTCTGGTGGGGGACGTCGGACCCCTAAAGGGACAGGAAAAGTACCCACACAACCAGGTAGGACGTGGCAGGGAAGGAGGGGGGAGAGAAAGTGGAGGGAGCAGGGGACTGGCACCCATGAGGGGTGGCTGGGGAAGGAGAGGAGTTCCATGACCAGAGGGGGAGCCCACCCATGGTGCAGGGATCAGTGGGGACAGAGAGAGACCTCTGGGGGATTGGGGGATCAGAGGGGAACGCAGCTAGCATCTCCCCTGACTGCTTGGGTCCGGCAAGCCTGCTGGGGTCCCAGGCCTCTACCTCCACTCTCCGGGGCCCCCACTGTCTAGGCTGAGCATAAGCCATGACCCCAACCCCACAAGGCCTTTTCTGGCCATGAGGGTCCTGTGCCTAGGCCCCACCCCCAAGGCTTCTTCTGGCCTTTTTTTTTTTTTTTCTGTAGTGGTTCTGTTTTGCCTTGTCATTTCATTCGTATTTTTATTTTTTTCTAATATATTTTTTATTTTTCTAGTTTTATTTTTTATTCTTTGTTATTGTTATGCTCTCATTTTTTTTTTTTTTTTCTACACCGCATGGCTTGCAGGACCTTGGTTCCCAGGCTGGGGGTCAGGCCTGAGCTCCTGTAGTGGGAGCACTGAGTCCAAACCACTGGACTAACAGAACCTCAGACCCCAGGGAATATCAAATGGAGTGAGGTCTCCCAAGGTCCTCATCTCAGCACCAAGACCCAGCTGTACCCAAGTGCCTGTAAACTCCAGTACTGGATGCCTCAGGCCAAACAGCCAGTAAGACAGGAACACAGCCCCACCCATCAAAACAAATGAGATGACAAAAAAATACATTACAGACAGAAGGGCAAGGTAAAAACCTGCAAGACCAAACAAATGAGGAGGAAATAGGAAACCTACCTAAAAAAGAATTCAGAGTAATGATAGTAAAGATGATCCAAAATCTCAGAAATAGAATGGAGGCAAGGATTGAGAAAATACAAGGAATGTTTAACAAAGACCCAGAAGAACTAAAGAACAAACAAACAGTGATGAACAAAACAATAACTGAAATGAAGAACACACTAGAAGGAATCAATAGCCGAATAACTGAGGCAGAAGAACAGGTAAGTGAGCTGGAAGACAGAATGGTGGGAATAACTGCTGAGGAGCAGAATAAAGAAGACAGAATGAAAAGAACTGACAGGACAGGCTCAGAGATTTCTGGGACAACATTAAACACACCAACATTCGAAATATAGGGGTCCCAGAAGAAGAAGAGAAAGAGAAAAGGTCTCAGAAAATAGTTGAAGAGATTATAGTTGAGAACTTCCCTAACATGGGAAAGAAAATAGCCACCCAAGTCCAGGAAGTGCAGAGAGTCCCAGGCAGGATAAACCCAAGGAGAAACACACCAAGACACACGTTAATCAAACTAACAAAAATTAAATTCAAAGAAAAAATGTTAAAAGCAGCAAGGGAAAAGCAACAAATAACATACAAAAGAATCCCCATAAGGTTAACAGCTGATTTTTCAGCAGAAACTCTGCAGGCCAGAAGGGAATGGCATGGTATATTTAAAGTGATGAAAGGGAAAAACCTACAACCAAGATTACTTTACCCAGCAAGGATCTCATTCAGATTCAATGGAGAAATCAAAAGCTTTACTGACAGGCAAAAGCTAAGAATTCAGCTCCACCAAACCAGCTTTACAGCAAATGCTAAAGGAACTTCTCTAGGCGGGAAACACAAGAGAGGAAAAAGACCCACAAAAACAAACCCAAAACAATTGAGAAAATGGTAATAGGAACATACATATTGATAATTACCTTGAATGTAAATAGATTAAATGCTCCAACCAAAAGACTGGATAAATGGATACAAAAGCAAGACCCGTATATGTGCTGTCTACAAGAGACCCATTTCAGACCTAGGGACATATACAGACTGAAAGTGAGTGGATGGGAAAAGATATACCACGCAAATGGAAATCAAAAGAAAGCTGGAGTAGCAATACTCATATCTGATAAAATAAACTTTAAAATAAAGACTGTTGGGCTTCCCTGGTGGAGCAGCAGTTGAGAGTCCGCCTGCCGATGCAGGGGACACGGGTTCATGCCCTGGTCCGGGAAGATCCCACATGCCGTGGAGCAGCTGGGCCCATGAGCCATGGCCACTGAGCCTGCACGTCCAGAGCCTGTGCTCCGCAACGAGAGAGGCCACAACAGTGAGAGGCCCGCATACTGCAAAAAAAAATTAATAAAAAAAATAAAAATACTGTTATAAGAGATAAGGAAGGACACTACATAATGATCAAGGGATCAATCCAAGAAGAAGATACAACAATTATAAATATTTATGCACCCAACATAGGAGCACCTCAAAACATTAAGCAAATGCTAACAGCCATAAAAGGGGAAATCAACAGTAACATAATAATAGTGGGGGGACTTTAACACCCCACTTACACCAATGGACAGATCATCCAGACATAAAATAAAGAAACACAAGCTCTAAATGACACAATAAACCAGATAGATTTAATTGATATTCATAAGACATTCTGCCCAAAAGCAGCAGAATACATTTTCTTCTCAAGTGCACACAGAACATTCTCCAGGATAAATCACATCTTGGGTCACAAATCAAGCCTTGGAAAATTTAAGAAAATTGAAATTGTATCCAGCGTATTTTCCAACCACAATGATATGAGATTAGGAGTCAATTACAGGAAAAATACAAAAACACATGGAGGCTAAACAATATGCTACTAAATAACCAAGAGATCACTGAAGAAATCAAAGAGGAAATTTTAAAAATACATAGGAACAAATAACAACGAAAACATGACAACCCAAAACCTAATGGGATGTAGCAAAAGCAGTTCTAAGAGGGAAGTTTATAGCAATTCTATCTCCCCTCAAGAAACAAGAAAAATCTCAAATGAACAATTTAACCTTACACCTAAAGCAACTAGAGAAAGAAGAACAAAAAACAAAAAAGTTAGTAGAAGGAAAGAAATCATAAAGAGGAGAGCAGAAATAAATGAAATGGAAATGAAGAAAACAATAGCAAAGATCAATAAAACTAAAAGTTGGTTCTTTGAGAAGATAAACAAAATTGATAAACCTTTAGCCAGACTCATCAAGAAAAAAGGGAGAGGATTCAAATCAATAAAATTATAAATGAAAAAGGAGAAATTACAATTGACATTGCAGCAATATAAAGGATCATAAGAGAATACTACAAGCAATCATATGCCAATAAAATAGACAACCTGGAAGAAATGGACAGATTCTTAGAAAGATACAACTTTCCAAGACTGAATGAGGAAGAATTAGAAAATATAAACAGACCAATCACAAGTAATATGAAAAGATGCTCAACATCACTAATTACTAGAGAAATGCAAATCAAGACTACACTGAAGTATCACCTCACACCAGTCAGAATGGCCATCAACAAAAAAATCTACAAACAATAAATGCTGGAGAGGGTATGGAGAAAAGGGAACCCTCTTGCACTGTTGGTGAGAATGTGAATTGATACAGCCACTATGGAGAACAGTATGGCGGTTCCTTCAAAAACTAAAAATAGAACTACCATATGACCCAGCAGTCCCACTACTGGGTATATACCCTGAGAAAACCATAATTCAAAAAGACACATGTACCCCAGTGTTCACTGCAGCACTATTTACAATAGCCAGGACATGGAAACAACCTAAATGTCCATCTACAGATGAATGGATAAAGAAGATGTGGTACATATATTCAATGGAATATTGCTCAGCCATAAAAAGGAACAAAATTGGGTCATTTGTAGAGATGTGGATGGACCTAGAGTCTGTCATACAGAGTGAAGTAAGTCAGAAAGAGAAAAACAAATACCGTATATTAATGCATATATGTGGAATCTAGAAAAATGGTACAGATGAACCTATTTGCAGGGCAGGAATAGAGACACAGACCTAGAGAAAAGACATGTGGATACAGTGGGGGAAGGGAAGGGTGGAACTAACTGGGAGATTAGGATTAACATTTATACACTGCCATGTTAAAATAGCTAGCTAGTGGGAACCTGCTGTATAGCACAGGGAGCTCAGCTCAGTGCTCTATGATGACTTAGATGGATGGGATGGGGGTGGGGGTGGGAGGGAGGTCCAAGAGGGAGGGGATGTATGTATACATATAGCTGATTCACTTCGTTGTACAGCAGAAACTAACACAACATTGTAAAACAACTATACTCCAATAAAAAATAGTAATAAAATAATAAAATTTTAAAAATAAATTCTTTGTTGTCATTTTGGCAATCTTCACAGAATCTTCAACAGGAGTAGGTTCCATCTCAAGAAACCGCTTTGCTCATCCATAAGAAGCAATTCCTCATCCGTTAAAGTTTTATCATGAGATTGCAGCAATTCAGACACATAGAAACAAATAACAGACTTCACTTCTAATTCTAAATCTCTTGCCATTTCCACCACGTCTCCCAACTGAAGTCTTGAACCCCTCAAAGTCATCCATGAGAGTTGGAATCAACTTCTTCCAAACTGGTATTTGATATTTTGACCTCTTCTCACAAATCACAAACGTTCCTAATGGCATCTAGAATGATGGATCCTTTCCAGAATGTTTTCAATTGACTTTGCCCAGATCCATCAAAGGAATCACAATGTATGGCAGCTATAGCCTTACGAAATGTACTTCTTTGATAAGACTTGACAGTCAAAATTATTCCTTGATCCATGGGCTGCAGAATGGGCATTGTGTTAGCAGGCATGAAAATAAAATAAAACTCATTGTATATCTCCATCAGAGCTCTTGGGTGGCCAGGCACATTTTCAATGAGCAGTAATATTTTGAAAGGAATCTTTTTTTCTGAGGAGTAGTTCTCAAAGTGGGCTTAAAATATTCAGCAAACCATGTTGTAAACAGATGTGCTGTCATCCAGGCTTTGTGCCACTTATAGAGCACAAGTGGAGTAGATTTAGCATAATTTTTAAGGGCCCTAGAATTTTTGGAATGGTAAATGAGCATTGGCTTCAACTTCAAGTCACCAGCTGCATTACCCCCTAACAAGAGAGTCAGCCTGTCCTTTGTAGCTTTGAACCCAGGCATTAACTTCTCTCTAGTTATGAAAGCCTAGATGGCATCTTCCAATAGAAGGCTGTTTCATCCACACTGAAAATCTGTTGTTTACTGTAGCCACCTCCATTAATTACCTTAGCTAGATCTTCTGGATAACTTGCTGCAGCTTCTACATCAGCACTTGCTGCTTCACCTTGCACTTTTATGTTTTGGAGAGGGCTTCTTTTCTTAAACCTCAAGAACCAGCCTCTGCTAGCTTCAAACTTTTCTGCTGTGGCTTCCTCACCTCCCTCAGCCTTCACAGAATTGAAGGAAGTTAGGGCCTTGCTCTGGATTAGGCTTTGGCTTGAGAGAATGTTGTGGCTGGTTTGATCTTCTATTGAGACCACTAAAACTTTCTCCATATCAGCAATACGGCTGTTTCACTTTATCATTCGTATGTTCACTGGAGGAGCACTTTTAATTTCCTTCAAGAACTTTTCTGTTGCATTCACAACTTGGCTAACTATCTGGTGAAAGAGGCCCAGCTTTCAGCCTATCTCAGCTTTGGACATGCCTTCCTCACTAAGCTTAATCATTTTTAGCTTTTGATTTAAATTGAGACATATGTGACTCTTTCACCTGAAAACTGAGAGACAATTGTAGAGTTATTAATTAGCCTAATTTCAATATTGTTGTGTCTCAAGGAGTAGAAAGGCCTGAGGAGAGGGAGAGAGACAGGGGAGCAGCCAGAACACACACATTTATTAAGTTTGCCTTCTTAAATGGGCATGGTTCACGGTGCCCCAAAACAATTACAGTAGTAAATCAAAGATCATTGGTTACAGATCACCATAACAAATATAATAATAACTTAAAAGTTTGATATATTTTGAGAATTACCAAAATGTGTTGCAGAGACATTAAGTGAGCAAATGCTATTGGAAAAATGGTGCCAATAGACTTGCTCAATGCAGGGTTGCCACAGACTTTCAATTTGTGAGAAAAGTAACATCTTGGAAGCACAGTAAAGTGAAGTGCAATAAAATGAGGTATTCCTGTATAATTTTTCAAAAAATATTTACTTGCCTCTGCATTCAGCAACTATGGCCTAAATAATTCAAACCAATCCTTCTGAAGAAAATTAAGCAGGATGAAATATTATTTTAAATCTTCTTAAAAGAACTGAAAGAGTTTAAAAGATAATGAGAAATTTACCTGGCTAAAATCTAAGAGAAGGTCAAAACCTGGAGAAGCAAACCTAGCTGGGTTTAATGGCCTTACTGGACAAAGGGCACAGAAGCCAAAAACGTAGGTCCAACCCCAGGCGGAGACTCTCATACCTCAATACTCCATTAAACTAAGGTCTTCCAAAGGGCTACACTCTCAAGGCAAGAGATAACCCAGATTCCTCACCTGGGCGGTTAAGGCAACTTCAATCTCAGAATTTAGATTAAGATAGTCCTAGAAAGGTGAAGGGCCTCAAGTGCCTGGAAGAATCAGATGAAAATCATTATTTCATCTTAGGTTTCTGATTGTTTCTACAGATATTTTTTAAAGCATGATGACCAGCACATAAATAAATTAAAGCCAGCACAAGTGAGAATCAACACACACGATGAACAGTTCCAGGAGATATCAGGCCTCCATGCCTATTATGTTTTGGGGGGTTTTTTTTTGGCTGCCTTGGGTCTTTGTTGCTGCGCACAGGCTGTCTCTAGTTGCTGCGAGCTGGGGCTACTCTTCATTGCAGTGTGCAGGCTTCTCATTGCAGTGGCTTCTCTTGTTGTGGAGCACGGGCTTTAGGCACGAGGGCTTCAGTAGTTGTAGCTCTCAGATTAGTTACTCCATGGCATGTGGGATCTTCCCAGGCCAGGGATTGAACCCGTGTCCCCTGCATTAGCAGGTGGATCATTAACCACGGTGCCACCAGGGAAGTCCCCATGCTTATTATGTTGAAATAATATATAAGCTTGAAAATATCTCCAGGGAAGAGGAAACTATAAAAGCAACATAGCAGATCTGATAAAGAATCAAACAGGGCTTCTCTGGTGGCACAGTGTTTGAGAGTCCGCCTGCCAATGCAGGGGACACGGATTCGTGCCCCGGTCCGGGAAGATCCCACATGCCGCGGAGCAACTGGGCCCGTGAGCCATGGCCGCTGGGCCTGCGCATCCGGAGCCTGTACTCCACAACGGGAGAGGCCACAGCAGTGAGAGGCCCGCGTACAGGAAAAAAAAAAAAAAAAAAAAGAATCAAACAGAACTTATACAAATAAAACAATACAATAAATGAAATTAAAAACAAAAGATAGGTGGGTCTAACAACAGATTGGATACAACTTAAGAATTGCAGAACTGAAGGAAAAAATGAGAAGAAACTATCCAAAATGTAGCATGAAAAGATAAAAACATGAAAATTGCCATAGAGAACCAGTGACATATAGGATACAGTGGGTAGATATAACATATTTAATTGGAGGTTTAGAAGAAGAGGCAGAATAAGAGACAATATTTGAAGAGATAATGGCTGAAATTTTTTCAGAAGCGATGGAAGACAATCTACAGATTCAGTATACCAACAAACTGCAAGTAGGAAAAATACAGAGAAATCTTTACAAAGATACATCATGGTGAAACCAAAATATTCAACCACAAAGACAAAATTTTAAAAGGAGCTAAATCTAGATATCCAACCACAAGTAAGTAGGAAATACAAGAAATAGAGGCATATGTTAAACTACCATGAGGATGCAACAATCCAAATCTAGAATGTGGAAAATTCAACTATTAGAATGTCCCACTTCTTCAAAAAATAGATGACATGAAATTAGTGGGGAGTGGAGGTGGTTTAAGATTAAAAGACTTATGGTAAGCAACATGTATTATGGTAAGCAAGCATTTAAAGTGCAAATCACTATTCTTTCTTTAATTATGACATAGCAAGTATTTTATGGAAAATGGAGACTACCATCCCATGTTTGGGGAATTCCCATCATACGAGTCTTGGTAAGAAGCAAAGAGTACCACCCAACATAATATTTAAAAAATCAACTTACCCAGCCTTTCTTACAGCCAGAGCACAGATATATGACCACAGCTCTATCAGTCAGAATTCTCCTACATTAGACTTTGAGACAAACGCTAGTGAATCAAATTGATTTAGTGGAATCAATGCTAGGGCAGGTGGCAGCCATGGTGGTAGCTACTTTTCCAAAGGAGCAGTGATGTTCTAGCGGCAGCATCCAGTATCTAGCATTGATGATGTCAGTGTTGAAAGCAGCAGGATCTGTGGATAGCAGGAGCAGCAGCAGTAGAAACACGGTGGCTTTATGGAGCCAGCTTTGTGGTGTGATTTTGGAAATGGTTCCTGGATGAGAGCTCCCAAGTGTGGCTTTCCAACTCTCCTGGAGAGGCTAAGGTACTAAAATAGTCTTTATTAAATTCATTTTTAGCACCAAAAAAAAACCTCAAGAGAGTGAGGAATGGATATATAATAGATGAATTAATCAGAATAAGTGCCAGAATAGCAGAGTGAGGACATCCAAAATTTCACTACTACATAAAAGGAATGAGAACAATGGCAAAAAATTGTCAAAATCAACTTTTTCTTAACATTGGAAATAAAGTTTTGCAACAGTCCAAGGAGCTTCTTTTTTTTAATGACTGAATCTCAGAACAGTAAGCTTTGTGACATTGCAACTTCCCAATGAGGGAATACAATGAACAAATTAGATAACCTAGTTGAAATAGGTAAATTCCTAGAAAGACAAAAACTACTGAAACTACCTCAAGAAGAAATAGAAAAAGTGAACAAGTAAAGCCATTGAATTAATAATTTTAAAAAACAGGGTTTCTCTGGTGGCACAGTGGTTGAGAGTCTGCCTGTCGATGCAGGGGATGCGGGTTCGTGCCCTGGTCCGGGAGGATCCCACGTGCCGTGGAGCGGCTGGGCCCCGTGCGCCATGGCCGCTGAGCCTGCGTGTCCGGAGCCTGTGCTCCGCAGCGGGAGAGGCCACGGCAGTGAGAGGCCCGCGTACCACAAAAAAAAAAAAAAAAAAACAAGCAAACAAACAAAAAACAACTTTCCATGAAGAAAACCCTAGAACTATAGGCTTCACTGGTGAATTTTACCAAACATTTAAAGAATTAACACTAATCCTTCACAAAATCTTTCAGAAAACAAAAGAGAAGGGAATACGTTCTAACTCATTCTATGAGGCCAATATTATCCTGATATCAAAACCTGACAAAGATATAACAAGAAAACTACAGACCAATAATTCTTATAAATATATACACACACATTCTTTATTTTATGGGGGTTTTTGTTTGTTTTGTTTGTTCATGTTTTGGCCACACCACACAGCTTGTGGGGTCTTAGTTTCCTGACCAGGGATTGAATCTGGGCCCTCAGCAGTGAGAGCACGGAGTCCTAACCACTGGAATGCCAGGGAATTCCCCACACACATTCTTTCAAAAAGAAAAAAAAAAAAAAAAAAATCAAAACCCTAGGAAACAGAACCCAGTAACATGTAAAAAGGATTATACATTATGACTAAGTGAGATTTATCCCAGGAATGTAAGGTTGGTTTAACAGCTAAAAATCAACCCCAATGTAACGCACCATATTAATATACAAAAGAACAAAAACTAGATAATAACCTTAATGCACCAGAAAAAGCACTTGACAAAATCCAATACACTTCCATGATTAAAAAAAAAAATTAAACAAACTAGGAATAGCAGGTGTTATGGACTAAATTGTGTCCCCTCCCCCCCCAAAAAAATTTTCATGTTGAAGCCCTAACACCCAATGTGACTGTATTTGGAAATAGGACCTTTAAGGAGATAACTAATGTTAAATGAAGTCATAGGGTAGTACCCTAATCTAATGTCTTTATAAGAAAAGGAAGAGACACCAGAGATCAATCTCTCCCTCCCTCTAAATGTACATACACACACACACACACACACACACACACACAAACACAGAAATGGCCATGTCAGGACACAGCAAGAAGGAGGTCACTGCAAGCCAGGAAAAGAGGCCTCACCAGAACCCAATCCTGCTGGCACCTTGATCTTAGGTTTCTAGCCTCCAGAAATATGAGAAAATAAATGCCTATTGTTTATTTTTTTAATATTTATTTATTTATTTTGGCTGCACCACATCTTAGTTGGGGCACACAAGAACTTCGTTGCAGCATACAAGATCTTTTAGTTGTGGCATGCAGACTTCTTAGTTATGGCATGTGGACTCTTAGTTGCAGAATGCATGCGGGATCTAGTTCCCTGACCAGGGATCTAACCCGGGCCCCCTACATCAGAGGCACACAGTCTTACCCACTGGACCGTCAGGGAAGTCCCTAAATGCCTAATGTTTAAACCACCAGTCTATAGTTTTGTTATGGCAGCCTAAGCAGGCTAATTTAGAGGGGAACCTCCTGTCTAAAACACCCCATAGCTACTATCATACTTAATGGTAAAAGACTGAATGCTTTCCACCTGAGATGGAGTACTAGACAAGGATGTCAGCTCTTGTTACTCCTATTCAATCTTGTACTGAAAATTTTAGCCAGGCCAGCTAGGCAAGAAAGAGAAGTAAAATTTATACAGGTTGAAAAGGAAGAAGTATCAATAAAACTATATTTGCAGATGACATGACCTTGTATATGGAAAATCCACAAAAATATTAGAATAAATTAGTTCAGCAGGGTGGCAGGATACAAGATCAATGTACAAAAATCAGTTTTATTTCTATTCACTAGCAATGAACAATCCAAAACTGAAATTAAGACAACATTCTTTTTGCAATAGCATCAAAACAGAATGAAATGCTTAGGAATAAATTTAACAAAAGAAATGTAAGATTGGTAAATAGCTAACTATAAGACATTGATAAAAGTAATGAAAGAAGACTTAAATAAATGGAAATATAGCCCACGTACATGGATTTGGCTTAATATCATTAAAATGGCAGTAGTCTCCAAACTGATCTAGAAATTTAATGTAATCACTATCAAAATTTCAGCTGGACATTTTGCATATATTGGCAAGCTGAGCTTAAAATTTTTATGGAAATTTAAGGGACCCAGAATAGTCCAACTATCTTGGGGAAAAAAGAAGAAAGTTGGAGGATTCACACTTCCTGATTTCAAAATTTCCTACAAGCTGCAGTAATCAGGGCAGTGTTGTACTGGCATAAAGATAGACATAGATCCATGGAATAGAGTTGAGTGTCCAGAAATAAATTATTAAATTTATGATCAATTGAGTTTTGATAAGGTTGCCAACACAATGCAATGGGGAAAGAGTAGAATTTTCAACCAACAGTATTGGGACAATTTGATATCTACATGCAAAAAAATGAAGTTGGACACCTACTTTATAACATATACAAAAATTGTATGCAAATATGCAAATGGTGAAAGATCTAAATGTAATAGCTAAAACTAAAATTCTTAGAAGAAAATGTAGAAGCATTGGAGTAAATCTTTGCCATCTTGGATTAGGCAATGTTTTCCAAAAGCACAAGTGCAAAAAAAAAAAACCAGATAAATTGGATTTCATCAAAATTAAAAACATTTGTGCTTCGAAGTACACCATCAAGTAAGTAAAGACAATCCACAGAATGGGAGAAAATATTGGAAAACACATATCTGATGAACGACTTGTAACTAGAATATAAAAGAAACACAACTAAGAAAAAAAAAGACAAAAAGACAAAAAAAGACAAATTATAAAATGGGCAAAGAATCCAAATAGACATTTCTCAAAAAAAGATATACAAATGGTCGAAAGGTACATGAGGGAATTCCCTGGTGGTCCAGTGGTTAGGACTCCACGCGACCATTGCCAAGGACCTGGGTTCAATCCCTGGTCAGGGAACTAAGATCCCGCAAGTCACACAAAGTGGCCAAAAAAAAAAAAAAGTACATGAAAAGATGCTGAATATCAGTGGTCATTAGGGAAATGCAAATATCAAAAATGCAATGAGATACTGCTTTGAACATACTAGTATGGCCAAATCAAAAAGACAGACAATAACAAGATTTGGTGAGAATGTGGAGAAATCAATCCTCATACATTGCTGGTTGGAATGTAAAATTGTGGCACCACTTTAGAAAACAATGTGACATTTCCTCAAAAAGTTAAACATAGAGTTACCTTATGACCCAGCAATTTTACTCTTAGGTAAATACCAAGAAAAATGAAAACATGTCCACACAAAAACTTGTACACAAATGTTCATAGCAACATTATTTATAATAGCTGAAAAATGGAAACAATCCAAATGTTCAACAACTGATGAATGGATAAACAAAATGGTGTATATCTGTGCAATAGAATATTATTTAGTCACAAAAATAATAAAGTACTGACACATAATACAACATGGATTATATTTGAAAACATGCCAAGTGAAAGTAGCTAGACACAAAAGGTCACATGTTATATAAATATTATATATGAAAATGCTATATGATATTATATGCCCAGTTATATGACATTATATGCCCAGTTATATGAAATGTCCAAAATATGTAAATCCATAAAGACAGAAAATAGATTAATACTTGCCCAGGGGCTAGAAGAAGACACAGTAGGAAATGACTGCTGATGTGTATGGGATTCCTTTTTTGAAGAAAAAATTCTAAAGAGGTGATGACTACACAGCTCTGTAAACTTACTACAAACCACTAAATTGTACATTTAAAAAATAAATTTTATGTTATGTGAATTATATCTCTTTAAAGTTGTGACTAAAAAAAAAGTTGTGACTAAAAAAAGGTACATTAATCCAATACAAAGTATACACCTTTATTGAAAACAGATTTGAACTATCAACTCTGACAAGACAATTTTTAAACACATTAAGGGAAATTTAAACATGGACATCACAATGGTATTTAGTTATCTTTTAAAGAAAGTTCTTACCTGTTAGAGATACATACAAAAATATTTATGCTAAAATGATATGGTATACGGTATTTACAGCATAAAAAGAAAGAGGTAGAATAAAACAAGTTTGGAATGACACTGATAATTTTTTAATTGGGTAGTGGGTACATGAGTTCATAATATGATTATTCCTAATTTAGTGTATGTTGTAAATTTCCACGTAAAACTATGAAAAATAACTAATAAGAGAGTAAGATAACAGGCAGCTGGGGAGAGAAGCATTATTTCCAAAGGTGTAGTAAGGCTTATTGCTGACTTCTGAATAGAAACAATGGAAGTGGGCTTCCCCGGCAGTGCAGTAGTTAAGAATCTTCCATGACACGGGTTCGAGCCCTGGTCGGGGAAGATCCTACATGCCGCGGAGCAACTAAGCCCGTGTGCCACAACTACTGAGCCTGCGTTCTAGAGCCCGAGAGCCACAGCTACTGAGCCCACGTGCCTAGAGCCCATGCTCCGCAACAAGAGAAGCCACTGCAATGAGAAGCCTGCGCAACGCAACGAAGAGTAGCCCCCGCTCGCGGCAACTAGAGGAAGACCACATGTAGCAAGGAAGACACAACGCAGCCAAAAATAAATAAATAAAACAAATAAACTTAAAAAAAAAGAAACAATGGAAGCCAGCCAATAGTGGAATGGTATATTTAAAAATGCTAAAAGAAAATAACGAGAACTGAGAATTCTCTAGCAGCCAAAAATATTTCAAGATTGGAGGTGAAATAAAAATATTTTCTGAAAGAAGAAAATATTAACATTTCATCATCGGATCTTCCGTGGTGGTGCAGTGGTTAAGAATCTGTCTGCCAATGCAGGGGACACAGGTTCGAGCCCTGGCCTGGGAAAATCTCACATTCCGCAGAGCAACTAAGCCCATGCACCACAACTACTGAGCCTTCACTCCAGAGCCCGTGAGCCACAACTACTGAGTCCAAGTGCCACAACTACTGAAGCCTGCACGCCTAGAGCCCGTGCTCCGCAGCAAGCGAAGCCACCGCAATGAGAAGCCCGCACACCACAACAGAGTAGCCCCCACTCGCCACAACTAGATAAAGCCCGGGCACAGCAAGGAAGACACAATGCAGCCAAAAATTAATTATTAATTAATTAATTAAAAAATAAAACACTTCATCATGAGGAAGCTTTCACTAAAGGAGATTCTAAAGCCAATAGTAAATATAGATCCTAGAGGAAAAAGGCCTGAGATACAAAAAGGAATGAAGAAAAAAAAAAAAAACTGTAGATGTGGGAACGTGTAAATGAATGTTGGCTACGAAAAAATTAATTTTTATAAATTCACAAAACAGAAATAGACTCACAGACATAGAAAACAAACTTATGGTTACCAAAGAGGATAGTTGGGCGGGGCGCATAAATTAGGAGTTTGGGATTAACATATACACACTCTACATAAAACAGATAAACAACAAAGACCTACTGTATAGCACAGGAAACTATATTCAATATCTTGTAATAACCTATAATGGAAAAGAATCTGAAAAAGTATATACATATCTGAATCATTTAGCTGTACACCTGAAACTAACACAACATTGTATATTAATTATACTCCAATTTTAAAACATGGTTGAAAGAAAAATCATGATTAGGATTTGTGGTTTTCAGATTTTTTTTGTTATGAAGGAGAGCATAAATATCTTTGTAAATATTCTTTATTCCTTTGGATTGGAGTAATTCTTATACATTTCTCAAAGTAGTATAATTTTATACCTATTGTCATATTTTAAAATTTTACTTATTTAATTTATTTTTATTTTTGGCTGCGTTGGGTCTTCGTTGCTGGGTGCGGGTTTTCTTTAGTTGCAGCGAGCGGGGGCTGCTCTTCATTGCCATGGCTTCTCTTGTTGCGGAGCTCAGGCTCTAGGCGCGAGGGCTTCAGTAGTTGTGGCTCGCGGGCTTCAGAGCGCAGGCTCAGTAGTTGTGGTGCACGGGGCTTAGCTGCTCCGCAGCATGTGGGATCTTCCAGAACCAGGGCTCGAACCCATGTCCCCTGCATTGGCAGGCGGATTCTTAACCACTGCGCCACCAGGGAAGCCCCCTATTGTTATATTGCTCTCCAAAAAGACTGAATAATCTACAGGGCTATTTACAACATCATTGTACTAGTCAATATTTGTGTTTCATTTGCCAACATTGGTGTTTACTTTTTTTTTCTAGTTTAAGAGAGATGTAATGGTAGCTTAAGTTCTTTTAGTTTGTTTTCTTTACATTTTAATATGACTGAACTAGTTATTTCCCAAAATGCAAAAGAAATATGATTATTTACCTTATCAGTTTTTTACTGAAGAAAGATATTTTGACTGTCATTTTGGCCATTCAGAATATTCTCATATACCACTATTTATTCTTTGCATTAGCCATAGGGCAGACAGTTATTACATCGCATAGAAACTGACCTAAGTATGTGGAAATATTAGATTCGCCAAATGTTAGACCATCTAGTACAATGGGGAGAATCCTGAATGATCAAAAGTTATCCTCATAGGGGCTTCCCTGGTGGCGCAGTGGTTGGGAGTCCGCCTGCCGATGCAGGGGACGTGGGTTCGTGCCCCGGTTCGGGGGGATCCCGCATGCCGCGGGGCGGCTGGGCCCGTGCGCCGTGGCCGCTGAGCCTGGGCCTCCGGAGCCTGTGCTTCGCAGCGGGAGAGGCCGCGGCAGTGAGAGGCCCGCGTACCGCAAAAAAAAAAAAAAAGTTATCCTCATAATTTTCTCATGCATTTGCTAAGAAAGAACATAAATTATCAGTCTTTTACCAAATTCAAAATGAATTTTACTGATAAGAACGACATCAAATAAAATTGATTTCACCTAAAACTGAACATGATAGGGAATTCTCTGGTGGTCCAGTGGTTAGGACTCTGCCCTTTCACTGCACGGCCAGAGGGGAAAAAACAAAAGACAAAAAGCCTGCACATGATAAAATTAGTGATACACTTTTTATTTTTTAAAAATCGCATCTCTTTTTATAGCATGGAAAACTTTAAATATTGACTTAAGAAAGCTTATGGACAGTGGAGCCCTGAGGTGACTGCTGACCCTGCTCTGCTGCCACAGGGGGTGGATTCCAGGGCCGAAGCGCCGCGGCATGGGAGACCTCCAGGTGACCAAAGCCACATAACGTCAATAGCTCATTCATCCATCCATGCCAGATGGGTCGTGGGGAAGGTGATTGCGACAGCAATTCAAATACCTGCTAAAGTGAGAGTAACCAGGCTTGTTCTGGATCCCTACTTGTTAAAGCATTTTAATAAGTGAAAAACCTACCTTACGATGCTCTTCAGCAGTGCACAGCTGGGAATACTGTGCTTCTCACAGCTTTACCTGTCCCACGGACACAGCACGTGAAACATGAACTGGCTGCGATCATTTTCAAAGTTGGACAAGTCACAGATCTGGTGACGGGGAAACCCTGAGCAGGAACTCCCTACCTTGAGAGTTCAGTCAATTCGGAAACCACTCACTTGAACCAAAAATCGGGAAGAACTCGCTATCTCTTTAACACAGTGAAGGTGGATTGGAAGATAGAGCCAACAGGAAAGATTCCTAAATTCGTTTTACGGAAAAAATTTTCTAACTTTCGTCACAAACTGTCCAATTTATCTTCTAGTATTTATGACATAGATAAAAGTAAATGAAGTAAAGACCTTGTTACAATTTTCCATAAAGGCTTATAGTCATTTTTCAAATTTCTTTCTCGGTGAGCATACTTTCCTATTACACTAAGTATGCCTAGCAATCCACTGCATTATTTTGTAAGCTCACTGTTTTAGAAGGTGTATTTTTTTTTATTCAAAGGAATCTTGAATTTATCTTAGAACATTTATTTTGGGAGAATAAAACCTACCTTTTGATATCATAAACAGATAAGGCCACATTAAGTGAATATTTATTTTTGAGGGTATATATTCAAAATTAATTAAAATTTGTCTCTGGGCTTCCCTGGTGGCGCAGTGGTTGAGAGTCCGCCTGCCGATACAGGGGACATGGGTTTGTGCCCCGGCCCGGGAGGATCCCACATGCCGTGGAGCGGCTTGGCCCGTGCACCATGGCTACCGGGCCTGCGCGTCCGGAGCCTGTGCTCCGCAACGGGAGAGGCCACGGCAGTGAGAGGCCCGCACAGAGTAAAAAAAAAAAAAAAAAAATTTCTCTGATTTAACCAATTCTAAACGGAAATATTTTACATGCTTCGTTCAGACTTTATCAGGTTGAAATCTGTATTAATAAGAATGTTGACACATAGAAAATAAACTTAAAAATTCAAAAAAAGGAAAACAAATAATGAAGTACAAAACAAAACTTTCAGTTGATAAAAGAAAAACATTTATTAACTAAAAATCAAAGAATGAAATCTTTTTGACAAAATTTAGATATGCAAAATTAGAAATGGAAAAATTTGATTTGGTAGCAATTATGGTCATAAAAAGAAATTATAGGGAATTTTCTGGTGGTCCAGTGGTTAGGACTCCACGCTTTCATTGCCAAGGGCCTGGGTTCAATCCCTGGTCGGGGAACTAAGATCCCACGTGCAGCGCAGCCAAAAGAAAAAAGAAAAGAAATTATCGTGGCAAAATCTTCAATGGTAAAATTACATATGGGCAAAATGTGACCAAACCTTCAAAACAAAGAATTGATTTTGATCAAATTAATTGATTTCAGAGAAATAAAAATAAAATGAAAAACATTGAAAATGGCTTTACTGCTCTCCATATAGAATTAAACAAAGATTTAAATTTACTTTATATTTAGCTATAGAAAAAAATGGATAATTCATCAGAGTATCATGCTATTAGAATATTTTATTGATAAAAACATGATAAAAATTTACTAATCTCAGAACAGCAGTATAAAAAGTACTCAATTTCATATTAGATGTGTGTGGGGGGAAGGGATGAATGGGTTAGAAAATATTATTTTTATTTGTTAATTTTTTTCTTTTGTCTTTATTTCCTGATGACAATTTTGTGGAATAAGTTCAAAAATTTATTTCCTACCACAATTCTGATGTACAGGGAAAAAAACAGAAGTTTTTCTGGTTTTTGTTTTCCTCTCACACTAGACCTTTTTTTTTTTTCAAGGGGGGTGGGGGTGGAGAAGGACTCTGCAACTTGGTTCAACACAGAATTCCCCAAACAAGCTCCTCCCCTTTTTTCCATAGGACACCTTCCCTTTTTTTTTTTTTTCTTTTGGGTATGAGGGCTTCTCACTGCTGTGGCCTCTCCCGTTGCGGAACACAGGCTCCGCACGCACAGGCTCCGCACGCGCAGGCTCAGCGGCCACGGCTCACGGGCCCAGCCGCTCCGCGACATGTGGGATCCTCCCGGACCGGGGCACGAACCCGTGTCCCCTGCATTGAGCAGGCGGACTCTCAACCACTGCGCCACCAGGGAAGCCCCACACTAGACCTTTTATTCAGTGGAAATACAGCATTCTAGTCCATCTTGACATTCTGGGATTCTGTGATTTTGTTTTTCCAAAACAAGATTTTATTCATGGCTACATAATAAATTATCATAAGGCTGTACCATAATGCATTTGTTACCCCACTGATTTACAGTTAAGTTTGGCCAATTACCCACCAATAAAATAACCTTGTAGGGTACAACACAAGTGTTTTTTCAACCTAAAACTATTCTGACCTTCCTCTTATTTAGTGGGAGAGAAAATTATTAAATATCTAATCCAGTTTAAGCTTTGTCTACCCCAATAATTGAAATGATCCATTTAGTCCCCCGAGAATGGAAACCATGCCTATGGAATATTTAAAGTAGAAAAAGAAAACTGTTATTGGAACTAGGGTAATCATCTTTAGATATTTAAAGGACTGTTATATGGAGGCATGATTATATTTATCCTATGTGACCAAAGAGTGGGACTGGGACAAATAAAATCATGGAAAGGGAAATTCTACTCTGTTTAAGAAAGAATTGTCTGGTATTTGGAGCTGTCCACGATTGAATGATTGCTCATGAGAGATGAGATTTACATCATTAGGAATATTCAAGCTGAGGTTCAGGTGTGTTATAAGAGAAGTCAAGCTTTGGTTGAGATCAGATATCCAAAATCAGTCACAGGGAACTTGTTACATGTGGTTTAAGCAGGACCAATGTTTGCAGCGTCAATGTTAGTCCTATAATAATGTCACTTTTTCGGGCTTCCCTGGTGGCGCGGTGGTTGCGAGTCCACCTGCCGATGTAGGGGACATGGGTTCGTGCCGCGGTCTGGGAAGATCCCACATGCCGCGGAGTGGCTGGGCGCGTGAGCCATGGCCGCTGAGCCTGCACGTCCGGAGCCTGTGCTCCGCAACGGGAGAGGCCCGTGTACCGCAAAAAAAAAAAAAAAAAAAAAAAAAAAATTATGTCACTTTCTTTTTTGTTTTTAAATAAATTTATTTATTTATCTTTGGATGCGTTGAGTCTTCGTTGCTGCACACGGGCTTTCTCTAGTTGCGGCGAGCGGGGGCTACTCTTCGTTGCGGTGCGCGGGCTCCTCATTGCAGTGGCTTCTTTTTGTTTCGATGCACGGGCTCTAGGCAAGCGGGCTTCAGCAGTTGTGGCTCTTGGGCTCTAGAGCGCAGGCTCAGTAGTTGTGGCGCACGAGCTTAGTTGCTCCGCGACATGTGGGATCTTCCCAGACCAAGGCTCGAACCCGTGTCCCCTTCATTAGCAGGCAGATTTTTACGCACTGTGCCACCGGGGAAGTCCCATTGTCAGTTTCAATTACGAGCATTCCATTAACGTTAATTGAATTGGAAAGAGAGGAACAGGGTTTCAGCACAAGTACACCCTTGGAAGTATGTTTTGCAGGAGAAAATCATCCATCATGTCTGTTAATACAAAAAAAAAAAAAAAGATTAACAAGACCACCGGTCTGATAATCTTAAAAACTTCTTCAGTTCCTAAAAATCTAAGATTCTGCATCTGGGAAAGCTGGTTTAGCTTCAGTCAGGAGAAATGGCTGGAGACAGCTGGCAGAGGTTTAGGAAAGAAGGAGCTGGTGTCTGAAGTGAGGAGTGATTTGGCCACATTAGAGTTCTCAAGAGGCAAATGTGGGAACGGGGTTAATAAACAAACAAACCAAGGTAGAGATAGAAGGTGGAGTTTGGTCACCGGGAAGAAAGCCAGAGACTAACTTTTGGAAGTAGTGTTCAACGAAACCACGACCCCTCCTGGTTGTCTTGACCCAGCCAGCCTTTCCAAGTGTCATTCCCACCCTCTCCCTGTCAACACAAACTGTTTGCAATTCCTTGAACACAGGGAGCCCTCTCATTGTACATGCTGTCCCTTCTGCCTGGAAAACTGCCCCCTCCCTTATCTCCCTGGGGTCCACCAGTCTTTCCTCCAGACAGAGCTCACACATCAGCTTCTCTGTGGAGTCTTCCCAGGCCTCTCCAGGCAGGGGTAGGGACTTGGTTCTCTGTGTTCCAATAGCATCCTCCACATAAGGATTACATTAATATAAATATTCTTAGGTGTCTGCCTCTCTCACCGGACCATGAGCCCCTCAAAGGTAGGAGCCATGTTCTATTGATATTTTTGTTCACCAGAGTTTAAATTGTGCCAAGTACATATTTATGCCTCAATAGATATTTGAAAAATGAATAAATGAATGACTGAATGAGTCCCTGGTGGTGCAGTGGTTAAGAATCTGCTTGCCAGTTATTGAAATGGGGAAAAAACTCAATACAAATAAAAATGATATCAAAAAAAAAAAAAAACAATCTACTTGCCAATGCAGGGGGGACACAGTTTCGATCCCTGGTCTGGGAAGATCCCACATACCGTGGAGCAACTAAGCCCGAGCACCACAACTACTGAAGCCCGCGTGCCTAGAGCCCGTGCTCCACGAGAGAAGTCACCTCAACGAGAAGCCCGCGCACCACAATAGAGTAGCCCCCGCTCGCCACAACTAGAGAAACCCCACGCGCAGCAACAAAGACCCAACGTAGCCAAAAAATTAAAAAAAAACAAAGAAAACAACTTTGTAGTTTCCAAGGAAACAAGAGCCTGTTCAATTTGGCAGGCCGGATCTGATGTTGCCACCTTTACATTCAACACTTCTTTGTTTTGATCCTATTAAAACATTTGAATTTCATTTAAATTTCACCTACATGTCAGCATTCCCTCCAATCCTGTAACTCTTATCTTTTCCTTTGTTTAGTGAGACACCCCATAGTTTCTCCAGTGTGCAGTCCCTCTTGTTTCAACGTGTGTGTTCGAATACAGGTTTGTCCCTTATGGTCTTTGGCTGATTGAGCTAAAATAATTGCCATCGAGGTATGGCTAAGCTCTTTGCTGCCACGAACCAGGACCTCGACTCAGTAACAATATGCACATCTGAGACCCCTTGAGTTTCCCCTGCTGAGGCCTGTCTGTTCTCAATTGTGTGGCTTTTGTGCTGAATCTGGACTTTTGTTATCTCTTTGGCCTTCAGAGTCTTGCTGGTTTCTTGAGTAAGTAGGCAGGGCACCTAATCCTTAAGGTTTGGGCCTAAAACTCTTCTAAGTGCTATTTTCATTTTTGACCAACTATCAGCCAGCTTCTCATGGGTTGCCTGCTAATAAACTTGCACTACTTCCTGACATAGTTTCATAGTAGATGGTTTGGAATTGTATTGGCTACTCTGAAGAACTTTGACATAAACAAGATTGTTCATTCTAGAGACACCTTAGAATGAAAAAGAAAAAGAAAAAACAACCTTTTCTTGGGACTTCCCTGGTGGCACAGTAGTTAAGACTCTGTGCTCCCAATACAGGAGACCCAGGTTCGATCCCTGGTCAGGGAACTGGATCCCGCCTGCAGCAACTAAAACCTGGCCCAGCCCAATAAATAAATAAATATTTTAAAACCCTCAAAAATCTCTTGAGGGGATTGTCTATCTTATTTGTGTTAAAGATCATTTAGTTTAAAGAAAAACTCCCTCCCTCCTCAAACATCCTTAATTTCCATTCTGAGGGGATTAATAAATATTGGCTGTTTTATTCTGTGGCTTGATAAAATTGTCAAGAGTCTGAGTTACTATTTAAACCAGTTAGAAGGACTCGTGGGCTTCCCTGGTGGCGCAATGGTTGTGAGTCCGCCTGCCGATGCAGGGGACACGGGTTCGTGCCCCAGTCCGCGAAGATCCCACATGCCATGGAGCGGCTGGGCCTGTGAGTCATGGCCGCTGAGCCTGCGCGTCCGGAGCCTGTGCTCCGCAACTGGAGAGGCCACAACAGTGAGAGGCCCGCATACCGCAAAAAAAAAAAAAAAAAAGGACTCGTGTGTGTGTGTGTGTGTGTGTGTGTGTGTGTGTGTGTGCGCGCGCATGTGTTTTGAAATGGGTTTTTGTAAATCTAAATATTTTTCCTCTCCTTGCAGCAGAAAGATTATTAGGCTTTCTCCAATGATAGTTTTATATTTGTCTAAAGCTGGTTCCCTTTCACTTTTTTTTCCTTCTGTCTCCTCCCTCTTCCCCGCTCTCCTGAGAAATCTTAAAGGTGAATTGACCAGAAAAAAATCATTTTGTTGGGACTTCCCTGGTGGCCCAGTGGTAAATAATCCACCTTCCAATGCGGGTACACAGGTTCAATCCCTGGTCGGAGAACTAAGATGCCACATGTCACAGGGCAACTAAGCCTGCGCACCACAACTATTGAGCTCGCACACCTCAACAAGAGAGCCCGTGTACCCGAAACTACAGAGCCCACGTGCTCTGGATCCCGAGCACTCCTGAGTTTGTATCCAGTAAGTCAGAAGAATGAGTGGCCTGAGGACCTTTGAACGTGCATCTGGTGTCTGAAGTGCAGGCAGTCTTGTTAGGGCTTGTGCTTTTAACCTGCGGAGTCTAACACTAATTCTGAATTGTATTTCAGTACACAAGGTAGATACCTAACAAGGAAATTCCTGGGCCACATGATTGCTATTCATTTTGTTTGGGGTTTTCCCTAACAGAAAAGATTTTTTTTTTGCGGTATGCGGGCCTCTCACTGTTGTGGCCTCTCCCGTTGCGGAGCACAGGCTCTGGACACGCAGGCTCAGCGGCCATGGCTCACGGGCCCAGGCGCTCCGCGGCATGTGGGATCTTCCCGGACCAGGGCACGAACCCGTGTCCCCTGCATCGGCAGGCGGACTCTCAACCACTGCGCCATCAGGGAAGCCCCCCAGAAAAGATTTTGATAAGATAAACTTATCAAGTCATATTTGATAGAGATTCCAAACATTTTTTTTTCTCTTCAGAGACTCCAGAAATAAACTATTCCAACCCTCATTTTTTCAGATGATGGAAACAAGGCCAGGAAAGTTAAAAATATAAAAGCAAATGGGAGTTCCCTGGTGGCCTAGTGGTTAGGATTCTGGGCTTTCCTTGTCGCTGCCCGGGGTCAGTCCCTGGTTGGGGAAATGATCCTGTAAGCTGCATGGTGCAGCCAAAATATAGAAATAAACTGCATTAAATATATATATATATGCAGAGCTGTGCTTTTGATTGGTAGTTCAGAACCCACTACTTTTAGGGGATTCCCTGCCTGTCCAGTGGTTAGGACTCGTTTCTTTCACTGCCAGGGCCTGGGTTCAGTCCCTGGTCGGGGAACTAAGATCTCACAAGCCACATGGTTTGGCCAAAAAAAAAAAAAAAGAAAAGAACCTAATGCTTTTACTGATACTGTTTGAAAAATAGCAAACAATACTAAACTTAAATAAATTTAATCAGAAACAGACATATTTAAAAAAATTTTGCCAGCTATTTCAACTCTTCTATTGACAGACAAGAAAAGCAGGACATAACAGAATAAAGTGTCAAGTTTACAATGGTAAACTTGGGTCTATATTTAGAAAACTTTATGAAAAGCCATATTAATGTAAATAATAAAAAATACAAAAAGAGAGACGGTTAAAGTGTGATGTGTGTGTGTGAGGGAGAGAGAGGGAGAGAGAGAGAGAGAGAGAGAGGTGGTTTGGTTTGGGACACTCCAAATCTGTGATTACAGAGAGAATTTTTCATAGATTTCTGTCTTTGATCTTCATACACAGCATACAGCATGTATGAAGGATCCAGTGGATCCAAAAATATTTGCAAGCCACACAAAAGATAAAGGACTAGTACTTAGAATATATAAAGACTACAGTTCAGTCATAAAAAATAAAGAACTAGGGAGTTCCCTGGTGGTCCAGTGGTTAGGACTTTGCACTTTCACTACCGTGGCCCAAGTTCAAGCCCTGGTTGCAGACCTGAGGTCCTGCAAGCCACGTGGCATGGCCAAAAAAAAAAAAAATTTTTTTAATTAGAATATGTCATAAAAGACATCATGATATTGTGGTTTATAATACTAAATACATATTTGTCTCTTTCTAACACATGATTCCCAAAACCCTTAAAATATCTTAAGTGATTAGAGTAATAGGGGCATCTTTTGTTATAATAATTACTATTTTGTCCTCAGTTTCTGAAATAGCTTTAGAAAAATAAAGGTGAAATGTGTATCTTTTATTATTCATAAAAACTCCATTTTACCCACCTGTGTGAATAAGGTGATTTTTTTGGAAAGCCCCTAGATAACCACGTGATGGGAGCTGGTTGTCAGGGGAAACAACCATGTGATTAGAGGGTTGGAACTTTTGCCCACCACCTGATCTCCAAGGAGGGGAGAGGGGCTGGAGGTTGAATTTATCATAAATGATTGATAATTTAATCCATCATGCCTACAAGAGAAGGCCTCCATAAAAACACAAAAGGACAAGGTTTGGGGAGCTTCTGGGTTGGTGAAAACATAGAGATACTGGGAGAGCGATACATTCAGAGAGGGCACGGAAGCTCTGTGCCCCTTCCCTCATACATTGTCCTACACATCTCTTCTATCTGGTTTTCCTGAGCTGTATCCTTTTATAATAAACTGGTGATCTAGTAAGTAAACTGTTATCCTGAATTCTGTGAGCCGCCCTAGCAAATTAATGGAACCTGAAGAGGGAGTTGTGGGAAACTCTGATTTACAGCCGGTTGGTCAGAAGAGCAGGTAAAGACCTGGACTTGTAGTTGGCATCTGAAGTGGAGGAGGCGGGGGCAGTCCTGTGGGTCTGAACCCTTAACCTGTGGATTTGAAGCTAACTCCAGGTAGACAGTGTCAGAATTGAGTTAAATTGTAGGACACCTATTGGGTGTCAGGAGGATCTGAGGATTGCTTGGTGTTGAGGAAAAACTCACACACCTCTGGTCACAGAAGTGCTGTGAATGTAAGTAAAAGAGGAAACAGAGTTTTGTTCCATTAGGGTTGGTGTCAGAACTGTTGTGAAGCGGAGTGTTTAAATGTGAGTGTAGTAGTAGTAGAGCAGAGGAAAAACACAAGGAGCATTTTCCCTGTAAACATGCATAGACATTTCACCGAAACAGGTGAAATATGCAGATGGCAAATAATCACATGAAAAGTTGTATGACATCACTAATCCTCAGGAAATGCAAATTAAAAACACAATGGGATATCACTACACACCTATCAGAATGGCCGAAATAAAAAATAGTGATAATATCAAATACTGGTGAGGATGCAGAAAAAGTACATCATCAGACAGTGTTGGTGAGAATATAAAATGGTACAGCCACCCTGAAAACCTTTTGGCAGTTTTTTATAAAACAAAACATGCAAGTACTGTTCGACCCAGCAATTACACTTTTGGGCATTTATTCTAAAGAAATGAACATTTATGTTTGTACAAAAACCTGTACATGGATGTTCATAGCAACTTTACTTGTAATAGCCCCAAACTGGAAACTGCTCAAATGTACTTCAACAGCTGAATGGTTTAAACAAACTGTTGTCCATTCATATCACGGGATACCATGCAAAAATAAAAAGGAATAAGCTACTGATACATGCCACAACCTGGGGATGGAACTCCAGAGAACTATACTGAGTGAAAAATAACCAACACCAAAAGGTTACAGACAGTGTTATTCCTTTATGTAATCTTTTGAAATGATAAAATTTAGAAATGGAGAACAGCATAGTGATTTGGGGGTCAGGGATTAGCACAAGGTGCTGGAACTCTTTACCATGGTGGTGGGTACACCACCAGTACCTGTCCATGGCCCGTTAGGAACCAGACCGCACAGCAGGAGGTGAGCAGCGAGTGACTGGGTGAAGCTTCATCTGTATTTAGAGCCGCTCCCCATTGCTCGCATTACCGCCTGAGCTCCGCCTCCTGCCAGATCAGCGGTGGCATTAGATTCTCATAGGAGTGTGAATCCTACTGTGAACCCAGCATGCAAGGGATCTAGGTTGCACACTCCTTATAAGAATCTAATGCCTGATGATCTGAGGTGGAGCTGAGGGGTGATGCTAGCACTGGGGAGCGGCTGCAAATACAGATTATCATTAACAGAGAGGTTTGACTGCACAGAGACCATAATAAATTAGTTGCTTGCAGACTCATATCAAAACCCTATCAGTGAGTGGCAAGTGACAATTAAGCTGCATCTGGTGGCAGGCTTTATAGTGACAAGTGAGTTGATGTACTTCAATTGTACAGCTGCATCTGGTGGCAGGCTTTAAGTCAGAATCCAACACTTATTTTAGTCTGCGCGTGGCCCGCCCATTATTTTATTTACAGTTCTGTCTGCACGTCTTTCCCCAACTGTGCACTTGTCTCAGTCACAGTTTTGGTAAGCCCACAAGCTCACCCTAGCCAAAATGAATAAAAAACAAACATCGTTGGAGAGCCTCTTTGAAAAGGGGGAAAGACCCAATGATGAGACAGCAGAAGACACAAAGACTGCCAACAAAAAGAAAGCTGCATTTAGGGGGCTTCCCTGGTGGTGCAGTGGTTAAGAATCCGCCTGCCAACGCAGGGGACACAGGTTTGAGCTCTGGTCTGGGAAGATCCCACATGCCATGGAGCAACTAAGCCTGAGCACCACAACTACTGAGCCTGCCCTCTAGAGCCCATGAGCCACAACTACTGAAGCCTGTGTGCCTAGAGCCCGCGCTCTGCAAGAGAAGCCACCGCAATGAGAAGCCTGCACACCACAACGAAGAGTAAACCCTGCTAACAGCAACTAGAGAAGGTCCACGTGCAGCAACAAAGGACCCAATGCAGCCAAAAATAAATAAATAAATAAAATCTAAAGAAAGAAAGAAAGCTGCATTTAAAAGAAAATACCAAGAGTCCTACTTAAATTATGGATTCATTGCAACAGGTGATTCACACTCTCCAAGCCTGCTTTGTATAATACGTGGTGACTGGCCATCCAACAAAGCCATGAAACCTTCAAAACTGCTTCACCACATGGAGACCAATCACCCTGCATTAAAAGACAAGTCTTTGGAGTTTTTCAAAAGAAAAAGCTGTGAACACGAAGGACAGAAGCAATTATTGAAGGCCACCACTTCATGAAATGTGTCTGCACTGAGAGCATCATTCTTGGTGACTAACTGCATTGCTAAAGCTAAGAAGCCCTTTACTATTGGTGAAGAGTTAATCCTGCCTGCTGCTAAGGACATTTGTCATGAACCTTTAGGAGAGGCTGCAGTTCAAAAGGTGGCACGCGTTCCTCTTTCGGCTAGCTCCATAACTGGATGAATTGATGAAATAGCAGAGGATATTGAGGCATAGTTGTTAGAGAAGATTACTGAGTCACCATGGTACACAATCCAGGTTGACGAGTACCGATGTTGACAACAAGGCAACAACGCTTGGTTTTTTTCGATATATTTTTCAGGAGGATGCGCATGAGGATATGTTATGTGCACTTTTGTTGTGAACCAACACCACAGCTGCAGAACTATTCAAGTCTTTGAATGATTACGTATCAGGAAAACTGAACTGTTAATTTTGTGTTGGTTATATGCATGGACAGGGCGGCTGCCACGACTGGACGACTTTCTGGTTTCACTCCTCGGGTCAAAGAGGTTGCTTCAGAATGTGAGTCTACGTACTCTGTCATCCATAGAGAAATGCTGGCTAGCTGAAAAATGTCACCTGAACTTAATAACGTTTTGCAGGATGTAATTAAAATGATCAACCCCATTAAAGTACATGCCCTTAACTCATGTCTGTTCGCGCAGCTCTGTGAGGAGATGGAGGCAGAGCACACACATCTTCTCTTACACACAGAGTGAGATGGCTTTCTAGAGGTAGACCACTGGCCAGAGTTTTTGAGTTGTGAGCTCCAGAGATTTCTTTCAAAAAAACAGTCACCACTGGCAGCAAATTTCAGTGACACAGAATGGGTTGCAAAACTTGCTTACTTGTGTGACATATTCAAGCTTTCAACGAACTCAATCTGTCACTTCAGGGGAGAACAACAACTATGTTCAAATCTGCAGATAAAGTGGCTGCATTCAAAGCCAAACTGGAATTATGGGAGCGATGAGTGAACACTGGGAATTTTGACATGTTTCAAACATTGGCAGAGATTTTGAAAGACACTGAGCCAGGGCCTTCTTTCTCCCAGCTGGTGAATGATTCCCTATCTCAGCTTTCAGAACAGTTTGAGCATTACTCCCCAACCACAAAAGACCCCCAAACTGGGAAGGAATGGACCCAGGACCCATTTGTGAATAAGCCAGGTGAATCGACTTTGTCCGTGCTAGAAGAGGATCCACTGTTTGAGATCGCAAATGACAGTGGCCTTAAAAGTATGTTTGAGACAACTTCAAATCTCCATATGTTCTGGTTTAAAGTCATGGAGGAATATCCAGAGATTGCCACAAAAGCACTGAAAAGCCTGCTTCCATTTCCAGCATCCAATCCTTGGGAAGCAGGGTTTTCTGTAGTGAGAGCAACCAAAATGAGATTACGGAGTAGGGTGGACATAAGCAACACACTTCAGGTGTCACTGTCTCCCATCATCCCCAGATGGGACCATCTAGTTGCAGGAAAACAAGGTCAGGGCTCCCATTGGATTCTGCATTATGGTGAGATGTGTAATTATTTCATTATATATTACAATGTAACAACAATAGAAATAAAGTGCACAATAAATGTAATGCGCTTGCATCATTCCGAAACCATCCCCCCACCCCGATCCGTGGAAGAATTGTCTTCCACGAAACCAGTCCCTGGTGCCAAAAAAGTTGGGGACTGCTGACGTACACAGAGTAAAACTGAGGAAGTGTGAAGATATGTGGATTGTATTCATGTCAATTTCCTGGTTCTGATTTAAATTGTAGTTTTGTAAAATGTTGCCATCGGAGGAAAATGGGTGAAATGTACATGGGATCCTTCGATGTTATTTCTTTTTGCGGTACGGGGGCCTCTCGCTGTTGTGGCCTCTCCCGTTGCGGAGCACAGGCTCCGGACGCGCAGGCTTAGCGGCCATGGCTCACGGGCCCAGCCGCTCCGCGGCATGTGGGATCCTCCCGGACCGGGGCACGAACCCGCGTGCCCTGTATCGGCAGGCAGACTCTCAACCACTGTGCCACCAGGGAAGCCCCTATGTTATTTCTTACAATTGCATGTGACTCTAAAATTATCTCAATAAAAATTCAAATAAAGAAAAATAGCTTGATGGAATTGCTTTTACAGTTCTCGTTGTGCAAAGGTTATTTGAAACAGGACGTGAATCTAAAAAAATCTACTACTCTGATGTGGCAAATAAATAAATTTATCTTATACATTCAGCCTTTCAGCTTTCAATTCTTTACACGATTTTTGACATTCAATCACCTGGGCTCAGAGCTGTGATTATGGGAAAATTTACAAGATACCCTAGAACATTCTCTGGTAGAGAGATCAAGAAGTCACTGAAGAAACTTTCCCAGTATAGGTAAAGAAGAGTGAAGACTGAAAAAGGTGGAAGGATGTGAGTAATTTTCAAAAATTAAAAACAAAATTTCTTTTTTGATCAATTTAGATGTTTGCTTCTAGAGACGAATAGCCTAGCAGCTTGTGGGCCACTGTGTAACTGATCATACACTGCACTGAGTGATTATAAATCACACTGATTAAAAAAGTTATCAAAGTGAGATAGTATTTGAAGTTATGAGTATACCTCATCTGTAGATGAAGTCACTAAGAAGGGATCTGTAGTAAGAAGAGAAGAGGACCAAGGAGAAAATTCTGGAGAATAACAGAGTTTAAAGAGAGGACCTACCAGAAGATCTTAGTGGCAAAATTCAAGAATGGTGGTACCACTCTAAAGTTTGTATGTCTATTTTTAGAGAGTGGGAGTGGGTTAGTGGTTTGTCTGGATGTTTAGGGTGAAACTGTATTCATTTATTACTTGTGTACTTTAATACTACTTTAAAGTAAAAATAAGAATATAGTACAAAATAAAATTAAAAAGCTTCACAAGTAGTAGACAGTGTAAGGATATTGATTCCTAGACCCAGAAAGAAGAGTGGTTAGACTGTTAGATCCTGTGCTGGGCCTATCAGGCTGCTTGCCAAACAAGAGGCCACAATGAAGTGTTTGTTAACAGAATGATGTTTGGCAACTTCCTGAGGAAGAGTGCAAAGGCAGCCTTGGTCCCTGCTGTGGCCCATGGAGAGGTATGTGGTCTTCCTGGAGTACCTTGTTGGAAAGTAATATATGGTCTATTGTCTCATCAAACTTGAGAGTCACTAGCTGCTTTTATAAATTTGTGGGAAAGGTCATCCATCCCTTGCAGAAGAGACCTAGGATGTACATTAAAGGATTCAGAAGTGCTGGGCCAGAAGATGAAGTACTTATGAAGGAGTAAAAACAGCATTCTGGACAGTGTTTTCAATAGAAAATTGTCAATGGAAAGGAAGAATGATATGGTATGTAGATGCTTAGCTGCATAGAATCTGGTTTCCTGAATGACATCTTTGGACAATAAAAACTAGTATCTTGGCTAGGGAAAGAGTGCATCCCTAAAGGGCTAGGGGAAAACAGATATTTTTCCAGAAATATGGCAAACTGATCAAGAGGACTTTGTTGAAGGAGGGGGGAAAAACTCCAGATAACGCTAAATCTATATATGACAGAAGGCACTTGAAATGACATAGAATATCAATGAACAGAAATCCGAAGACTTAAAATTATCATGAAGTGGTATTTGAAGCTATGAGTATAGATGAGATCACTCTATTCTCTTCTTGGCTACTTCCTGCCAATTACTGTGCAATTGTCTGGCTGATTTTTGAAGGTTTCAGGTTTGAGGTCTTCCATAGTCAGTAAGGCCAAAGCTCAGCAAATGGAGATGGGAATGAAGGGGGCTGGCAAGCCTCCCAAAAAGAGCCCACAGGGTGGCAGTAATTTAGTATGCCCACCACAGACCAAGGTCTGGTTCTCAGATCTCTAAGTACTGATTCTGCCACTGTAAACACACAAGATGCCACTGCAAAAACCAAAATGCCAATTTATTAATTTATTAATGTACAATTTTGGGGACAAGGGACGTTTCCTTTCCAGTGTCCTGAACATTTATGGCTGCCATGAAGGATAACACCTTCCCCATATGAGGGTAACCATGAAGCTGAATTATTATTATTTTTACAAATATTTATTTATTTGGCTGCGCCGGGTCTTAGTTGAGGCATGCAGGATCTTTTAAGTTGTGGCATGTGGGATCATTATTTGCAGCATGCGAACTCTTAGCTGCAGCATATGAGATCTAGTTCCCTGACCAGGGATTGAACCCAGGCCCCCTGCATTGGGAGCATGGAGTCTTAGTCACTGGACCACCACCAGTGAAGTCCCCTGAATTATTTTTTCTGTTAATTTATTCTTTACTGAACTACAGTTGAATTACAATATTGTGTTAATTATTGCTGTACAGCAAAATGACTCAGTTATACATATATACATTCTTTTTCATATTCTTTTCTTTTTTAAATTGAAGTGTAGTTGATGTACAATGTTGTGCCCATCTCTGCTGTACAGCAAAGTGACTCGGTTATATACATATATACATTCTTTTTTTATATTCTTTTCCATTATGGTTTATCACAGGATACTGAATATATTTCCCTGTGCTATACGTTAGGACCTTGTTGTTTATCCATTCTATATATACCAGTTTGCATCTTCTAACCCAAACTCCCACTCCTACCTTCTCCCACCCCCCTCCCCCTTGGCAGCCACCAGTCTATTCAAATGTCCCTGATTTTGTTTCTGTTTCATAGGTAGGTTCATTTGTGTCATATTTTAGATTCCACATATGTGATATCATATGGTATATGTCTTTCTGACTTACTTCACTTAGTATGATAATCTCTAGTTACAACCATATTGCTGCAAATGACATTATTCATTCTTTTCTATGGCTGAGTAGCATTCCACTGCATATATGTGCCACATCTTCTTTATCTATTCATCTGTTGATGGACATTTAGGTTGTTTCCATGTCTTGGCTATTGTGAATAGTGCTGCTATGAACATAGGGGTGCATGCATCTTTTTGAATTATAGTTTCGTCTGGATACATGCCCAGGAGTGGGATTGCTGGATCATACAGTAGTTCAGTTTTTAGTTTTCTGAGGAACCTCCATACTATTTTCCACAGTGGCTGCACCAACTTACATTCCCACCAACAGTGTAGGAGGGTTCCCTTTTCTATGAGGCTGAATTATTCATCAAAGGGTAATTGACCCAGAATAGATACCCCCAAAAAGGTGAACATTAATCTTGAGGATGCAAAATGGTAACGTCTGATTATTTCCAACCCTACAAAAGAGAACCTCTTTCTTATGATAAAAATAGCCATATTTACAAAGTTAGGAATTTCTTTTTGGAATTTCAAACTGGAGAGCACTAGATAATCACTGCGATGTTATTTTTACAGTATATCTATTCAGTAGAATATTAGGCAGCCATTACAATTTTAGCTATGAAGATTATGCAGCAGCATAGGAAATATGTATGGCATAATAGCTGATGAAAAAAGTAGGATATGCAATTTCACTGTTTAAAAGCAAACACAGAAGGGAAAAAAAACTGACATGAAACACATCAAAATGTTCAGAGTGGTTATATTTGGAAGGTTGTCTTAGGGGTGATTTTTTTCTTTGCTTTTCAAATTGAATAAGATATTTTTTCCCTCTGCAGTGGAAGCACCGAGTCTTAACCATTGGACCACCAGGGAAATCCCTGAATAAGATTATTTTAAATGATTAAAAAAAATTACAGCTGGATTGTATGTAGTGACTACTGCTTTTTTCTTTCCACCTCTCCCAAGAATTTGCATGTGGTCACTAAATAATCATTCAGCCTCAGGTCACTTCCTTTCTTTCATTTTTTTTTTTCTGACAGAATTATGTTAGCAAAATGCTATCGATACAGTATACCCTGATTCCAGCATTTGATATATCTTTGTTCTTGATCAAGGTTCTTTGGGTTACAGTAACAAAAATGTACTCAGATTTGCTCAGGTAAAATGTGAATCTTGGGGAACAGGAGCACTGCGTATAACCCAAGGGAAGAAGTTCAGCTGAGGACAGAAGTCAGTGACGGGTATGTCATGAAGAACCAAGGCAGATACCATCTTCATCTTGTCAGGACCACGTGGCCTCTGGTCTCTCGTTCTTTCTATACATCTGCTCATTCTTTCTCTCTCTCCCCCCTTCACACTCAAAACTTATGTTCTCAGCTTCTATGATCCACATTGTGCAAAAAGGCTGCTCAATCCTCCAATCAGATTTCCTCCTAGCTCTAGCCCTCTAACCAAATGCTTAGAGACCCAGTATCCTAATTTAAATTCAATTTCAATTCCCAGGAGAGAAATCCAATTGATCAGTTGGGGTCAGGTGTCTACCCTGGCTGTGGTTTGGCAATGGAGGTAGGGGTGGAGTCATAGAATATAAATTTGGCTGCAAAGGGGCCACTCTTGGTTGAGGGGAGAGTTCAGAGAAAGAAGTCATGGCTTGGCAGACAACTCAAAATGTATTTACTACCTGGGTTTCTCATGAGTCCTCAGCATCAAGGTGGAGACACAGGAGTTGGTTGAATAGACAAGAAGGTATATCATAACTGGTTATATGATCACACCCACAGGAGATAAATCAGTGACACCCTGCCTAAGGTTTCTGGAGGGAGTGGCTTTCAGATCTTATGAGTAGATCTCTGGTAGCTTCCAGTAAGGCTCTAGGTGGGCTCTGTCCTGATCAACAGTTTTTAATAAAGTCTTGGATTCCCTGGGCCTGGGGAATTTGTGTTTCCACTTTCCTTAATATTCTTAAATCTTCTCTACCTCCACCCCTGTCCACACTCTCTTCTATTTTATTTTATTATTTATTTTTAAAATAAATAAATAATTATTTATTTTTTAAATTGAAGTATAGTTGATTTACAATGTTGTAATTACTGCTGTACAGAAAAGTGATTAAGTTATACATATACATTCCTTTTTAATATTCTTTTCCTTTATGGTTTATCATAGGATATTGAATATAGTTCTCTGTGTTATACAGTAGGACCTTGTTGTTTCTCCATTCTCTGTATAAAAGCTTGCATCTGCTAACCTCATCCTCCCACTGCACTGCTTTCTCAACCCGCTTCCCCTTGGCAACCACCGGTCTGTTCTCTATGCTAGTGACCGACTTCTTAACCAGCTGAGAAAAATAGAAGGAATCAGAACTAATTATCTGTTTATCACCAAACTTATTGATTTACCTACATCTGTACTCATATAATCTTCCTTCTCTCCCATACAACAGATGAATCATCTCTACTCCACTTTGTGCATTGGATCCCATCTTCTCTCACCTACTTAAGAACTTGGCTTCTTCAATTATCCTATTTCTACTCTACATCACCAGTTTTTGTCTGTCTACTGGATCATTACCATCATTTTACAATTATGGTGTAACACCAAAAAAAAAAAAAAACGAGACCCCCAAAATAGAGCTGTAAGTCATCTAGACTGCTGGTTAGCCATAAAGTTAAACTATCAACAGACCAAAAAATCTTTTATACTCTGGTCCTCTTGAACAGATACTGTATCCCCTTTGAGAAACGTTTTAGCAAATAGCTTTCCAAATTTGTTAACCTGTGGTCATCACCATAGAATAATATGCAATGTACTTGTTCCATTGGCGTCTTCCAGGATTTGAGTCTAGTTATTAGTCTAGAAGCAATGAAATTAGAAGCGATAGGTATGGGTCTTGAGGAGAATCAACATTCCTCTGCAAAACACTTACTTCAGGATAGGTCATTACAGGTTCTTCAGGCAAGGGGAGGCTAATCTCCAGACAGTAGATGGACTAGATTCCTATTGCTGCTGTAATAAATTACTACAAATCTAGAGGCTTAAAACAACACAGATTTATTATTTTACAGTTCTAGAGGTCTCATTGGGCTAAATGAGGAGGAATGCAGGTCTGGGAGATGCAGCCAAAGGGTTATAGAACACTCACTATTGACTTTGAATTATTGAAGCAGATGAAGAAGCCGGAACTCATGGAGAAATATAAGAAGACAGAGCTTGTGGAGGAGTCTGAGAAGCTGCCATTTATGGTCACCTTGACTGCAAAGCAGGAGTATGCACAGAAGTTTGAGATGCCATTGTGTTTGGCTGCCACAACTGCAAAGTGAGAGCTTGTGGCCAGATCTGAGGATCTGGAAACTGCCAGTCTCCTGGAAGAAGCTGCTACAACCTCCTGAGAAGAAAAGCTTCTTTTCTCTGCCTTTCCTATATGCTGTGAGTACCTCTCATTGGCAACTCTAACTTGGAACCATAAAGGGAGGGGAATTCTGGGAAATGTTCTTGGCTTCTCCTCTGCAATGGAGAGATGGTACATGTGGGTGGCAATAACGCAAAGTTGACAACCAACAATTCAGCATAGTTAGAAAACTTCTGATTTTGAGAAATTAACTGGCAAGTCAAACTGTGCTTAAATGATAAAGGGCATGTACTGAATCATGAGACTAAGTCTAGAGGTAGGGATAGCTGTAGTGGAAATTGATCTGGTAGCTCAAAAAATGTGAGCAGGACCTGATATCCTGTCTTCCATGTCTCGGTTACTCTTCATTGCTCTTTGATTCCTATCTTCATAGGCATTTTTTGTTGCAAAACAGCTGCCAGTGGTTCCCTCAGCTACATGCTTCTCAGCTTATGATAGACCAGTGGGTAGGAGAGGATTTCTTCACTCAGATGTCAAAGAGAATTTCTTGAATGTGATTGGTTGATTTAGGCTCTGTGCCTTTCCCGAACCAAACTATGTGACCAGGGGCGATGAATTCATTCTGATTAGTTGACTGAGAAGGGAAAACCAATGTTTGGCTCCAACCCCAAATGTCTACTATAGTAGCCAAAACATCAAGGACACGAACAAATTAAATAGAATAAACCCCTCCTACTATGGCCAGATGGACTGTTGATTATGTATCACTACTTTTAAAGTGTGACTTTTGAGCAACTGTATTGAGTCTGAGTGCCTGAGAACTCCCAGCCCTGGTGTAAGGAAGTGATTATTCTCAAGCATCTTGTACCGGATGAGGAATACCAAATAACTCAGAGCCACTGCAATAAAGGAAACGCTCCAAATAGCCCCAGGACAAGAAACACATTCCTAAACTTTTTTTGAGGCTTTCAATGTTTGTTAGTTGAAACTTAATCTGAAAACGCCAACTTTTCAATATTATGTTCTCTTTCAATAATTATTCCCTTGAACTGTAGCTCCTAAAAACTAAGCAGGACAACCATAAAATTAGCAGCTAAAAGAAACTTACAGGTTGATTATGAAACAAAACCTGATATTATTTGGCTTCAGCCTTGGTCCCTGGGAAAAAAAAAAGATGTCTGGGGGATCCAAGATGCCAGAACTCAGTTCAAGTCAAAATATTGTATTGCAGTGCCTGAGGCAGGATTATGAAAAGGCTCTGGATAAGCCCTAGCTGCTGTTAACCAAAATTTAACCAAAATTTCATTCCAGAGCTTCAGAAAAGGGGAGGGAAAAATGGAAAAAATACTGAATTTAACGATAATGTTAGTCTTATTCTCTACTTGAAATATTATTAATAATATTAATCCAATTCCTGTTTTATTTTTAATGATCCCTTGCTGTCATCAGAGCATGTTTTTCTTTGTAGAAAATGTCATTCTAGAAAAAATACACTCATGTGACCACATATAAATAACACTTTATTTGGAGATTAGCCTCTCGCCAGAAGAAATCAACCATGAGAGGCCTCATGACAAAGGCCTTCTGACTCATCTTCCTGATACCCTCCCATGGTCCACTGTCCATACAACATCCAGAATGGTCTGGATTATTCGAATCCAGATTATAATTATCTGGATTATTCCGGCCACTTAAAGTTTAAGTCAGATCATATCCTTCCCCTGCTCAAAATCCTCCCATAGTTTCTCATCACATTTATTTTTAAATTTTTATTTATTTATTTTTTAATTAAAAAAAATTATTTGTTTTATTTATTTATTTTTGGCTGCGTTGGATCTTCGTTGCTGCATGTGGCCTTTCTCTAGTTGCAGTGCGTGGCTTCTCATTGTCATGGCTTCTCTTGTTGCGGAGCACAGGCTCTAGACGCAGGCTTTAGTAAGTTGTGGCATGTGGGCTCAGCAACTGTGGCTTGTAGGCTCTAGAGCGCAGGCTCAGTAGTTGTGGTGCACAGGCTTAGCTGCTCTGCAGCATGTAGGATCTTCCCAGACCAGGGCTTGAATCCATGTCCCCTGCATTGGCAGGCAGATTCTTAACCACTGCGCCACCAGGGAAGCCCCTCTCCTCACATCTACAATAAAAGCAAAGTGCTAACTGCAGCTCACAAGGCCCTGGGGGACCTGGTTTCTGTATACCTCTCAGGTATGATCTATTATGCTTTCTTGCCTTCACTCTATTCAGTCACATTGGCCTCTATCATTCACTGAAAGTGCCAAGAACAGTCCTGTCTTTGCCTTGTAAAGTCTTCCCTGAGCTATGTGTATGGCTTTCTCCCTCATCTCCTTCAGGGCTCTACTCAGAAAGGCACCTCCTTCAACGGTCTTCTCTGAGCGCTGTATCTAAAATAGCACATTATCTATCTCTAGCACCTTACAAATTTTTCTTCCTATCACTACTTTATATTACATTATTTCATCTATTGTTTGCCTCTTCCACTAGAATGTCAGCTCCATGAGATCAGACCTGTCTGCTTTGGTCACTGTTACATTCCCAGTGCCAGAAATGTACCTGTGTCATGTGTTGCATGGTTGAATGAGAATAAATCTAACTAGAAATGACCCACTATTTATGTCCTAAGAAGCATCTGGATGAATGAAGACATATTTTGGAGGTAGGATTTAGTGACTGATTGGATATGGGGGGTGAAGGTGTGGGGTGCTATCAAGGGTTTCCTGATTTTTGCCGGGAGCACACAGGTGGGTGGAGGTGTCATTTATGGAGAAGAGGAAGACCAAAGAAGCTGATTTGTAGGGAAGGTCAGTTCAGTTTTGGACATCTAAAGCTTGAGATGCCTGTGGGACAACCAAGTGGAGAAGTTAAGCAGGCAGTTGGATATGTAGGCCTGAAGTGAGATAAATGTTTTTATTGTTTGAATCTTTTTTGAGCTAGGTTTTCTTTAATTGACTCTAAAGGCACCCTATTGACATCTCTGTGGTCAAGCATAACTGACTCTATGATAGACTTGCTAAAGTAAAATCTGACACTTCACAGTGATAGGGCCTTTTTCTTTTCTAAGTGAAAAGGGAGCTTCCTGACAACCAAGAATGATGATAATGTTCACTTTTTGCGCAATTGGTCACTTCACTTAAAATCACAAGCTAATTCTTCAACGAAAAGCTTAAATCCTACTGAAGATGTCTGCAAATGAGTAAATGGCTGTTTAACATTGTTGTATTAGAGTCTCAAGTATGTGTACCTTGCATAGGAAATGAATTCTCTCTGCTGTTTCTTCTGGACACTGTTTATTCTAGGTTGCTGAATGGAATGCATATTCCACTTAAAAATTTTTGAGCATAGATTTGCTTGCTCCATTTGTATATTTATTTATTTTTTATATTTTGGCCGTGCCACACAGCTTGCGGGATCTCAGTTCTCTGACTATAGGGGCTGAGCCCAGGCCACGGCAGTGAAAGTCCGGAATCCTAATCACTAGGCTACCAGGGAACTCCTTGTACAGTGCATTTAGCAGATAAACTGTGACTTCTTGACTTAGGTGTGTACATCTTGTCCAGGGTAAAAGTGATTCCAGTTTAAAATCTCAAATGAATTCTGCCTTTTATAAGTACTCTAGTCTTTTCTGCAGTTTTTGCTTCATAAATGCTAAATTAAATGAGGATCTAACATTTCAGTGTTATCTGAATCACTGGGAACCTCCTGAAGCATGGAATTTCTGATGTCATGGACACTGAGAGGGGACACGACCTCACTGCAGTGATTTGGCCAGTCTAACATAGTGCCAATATACAATCTTCAGCCCCTTAAACAGTAAATTCTTACCTATGACTATGGAATACAAGTTTGGTTCTCCCTCTTAAGGAACTTCACACACCAGCAAGTGGTTTGAGGAAGTGTTTTTATGCCACAGATGAAGTGGGATGGTGGGAAGAGACTTTTAAGTCCCTGCAAGCATACCTAGTTTGCCTGAAAGATCCTAAACCTAACAAGTTGTCATTCAGTAATTCAACCAGCAATTAGTCTATTATGTGTGTGTATGTATACATGTGTGCATGAGGGAAGAAGGATATATAGAACACATTAACTTTACTCTCCAGGAACTTATGGTCTAGTAAAATTACATATTTAGAAAAACAGAAGTAAAGATAAAGACTGTGAGAACGTATGATTAATTCTGCCTCAGGGAGTCTGGGAAGGCTTCACAGAGGTAGGAATATTTAATTGGGGTTTTGAAGGATGAATAGTTTACCAGGCAGATGAAGAACGTGAAAATAACTAGGGTTGAAGTTAAATGGGTACTCAGAAGAATGTTGGGTGGATCTGGAGCATAGGATGCAGAGGTTTGGACCATAATATGCAGGGATATGAGTGATAAGGCATCATACATACTCACATAACACATAACAAAGGTGTTAGCTTTAAAATCATTCCTACGTTTCCTGGAACTTTTAATATAAACTCCAAGAAAGTTCCTAAGTTACTGGGCTACGTGTGAATTAAAATAAACCTCTTGGGAAAGTCTATTACTAAGAGACAGGCATGTCTAAAGCTGTCTTAAAAGCAAAAGTGGCTGGGGGGGTGGTGGTGGTGGGATGAGTTGGGAGATTGGGATTGACATGTGTACACCAATATGTATAAAATGGATAACTAATAAGAACCTGCTGTATAAAAAAATAAATTAAATTAAATTAAATTTTTTTTAAAAAAGCAAAAGAAGCTTTTTTTAAAAAATTTATTTATTTTTGGCTGCGTTGGGTCTTCGTTGCTGCACGCAGACTTTAGTTGTGGCTCTAGGCGCATGGGCTTCAGTAGTTGTGGCGCATAGGCTTAGTTGCTCCGTGGCATGTGGGATCCTCCCAGACCAGGGCTCAAACCCGTGTCCCCCGCATTGGTAGGTGGATTGTTAACCACTGCACCACCAGGGAAATCCCAAAAGAATTATCTTCTGAAGACAGAAGAGATTCAACAGGCACCCCCTTCAAGTGAGTTTCTTCTTAGTTGTCTCTAAGTTGGAATATTTGGTTTGAGCACAATATCCACTTTCTTCTTGGCTACTATTCCTTTTTTTAGGGGGGCCGTTCCACGCTGCATGAGGGACCTTAGTTCCCCCAACAGTGATCCAACCCCGAGCCCCCTGCAGTGGAAGGGTGGAGTCTTAACCAATGGACCGCCAGGGAAGTCCCTTGGCTACTATTTTGACAGGTGGAGACATACCTGAAGTCACTACCACTTGATCTGCGATACACATTCTTGGCACTGCCTGTGTGTGACTTACGTAATACAGGAGTTCAGTAAGATTATATTTTTAAGAAGTTTTCAGAATTTGATTTGTATTCTTGGGTTTTAATTATTCTATCATGTAAATTCTGCTAACTTGACTAATTATAAAAAATTAAGTGTTTTCAGTCTTCCTTTGAGATTTTTGGATAGTGTTAATACGAATTCATTTAATTACATATTGGAAAACAAATATTTAAACTCTGCAGAGTTCTTTTCGATATTTCACACTAGTCTTCGTTTCCCCAGTGCCTGGGCACACGCTGAACAGGCAAATAATCATTTGTTGACTAAAGAAGTACCTAAAAACTTGATTTTCTTCAAGATGTAATTGCAGGAAGCAGCAAATCCCAAAGCCCGAATAATCCAGTTTCCAGCCAAGGCGCCTGGGATTTCTAGTAGGTCTATTAAAGAACTTGACTGCTACCCTGCACAAAACCCCTAGCGGTGTTTAACAACAGAAAACTCCCCTAACCCACAACACAACAAACTAAGAAACCTTGTAAAGAAGATTCACAGTACAAGAGCTAAAAAACATGAACTTAAGTGAACTCTTGGTTGATCTAACAGCCTTCCTAACTCCTAGTATTTTCAAAGAATCGTGGTAGGTTTCAGGATCCTCAAATACAGCAAGCAATGCAAAACAATCCCTGTTCCTTAAAATACGCGTTACCTGCTTCTTCTGGAAAAATTTCAGGAGAAATGCAGGCAAGCAGAAGTGTTACTTGGAAAGCAACTCTTAAAAGTAAAGCAGCCCTAATCATCAACAGCCTCAGCCTGCCCGCCAGGGTCTGGGAAACGCGGCAGCTGCAGCCGGGGAAACCTCAATGTCACCCGGTCGCGGGCGACTACGGCGGCCGGAGGAGCTGCCGCAGTCCGTGCACGCGCACGGCCAGCCGCGGCGCCTCGCTCAGGCTACCGCGAGCCAGGCGTTCCCCGGAGTCTGTGGGACAAGGCCGACACCTCAGCGTAGCCTCCCTTCTCGGGCTGGCACCGCTAACACGCGGGGAGCAGCCGGCTGTGCGCCTCCCCTCCCCCACTCCAAATCCGCAGGCGCACAAGGCACGGCTGCCTTCCGGGAGGTGCTACCACACCCCTGCCCAACGCCGGTGCTCCCGCCCGCTGCTGGGGGTGGGGGTGGGGATTGGGGTGAGCCGACCAGGAACCCTCGGAAAAGCTGCGGTGGACGGAGGGGCCCTTCTAGCCGCGCCTTCGAAACAGCGCTCCTTGTTCTCGATGGTCTCCGCGCGGCCGTCTTATAGAACGCCATTTCCGGTTTCCTTTAAAGGCCCCACGCTGTGCGGCGCAGCGCGTGCGAGGAAGGTATAAAAGGGAGCGAGAGGGCGGGACCGAGGAGGAAGGGGAAAAAAACTAGCGGTAGAGGGGGGCGGGGGAGGTGCAAAGGGCGCGCTCGCGCGCCACGTGACCGGGACGCGCCGTTCTTCCGTCGGCCATTTTAGGTGGTCCGCGGCGGCGCCATTAAAGCGAGGAGGAGGCGAGAGCGGCTGCCGTTGCTTCTTATTCTTTTTTAGTGCGGCGGACGAGAGTGGGAGTGCGCGCCGCGCGAGAGTGGGAGGCAAGGGGGGCAGGCCGGGGAGAGGCGCAGGAGCCTTTGCAGCCACGCGCGCCTTCTCTGTCTTGTTGTGTGCTTCGCGCGGTAGAGCGGGCGCGCGGCAGCGGCGGGGATTACTTTGCTGCTAGTTTCGGTTCGCGGTAGCGGCGGGTGTAGTCTCGGCGGCGGCGGAGGCAGTAGCACTATGTCGGAGGAGCAGTTTGGCGGGGACGGGGCGGCGGCGGCAGCAACAGCGGCGGTAGGCGGCTCGGCGGGCGAACAGGAGGGAGCCATGGTGGCGGCGGCGCAGGGGGCAGCGGCGGCGGCGGGAAGCGGAGCCGGGACCGGGGGCGGAACCGCGGCCGGAGGCACCGAAGGAGGCAGCGCCGAGTCGGAGGGGGCGAAGATCGATGCCAGTAAGAACGAGGAGGATGAAGGGTGAGTAAGGGGCGGCCCGGGATAGTCAGGCCCAACTATCCCCCCTCCCCCTCCTTCTCCCCCGCCATTAGGCCTCGTTCCCGCTCTCCCCCCGTGCTCCAGGCTCCCGTGCAGCCTCTTTGCACTGTTATCCCCTTCTCTGCGCCGGGCTCCCCCGGGGTTTCATTTCCTTCTTCCCCTGCCTGCTAATCGCCCCCTCCCCCATCACACACGTTTCCACCTTTAGCCGTCACCATGCTGCTCCCCGGCCCGCCCTTCTTCCCTCCCTCGCCTTGGGTCTCCTCCCACCGACTTAGCCGCCAGGATTTTTTCCCGCCTGTCGAGGGGTACCTTTTTTCTTTTCCCGCTGTCTTCTCTCTCCCCAGTTTCCTAAAGTCCTGGGCATAAAAACGCAGTCAGACACAAAAATCCTTTATGCCTGGATAACTAAGGTTTATTTGGTGCTTCTCACTGCAGCATCCCTAGACGATGCCATTCTTTGTAAGCACATGCTTCGGGGAACGTGTAGGTTGTCCAGCTCTGCTCCTCCCGTCTTGGCTTCAGGCCGAATGTTTTTCAGTATTTTGAGTAAGTTTCGCCTCAGCCTTTTCGTTTTTCTACTGTACACCATCGCACAACGGCTTGCTTGCATATTCCCCACTTTCTAGCCTACGGAACCAACTGGGCCTGGTGAAATTCCCCGAATCGCCTGTTGGTACGTTGGTTTTGCTCCAAGGGCTTTCCTCAAGTTCCGTGTCGGCGGAGCCTGCACTTGACTGGAGCTGTTCTACCTCCGACTTGCTGACCGCCCTTCCCCCACCCCGCAGAGTTATTCTAACCGCGCACCTTTTTCGCGCCCTCAGCTATTCGGTTCCTCAACTGTTCGTACAGATAGTGTACTCTTACCTTACTTTTTCTGTGCAATTTTCATTTTTTACAACCCACGCCGTGCCCAGAATCCTTTTTTTGGTCTCTCTTGATTTCTCCTTCCCGCTCTCACCCAGTTAAGTTACAGGAGGCCCACCAGCCTTCTCTCATAAAATGAACAAATTCTGTAATGTGCTATGGCTTTTATTCTTTTTGCAGGTTTTTAAGTAGTAACTTGTTTCCTCCGATTGGAATACGTTGTATATGTTATTTAAAGCTGCATAAAATTTTTTAGAACGCAGCGTTTGGGAGCCGGGAACAGAATATAGGAGTTAGCAGGAGGGACTAAATCAGGGGTTCTTGGTTGGGTTTTCTTATTCCCGTTACTGATCGCTGATGTTGGGTTAACGCTTCCTTTACTTTTTGTAATTGGGGTGTGTGTGTGTGTAATTTTTTCGCTGTAACAAGGAGAAAGGTGTTGGCTGGAAGGTAAAAGCAATAAAGTGTCGCTTTAACTCAATATTGGAAAACATTCTCTTTATTAGGAGAAAGCACAAGCTTTGGAGGGGGGAGAGATAAGCCCTTTGGAATATAGGATTTAATATTCTCAGCCTAGGCAGACTCTTGTCGGGCTGTTTTGCTGATTGTGCTGGCTTTGGGAGAGTGGAGGTGGGATGGGAAACGAGCTTTTCTTAATTTATCTGGAATTATCTATAGCTTAGTTTAAGAAAGGGATATGTTAAATATTTGGAAACTTAAGCCTTTTAACATTTTGGTTTCTTTCTGAATTCTGTTCTTTGGACAGAGGCACCCAAATGATTGTGTAACTTACTGTTTGGGGCGGGCTTTCTGTTGATTTTTCAAGTCACAAAGCAGCTGCCTTTGTAGTTATCTACTGTTGAACCGAAGTGTAAATGAATTAAAGTTTTTAACCCTAACAATGTCAAAAACTAAAACTAGAATTTTGATTGGTTGCTGTACCGGTTGTTAATTCCCTAGCCATTCAAACTCCTCCCCACGACACTCTGAAGCAGCGACGGCACAGCGGGAAGAATGGTAAAACTTTTAAATTTTATTTCTGTAATATAAAGGTTTCAATAGTCATAACATGTGGAGGCTGTGTATTGGTTAGTTGCCCATTGATTCCCAGGAAATTCTAGACTTTAGTACAGTAGGATATTTTGTACCTGGGATATAAAACCTTTTTAGGCATCATGTGTGATCTTTGGGCAAAATTGATGCCATTACATGGTTTTTGGTCTGTGGTAATGCATGTAATTGTGGTTTGGCCAATTAAAGCTTAATATAATTAGTAATGATATTTTTATATTTGGGCAAGAAAGAGTAATTTTAAATTTGATTTGTTTTAAGACAAAAAAATTTTTCGTGTAATTCTAAGTTTAATGTTATACGTGAAGGTTATCTGCTACAATAAAGTGTTGTGTGTTTAAAATGTATTGCATGTTATACTGAAATATTCTGGAAATGTCAGTAGTAAAACAATTTTTAAAGTAGTTATGTATATGCAAAAATGACATTTTTTAAAAATCACCAACCATATTTGTAAATAGAACTTTAATAAGAATTGCACATGTACTATTAAAGGCGTGCTGATGTGGCTTTCCACTACAGCTTAAATCAGATTTTTAGATTTTCAGTGTGATTTGGTTGGAATGTTAATTACAGTTGGTTGGTTGACTGACGTGTATTCACAATTGCATGACTTTTTGAAAGGCTGGTAGATTGAGTATTGTTCTTTTTATCCCTCCTCTTCCCCTAAATGTCAGTATTTCTGCCTTAAGGATCATGTTTGAGTTTTCCAGGAGTTTGTATCTACCACCACTGGAGTTTAGAGGGCCAGTAACTTGCAGATAGTTGACTTAACATCTGTACAAACAACATTCTTAAGAGCCCAGTTGGGACAGTATTTACATTTTACAGGAGCTTATTATTTTCTTTAACTGAAATCTGTCCAGTTTTATATTGGAGATAAAGTGTGACATACAGAATAAAAGTTGTTTGTTTTTTTTTTTTTTGGCCGCGCCACTGGGGATCTTCCCCGAGACCAGGGATTGAACCCGTGCCCCCTGTATTGGGAGCGTGGAATCTTAACCACCGGACTGCCAGGGAAGTCCCCAGAATAAAAGTTTTATGATGGAAATTATTCTATTTGGTCCTGTGATAGTTCAATTTCACTGCTAGGTAATAGTGGCAAACTAAATAAGAAATTATAACTGTACTTGACTTTATTACTCCATTACATATTTCAAATATGTAAGCAATTATTTTCAGTAATTTGAAAGGCTCGTAAACTTACGTTTAAAGGTTGTTGCTTTGACGCTTGCAGAAATTATATGTGGTCTGTTAGTTAATACTATAACTTTGCAAGTTTCTTGAACTCTTAGGAAAAATGGACAATTAAATATTTATGGTTAATGAACATTTTAGATCATGAGGTTTACTTTGAGTTTACGTTTAACAAATATTTTCATTTCTAAAGTTTAATATTTGACTTTTAAAATAACGTACCCCCGCGTGCCACAACAAATTTCCTGCGTGCCGCAGCTAAGACCCGGCGCAGCCAAATAAATAAATAAATATTTTTTAAAAATTACTCTCCTGTCAGCCTCATCCTTTACACGTATTCTTGTTTTTCTTTCTGAACAAAAAGCCCTCAAGACTTAATCTTTTTGATGTCTGCACTTGCCACCCTATCTGTTCTCTGTCTCCCAGTTTGAGGGAAATTGGGCAGAAGTTTCATAATAGTGGTGAGGGTAAGACCGGTTACTAGATATAAAATCTAAATTTAATTTCTTAAACACATTTCTGTGTGCGAATCTTTTTACAATTCTAACTTGAGACTGAAGTGAATTATAATTTCATCCTAAAACTATTTAAAAAATCAATTTGTTGCAGACTTAAGTGTTTTTTTTTAATACAAGAATAAACAGCTATTTTGAGGAGGACATGCTTGTTATACCTCTAGTGGAGTAAAGTGTTTCCACAGTTTACTATGGACCTTTAGAGTAATTATTCACTTACATAGTAAATGCCTTCCTGAGTTCATCTCATTATAATTTTTCCAACTTTATCATCCCTAGTTTTTACTTAAAAGCAATTGCACTGAGATTGCCCATTTTGGTGTGAACTCATTATGTCCTCTATAGGGCTATGATCCTTTCAGTGTGTAGGTACTTTAAAATTAGTGTCTGGCAAAATATGCATCCCATGTATAGCAAGCTACCTGGAGACAGAGTTTTTACTTTCTCATGATTATTGGGGAACTGTAATATTGTAGTAGCTTGCAATTTTACAAGTGTGGTTCTTCCTGTTTGAGGATTTTGTGAATTAATTGTGCTGTAGGTTGTCTCCTGTCTTAATTTTTAAGAAATGGGTTTACCTAACACTTTGTTGTTTTAAATATTTGAGATTATAATCTATACCCTAGTGCTTCTGGGGCATCTTGAACATTGTTTGCTTTGTAGAAGAGCAGTTACTTTTAGATAAAGCAGTCTTAACGCCAAATTTACGGGCCTTTGATTCCTAAGTTGGATTTACTGTAAAGTTGAGACCCTGAGTACATGGGTCTGAATTTTGGCATTCTTGGGAATCTTTGACAAGTTTCCTGGGTTAATTGTAGTAGTGAATGCCCCCAGATTTGAGATGATTAACACCTAAGGAAGGAGTACTAAATTCTTTTCATTTCAAATTCTTATTTATCATGAAGGATACTAAAAATCACTTGACCTTTTGGGTTTGGAATTGGAGAATATCATTGAAGTTTTTGAGTGCTGCTTTTTGAGATAAATATACTTGTGACCCCTTCTATAAATTAAGTGTATATTTTGTATTTTTTTTTTTAAACATTGCTTGGGTGTTGTCATCTGTAAGGGTGCACTTAATATAAGAAGGTTTTGAATCTGCTATTGTGTGTGATTCATGGCCAACATGGAGAATGATTAGTTTTAGCTTGAAAGCATTTAAAAAGTAATAGAATAATAACTTTTTCCCTATTCCGATTAAACCTGTGCACCTTGAGTGTGTGCAGATTCACAAATGGAGTGAAACAACTTTAGTTCTGCTTCAACGTTTTAGTAGATAGGGCACTGAACTGGATGCTGGAAGCGTGGGATCTGTTTCTGTTACTTCACTTCCAACAGTGTGGTCTCAGGTAATATAACATGTTCGTTACTTGGTTTGCTGATTTGTGTGTTGGAAACAATGCTCACCACAGGAAGATTGACTACATAGCCTGCTTTCATAGCTTGTGTGTATTTATCCTGTGCCTTAATAGTTGATACTGCCAGTGGTTTACTCCTGTGGAGTAAAGGTAAGCATGTTTTAGTTTTTGGAGTATTACATATTGTACATTGGAGCTAGACGTTTAAGACTGTTTGGGGGTGGAGTGGGGAGACACGTATTATTGCTAGCAGTGTTTGGCCAATAATCAAGGTGGTAGTTTTTAAGTATTGGGTCCTATTCTGTAAGCTCCTGCTTATCTAGACTTGAAACTACCATAAAGTCCAAACAGCCAGGAAACTCAACTCTAGTTTCCCTACCCCAAGTCTTGTGAGAAAGATAGATAAAAAACTATCAGTTAATACACTCAAAAATTAACCAATAATGTCATGAAATGAATCTTACATAATTTTCCCCTTATATTATTAAAAAGTAATGTGATTTTAAAGCATTGCAAGATTCTGAAATTCCACCAAGAAAGGTAAAAAGCATTTTCTGAGTTTAGGGTTGATATTTAAATCGGTTTCTAATAAAAAAAAAAACTTCATAGAATTGTGAATGTGTAGTAATCTCAGTTAACCAGAACCTTAACCTCTAGGTTAAGGAAATCCCATTCCTTAACCTCTAGGTAGAGGAGAGTTTACCTTATAAAGCTGATTGAGAGTTTATTTTAAAAGTAAAAATACAAGATGTCATTCCTGCCTGGGAATGAAATGAAGAAAAGGGGAGATTTTGGGTTAAACATTTAAAGTTTATTCAAAAACCGTCATGTTTATTAGCTATTATGTTTCAACTCACATTTTTAGTCATTTAAGTTCATTCAAAGTATGAAGAAATGAGATCTAATATATTACCTAGAGGAATTAATCTTTTTTATTGACTTGTTAAGAGTTTGTCAAACTGTTTCCAAGAGTATTTTTTATACAGATTCTAAAATGATACCATGTAATACTACCTAGTTGCAAAAAAGTAACCCCCTCCCCATTTTAGGTTAACTACTGATTTAATTTTAAACTAAATCTATATTTTATAAGGAAAATAAATACTCATTTCTTATCTGTTGTTGAGATTTCACTATACTTAATGTCATTTTAGGATTGTAAAGGAATAATTTTAAGGATAAAATACCAGAAGTTTTATTTAAATAAGGATTAGTGGTATGCTTGAGTAACATTACTCGAAAAGGTGACAGTGATTGGCCAGTTATGTTGTGTACTTGAAATGTATATCAGATCGACATGCTGTTGTAGTTTTTAAACTGTCAGAATTTGTTATGAAACCACATATGGAAGGCCATGAGTTGTTAGGAAGTGTTTAAAAGTTACAGAATCCTTTTTTTCCCTTTCCAAAATTGGGAAAAAGTGTAATGATGTGTTTATCATTTACCTTGAGTAGGGTAGTAGGGCCAGGTGTCTTTATATAAAAAATACTTACTGTTGAGTAGAGTGTTAAACCTAGAGACCTCAGTAGTATTGAGAGTAAAGTTCTTAGAGGGGAAAAAACAGTATTTCCACCAGCCAGCACTGCTCCATATATATTGCTGTTTATATTTTGAAATTATTCCTTACTGAAGTTACTGGCATTTATGTAGAGTACAGACAAGTCATCAGTGTGATTTTGGAACTACATTTTATTTAAGAGCTTAGAAAACCTAATTTCCAGTCTGTAGTTTTTACATGGTATATTTAAAATTTCTGGGTTAAGTCTTCAGCATTAAAACTAATCTTAGGATCCATTTATATAAAACTCATCCTGGCCGTTTCCCTTTAATGTTGGAAACTTCATATAGCTCATGCAGATTAAAAAAAATTTAAGCCATTAAGTGAAAAAACTGCTTTATTTAGATTGTGCTCTGTCCCTACTAAATAGTAATTTATTTCTATTGAGCACTTGGGATGTGTTAGACCATGTTCTGTGCCATTTAAATCCTCACTGCAGATAGAGGTAAGCTCTTAGTTCTGGAGGAAGGATTTAAACCCCAAGCAGTTTGGCTTACTGCCTCTAAATGTACTTCCTCTCGAGGAGAATGTCCCACAAAGCAACCTAAATTCTCATTTGGAGAGTTATCTGCACTGAGTTGTATAACTTTGTGCCTGTCATTTAATATTATAGTATGGTATAATGTCAGTATCTATAAGGCAAGAATATTTCAATTGTTGAGTAGGTGTTTTAAGTTGAATACTATATTGCCTTTGGGGTGCTAAATAACTTTACAGATAGGATTAAGAAATTAAACTTCGTTGATACTGTAGGTAAAGTCCTACACTTTAATTGGGATTATTGATTCACTTACAAGTAATGATCAAATTTTAAGCTTGTATTGCAGTATTAGGGGCCCATTTCTGCTACTTGAACAAGTCCTGTGCTGTAGTTTTAACTTGCGCTGCTCAGGATTTTTCTGAAGTTCCAGCTCTCCTTCATTGTAAAGTGTTTTGCACATCTCTGCAGGGGTGAAAGCAACTTGGAAGTCAGTCTTTGTGTTCAAGGCAGCAAAGGTAATCTGGACAGACACTAGGTATTGTGTTTTAAGCAAGATACAGTAATATAAAATATAGAAAGTTTAAATTGATACCATCTTATATATACCATCCTATAATTTGAGGCAGAGCATGTCAGAATGCTGGTGTTTTAGAGAGGCTAAAATAAGTTCCCATTTATCCAGAATTAAGATAACACTTTTTCTTATTTGTTACACATGTATATTTTGGTGTGTCTACTGAGTAAAAATGGGGTGAATTTATTCAATATGCTAGATTTAGTAAAGATAGAATGAATTTGGTACAGTATGTGTTCATTGTAGTATATCCACCTGTCTGGTTAGGTTATCAGTTGTGCAGCACCCTTATTAGAGCAGAAGAAAACGAGTGCTTTGGGGCTGCCAAAACGTAATGAATTTGTCTCAAAAAAGAGCTAGTTAGGCTCTTGCTCAGAGGCTGTTTACTTTTACTTTACCCCAAATTTGAAAAGTTTGAGTGCCAGCTAACTTCCTAAAAAATGAAAGGGGGGGAAGCATTTTAGAATAGCAGCTGCTGATTAATCTGGCAAAAATGAAAACTAGAACTTGTTAAAAGAGCTAAGAAATAAGATGCACTTAGTGTATTAATAAATAGTTCTCTTAAGTTCAGAAGACCCTACGGGCATGCTATAGTAGCATAGTGTGTTAGTGGTGACTGACTCAATGTTAAATCATGATTACTCTATTTGATTAGGAAGGCAGAAGAGTGTGTGTGATATGCCATAGGAAAAAAAAAATCATTCCAAGTAATTGAAGGTTAAAAACAATTGGGGAGAGAGATTAGGAAGGCAGGCAATGCTTGAAGGAAGGTAGACTATTTGGCTTCTCATTCTCTAAAGGTGCTGGATAGCTGAAGTTTTACTACATATTTTGCTCTAATTTTTTGAGAAACAGTCATTCTACGGATGTATAAATTATAGTTGACTAGGACATTTATATTCTGGATAAATGAGATTTGATTGTTTAAGAAGGATAGCCTCTTCGGTGACCTTTTTTAACTCTAAGGTAGACACATTTAACAACTTCTTTACTCAAGACTATATTAAACGTGGAAAGTTTCTTTCAGTAAGAGAACACTTACTGGGCCAGTTGATGAATTAGTATGCTTATCTAGTATTTAAGAAAACTGACTCCCAATGTTGAGAAAAAGTTTGGGGTTTGTGAATTAAAGAACGTGCCTCATTCTTGATTTATTTCTTTGTAATTATTTTTTGTTAATTTTAAATTGAGGACACAACTCAATATAAATATTGCCTTGGTTAAATAAAATCAAAACTAGTTCTGTCTCTGAGGAACAGACCAAACAGACACAGAATTTTCTTTCCTTTCAATTTTAGTTTTTTTTTTAAAAGACTTCTGTTATTCTCTTCAAACTGTTAAATTATCGATGGAAAGTTTCTGTAATAATCACAGAAGTGGTAATTTAATAGTTAAATTTCAATTGAAGTTTCTATCTAGAACTTTCCATGAATATCTGAGCAAGAGGTCATTACCTTGAAGTCCGTTTCTTTCTCATCCTTAAAAAGATAGCAGTGTTCTCTTTCACCTTGAAAGAGTAAATGTTGGTAATGTACTTTCATCTATGAAGGAAGTGCTCTGGATTGTTAGGTTAAAAATAAAGGTGCTTAAGGCAATTTAAGTAACTTGGACTGGGTATTATTTCACTGGATATGAAAGAAAATGTAATTGAGAAAATACCTCAACTTTTTTTCCCCATGGAATTGGCAGTAAACATTAACAAACAATAATACCTGTACAATATTGTGGGTGTTTTGTTATGCTCATTTGATTATAAAATATAAAAAGTTAATAAAAGTTACTTGAAGCATGGAAATTTTATTAGCAGAAGTCCTGAATGTAAAGCATATAAATAGCCCAGCTCTAGAATACAGGTACAAGTTGAAAACCTAACCTAAACGGGAAGCACACTATATGCCTAAAAATAAGACTTCTTTTGCGTTAACTTTATTAGAAGTAAGAACAAGTCTGATAAAAATAATAAGAACAGTAACACCTCAGTTAATCTGGCATCTTTAGGTTAAGCAGAAGCAAGATCTTATTCTAGGGATAGACTTTGTTCTCTTGTTGCAAGAATTGGCTTTAGTGGCGATATCCTAAAAAGCCCACAAGATGGAGATGTTCCTGCTTTAATTTCTTTTCAGAGCTGGAAGTTAGCACCACACTCCCATCGCCACCCCTCCCCCTGACCCACTGCAGTTGCAAAGATAGAAGTCATTGACCAAGCATGATTTTATTCTGATGGTGAAATTGATTTTTAGCCCTCACATAACAAATTCTGACAGTTTATCCTTAAAATAACAATCTCTAGTCCTGTCTCTTTAAAGGGTAGGAGGGAGGTATATGTTAGCTCTTTTGTGGGAGTGGGTAAAGGGGGCAGATGTAAAAGGGATCACAGAGCTGCCAGGTCTGAGCTTTATGGCCTTTTGCTGTAATAAAAGTAAGATTTCACTTTAAATTATTTTGGGGGGGGGGAATGCATTTTTGGTTTTAAAGTGTCTTGGTGGTTTCCACTTACCACCTGTCACTTTTAGCGTTTTAAAGGTTTAAATATTTTATTGCTGGTTAACTGAGGTTCTACTGGAAATAAATCATCTAGGTTAATTAGTGGATTGTGCTTCAGTGGGTAATTTTTTTGTTCATTAAATTGCTTACGTGATTACTTTTGTCTTTATTAAGGATTCTTAGCACATCGAAAAACTTGGTTTACAACTTAATTGTGAGACTTTCCCATTTTATGTGCTAAGAGTTTTGTTAATGAGAGAACAGTTAAGAAAGGAGCTTCAGCATAGACACGCTAGTTACTGTGATTAATGGGGACCTCATAGCCTTTTTATAAGTTTAATAAAGATTTGGAAGAGAAATTTCAAGGTGAAATTCTGTTTTGCTGTTACCAGTATTTAACTTGTAATTTAAGAAAGACAGTGTATACTGTTTTTACTTTGGGGATACATTTCTCTCTTTGGCAAGTCAAAAGACTTAATCTGCTGCTTGCTCCCTATTTTGTAATTATGCAGGCACAGTAGTGACAAACAAAACTTTCCATAACTGTAATAGGGTGTTCTTGATATGTGGTTATGTAGGAAGAGTGACATTTTAATACACTGCCCAGTAAATTGGTGCAGTTTTGGGGAAGTATTATTGATGTGGATACTTAAGGCAAAATTAAAAAATTTTTTTAGCATTTTAATATTGCTTTTTGTCTTTACAGGAAAATGTTTATAGGAGGCCTTAGCTGGGACACTACAAAGAAAGATCTGAAGGACTACTTCTCCAAATTTGGTGAAGTCGTAGACTGCACTCTGAAGTTAGATCCTATCACAGGGCGATCAAGGGGTTTTGGCTTTGTGCTATTTAAAGAGTCGGAGAGTGTAGATAAGGTAGTGTGCCATGTGTTCTAATCAGTTAATAATGTAAAATATGTGAATAGTTTGATACAATTAATCTGCCTATTATTTGTGATTTCCCCTTTTGCAGTCATACGAAGGAAGAGATAACAGCTCTTGCCAATATGTTTTATGAAGAGAGTCAGATTCAAGAATTTTTTACTGAAAACTTCCTGTGTGTCAGGCTCTATTGTATTAAAATTAATTTTTAAAACCTTAAAGATGCCTAATTAGAAGGATATGCTGTGTTAAGTTCACAGAAATACAGATTTTGAAATTTGCTAGGCAAGAAACTTCTGACTGAATCATTTTACATTTTAGTCTTTAGGCTACAGAGAAGTAGCAATCATGCTTATATTGCTAAATAGTTAAAGGCATGGTGGTTGTCTAGTAATTGATTAACTCCTCATTCTTACTGACCTTTAGGTTTAAACATTGGTATATATTAGCTAATATCACATCACCACAATTGACAGTTTAATTGTGAGCTGGTCAACATATGCCTGGCATTAGCTATATTTAACTATAATTATTTTTAAGTAAGTTAATAACCTCTGAACTTAAGATATACATCTTTCAAATGAAAAATTTCAATTTCCTTAGGTCATGGATCAGAAAGAACATAAATTGAATGGGAAGGTGATTGATCCTAAGAGGGCCAAAGCCATGAAAACAAAAGAGCCTGTTAAAAAAATTTTTGTTGGTGGCCTTTCTCCAGATACACCTGAAGAGAAAATAAGGGAGTACTTTGGTGGTTTTGGTGAGGTATGTGATAATATTTTGACCTAGTTTTTGTTAAAATTAGTGTGAATATAATTGTCACATTATAGGTTTTTCACTGGGTTTTCCAAAGTTGTTTTGAAGTTTGGACAGATTATGTGATTTGTTTTGAAATAAGGACAGTATAAATACATTATTAGCAGGTCTTTAAAGGTTAGATGATTGCATTTTCTAGTTTATTGAGGAACTATTGTATGCATAGCATCCTTGGGCATACCATACACAAAGATGAAGTAGACATTTTCTTATTGTGGAATTGATTGGATTAGTAGAAAGCTATAAACGAGGAAGACATTCAGGTTGGATTACCTGAGATGTAGAAGGAAATGGTTCAGTTGAGAATAGGGAAGAAATAAACTAACAATAGGGTGTAATGCCTTCTCAGTTTAAGCACATGTGTATGTGCAAATTTTATGAGGCTAATTATAGACTTAGATTCCTTTTATGAATTAATGATTTAAAGCTAGGTTGAGAAATTTGTGGCTTTTGGACCCAGATACAGCCTGCAGACATCCTTGGTTTGATTCAAGCAGAACATATTGCATGTTGTTAGTATTTGGGAATTGAGATATTTCCCACAAAAATCTGTATATTTAGCTTTTCTTCAGTATTTGTAAGAGCAGGTGACATTGGAACTGCCTTCTTGCCTGGCAACAGCCGTCTAAGATGGAGTAGCAACTTCCACCTTTGGTTGCTCATACGTTCTCCAGTTTTCAGTGATCCTCACCATTCCCCATTTTCTCCCAAACACAGTCAGTTTTATTGTTTTTCTTAAAATTGACTGTTTCCTTCTGCTTGTGCTTGGTGGGTGGGCGGGCATTTGAGTTTGTGACCCTTGGATTAGGTAGCAAGTGTCAATACCCTATGAACCTTTTTTTTATAAACAGGTTTAACAACTTTTTAGGTGGAATGCATATTCTAATTCGAAGACTTTTTAAAAGATTAAAATAAACAGACACAATATAGAACAAGGGCAAAATGCATGTTTTCTTTGTGCATTTTCCCCACTAAACTTACAAATTAAGGTGTTAAAACTTTTTTTTTTTTGATAATCAGGTTGAATCCATAGAGCTCCCCATGGACAACAAGACCAATAAGAGGCGTGGATTCTGCTTTATTACCTTTAAGGAAGAGGAACCAGTGAAGAAGATAATGGAAAAGAAATACCACAATGTTGGTCTTAGTAAAGTAAGTTAAGCATCCAATTACTTGTAGAGAATACTAGCTGTTGTAAAGAGTTCAGTCATCTAAACTTTCTGTAAAGGCTTCAGTTTGTATGCTTGTGCTTTAAAGACGTCTCATTGACTCCTTATTTATCAAAGTCATTTTTTGACTTGTTTTTTTGCTTTTATTGGGGAATAGGAGGGAAACATTTGTTTTTAAGTGAGTTTTTGTCTAGACTTTACCAAAAGATACTTTTTGAGGACCCAACAAATAGAATGTAGTAAAATTCTCAAGCACATACTTCTTGGATACATCAGAAGTGATTATTCTCTAAGTACTGATGATTGGTTTAATTGAAAAACTGATTTTGAGGAAAGTATCAATATCAGGGCAGCCAACTGTATGTTTTAAAAAAATAATTTTTGTTTTCTTGAGTCAGTGTAATAACATAATTTTTCTCCTTTTAGTGTGAAATAAAAGTAGCTATGTCGAAGGAACAGTATCAGCAACAGCAACAGTGGGGATCTAGAGGAGGATTTGCAGGAAGAGCTCGTGGAAGAGGTGGTGGTAAGCTAGAGCCTAAGTTTACTCTATCTTAAGCTTTTCTACTTTTTAATTATCCTGAAGTAAAGATCTTTGCTGATCTTCTGACTTTAGTGAACCTATTAATGTGCTGCAGGCCCCAGTCAAAACTGGAACCAGGGATATAGTAACTATTGGAATCAAGGCTATGGCAACTATGGATATAACAGCCAAGGTTACGGTGGTTATGGAGGATATGACTACACTGGTTACAACAACTACTATGGATATGGTGATTATAGCAGTAAGTACTATACTTTTTATATTAACTGCTATTTGACATTTATATTGTACAAATTTGGATAGGTAGAAAGGTTAGTGTAGCTTTGCCAAGAGCAAACTTTTTCAGGTTTCAAATTCCTGGTAACTTGAAACTGCAGCCGTTTTATTGCTAGGTTTCTCCCAGCCTGTAGCACACGCACACTATAAGGGTAAGGTGTATGTGTGCTTCTGTATATGTATGCTGGGCTTTTGTTTTTCTTGCATTTAAAAACTTAAAGTTAGGTCAGGTCTCATAAGCTCAAGGTATTCTAAATGTCAGTTCTTAGACCAACCAATAATCTTGGCATGATGTGTCTTAA